>NC_141157.1:78838811-79481311 GCF_053477565.2 Lygodium microphyllum | reverse complement strand
TCTAAAAATATCTTGCATTAATCTATTGAAGGTGGCAGGTGCATTGGTAAGCCCGAATGACATAACCAGGAACTCGAAGTGCCCATATCTTGTATTGAAGGCCGTCTTTGGAATATCTTCTTCCTTGATCCTTATCTGATAATAACCTCACCTAAGATCAATCTTGGAGAAGATCTTTGCACCTTGAAGATGATCGAGAAGCTCATCAATTCTAGGAATAGTATACTTGTTCTTGACTGTTGATTGATTCAACCCTCGGTAATCAATACATAGTCGAAGTGTCCCATCTTTCTTTTTCTGGAATAGTACTGGAGCTCCCCACGGTGAGTTGCTAGGCCGGATGTAACCCTGATCCAACAGTTGCTTGAGCTGTTCCTTCAACTCAATTGCTTCTGGTATGGACATTCTATAAGGTCTCTTTGCAATTGGTGCAGCTCCAGGTACTAGCCTAATCTCATGATCTACTTCTCTTGGAGGCGGAAGTTCAATCAATTCCTCAGGGAATATGTCAGCGTATTCCTTTAGCCAAGAAGGTCCTTCATGAGACTCTTGCTTTTGATCTAACTTGTTGAGTTTGATCAGGTAAACGGGTAATCCTTTTCTGACTCCTTTTATGATCCGAGATACTTTGGCTAATTGGATTCTTGGCACTCCTGCCTCACCTTGAGTTGTGACAACCTCCCTTTCAAAGTTTCGAAAGGAAACTTGACCCTTTCCACAGTGGATGTGGGCGTCATTAGGCTTAAGCCAATCCATCCCGAGTAGACACTCATGGAAATACCTAAATTCATGACTCTGAATTTGACTGAGGTTTTCTTTCCTCCCAGAAAGAATTTCACCTTAGTAGTTTGCCTGGTACAAGTTACCTCACGACCGTTTGCCAATTCCACAAGCAGGGTAGGTGCTTCTACTGTGGCTATTCCTAATCTTTTTGCACATGCTGGTAAAATAAAGGAATGTGTACTGCCACAATCAATCAAGGTTTTGAAACCTTTACCTTGATAGTCCGACGGTGTTTGAATCACCAAGAACTGGCGATTCGGCCCTTTCTTGTGTAAAGCGGCATGAACTGTCGCTCTTTCGAATTCAGCTTCCATAGTCAGATCTTCCTCTTCTTCTTCTTCGCATCTTTGCCTATTGCCAATGCAAGCGGTCCTTCCTCTTCCACGGGTGGCGGCTCCTTGACCGCGGCCTGCACCTTGGAAAGGCGTTTGACGATGTCCTCCGCTGAGCTTGGGACATTGTCTCTTGAAGTGACCGGGTTCGTTGCAGTGGAAACATCGGAGGTTTCGGCCATTACTTTGAGTAGGAACAAAGTTGTTGACGTTATTTGTCCTTGCTTTCTTCCTTTGTCCCAGATTGTGACCTTGAGCTCTCTTCATTTGAGGTCTGAATGCTCCTCTGTTCGGGTCACTATAGGACCAAGTTTTATTACCCCTTGGTCTAGCTTGCACTTCCTGAATTATAGGTGCTGCTCGAATGAGTGCATCTTGAAGATCTGATGGACGCATAGATTCGAGACGGGTATTTACGGGTGGATTTAAGCCCGCGCAAAATTTGGACAACTGCTGCGTCATGTCCATCTGTGGCGCATACTTTAAAAGTGAGACGAATTTAGAGTAGTATGCGTCAAGAGTGAGTCCTAGCTGTTTTAGCTTGTAGAACTCATTCATTTTCTGTGTACGATATGCAGGTGGCAAATATCTCCCCTGCACGGCTTTCTTTAACTTCTCCCAGGTAATGGACCCCTTTGAAGTCCCTTGATCCGTGCACCATTGTTTCCACCAAATTCTGGCTTTGCCGGTGAGTTTTAACTTAGCGAGCATGGCTTGATTGGTAGGCGCAGTACCAGCTGCTTCAAAGTAATCCTCCATAGATTCAATCCAAATTTCAGCATCAGACTGGACGAATCTGTCTCTCCCGTCAAACTCGGGTGGCTTTATCTGTTTGAGGAGGAACTTCTTCTCCTGGGTCACAGTAGTACTTGATGTAGGGGGCGAATTTGGAACCTGTACCTGGGGTTGTGCCTGGATAAAAGTTTTATTAATGTTATTATATGATAATTGACGTTAGCTTATCTTTAGTTCAGCTATCTCGTAAATAATGAAGCAACTTAACTTTTTAACAACTTTGATGCACATCCAGTTATTGATAAAAGAAGTCTTTATTTATATTTACATGGGCGTAGCCTTATACAATGTCTCGTGTGATGATAATCCAATCATTACATTCAATTTGGGGAGAACAACGTTGTATTACATTTGTCTACAGGAACTGTGTAATAGTAGGGTTTTGGGTCATGGATCTTTAGGAATCGATAGTTCATTGGAAGTTCAGGATACCCTTTCCGTTGGAATCCATACTTCTCATGGCGGCCCAACACTTTAATCCTGTCGACTGGGATTACACGGGTTACTTCCTCATATACATATGAGTTCATTTCAACCCTCCAACCTTGATTATGTAAAGTCGAATTTACGTGAGCTTCCACAAAAATGAACAGCTTCACGACTTTCAAGTCTTCCAACCACTTGATCCTCTTTAGGTTGGTTTGTAGATAAGCAAACCGGTGGGTAGCTATGTAGTAGATTCTTGAAGACCCCGTCCATGTTCGTTCTATGTATAAAGGTGATGGATTATAAATCTGCTCCAGGATGTTCATCATCCCAATTCTTTGTCTATAAAGAGGAGAATGCATTGCAGTCATAAACATGACCCGAAACACCAAAAACTTGTTCCACGCTTCATAGTTCTGCAAGACAGCATTGAAAATGAGAAAATGTTTGGATAGCAACAATTTCTTTACTTCATTTTTATTTAAAAGATCTCATAAAACAATTCCGTTGTTGGTCGGCTCTGATAGCAACTTGTAACGTATCCCCTAGTATCATCCAAGACACGTCTTAGTAGTCCATCGGAAAGGATGTCTAGAAAGCTCCGCCCGGCACTCCCGTGGAATGTTACGGGTTTCGCAATCTAGGTCTTTCCACGTCTGCCACGTAGCGGAAGTATCCTGGCCATTCCCACTTAGGATCGACCGAAATTAGGGTTCTCCTGATGGGTCATCAGCTAACAGCAACTAGCGTTAGACCCGAGTGAACTACTTTACGCAGAAACGCCAGATCCGAAGCGGATTCACGCTGCACTTGGTTCAAGGAGAATGGGAAACGAGAGGGATGCAAAGCTCAACCTCTCTGCCCTAAGGCATACTCCCATTCCGTTCCCCTAAAATAGCATAAATCGGGTAAGATGTAACTTTAGGTCATCGTTCTCGTTATTCGTTTTGATGATGATGATCATTCCGCTGTTCTTCAAGATTTTTGAGAAAAGTTCCCGGCTAACTGGGACCACCCAACCATAGGACGCACCCATGGCCCATCCTCCGCACTTTCCTCGATTTGATTTAGTCATGTAATTATCTAACACATTAATTTGACATATAACAATCAGCTTCTTTAATTAACCTTGTTAAGCATTGATTCCTTCACGTAATCTTATCATGTGACATAGAAAAACAACATCAAGCAAGTTCATTTAACATTTCATCATTTTATCTTTGAAATACAAGGAGTTCCCCCCGTAGGCTTGTCCATAATCTGCCCGAAGGCTAACCAGTAATCTCCAGCGATCACTATTCCAAGCTTCCACCCGTCAACTAGTATGTGGACCTCGAGATCCAATCCCGAGTCACGTTAGCCTCTTGTGTAGAACCCGGAAGGCGAGGGATTTACGGCCAGAGCCCCCCTGGCACCCAAGCGTCCTCCTACTCCAAGTAGAGCTTAACGGAGAGACCTCTCACAGCGGGTTCGGTCCACGTTCCCGGCGCAGTCAACAACCCCCTTGGTTAGGGTCAGGCAGGTAGTCGGGGTAACTGAAGCTGCCTCTCCCTTCAGGCCTTTTAACCTGAAGTATAGGTACTCATTCAATTTGTAATTCATAATTCAAACAGAGCCCTAAAATCTCTAGCAAGCACAAACATTTCCATTAATCAACCCAGTTGTATGGCAAGCTGCTAAGGAAATGTTCTTTCCTTTTTTAGTGTATCAGCACTCTTTCCCAAGGTGTCTTGTAAATTGGCAAGATCCTTTTACATTCCGGTGTTAGGGCATAACCAACTTGGTTAACCCTAAAGTACTTTAGATATGCTAGTTTCCGGTTTACAACTTTCCTTATTTAGAAGGATATCCAAAAATACGTCTTTTTGCAAGATAACTTGCGTAAGGATCTGCTTCCTTGATGAGGGTTTCTTTTTCCCTTTCTCCTTGTGAATCATTCACAAGACTAAATGATTTCATACATGTTGCGCAAGTCCTGCGATGGAATAATTTGTTTAGATTCTTTAAGGTGACGTATGTCAGGCCTAGGGTTTCTTCTTTTAAGAACCTTAGGGATAAACCCTAGTTTCTTATCTTTATGAATTTATTGTCCCTACGGTAAGGAAAGTAGTCAAGTGTTTAGGGTATGAATGTTTCTATGTTTAGATTGGTTCAATTATCTTTTGGAAGGTAATATTAATCGTCTTGTTACGGTTTTACTATCCTTGTGACAATTTACTCTCCCAATCAATACATTTTAATTTGGCATATAGCCTAATGCCAAGGTGATACAAAGAGCGACAATACTCCTTGGGACAAAAAGGCCTAGCTGTGAAATTGGTGTATACACACTTTATTAGTCCCCAAGTCCTCAAATAGCAAGGGAAAAGTGTTAATAGAGTGTCATCTAGCAATCCCCCATTACATTTTCTCTCCAAATGAGTTCGTATATCTAATTTTTATACTTGTTAATTCCTAACATTTAACTTCCGTTTTTCTCTTAAAGATGAGCTCATGCCAACTAACAACACTTGCCTTGCTAAAATGTGCAACTAGCAAAGATAACTCCCTAGTAATTTGAGCATCGAAAGAAACCTTTCTTGAATTTAGCCATTTACCATGAATCGTTGCGAAAGGAATAAGACTAATGGTGCAAGATATAATTTCTACACCTTAGGATTTAACTAAAATATACTACTATAGTAAATGGTTAATCTTGCTCGTAATTTATAATGCTTGATGCAATTTGAAGAAAGCTAAGTTCTATACAGTGTCATTCATAAGCTAAACTTCTTCGTTACAAATAACTTGAACAAATATATCCTATTCTTAACAATTTTTCTTTGCATGATCGACTTAAAACCGAATTAACGCCAAGAAGAAAAGACCTGGCTTTGAGGTGAGATATCCACATGGATACCGGGGGATGACCCTCCCGCAGCTACACCTTGGACTTTCTTCGGCGGCATCGTAGATTGAATGTGAGATAGCCTTTTCCTCTTTCTTCTGGAATTCCACCGTCTTCTCCTTCTTTCCCTTTCATTTGTCTTTTTTTCCCACTCTTCCTCCTTCACTCCTTCTTTTCACTCCCTTCTCTTTCCCTCCCTATCTTTTATCTCACGGCTATTTTTCCCTTACGGGGTACCATCCGAGGCCATGATAATAGTTAGGTTTGGGGGGGGAAAATAATAATGGGGATATGGGGGGATTAGAAAGAAAGCTTAGGGAGTTGTGGAAAAATGAGAGTTATGAGGGGGTTGAAGAAGGGTTAAAAAGGGTTATAAGGGGGTGAAAAAAGGGTTTAGGTGAATAAAACACGGGGGTTACGTTCCCAAAGCCAAGGGAGGGGCTTAAGGGGAAAAGGGAAAAAAAAAACCTAGGGGGTGTGTGGTTCCAAAAACCATGGGGAGGGCTAAGGGAATTTTTGAAACCCGGGGGGAAAAAACAAGGGCCTTATGGGGATTAGAAAGGCTTAAAGATCTCTTAAGGCCTTCTAAGGATAATTTGGGGGGAACAAGGGCTTAGGGGGGAATTAAAACCCGGGGGAGGGGATTTGATGAGGCATAGGAAGGGGGCTTAAGAAGCCCCCTCCCTTTTGGAAGCTTCTACGCTTCGATAAGGTTACGAGGGGGGGGGAAATAACTCCTAGGCAGTGAAGGCGATTGCTAGATGGCTATTTCGACGAAGTATGGGCGGTGGCGGATAGACAGAAGGCAGCGGTTGGGACTAGGGGGTAGCGTTGACGGTCTTTCCTTCTCAGCTGCTGTTGATGGTGTTGTGGGCAGGGGGACCAAACCGTAGCAGCAACTACAATGGTTTGGGAGGTGCTTCGACTGGCTCTACGACAGCCCTCCCATTCATGATAGTGTTGTCTTCTTCGTCCTTCGGCGGCTTCAGCCTCTCCCCTTTTCCAGTGGCCCCCCCCTCTCGTTTAAATAGTGGAGGGGAGGGGGATCTTTCCTCCTTCCGTGTCGACACGCATGTCCTCTCCTCCATCATAGCTCCACCAAGGAGCTTAGCTACTCCTTCTATTTCCCTCCCCCTCCAGCTCGTCAGTCAGCTGGAGGGATAAGGGGGGGAATATTTTTAAAAAAATTCATTTATCACATTTTTTTTTGTAATGCAGAATATTACACTTCTCCATATTGTTGCATTTGCCTTACTCAACCATGCATATTGCTACAAGACAATGCATTTTCAGCCACTTTCTTCTCTTTTCCACATGTT
Source organism: Lygodium microphyllum (assembly GCF_053477565.2). Taxonomy (NCBI): domain Eukaryota; kingdom Viridiplantae; phylum Streptophyta; class Polypodiopsida; order Schizaeales; family Lygodiaceae; genus Lygodium; species Lygodium microphyllum. The sequence goes on along the minus strand of NC_141157.1, from coordinate 79,474,769 downwards.
GTCCCCATTGATTCATAGCATCCTGCATAAATGGTGGTAGTAGACCTTAATCTTCCAAGTAAAAGATCCATCTTACCACTCAATAACATTATAACCTTTACTCCACCAGATCACTCAACTTTGGTGGTAACATTGCTCTAGATAAAGATGCTCAAGATATGGAATGATTCATCCCATCCACTCCACTTGGTACCTTCTACAAATTAAAGCTGAAGGGACATACACAAGCACCAAGCCCAATGTTAGGCCATACATGTAGTAAGGCTTCAACTTATTAAAATTAACTCTAGCTTTAAACTCTACCCCCTACAAATCTGCTAGAAGGGTTATAGAACCATTATTTCCTAAACATACAATCTTGTATGCTCGAGGTTGTCACCGATATATAAATCCTATATATCACGTGCATCCATGGCATGTTTTATATATCCCTATGTAACCTATTTTGCGATATTTTCTTGACCCTTCTGTGACTTTTTAGCATAATTTATAAATCCCTTACCATAAGTTTATTTTTTCATAAAATAATTTAACAAATCCTTATGTAATAGATACAAAACACTAGCTCTATCATAGAATTCATCACAAACTAGTTGAGGCATGAATTCAAGGTTTTTTGATGGAAGGGTGCAAGCATATTAGTGGTTCTCACCATTGAATGCCATGAAGGGCATCCTAAAGAAGATATGACAAGTATGCACAAAGTGCGACCAGATGTTTGTTGAGCTAAAAATGCATTCTAGACTTGATCACCTCATTAAAAGAGCCCCATAACATATAAGATCCCAAAAATTCCAAGCTTTCATTAAAAAGAAAGTGATCCTAGAAAGTTTTAACACATTTTAGCATTGCCTAAAACTCACAAGCTATGGTGTACATGTGCTAGTAAGCTAGTTGCTCAACAAGCCAACTTCAAAGTGAGGGAGAAGTGAGCCTTGTGGGTCTTTAAACATGAAAATTAAAATAGAAATAGATGAATATAAAATTTCACCATCATAATACTATCTTTGAGCTCTCATACGTTGCAATATTGATCTCAATCTTGTCTTTTAGTGATAACATTGGACTATATCATTGCATATTTTGTATCTATCAAATGCACACACACACAAATTCTAAAGATAACAAGAAATAAACACTAAAAACTTTTCAATTAGTTAATATCATGTCTTAAAAAAAGCCAAAGAATATGAGTTTAACTTGTAGCTAAAAATTATAGCTATATTGAAGGGAAAAATATATTGCCTTTCTATAGTCAACAACTAAATTTCAAAATTATTTGCATGAAGATGTAACTAAAAGCATGATGTTTTATATTTGCTTCTATACAAAATTTATCTCATTTTCTTTTATAAAGTAGATATGGCTATACAAAAAATATGTATATACAACATTTTCCTCTAGGCCATGCATTCTACTCAGCACCTCAACATTGTTGAAGCTAGAGTTCATTGTCATTTTCATATATGTAGATGCATCATCATAATCCAATAGTTATGTTCCTGAAGAAAAGATAAAAATACAAGAAAAAAATCAAGGGAAATGCTAAGAACAAGCTTAATAAGACTTTGCTTTTAGTCATTTTATGTAGCAAGCAACATTACAAGAGAGAAAAAGTGACGTTCATTTACCTATCTCAATGGTCCTTTACAAATTCATTGAAGATCTTCCAATCATTTTCATCAAGTTCATATGTATTATTGTTAAAATCATATGTGAGATTTGCAAGGGCAATGATACTTTCAATATCTATCATATCAAGGTCTGTCAAATCATATGTAAAACTTGTCGATCCCTTTGATTTTTGATACCATCCAAGTTGAACCTCCACCCCTGATGGTCTATCTAAGAGACTAAACCCTCTTTTGTACTACACATGGCCACCACTCACTTTTCTTCTCATCTTTTGAACTCGTCCCAAGCAACACACTCTTTGAATTTTATTTTTTCTCATATCTTTTGAAGAGCCTGGCTTTGATGACCTTGTGATCTTCCCATTGGTATTCTCTTCTTGGAAGAGTACAACACAATTTGAAATAATGCCATATAGATTATCATTTGTCTAAGTTTGATACTTCTCCTCCTTGTTGTAATATACTCCTTGTTGTAACCTTGTAAGCCTATCTTTGGGCAACATGGGATGGCCATTAAGTTGACTTGCCAATGTAGACTTAAAAAGAGATCTACTATTCTCAAGCTCCACTACAGGGTTCACTTTATCTTTTTTCTCATCATTTTTATCCAACATAGAATCTACTACACGTCTTACCTCACTTGTAGATGCATCCTCCTCTGAGTCCATTCCATCATCTGTAAGAACTGAAGATTCCTTATATGTATCAAAATCATGCATAATTGAATTGGCGTAAGTTTAAAAAAAACCCTCAGACCAAGGCTCCAACCACCATTTCTTATCCTCTTTACCCTTTGGCTTAATTTGCAAACCTTCATAAATCTGTTGAGCACTTTGTAATCCCCTTTTCAAGGCATCAATGATCTTTTCATCAATTGAAACCCATTTATATTAATCACCTAGATTTTCTTCTTTCATGTTCTCTTTGAGATTTAACTTTTTCCATATATGTTCTTATTTCTTATGGGCCCATGTAAATTTCACACCATCCTCCTTGTCTTTTTCTTGTGTTTTTTTTGCAGATGTCATATCCTTGTTCATCTAGCAATGACCCGGATTTGGATCGCATGAATGATACATTGGCCTCGTTTGGCATGGGGGTCAATGCATTTTTTGGAGGTTTTCCTAGTAAGGAAGACTTCATGGAAGAGATGACCAGACACCTTGGCCGCTCTCCCACAGGGGACGAGGTGTTCAGTGTCATGTCTGGAACGCCTCTGACATCTTTGCCTGGCAATACTTCCCAAACTCCACGTGCAGGTACTCCACTGTAAAAATTCCGAACGGATAATTCCTTTTTATATGAAAGCAATTTTTGTTTTCCCCGTCTCCTCTAGCCCGACAGTCGAGCTGGAGGAAGAGGGGGATTTGTAAGTGGGCAAGCTCCTTGCTGGAGCTTGCCAAGGGCATCAACACATGCCCATCAACACGTTGAGGGGGGAGGATTCCCTCCCCTCCCCTGTAAAATTAGGGGTGGGCGGCAGAGACAAGGAGGCTACAAGGGAGGAGAGGACGAAGCCTTGGCACTGCTGGTGCTGTTATCGAGCTGTAGGAGGGAGGACGAAGACGAGGAGAACGCCGCCTGGTGTTGCCAAGCTGCCGCTGCCGCCTGTCGCCTCTATCCTCTCTCCCCACGGCGCCATCGTCTGCCACCTGTAGACTTTTCACCCCCATCGCCGTCAAATTCCCCCCCCTCCTACCACGTGGGATATGGAAGCTTCCTTGAAGAAGCTTCCTAAGGGGGAGGATAATTAAGCCCCCTTTCACCCCCCTCATATCCCTTCTACTCTTTCATCCCCCCCTGCCCCCCTGGGTTTTTAAAACCCTCAAGCCCCCCTTCCTATACCCTTCCCTTACCCTTTCACCCCCTCCCCGTTTTACCCCATTGGAAATCCTTTCACCCCGCCTCGGTCTTAAACCCTTAACCCCTTCCCGTGGGCCCATTAAACCCCCCACACCCCTTGGCCTCATAACCCACAAATCCCCCTCCCGTGCCTAAATCTATAAGTCACTTCCTGTGTTGAAACCTCGTGTTTCACCCCCCCTCATATTCCTTTCTAACACACCCCCTAGGCCTCTTTTTAACCCCCGAGTCCCCTTTTTCTTTACACACCTTTTTCCCCCGTGCTATAAATCCCTTGTGTTACCCTTCAAATTTCCCCCCTGGGTTTGAAAACCCCTAAGTCCTTTCACTCCCGTGCCCAAAAAAAAAAAATCCCAAGGTTCATATGTTGTGAAGCCACACTCATGCACAACCTTTTTGCCGTGTTTATACCCTATAGGGCCTTTTTAGGCTTTATAAACCTTTCCCTCTCTGAAGAAGCTAAAGATCTTATTATCCCTTCTCGTGGTCAATCCTTTAAACGGCTCCTTGCCTCGAAAGAAAGAAGAGGAGTATTGAAGGGGTGGTGGAATTTCGGAAAAGGAGGGTAAAGTTGCCTTCACGTTCGAAGGATTACAACTGCGATGCCACCTAAGAAAGTCCAAGGAGTAGCTGCGGGAGGGTCATCTCCCAGTATCCATGTGGATATCCCACCCCAAAACCAGGTTTTTCCTTCTTGGTTTTATATCAGTTTTAATTCAATCATGCAAGATGAATTGTTAGGGATAAGATATATTTTGTCCTAGTTATTTACGATGGATTTTAGTTTAATTGAACATGCAAAAATGATAATGTATAAAACATAGTTTCCTTCAAATAGCATCATGCATTGAAACGAATTACGAGCAAGATTATCTACCTACTATAGTATTATATTTTGGTTAAATCTTGAAGGTGTAAAAACTGCATCTTGCACCATTAACACCTATTCTTTTTTTTGCAACGAATCATCATAGAAGATGAAATTCATGAAAAGTTTCTTACGTTGCTTGAACTCTAGGAAGTTATCAATGCTAACTGCATATCTTAGCAAGGAAAAGATTGTTATTTGTCATGAGTTTCGTTTGCAAGGAAAAAAAAGGAAGATTAATTTAATTTACCTAACCTCAAAGCAATAAAGTTTAGGACTGAAAAATCAATTGTCACAAGGATAATAAATCGTGCCAAGGTGATCTCAATATTACCTTCTAAAAGTTAACCGAATTAATGTAAACTTAGAAATACCTATGCTGCGAAATATGTCTTGGGAATGATTTAAAAACCAAGAAACGTTTATACCTTAAACACTTGACTACCTTCCCTGATTGTAGGGTCAATAAATCGTAAATAAAAAAGAACTAGGGTTTGTCCCTGAGGTTCTTAAAAAGAGATCCTAGGTCTAACAAACGTCATCTTAAAGAAACTAAAACGGATTGTTTCATCGCATATTACGATGCAGGACTTGCGCAACAAGTACGAAGTCATATGGTCTTGTGATTGATTCACAAGAAGGAAGGTTAAATACCCTCAATAAGGATGACAGATCCTTACGCAAGTTATCTTGCAAAAGGATGTATTCTTTGATATCCTTCTAAATAAGGAAGGTTAAAAACCGGAAACTAAAGTATCCAATGAACTTTAGGGTTGACCAAGTTGGGTTAATAGAGTACGCCCTAACCCAGAATATAAGGGATCTTGCCAAGTTGCAAGACACCCTGGAACGAGTGCTGATGCATTCAAAAGGAAAGAATCATTCCTTAGCAGTTTGCCAACAACAAGATCGGTTAATGGAAGTGTTTGTGCTTGCTAGAGATTTTAGAGCACTGTTTGATTTATGAATTACAAATTAAATGAATACCTATACTTCAGGTTGAAGGCCTAAAGGGAGAGGCAGCTTCAGTTACCCCCAACTGCCTGCCTGACCCTAACCAAGGGGGTTGTTGACTCGGGATTGAATCTTGAGGCCCGCATACTAGTTTATGAGCAGAAGCTTGGAATAGTGATCCCTGTGGATTACTGGATAGCCTTCGGGAGGATTATGGACAAGCCTACGGGCGGAAATCCTTGTATTTCACAAATAAATATGATGATATGTTAATAAAGAACTTGTTTGATATTGTTTTTCTATGTCACATGATAAGATTACGTGAAGGAACTAGTGCTTAACGGTTTAATTAAAGAAGCTGATTGTTACATGTCAAATTAATGTGTTAGATAATTACATAACTAATACAAATCGAGGAAATTGCGAAGGATGGGCCATGGGTCTGCCCTACGGTTGGGTGGTCCCGGTTAACCGGGAACTTTTCTCAAATCTTGAAGAACAGCGGGATGATCGTCACAAACAACAAAAGCGTTGACCTAGAGTTATGTCTTAACCGATTTACGCTGTTTTAGGGGAACGGAATGGGACTATGCCTTATGGCAAAGAGGTTGAGCTTTGCATCCCTCTCGTTTCCCATTCTCCTTGAACCAAGTACAGCGTGAATCCGCTTCAGACCTGGTGTTTCTGTGTAAAGTAGTTCACTTGGGTCCAACGCTAGTTACTGTTAGGTAATGACCAATCAGGAAAACCCTAATTCCGATCGATCCTAAGTGGGAACAGCCAGAATAATTCCGCTATGTGGCACACGCGAGAAGCCCTAGATCGCAAATCCCGTAACATTCCATGGGAGTGCCGGGCGGAGCTTTCTAGACATCCTTCCCGATGGATTGCTAAGACGTGTCTTGGATGATGATAGTGGACACGTTACATTCACATGCAGGTACTCCATATGCAGGTACTCCACGTGCAGCACCTATACGTACATCGGCTGAAGCACAAGCATCTGTAAAAGCACGTGCATCTGCAGAAGCTCATGCATCTAGCGAGGCAGAGGGTAGTCGACAGAGAGGGAGGAGGGAGAGTTGAGGGGGAGAATGAGGTTTGTGTGGGGGTTGCCTAGGAGGTGGCGAGCGATCACCCTCACCAGTAGATCACATAGAGGAGGTTGTATGCCAGTACTATAGAGTTACAGATACTGGTGGCATCTTTCATGATGATGAAGGAAGGGATGTAATGGCGTACATAAGGAGCGTCGTGCATGTGACGTATAAAGATTGTTTCATTGCCTTCAAAAATCAGAAACATGGCTTGTGGCAGGAGGTGTTGAGGGCAGTCCATAGGAGGTACCCAAATCCTGAGGGTCAGCGATTCTCAGATGATTGGGGACGCACAAAAGTGAGGGATATGCTTCACAACAAAAGATCCCACCTCGAGACACAAGCCAGGGACTCACTGCGGAGGTAGGAGGAGAGGCATGGAGCTTATAGCCAACCACCTATGTGCCACCGCATAGAGTGGAAGAAAGCCAAGTAGAAAGCAATAGAGAAAGTGAAGAGGCGCCAGCACGCAGAGGCGTGACGGATCCAAATGGAAACCATGGGGTTGTCGCATTACGGATCGGGCGGCAGAGAGTCGTGGGAGGCAGAGTTTGTAAGTATATTTTGATTTCTAGTTTTTTAACATTTATATTTCTTTCAATTCTTTATATAATTTATTCTAATATATTGTGACTCATAATTGTTTGTATATATCATAATTGTTTTGCAGACTACTATCGTTGGTAGGATATCTACTCCTAGAGAGGTAGGTTACTATCGAGGCCATAACCGCACAGCCACATGGCTTCACTTGTATGAGGAGGGTCTCATCACTGAGGACCAATACAACCGGGCCATGAGGATTTGACAGCCAGAGGAGGTATGTTTTTCTTACTTTCCTATTAAAAGTATAGCTAATTATAACTTTTTCTCCACCATGTCTATGTAAGCAACCTTGATCTTTTGTGTGTGTAGGCGAACCCGGATGTGGAGCATAGCGAGGAGGGGGATAGCGACGCTAGTAGCCATGGTGGTACTAGCGAAGATGTTTCTTCTTCAGATTCCTAGAGGAGCACCATATCTCCTCGTGAGGCCTTGTTTTCTTGTATATGTATGATCCATCTTTGAGCCTACTGCTTGCGGCCACGCTTTAGGTCGCAAGCACTTAAACTTCCCATGTAAATGCTTTTGATCTATAATGAATACATGGACTTTTATTTTCAATTCTCGTGCCCGTAAGATACATTGTCCTTTTTCCAAATGCACAATCTATTTTTTCCAGTTCTGTTTTGCGCGTCTATCCGCGCGTCTAAATTGCACAAAATCCACGTTTATACGTGCATCTACAGTGCAGATTATATGCACACGCTTATACACGCGCTTCATAATTCAAATTAAAAAAATAAATTAAATATATTTTTTAAAAAATGAGATTTTTTGTTTTCCGTTCACGTCTACCAGTGCTTGTAAAAGCGCATCTACCAGTGTGTCTATATGCATGTGTATATGTGCGTCTATTACGCGTCTATTTTTGCGTGTAAATTCGTTGATACATGCGATTATAGACGCGAAATGGTAGACGCGCAAATAGACGGGCGGATAGATGCCCCTGTAAGATTTTCTCTAAATAGCCACACAATTGGGTGGCATCATTTTCAAATCATAAATGGACAATTACTCTGTTTAGGATCCATATTGGGTACAACACATTCTCAGACCTGCTTCAAAAGGCATCAACTCCACCATCAACTCAATTTCCCCAATCCTTAAGATGTGGAGGTCAAGGGCTCATATTATTCTTATTTTTTTATACACACTTATCTCATTGAGTATTTATTATAGATTGTTATTGTCTAGAGAAACATATTTCTACATGAGTAGATTTGAATAGATACATGTGAGAGTGTATATAGACTTGTAGGGCCTACATTTCTTAAGAGTTGATGGTTACAATTAGATATTTGATGATGTCATGGAGAAGATGTATCATGCATATTAGTATTACTAAAACTCTAAATTGGTTCTAGCTTTTAATGATTACAAATTAGAATTGGAGATTACATATTTATTATAATTAGGATGCTCCATATTCATCTCAAGGTATTAGCATCTTAATCTGTGATTCTAAGGATAAATACAATAGTTGGAAGTTTGTCTAATAGGTATCATTCATCTCAAATTCTCTCAATTAGAGCTACATATAACATGTGCTTTAGATGGTGATATTGGACCTCTCGGTCAATATACTAATAGTCAAATTCTTATACTCTTTATCTGATCTCACTAAAACAAATGCATCATTTAGTACTTGCTTTGTTGGTCTAGAATTTTAATAGTCTTTGGCTACATGTAGGTGTCTCATGTTGCTAGAGATGAATCTTCTTATGCATGTTATATCATTCTTTAAATGGTGATATTGGTCTTGCTTGTTAGTACTAATAGTCCAAAACTTATGCTCTTTCTTTGAGCTCACTAGAATTAGTACATCATTCAATAATTAATTGCAGGTCTACAATTTTAAAAGGTTTTGGTTACAAGACTTAGGTGTCTCATGTTGCTAGTGGTGAACACTCTTATGAATGCCAATGTGTAAAGCTTATGTTTGATTGCAACATCTCATAATTGTAGGCCTTATTGGTGTTCACTAGGTTTACATTTAAGTATTGTTATGCTTTTCATGCTTCGAGTGGTGAAAAATTATCATTTTATTTAGTGAATGAAGCTTTAGATTTGCCTTGTTAGTCCAAAAATGCAAGTCTAGAGGTGTTAAGAGTACTATTGTAGGTCTGTTATAATAGTTATAGATAGATTGCCCTCTTGATCTATGGCATTCCTTATCATTTTCCTAGTTAGAAATACACATAAGCAGGGAAAGTGGAACATTCCCTAGTTAGAGAAACTAGGGAATTGCATAGGAAATTTTTATAGGTAGGGAGATTTCCCTACCTTAGATAAAGAAACTAGCGAATCACATATGAAATTTTCATAGATAGGGGAATTTCCCTACGTAGGGAATTTCCTATGCAATTCCCGAGTTTCTCTAACTAGGGAAATTCTTAGGTAGGGAAATTTCCCTATGTAGGAAGTTTCCTATGCAATTCCCTAGTTTCTCTAACTAGGGAATGTTCCATTTTTCCTATTATTTACTTTTCCAACTTATATGTATTTTTAACTAGGGAATTGATAGGGAATGCCCTTTTTTTTCTTCCTATATAGGAAATGATTAAAATTTTCTTGTGTTTATGAGGATCTTATGTGCACACATCTATAACAATATAATCATATCTTTTGCATTGACTCTTGCAATCTAGCATTCTCATTCTCATTCTTTTTTAGTGCTCTCTCTCTCTCTCTCTCTCTCTCTCTCTCTCTCTCTCTCCGTTCATAGTAAAAGTCAAAGGAATGGCTCACACAAATAGAGGAGAGTTGAATAAAATAGTAATTTCTTTTATTCTCTTCATTACAATAGAGTAGCTCATAAGATACCTCAAGGAATATTGCTTAAACTTTCAAAAAATTTATGAGTACATCTAAAGTTTGTGGGCTTACGTCTCCATCAGAAGTCTTGTGTCTAAGGTTGCATATATTGAAACATTGTTTGACTTTCAAAATTTCACGATATTTTGCGCAACTTATTAAAAACACTAGCTGCAATTTCTAAGCATCTATAAATGCATTGTATATTGACAGAAAAGAAATATAGGGCATAGTTGGTTGGAAAAATTTGCAACTCCAAATGGAGCTATAATTATGCAACTAGTAGCTCCCTAGTCTTTTCCCTTTAAACAATATCATTCACATTAAACCAATTGTAGCAACAAAAATCAAAATGAGTCAAATGATATCAAATATAAAGGTATTGAGATATATAAATTTAACATTAAAAGTTGTTTGAAGCTAGTTAAAACTTCTCTTAGGGATAACTTGTACAAGATACATGAATTTAAAACCCTAAAACTAGATAGGAGGCATGGCAAGATGTTAGAAGATATTGTTAGCATTTTCTAGAGAGGGGGAATATTAGAATGATTGGATGTACTCATATAAACATGTATTTAGAGAACATCTAGAAAGACAACGTGTAGATATTTAGGAGAACTAGATACGATAGATCTAGAACATGTGGAGGATACTTCACTAAGAAGACCTGCCATATCCACACCTTTACTGTGTACTCTCAACTATTACAATGCAAGTGTGTAAGAAGGTGAGAAATACAAGTATGTGATTCATTCTCCATCTCATTGTCTCATTTTATGCGAAATAAATATATTTATATATAGGCCTTGAAAGCACGTGATGTAGAGGATATACATGTAGTGATCTCCTTGAGCGTTTAACATACTATTTCACTACCACTTGAGCTAGTGGTTCTTGGCTAGTCTTTTGAAAACTTGAACCCATGTTTTATTCATGTTTCTATAAGATTGTACCTAAGATATACTTATTTTTAAAATATTTTTTTTCTCACCATAATGCATTTAGTAGAGTATTCTTTCATGTCCTTAACTCAATCCCACGACTTCACTCAAGGGCACCAGAGGGTCTGCATTTCTAGCTACTATAAGAAACAAAGTTGGGAAGCATGCCTTGCTTTGTATGCCAAAGGGGGACCTACCCAAACAAGACCAATATCTAGTGCTAGGAGGCCTTATATATATATATATATATATAGATACACACACACACACACACAGACACAGAGTTAATTGGTTCTATATATACACACATATATGTATTTGTATTTATATAGATACCTTTTTTTCCAACATGTCTACTCTATTTTCTAAAGGATGTTTCCTCTCATATCCAATTGCACAAGATGGATAACTTGTTGAATAACTACATGCCCTTTTGATGCTTTAGAATACAAAGTACCTATACTTTGATAAACCTTCATAAATTCATGTTGAATGTGTCCCCCAACATACATTATGAGAGCAAGTGGCATGCTCACCATTCAAAACAATAGATCACTTGAAGATCATATCGTGATGTTTATCTCTCTCTCTCCCTCTCCATGTCTTTCTATCTCTCCTTCTCTTCCTATCCCTATCCCTCTCTCTATTTGTCTCTCATTATCTCTCTCTCTCTCTCTCTCTCTCTCTCTCTCTCTCTCTCTCTCTCTCTCTCTCTCTCTCTCATTCCCTCTATCGTTCTCTCTCTATCTATCTATCACTATATCCATGTTTCTCTTTCTCCCTCCCTATCTTGTTCTTCCTCTCACTCCCTCTATCTCTTTTCCTCTTTCTACCTCTCCCTATTCCTCTCTTTTCTTGACATCTATTTTCCCCTCTCTTCGCTCATATTTTCCCCTCTCTTCCCTCATCTCTCACTATTTTCCCCTCTACCTCTCCATCCCTCTCTTTGTTTCTCTCTTCCTTCCTCTCTTCATTTTCTCTCCTTTTCTTTTATTCATTCCTCTCTCTATTTCTCTATCTCCCTCCCTTCTCTTTAACCCTCTTTCCCTTTCCTTTGCTTTCCTTCTCTCTGTCTCTCTGTCTCTATGTCTCTCTATGTCTCTCTCTCTTTAATTTCCCTTCATCTCTTTATTTCCCCTCTTTTCTTTGTTTTTTCCTCCCTCTAATTCTCTCTTCTTCCCTTTCTCGCTATATGTACACACACACACATAGCCCTTTGTATGTATATGTAAATTTCTCTCTCTCCTTCCCTCCCTCTATCTCCATCCCTCCTGTGTAACTCTATCTCTCCTTCTCTTTCTCTCTTTTCCTTCCCTCCCTCTATTTCTCTATCCTTCCCTCTTCTTCTCTTTTTTATCTCTCTCTATTTATCTCCTCCTTTCTATTTCTCTCTCAAACTTTCCCTCCATCTCTTTCATTCTCATTCTCTCTCTCTATATATATATAAAATATTTATTTATTTATTTATTTATAAATTCTCTCTCAAATTTTCCCTCCTTTCTCTATTTTTCTATTCCCCTCTCCCTCCCTTTTTATCTCTCTCTCTCTTTTCCCTCTCTAGATCTCTATTTTTCTCTCCCTTCCTCTCCTTTTTTCTTTGTCCCCCTCTCTCTTTGTTTCTCGCTCTTTGTTTCTCTCTCTCTCTCTCTCTCTCTCTCTCTCTCTCTCTCTCTCTCTCTCTCTCATTTCCTCTCTCTCTCTATCTTTTTCTCCCTTCTCACTCTGTTTCTCTCTCCCTCCCTCGCCCCCCCTCTCTCTCTCTCTCTCTCTCTCTCTCTATCTATATTTCTCTTTGCATTTCTCCACAAACAAAACAAAGAGAAGAGAAAAAAATAGAAAAATGACAATGCTGCTACCTCAAAGGCTCGAGGAAGAATCCCTTCACACTTCCCTTCTCCTTCTTTGTGTTTGCATGACTTTCATCCTTCTCCTTTGGGGCCCTCTCTTCCTTATTTGAGAATGGTAGTGGTAATAGTGACCTCTCTCTCTCTCTCTCTCTCTCTCTCTCTCTCTCTCTCTCTCTCTCTCTCTCTCTCTCTGTGCAATAAAACTCAAATGAATAGACTACAAAACTTGAGAATAATTGAATCAAATATTAATTTCCTTTATTCTCTTACCTACAAGGGAGTAGCTCATAATATAGCCTCAAGACATGTTTCTTAAAATTTAAGAAAACTTATGAGGATGTCTAAAGTTCCGACTTATGTCTATGTCAGGAGTCTTATGTGTAAGGCTGCATATGTTAAAACATGGTGTAACTTTTGAATTTTCACGAGAGTTTATATAACTTATTAAAAATATTTTGGCTACAATTTTTATGCACTTATATAAATGCATTATGTAATTGACAAAAAAGGAATCTAGGGAGTAGTTGGTTGGTAGAATTGCAACTCCAAATGGAGTTATAATTATACAACGAGTAGCTTCTTGGTCATTTTCATGTAAACAATATCATCCTCGTTAAATCAAGTCTAGCCAAAAAACTCAAAATAAGTCAAATGATATAAAATATAAAAGTATTGAGATTTATATAGTTAAGATAAAAAACTGTTTGAAGCCAATTTGAAATTCTTTTAGAGAATAGTTTGTACAAGATGCATTAATTGAAAAACCAAAAATGAAATAGGAGGCATGGCAAGCTATATGTGCTTGCCTTATAAAGATATAGAATAAATGCTAAAAGTACATGATAACCCTACAATTAGATAAGAGACATTCTTAGTGTCTATGCCTTGCTAGTGCATGTGAGACTCACTCCTTGCAAAGTGCACATTGTGGTGGAGGATCCATATCTCCTCATGTGATGATGTGCACACCATATGTGGAGTGCACGTAATGTTTTGCTCCTTGATGTCATGCATATGGACCTTTGCTTATAATGTTTTGTTGAATACAAAAGCCATTACACCATAAAATAGTATGGTACCTACCATAAGGTATACTTCAATATATAGCTCTATCTATAAGATAGGCCGAAATAAATTATATCAAATGTTAAAGTAATAGAATGCAAAACTAATTCCAAATATAAAAATGGATGATAGAAAAATTAAAACATTTTAATTCCTTTTTTTGAGCTTGTTCAAAGAAAAATAGTATCTCTTATTCATTTCTTTCTATACATGAAAACAAATACATAAGATATTGGGTACCCTATGAAGCAATGAGAGTGTTAAAAAGTAGACAATAAACTAAGTGTGTTTATTATCATTCCATGTATCATGATATTCTATAGTCTACATGCACAACATTTTAGTGGCATAGTAGTACTAGAGAAGTGTTTTAATCAATTATCGATGCTACAGCCTCCACTCCTTAATGTTATATGATACTTATAGCTAGTGTTTTGACACTTATAGCTAGTGCTATATGATCATCATAGCTAGCTTTATATGACACTCATAGCTAGACTACTACTGGCAAGAGGAAGAAGTTAAAGTTAGAAATTTGGAGGTTGGATTATGTCAAATCCCAATGGCCTTCATTATATCCTACTCCAAATAACTAGAAACCATAAAACTCTAATCATGTTTTTGTATGCTTGTGGAATTAGATTATATATGATCACACGAGGATCACACGAGGTGAATGAGGTATATAAGTTGAGGATTTCAGCATTGTCCCCCAAGTCCCTTAGTACATTATTTGCCAACTAAAACACACTTACATACTCCTGTTGTCCATATAAGAGGTCGTGTGAGTGTGCCTCCCCCCACCAATCCCTCACCATTGAAACTTTTTATAATAAAAAAGAATTGGGTGAGATCGGGAGGGGGGTCCATTCCCCCTCTCCTTCTTGCTTAATAATAAAGTACAAATGGGAAAGGGGGCCTTCAAATGCCCCCCTACCCCTTGCTTAATGATAAGGAGGGGTTTTGGATTCACTCCCCACTCAAACCATGAATTCCATTTTGGTAAAGTCGACATTTTTATGGGGGGATTTAACAAATCAACACTTCAAATTTTACTTTACAATGAAGGAGGGTGCTTTCCTCCCTTAATGATTAAAAAAGGAGGAACCCCCTTGAATGGCTCACCTAAGGCTTGGAATTGTGCGGTAGGGCCCCCCAATTCATCAAGACTATACTCCTTCATATGCTTGAAGAAGTTTAAGGGGCTTTCATAAGGTCATAAGGCCCCTTCCAATTGAAATTTCTTTCACTTAAAAGTTACAAAGGGAGCTTATCAAAGGGCTAGTCAAGTTGTTTATAGTGATGGGTGAGGCTTGCCGATCAACCATTGCCAAAAATTCAAGAGGCACCAATATCCATCCAATAAAATTGGGGTCCAAGGAAAATCATGGCTTTAGTGTGTCGATGAAAGCTTATCCTTGGTGCTTGGGATGCAATTACCTTGTGAGAGATAAGTCCCTCTCTAAAAATTCCCTTCTCTACGTAACCCTCAACAAAAATTTCTTAAAAAATTATGAAGATTAATCCTAAATCCTAATATTTCTCTACAAGAGAAGAAAATAGACAATAGGTACATGATTCATGATGTACATATGAAACTTGGTGATGTTATGGATGTCTTGCAACTATTCACCCACTTCTCTTTGGCCTCTACTCATTTCACAAATTTCTCACACTAAAAAAACTTATGCTAGGGTTCTTCCTATAATGAAGAGGACTGTAGAGGGAGAAGAGAAGAGAGAGAAGATTCCAAGGAGGAGAGAGAACCAGAGATAATAGGAGAGAGGAAGATAAGAGAAAGAGAGAGAAAGGAGAGAACACCGTGAAAGCTAAAGAGAAGGTGAAGATATTTGATTATTTGATTAACTTATGCCCTGACTGATTCATTCAATACCGTATATACCTTGTCGATTTGATCGGGTATTTTTCCTACAAATAGTGGACATCATGAGGTCCATAACAAACATGCAATAGAAAATTATTCATAAATTTCTATGGGCTGGTCTGAATCATAGGGATGACATGTCAAAATGAAGCTCTAAAAGTGTAATTTCAGTCCATAAAGGTTAAACTTGGCTATTACTAATGTGGGCTAAAAATTATTTCAAAAATATAGTATGTTGTTTGTAAGTTATCTATAGTCCAAACTAGGCCAAAATTGGAAAAATCTTCAATCAAGATTGCATCCTTGAGATAGGGGAACTCCTCCAAAAGAGAAGTTGGTCTCCAAGAAGCTTCTTCCACGAAGAAAACTCTACCATTTAATTAGATATTCTTCGATTTATTGAGCTTGCCTTTAGTAAGCTAAAAATATACATTTTATCTTTAACTCTGTCTAAGTGTATGAGCTCCCCATGCATAAAAAAATCCATGTGAAGTTGAGAGAAGTCTATGGCAATCTCACCCAAGTGCTTTAGCCAATCACATCCCAAAACAACATCAATGGGGCCCATATTGAGTGCAATCAAGTACACAATTAACACATACTTTTTAGCCAAGCATAGGGGTTCTTTAGAGCATATACGAGTGTTGATTTCCTCATCATCATTTGCTACTTATACCTTTAGGGGTTGCTATATTTCAAACAAAAAATCATCTCAATCAATTTATAGCTATTTTTTTATAAAATTGTGAGTGCTAACATTATTCACTAGAATAAAAACATGTTTTCCATTTATACTTCCTTGTATTTGTAGCATGCTTGGACTCCTAGAACCCATCCATGTATCCATAAAAATAGACCAAAGGAAAGTGGTAGCATATGGGGGTGTATTAGAATCAGTCATGCCCCTCTCATAAGATAAACATCTACTTACGCAAAGGAAAATTCATCTAGGGGAGCCATAGAACTATTATTTTCCCATATTGTCATCATAATGCTCATGATCAACATGTGTAATAGTCGCGCTAGCGTCAACCTATAAGAAATCATCTATATAATGTGCATTGAGTGGATATTAAGAAACACACTTTCTTTATATGTTATAAGGCCTTAAAGCCATATCCTTATCCATTGTTGCATCCCAATAAGCATGACTGATAGCATTCTCAAAAAATTTGAGATCAATATCCTCAACTACCTTTATTATATAATCATAATGATGAGATACGTAATCTTCAAAAGTAAATCTTTTAACAACGTATCTTATCCTGCTAGGACCACTGGATCACTTGATGCAGCCTTTACATTACCATGTTCTGTCTCTACGCCTCGTGTACTGATTGAAAGAATACCAAGCTCATCATCCAAACTCTATGAACCACTGGAATTTCCATCAAATCTCAAATGACTAGCATATGTATCATTTCCATTTGACACTTTTTTCTTCCCTTTTCCTTTACCTCTAGTATTAGTAGATGCACTTTACGATATTGGACTACAACTTAGTCTCCATGACCAACAAGGGCTAACTATACATGTAGTATTAGATGATGTTTCTACTCCACTAAGGCTCTTTGATTCTTTCTTTTCTTTTTGCACATAACTATCATGATCATGACAAGTGTGGCTTGTTTATTGGAAGGGTAAGTTTCTCAATAAACAAGTCTATCTTGGATTGGCCTTCCATGCAAGCCATAGGATCAATCATTTGATCCAATTTAGACAATACTTCATTTTGCTTGGAGACCATATCATTATGCCTCAGTGCATTAAATGTTTCATAATGTTGGTTGAGTGCATTGTCCCAAATCAGATGACTCTTTCTCATAAGAATCCTCATGATTATCCTTAACCATAGGCTCTCTAGCATCAATGATTTCCATATGTAGGTCACTCCAAGCCTTACTTTTTCCTCTATTTCTTGCCATCCCAAGGTGTAGTTGATAAGACCTCCCATCAGTAAAATGATTGTAATTTTTGGTAGCAATCTCCAGGCAATGTATTTCATAATTCAAATAAAAAAGGATGATTCCTTCTTCAAGATGATCTATTAAGATTTATGATAGAATATTTGCAAAAGTTTATATGACTCAATATTTATGACTATCTAAGAGTAGTTTGCACCTTGTCCATAGAACCCTTGTGCACAAAAACTGCAATATCTCCTAGATCCTCGGGGGGGGTCACTCCTGAATATATGTATATATAGCATGAGTTCAAAATAAGGGTTTTTTAAAACACCATTTTTATACATTTTTTACATACAGAAGGGTGTCATATAAAGCGTTTACTTACAGATTGAATAGAAAAGGGTTGTGTTTTATTCAAGAAAATTTCATAGATTAGGATATTTATAAATGGGCCATGAATGCACGTTATATAGAGAATATATATAAGGTGAACCCCCTGATCCTAGATCATAGCTCTAATTGGGGAGAATTTTATTTTGAATCAAAGGAAATGATGTCATCTTCAAGAAGAGATATAGGGTTCTTCCCAAGTAGAAATAGAGAAGTTTTGCAATGATTTTTTTGTGGACCCTCAAAATTCCTCCACCCAATGCACTGCCTATCCGTTGGACCAAAATTCCAATGTTTGGTGCCTTATGGGCTGAAAAGCCTATGTATTTAGTGTTTAGCATACACAAAGCATGATCTGAATTATCCCACATCCATCAAATTTCTACAAGCATCCATCAAGTATACATAAAATTTTTACAAAGACCATTAGCATACATCCAATATTAACCATATGTACTCCAAGTTCAATATATATATGTCCTTGTAAATACATTTGCATCATATTTAGTATTTTCCCTCAAGATTTGGGGTATCCACTGAATGTAGCTATACCTACACATGAGTATTGGGTTTTGGTAGAAGGTGGGCAAAGCTTCTTCCATGCCAAGTTGCACACCCCTTCAAGGTCTTCAGTGGTATGTATTTCTTTGTTTTTTTCTTCCCTCCATTTCTCTCTTCTTCCCTTCCTCCTTATACGTACACACACAGACGCACACCCCTATGTATGTATATGTAAAATTATGTCTCTCCCTTCCTCTATCTCCATCCCTCCTATTTAACTCTATCTCTCCCTCTCATTCTCTTTTTTCCTTCCCTCCCTCTATTTCTCTATCCTTCCCTCTTCTTCTCTTTTTTATCTCCTCCTTTCTATTTCTCTCTCTTCTTTTCCCTCCATCTCTTTCATTATCTTTGTCTATCCCTATCTCTCTCTCTCTCTATATGAATAAACACAATGTATATATGTGTACAATTTCTCTCTCTATTTTTCCTTCCTTTCTCTATTTTTCTATCCCCCTCTCCCTCCCTTTTTCTATTCCTCTCTCAAATTTTTTCTCCCTTCTTATCTTTATTTCTCTCTCTCCCTCTCCCTCTCCCTATTTATTTCTCTCTCTTTTTCCCCTCTCTAAATCTCTATTTTTATCTCCCTTCCTCTCATTTTGCCTCTGCCTCGTCTCTATTTGTTTCTCTCTCTCTCTCTCTCTCTCTCTCTTTGTGTCTCCTTTTCCCTGTCTTTCTCTCTATTTTTCTCCCTTATCTCTCTTTTTCTCTCTCTCCCTCTCTCTCTCTCTCTCTCTCTCTCTCTCTCTCTCTTTGCATCTCTCCACAAACAAAACAAAGAGAAGAGAAGAAAATAGAAAAATGACAATGTAGCTACGTCAAAGGCTTGAAGAAGAATCCCTTCACACTTCCTTTCTCCTCTTTGTGTTTGCATGACTTTCATCCTTCTCCTTTGCGCCCATCTCCTCCTTCTTTGAGAATGGTAGTGGTAGCAGTGGCCTCTCGCACACACACACACACACACACACTCTCTCTCTCTCTCTCTCTCTCTCTCTCTCTCTCTCTCTCTCTCTCTCTCTCCAATAAAATTCAAATGAATAGACTACAAACTTGAGAATAATTGAATCAAACATTAATTTTCTTCATTCTCTTCCCTACAAGGGAGTAGCTCATAATATAGCCTCAAGACATGTTTCTTAAAATCTTAAAAAACTTACGAGTATGTCTAAAGTTCGGCATGTCATGAGTCTTATGTCTAAGGCTGCATATATTAAAACATTATCTGACTTTTGAATTTTCACAACAGTTTATATAACTTATTAAAAATATTTTGGCTACAATTTTTATGCACCTATAGAAATGCATTATGTAATTGACAAAAAAGAAATCTAGGGAGTAGTTGGTTGGTAGAATTGCAACTCCAAATGGAGTTATAATTATAGAACGAGTAGCTTCTTGGTCATTTTCCTTTAAACAATATCATCCTCATCAAATCAAGTGTAGCAAAAAAACTCAAATAAGTCAAATGGTATAAATCATTTTCCTTTAAACAATATCATCCTCATCAAATCAAGTGTAGCAAAAAAACTCAAATAAGTCAAATGGTATAAAATATAAAAGTATTGAGATTTATATAGTTAAGATTAAAATTTGTTTGAAGCCAGTTTGAAATTCTCTTAGAGAATAGTTTGTACAAGATGCATGAATTGAAAAACCAAAAACTAAATAGGAGGCATTGCAAGTAATATGTGCTTGCCTTATAAAGATATAGAATAAATGCTAAAATTACATGATAACCCTACAATTAGATAAGAGACATTCTTAGTGTTTATGCCTTCCTAAAGCCAGTGAGGCTCACTCCTTGCAAAGTGCACATTGTGGTGGAGGATTCATATCTAATCGTGTGATAATGTGCACACCATATATGGTGTGTGTAATATTTTTCTTCTTGATGTCATGCATCTCCAATCTTGCTTGCTTACTATGTTTTGTTAAATACAAAAGCCATTACACCATAAAGTAGTATGGTACTTGCCATAAGGTACACTTCAATATATAGCTCTATCTATAAGATAGGCCAAAATAAATGATATCAAATGTTAAAGTAAAAGAATGCAAAACTAATCCATCATAGAAAAATGGATGATAGAAAAATTAAAATATTTTAATTTCTTGTTTGGATCTTGTTCTAAGAAAAATAGTATCTCTTATGCATTTCTTTCTATACCTTAAAAACAAGTCATTAAGTACTAAAAAATAGGAAAAAGAAATCAAATCTAAAATTTTGTGAAAAAATAGGGATTTAAAAATATCAATACAAAATACCTCAAACAGGCTAATATAAGATATTAGATACCCTTCGAAGAAATAAGAGTGTTAAAAAGTGGACAATGAACTAAATGTGTTTATTAACATTGCATGTATCATGATTTTCTATAGTCTACATGCACAACATTTTAGTAGCATAGTAGTACTATAGAAGTGTTTTAATAAATTATCGATGCTACTCCATCCACTCCTTAATGTTATATGACACTTATAGCTAGTGTTATATGATCATCTTAGCCAGCTTTATATGTCATTCAAAGCTAGACTACTACTAGCAAGCTGAAGAAGCTAAAGTTACAAATTTGGATGTTGGGTTACTTCAAATCCCATCACATGAGGTGAATGATGTATATGAGTTGAGGATTTCAACATTGTCCCCCAAGTCCCTCGATACATTATTTGCCAACTAAAACACACTAACATACTCCTATTGTCCATATAAGAAGTGGTGTGAGTGGCCATCCCCCTACCAATCCCTCACCATTGAAAATTTTTATAATAAAAAAGAATTGGGTGAGGTGGGGAGGGGGGTCTATTCCCCCTCTCCTCCTTGCTTAATAATAAAGTATAAATGGGAAAGGAAGCCTTCCTATTCCCCCCTATCCCTTGCTTAATGATAAGGAGGGGTTTTGGATTCATTCCCCACTCCAACCATGAATTCCCTTTTGATAAAGTAGAAATTTTTGTGGGTGGATGTATCACATCCCCACTTCAAAGGTTACTTTACAATGAAGGAGGGTGCTTACCTCCCTTAATGATTTAAAAAAAAGGAACCCCCTTGAATCGCTTACCCAAGGCTTGGAATTTGCGGTAGAGCCCCCTATTTATCAAGACTATATCCCTTTATACCCTTGAAGAAGTTTAAGGGGCTTTCATAAGGGCCTCATGTAAGGATTGAGACCTCGTAAGGTGTGAAATCTTTATAAGGCCCCTTCCAATTAAAATTTATTTCACTTAAAAGTTACAAAGGGAGCTTGTCAAAGGGCTCAAGTTGTTTGTAGTGATGGGTGAGGCTGGCCCATCAACCATTGCCAAAAAATCAAGAGGCACCGAAATCCATTCAAGAAAATTGGGGTCCAAGGAAAATCATGGCTTTAATGTGCCGATGAAAGCTTATCCTTGGTGTTTAGGATGCAATTACCTTGTGAGAAATAAGTCCCTCTCTTAAAAATCATTCTCTACCTAACCCTCAACAAAACTTTCTCTAAACATTATGAAGATTAATCCTAAGTCCCAATATTGCTCTACGTCAAGAGAAGAAAATAAACAATAGGTACATGATTCATGGGGTACCTATGAAACTTGGCCATGTTATGGATGTCTTGCAACTATTCACCCACTTCTCTGTAGTGCCTCTACTCATTTCACAAATTTCTCACACAAAAAAAAACTTATGCTAGGGTTCTTGCTATAATGAAGAGAACTATAGAGAGAGAAGAGAAGAGAGAGAAGATTGCAAGGAGGAGAGAGAACGAGAGATAAGAGGATAGAGGAAGATAAGAGAACAAGAGAGAAAAGTAGAAAGAGAGAGAAAGGAGAGAAAACCATGAAAGCTAAAGAAAAGGTGAAGATATTTGATTATTTGATTAAGTCATGCCCTAACTGAATCATTCAATACCTGATATACCTCGTCGATGTGATCAATTATTTTTATTGTGCTAAGCCCTTGTCCATTCCATCTATCCTACTCTTTGCATTCCATCATGACCCCTAAGGTTATTTCCCTCACAAACAAAAATAGGAATAATTGGTATGACTCAATAGTAGGCTTATAAAATAGTGCTCTATTCATCATTACAAAGGGTAATATATATGTGGAAAAGCTCAAGTCCATGTGAGATTGGGATGTATGGATATGTATATGATATGTACATCATGTAATCATTGGCAATATATGAGTTTTCTCAGAAATTCTTGACAATTAGGGTCCTACAAATAGTGGATATAATGATTTCCATAACAAACATGCAATAGAAAATTAGCCATAACTTTCTATGGGCTAGTCTGAACAATAGGGATGACATGTCAAAATGAAGCTCTAAAAGTGTAATTTTAGTCCATAGAGGTTACACTTGGCTATTGATAATGCGGTCTAAAAATTATTTCAAAAATATAGTGTGTTGTTTGTAAGCTATCTATAGTCCAAACTAGACAAAAATTGGCTAAATCTTTACTCAAGATTGCATCCTTGAGATAGGGGAACTCCTCCAAAAGAGAAGTTGGTCTCCAATAAGCTTCATTCACGAAGAAAACTCTACCATTTGATTAGATATTGTTGGATTTATTGATCTTGGCTTTAGTAAGCTAAAAATATACATTTTATCTTGAACTCTCTCTAAGCGTATGAGCTCCCCATGCATAACAAAATCCATGTGAAGTTGAGAGAAGTCTATGGAAATCTCACCCAACTGCTTTAGCCAATCACATTCCAAAACAACATCAATAGGGCCCATATTGAGTGCAATCAAGTACACAATTAACACATATTTCTTAGCCAAGCATAGGGGTACTTTAGAGCATATATTAGTGTTCATTCCCTCATCATCACTTGCTACTTATACCTTTAGGGATTATTATAATTCAAATGAAAAATCATCTCAACTAATACATAGCTAATTTGTTTATAAATTTGTGAGTGCTAACATTATTCACTAGAATAAAAACATGTTTTCCATTTATACTTCCTTGTATTCGCAGCATGCTTGGACTCCTAGAGCCCACATCCATGTATCCAAAAAAATAGAGCAAAGGGAAGTGGTAGCATATGGGGGTGTATTAGAATCAGTCATGCTCCTCTCATAAGATAAACATCTACTTGGGCAAAGAAAACTTCATCTAGGGGATCCATAGAACTATTATTGGCCTATATTGTCATCATAATCCTCATGATCAACATGTATCATACTCCCCCTTAGGTCCACATATAAGAAATCATCTATATAATGTGCATTCATAGGATATTAAGAAACACGCTTCTTTATATGCTAAAAGGCCTTAAAATGATCCCTTTTACTTTACTAAACTTATATATATATTTTCAAATTGTAATTAGAAAACCCTTTGTGTAAATAGAATCTTATAAGTTTTCTTAAATATAATATATTTTCTTTTAAACTCACATGGTATCTTAGATGTTCTATATGGTGGACCCCTGGGGATCATAGCATTGGGATCTTTATCTTCTTGTTCCACATCCTCCAAGATATACATTTTATTGAGTTTAGCCCTCTTTTAAGCACATTTAGATGCATGATCCATTGTGTAATTTTTTCACATTGAGAACACAATCCTTTCTCTTTATGCTCTCCAAAGAGGTACACTAGAATGAATGTTTGACCCCCTTGGCAACCTTGGATTACATTTTTAGATTATTTTGTGTTGCCTATCGCCTTAAATTTTTTTTGCTATTTTGGAGAATTAAATGACAGATAAGTAAGTATTCTTGGAATGCTTAAGGCATGCTACTCCCCCTATAAGTGCTGCGAAGCGGAACACATGGCAAATCTAGCAAATCAAATCTCAATCATAAACAAAGAATTTAGTGAAAACATCTAATAAATCAAACATCTCAACTATTAAATACAAAAAACATTATAATATATAAAATGATTTTAATAATTCAATAAATTGAGAGAGACAAGAGAAAAATGTACGATTGGGCCCAACCTTTCCTATGGCAAAAGCTATGGTTTGCCATATTTAATTATATATTATAGTTTTACATGGATATTTGCATGCATATCTTACATATAATTACAAAGAAAGTACAAATATCAATTGGAATATAGAGTTTTAAGAGGCAAGAGGTATCCTGTAACATGCTGCAGTTGTTGCAGAAAATTCAAAGCTCTGAATCTTGATGTTTAGACATCACCATCGCATCCGAAGCGTGCAAAAAACCTGAAAAACAACTCTTGAAGCTCTGAATTCCGATTTTGGATGAGGGAGAAACGAAAAAACTAAGTTTTCACCATGTTCTCCTATTTTACGCACGATCTTGTTGCTTTTATAAAGAAAGGTAGAAAAACCTTCTAAACTTGACCACATTATAAAAATAACAAGTATTCCATATAGAAATCTTATTTTAATAAAAGCATATCTTAAATCTCATATTTTAAAATAATTTATATTTAAAAAAATTAATTGTGCTAAGGACAATGATCTAATTATTACTAAAGAAGTTTAAACTTATAACTTATAAATAGAGTAATAATTTTTATAATGAAATTTATGCTTGGACTTACACTAACGCCAAGTGCTACCCAAAGCCACCACTGCTTGCTCTACACATCAACTGAAGCATTCACAATTGTTTATAGATAAAATAAACAAACAATAGTGAATACCTAGCAGTGTTCAGCTACAAAATAAATAAATAGGTTGGAACTCTGTCCTAACCTTACTTTAATACGAGTGCACTCTAAAATCATAAATGTCCATTAATTTAAATATGTATTTTATCGAATCACCTGTTGTGGAGTCACCCACGTGCACATTAAATTAGCATGATGCCCGAAAAGGACAGGTATTCTCGTCAACTTCTTGCACAAGGAATGCACCTTGTGTACGAGCCTCGGCGAATAAATATCGTTTTGCGAAATCCACAACAAAACCTCTTCGTACAAGGAATCCATCTTGTGTACAAGCCCCCGTAAATAAATATAGTTTTACGGATTCCACCGCAAACCTCATGGAATCCACCATGGAATAAAAAACTCACGGAATCCACCATGGAATATGCCTCCTGTCATATTCCATGGAATCCACCATGGAATAAGAAACTCACGGAATCCACCACCGTCTCACGGAATCCACCATGGAATATGCCCCCTAGCATCATACCCCTGGGGTGGGTTAGCAATTGTTCTCAATTGCTATTAACTTCTCAATTTGGAGCTAGCAGTGTATGGTAAGCACTAAGGGCGCGGGGGTCATCCGTTGCACGTCTTCAACTGAACCAAGTATCTAGTATAGGACAATGAATCAATCGAAGTCTAATTATTAACAGACAATTGATTCTAAGAAGATTAAAAGCTAGTGTTATTGTTTTAGATGTCTTTCATGAGAGTAAGAGAGTCAAAAGATAAGACATAAATATTATGAATGCTAGGTCTCATACTCAAAGCATCGACATTAACAAATAAAATTGTTATTCTAATTTAGTAGTAAGTAAAAATTTAACTAAGAATTTTAGAAAAAATTAAAATAAAAGACTTACTTATCTTATCTTGATTAGAGATCTATATCTTTATTAGAAAGCGTGAATTCGCAATAGAATTAGGAAGTTGAAGACCTTTCCAAAGTACTTTTAAGAAAAATTGGTAAGTCTGAATGTCTATCAAATCAAAAGATAACAACATTAAAGGCATACTATAATCGTCAAAAATTAGAGTGAAAATCATATTGAAGGCCTACTTTGAATAAAAAACAACTTAAATCTTCTTGTGAATCAAGTTAGTCTTTAACTAGAGAGTTGGAGCTTATAAGGAATTTTACAAAACATTTACTTATGACTAGACTAAAATTTAAAAAGAAACATATTAAAGATAAGGCTAAAGTTGGATAAAATACTAGTCTCTATGTAAAAAATAGTAATATTTAAGTTCTCTGGCATATTTAGATATGATTATCTTTTAATATATGTATATTTAGACAAAACCATGTCTAATATAAGTTTTAGATCTTTGTATAAGATAAACTTTTGATTTTGGGAGTATACTCAAATTCCAAATGGATTAAAAGCTATCCTACAAGGAAATTAGATGTTTGTATATGTTAAATTTTACAATTTTTACTAAGTCTAGGTTAATTGCGAGACCTAATTTCAAGATAAATAACTTTCTTTATAGATAGAATCAAGTCATGATGATAACTAGAGAGTTGTAGACAACAAAAATTTCTACAATTTATGTCCTTATGATGGATTACCAAATCTGAAGGTAAGGTCATAAAAAGTAGGGCTCAAAGTTGACTACTACACACATTTCTGCATACTACTGTGAAGCGGAACATGTAGCCAAGCTCTGATACCACTATTGCGAAGCGGAACACGTAGCAAATCTAGCAAAATCTCAATCATAAACAAAGAACTTAGTGAAAAAATCTAATAAATCAAACATCTCAACTATTAAATACAAACAATATTATAATATATAAAATGATTTTAATAACTCAATAGATTGAGAAAGATAAGAAAAAAACACACGATTGGGCCCAACCTCCCCCATGGAAAAAGCCATGGTTTGTCATCCTTAATTATATATTATAGTTTTACATGGATATTTGCATACATATATTACATATAGTTACAAATAAAGTATAAATATAAATTGAAATACATAGTTTTAAGAGTCAAGAGGTATCTTATAACATGTTGCAGTTGCTACAGAAAACTCGATGCTCTGAATCTTGACATGTTGACATCACCAACGCATTCGAAGCATGCAAAAACTCCCAAAACGACTCTTGAAGCTCTAAATTCTAATTCCAGATGAGGGAGAAACGAAAAACCTAAGTTTTCATCATGTTCTCTTATTTTGTGCGCAATCTTGTTGCTTTTATAAAGAAAGCTACAAAAGCCTTTTAAACTTGACCACATTATGAAAATAACAAGTATTCCATAAAGAAAGCTTATTTCAATAAAAGCATATCTTAAATCTCATATTCTAAAATATTTTATGTTTAAAAATAAATAAATTGATAGTACTAAGGACAATGATCTAATTATTACTAAAGAAGTTTAAACTTATAACTTATAAATAGAGTAATAATTTTAATAATGAAATTTATGCTTGGACTTACACTAACGCCAGTGCTACCCAAAGCCACTGCTGCCTACTCTATACATCAACTGAAGCATTCACAATTGTTTATAAATAAAATAAACAAACAATAGTGAATATCTAGCAGTCTTTAGCTACAAAATAAATAAATAGGTTGAAACTCTATCATAACCTTAATTTTATACGAGTACACTCTAAATTCATAAACGTCCATTTATTTAAATATGTATTTTATCGAATCACTCGGTGTGGAGTCACCCACGTGCACATTAAACTAGCATGAATCCTGAAAAGGACAGGTATCCCTATCAACTTCTCGCACAAGGAATACACCTTACGTACGAGCCTCGACAAATAAATATAGTTTTGTGAAATCCACCACAAAACCTCTTCGTACAAGGAATCCATCTTGTGTATGAGCCTCAGCAAATAAATATAGTTTTACGGAATCCAGCATGGAATAAAAAACTCACTGAATCCACCGCGATCTCATGGAATCCACTATGGAATATGCCTCATAACATCAATAAGTATCAAGAATCGATTCGTGGAAGGAGTTGCTTAAGCTACTGCACCAAACACACACCAAATACACAAGAGGAAGCTCACTTAAAAACATAAGAAGAGAGATGGAGGCCAAAACATTTTCTTGTCGGTTTACTTCTCTTCTTTCACACATAATACAATGTATACACAATATAGATATGATATAATATTAAAAAAATTAGACTATTAAGTCAAATAGTACATAATTAAATATACCAATTGATTGGCACTATAACTCGAGGGGTTCACTATATATATATCCTCTATATAACGTGCGTTCATGGCCTAGTTATGAATATCCTAATATGTGAACTTTTCTTGAATAAAACACAACCCTTTTCCATTCAATCTGTAAGTGACCCCTTTATATGACACCCTTCTGTATGTAAAAAATGTATATAATTGGTGTTTTAAAAACCCCTTATTTTGAACACATTATATATACATATATTCAAGAGTGACCTCCCCGAGCATTATAACTATGCTAGTTGTAGGTAGGTTCAATAAACTAAATATAATGAGTGATAAGTCAATGGCTATGTGAGGATCATAATGACTACCAATGCACTTAAGTGTAGATATGTGGATCAATCTAACTAGGCAGTCCATGATCAATGTCTAGATGTATATCTCTAACTCCCAAGCTAAACTGTACATCTATAACCCCAAGTAAGCATTGAAATTTTTGAAGCTTCTTTGCATCCAATGCCTTTGTGAAAATATCAACTATTTGATCCTGTGGGTTGACATCTAAGTCAATCTCATCTGCAACAAGTACCTTTTCTCTCACAAAGGGGAATTCACCTCAATGTCTTTTATCCTAGCATGGAACACTAGGTTTCTAGCTAACTATATGTTGCTTATATTTCCATAATGAATAATAACTAGAACATCTTTGCATGTCCAAATCACTCAATAACTTTTCCACCCATACCACCTTACATATTGCCATAGCAATATCTTTGTACTTAGCCTCTTTACTAAAAAATATACATCTAACTATATCTAGTTGAGGCTTCCTAGGAATTTGCATAAACTGACTAGAAAGGCCAATAGCATAAGTGAAGCTTGGCCTTGTAATAATCATGTAAATTAGACTTCCTACTATTATCCTAAACATAGGAGAGACTTCTATCTCATCCCCAATATCAGCACTTAATTTCACATTTTGCTCCAATGGCACTAAAAGAGGCTTACATGCTGTTATATCATACTTTGACAACATATCCAAGCCATATTTCCTTTGGGATAACCATATACCATCATCACATTTGATCACCTCAATACCAAGAAAGTACCTTAGCTCACCCAAATCCTTCATCTCAAACTTCTTCTTCAAATTATTCTTGACTTTTACGATCCCACTATCACTGTCACCTGTAATGATCAACTCATCCATATAGATAACTATGATAACTAAACCTACATTTTCTTTTCTCACATAAAGTGAGTGATCAACATCACAAATATAAAAGCCAATGTTGACAAGATATTGTCCAATCTTGTTAGACCATGCTCTAGGTGTTTGCTTGATCCCATAGAGTGCCTTCTTTAAATTGCATACATATATGGGATGCTCTAAATTATCATAACCTATTGGTTGGTCCATATATACATTTTCTTGCATTCTTTATATCCACTCTTTGCACTGCAACCTTTGGCTATACCACCAAAGTAATCACACATCTAATAGTTGTCATTCTAGCAATTGGACTAAATGTCTATTCATAATCTATGCCATATACTTGAGCATAGCATTTTGCAACTAACCTAGCATTATATACCTGATAATAAAACCATCTGCATGATGTTGAATTTTGTAGATACACTTACAACTAACACCTTTCTTACACTCAGACAATGGTACTAGATCCCAAGTCTTATTAGCCTCTAATGCAACCATCTCCTCATTCATTATTGCATCCCAATCAGCATGACTGATAGCATCCTTAGAAAAAGTGAGATCAATATCTTCAACTACCTTTATTATATAATTATAATGATGAGCTGTGTAACCTTCAAAACTGAATCTTTTAACAGGGTATCTTATCTTTCTAGGACCACTGGATCACTTTGATGGAGCCTTTACATTATCATGTGCTCTCTCTAGACCTAGTGTACTGATTGAAAGAATACCAAGCTCATCATCCAAACTCTATGAACCATTGGAATCTCCATCTAATCTCTAATGACTAGTAGATGTATCATTACCATTTGACACTTTTTTCTTCCCTTTTCCTTTACTTGCAGTATTAGTAGATGCACCTGAAGATATGGGACTACAACTTAGTCTCCCTGACCAACAAGGGCTAACTATACATGTAGTATCGGATGATGTTTCTACTCCACTAAGGCTCTATGATTCTTACTTTTCTTTTTGCACATAACTATCATGATCATGACAAGTGTGGCTTGTTTATTGGAAGGGTAATTTTCCTCAATAAATAAGTCTATCTTGGATTGGCCATCCATGCAAGCCATATGATCGATCATTTGATCCAATTTAGATAGTAATTCATTGTGCTTGGAGACCATATCAATACGCCTCAGTGCATTAAATGTTCCATACTGTTGGTTGAGTGCATTGTCCCAAATCAAATGACTCTTTCTCATAAGAATCCTCATGATTATCCCCAATCATAGGCTCTCTAGCATCAATGATTTCCATATGTAGGTTACTCCGAGCCTTACTTTTGTCTCTATTTCTCGCCATCCCAAGGTGTAGTTGATAAGACCTCCCATCAGTAAAATGATTGTAACTTTTGGTAGAAAGCTCCAAGCGATGTGTTTCATAATTCAAATAAAAAAGGATGGTTTCTTCTTCAAGATGATCTATTAATTTTTATGATAGAATATTTGGAAAAGAGTATATGACTCAATATATATGACTATCTAAGAGGAGTTTGCACCTTGTCCACAGGACCCTTGTGCCAAAAACTGCAATATCTCCTAGATCATAGCTCCCATTGGGGAGAATTTTATTTTGAATCAAAGGAAATGATGTGATCTTCAAGAAGAGATATAGGGTTCTTCCCAAGTAGCAATAGAGAATTTTTGCAAATGAATTTTTTATGGAGCCTCAAAATTCCTCCACCCAATGCACTGCCTATCCCTTAAACCAAAAATCCAATGTTTGGTGCCTTATGGGTTGAAAAGCCTATGTAACTTAGTGTGTAGCATACATAGAGCATGCTCAAAATCATCCCACATCCATCGAATTTCTACAAGCATCCATCAAGTATACATACAATTTTTACAAAGATCGGTAGCATACATCCCAGATTAACTATATGTACTCCAAGTTCAATATATATATGTGCTTTTAAATACATTTGCATCATATTCAGCATTTTCCATCAAGATTTGGGGTATCCACTAAATGTAGTTGTACCTACACATGAGTATTGGGCTTTGGTAGGAGGTGGACAAAGCTTCTTCCATGCCAAGTTGCACACCCCTTCAAGGTCTTTAGTGGTAAGGCAGAGTCACCTCTATGTTATGTTACCATGTCACACATCTTTAATTTAAAAAATAAGAATCATATCCATTGATGGTAAATAAAATTTTGGGCTTTTCATGAGATACATGGAATGGAAATTGGAGTGGATAGGAGAGGGATTACCTTGGTAGTACATTGACTTACTCAATGCCAACTTACCCTTTCCACAAAATTGTTTTTGGATACTATCACTAGATTAGCACAACAAGGTTAGATAATCCATGGTTAAAGATTTGAAACGAAAACCCAAAATGATGGGGATGGTGGTGAATACATGGTTGTATGGATTATTCAATGGCAATTTGAGTTCTTCAATGCATCAATGCAATTAGAGATTGGGATAGTATAATGGCTTGATTTGATATTTCCATTTTAATAAGAAAACAAAGCTTCATCAAGCGAATTAATGAAACTGGGATGGGATTTAATGAGCTATCTATTTACTGAAGTCTTGATAAGGATCCTCAAAATTTAGCCCCATAATACCTTAGATAATCGTGGCTTCAATCCTCCCGAGTAATGGTTGCTATAGATGGGTCCTAGGGTTGAGAATCAAAGGATTCTTGAAGGATTTGTGAGATTGAAGCTAAACTTTAATGGCTATCCCTATTCTCTGACACAATTTGTGGAGCGCTACTTGGAGCTTAGAGAGAGACAAAACACCCAATCCAAAACTTAATCTCATGCTTCTAATTTCTAGGACTCAACAATTGATGTCTTTTGTACTCTGGAGGAGAAAGAAGAGAGATGCAAGGAGATTCTTAGCTAGAGAATCCATGGCAATTGGAGGAAGCTTGAGGAGAGAGAGAAGAAAGGTTTCTTTCTTGAAAAGTAACTGAGATTTAGGCCTTCTCTACGTCTTGATACTTCATTTTGATAGACCTCTAAAATATACACAAAATTTTGTGATAACCTACTAAGTTAGCCTTATTACCTCCAAGTGTATCTTTAGGTCTACTCCTCCTTCAGTAAGGCAACCATTTGCATATAGTAAGTTAGCCTTATTACCTCCAAGTGTATCTTTAAGTCTACTCCTCCTTCAGTAAGGCAACCATTTGCATATAGTAATCTTTGTGTACCTAAGTAAAATAGGGGTGTAGTATAGCTCTGCTCCTTTAATATGGCAACCATTTGCATATAGTACTCTTTGTGTACCTAAGTAAAATAGGGGTGTACTACTTAAAAAGATAAGTAGTTTTGAAGAAAAAGAGGGAAGAAAGGACCAAAGCATTGTGCTCTAGTACCAATTGTAATGAACGAAACTAGAGAGAGAGAAGAGACATACCATATACACTCCCAAAGATTACATCATATTGATCACAATCTATATATATATATATATAGGTAAAAACTAGTCTAGATAGCATGAGCTATATATAGCTCCAAGAATGTTGAGATGTAGAGAGAGAAGATATGTAGAGACACTAGAGAGAGAGAGAGAAGAGACACACCATATATACTCCCAAAGACTATATTATATTGATCACAATCTACATATATATAGGTGAGACCTAGTCTAGATAGGGTGAGCTATATATAGCTCCAACACCATGTTGAGATGTAGAGAGATAAGTTATGTAGAGATGCAAGAGGAAGAGAAGAGACAAGGTGTTGTGGAGATGTAGATGCTGTGAGTCCACGATAAATTCCAGAGAGAGTTGCTACTCCTCCCTCTTGTACTGGGGTTCTAGAGAGAGTGTCTCATATGGGTGTTATGGAGGCACCAATGCAGTGTCTCCATCTTGTCAAGTTGGTGGACACTTGTCACCTCCAAGATTTATCATACCTGTATAGACATCTATTTCCATGACTCTGAATTTCACTCAACTATCCACAGGTGGCACCTCTATGGGTGTTACTCCAAGAGATACTACCCTGGCCATAGGGTGGAAAAATTTACAAGGATCTTCTAGTTATACCTAGGAGCATGGCCATCAACTTAGGTGGGAGAGGCTATACCTTAGATATATCCCAATAGAGTATAGATACGTTGTAGGTGAGAGAACAGGTGTTGTGATCATGAATGATGAGGGGAGGAGGGTGATGCCTTGTAGATGAGAGAACAGGTGTTGTGTTCATGAATGATGAGGGGAGAAGGGTGATGTCTTGCATAAGAGAGTTCTGCTAACAAGTATTTAGATACAACATTTTGGACCATTGGAATAATATATCAGAGGGGAGAAAAGACTATGTCATGCTGTCTTTGCATGAGGAGTTTCCAATACCTAGGGCATCAAAGAGGTTTTTCACTCGGTGGAGGGATAGAGTGTATGCATACATACATGTCACATAGACAATTAGACGCACACAAAGCTTGAGTGGTTAGATGCAAAGGATTGGTAGAGACTCAGGGAGGAGGCCACAAACTCTCTAGAATGATGTGATACTAGCGAGAGGTAGCGAGGGCATGATTGGAGGCATGGGTCATGCAGTATCATTTTGGGAGTGGCAATCATAGGACTTATTTGGAGGAGTTTTTTTTTTTTGTTCTTATTGATTTTTAAATTGGAATATTAGTTGTACTAATAATATTGTTTCTAACAATGAAATTTTGTTTTATTTGCAACACTCGATCACAAACCTCGATCCCAGAGGTTTGGATACTCGATATGCAGAGAGACACGATCTCACTACACTTTTATCAATAGATTGTATGCATACAGAAGACTAGTAAGTTAATCCTCTTTCTTATTTGTAATCATTAGTTTTTTTGTGGTACATTATGTATGGTGGACTAATATCTAGTTGTTTATTTTACAAAGTCTATTTGATGCTCCTTTGTATTGGGACTTAGCTATTAGATGGCAAGGAGTTGTAGCATGCACTTGGATTCATGGAGGACATATCTTCTTTTTTTTTGTCCCGTGATCTATGAAGATCTCTTCCATGTAGTAATCATTATATATATTTATTATTATTTCTATAAAATTGCACTTTGTGATATTTACAAATACATTTCCATATTTGTTTTGGACTCTTATCTCCATGGTTCCATATAGTTTTATGAGTTGTCATCACCAATCTCGTACTTATTTTCTCTATCTGCATATTGTCCTCATCTATGTTGGGAACATTGCTTTCATCATATCCTCTCACACTTCGAGGAGCTGAAGGGACAATATGCCACCATTGAGGTTTTCGGTGGTTTGGATAGAAAATTACCTATTCAAAATCACATATACCATGTCATAATAAAAGTTTAAAAAAATTGAGTTCATGTACTTGTTCACAATGAACCAGGCAACATAAACGTGTCACGCAAATCCGTCCATCTTTTCTCAGAATCTATTCTGAGAAATCTAGATAGACTTCATCGGACAGTTGTCCCGGTTCCTTGAGCACCACTTTGAACCACTACACATTGAATAGGATCATGGAGAAGCTATGGTAATCCACCATGATAATACTTTGCAAGTTTCCAAAATACTCCATCTTTTCTATAACGATGTTTGGATCCGTGGCTCTCCATCAGGTCTCTTACTCAAACTTTTCCATGATACCATAATCCGTTGTGGAGCGCATTTTGTCAATACGCTCCACACGAAAAGGTCGTCTACATGAACACATTGCAATGTATATTTTGTACTGTACATTGAAAGGGTTAAGTAGTTGTCACATATAGAATCTAGATATGACATCTTATAAAACATGTGGTCATCTTTGGACTATATCCCCTCAAGAATTTCCACTCCTTAGTGGATACCTCCACCCCTTCACGAGAGGCTACGATCAAAGCTCCATGCAACTATTGCAAAAGTGCGACATCTCCTCCGTGTCCTTGGGATATCCAATCGGTTGATGGCATGTACTATGTTGAAATTCGGATCATGCTTCTTCTTGATCTTTCCTGGCTTGCCTGTACCTAGCGAGCCACGTCTCCATGGATGCATTGCCCAACATAAAAAAACAATTCACTTTCTCTTTCATTGTAGTATCCATCCTTTTTTCTACCCCATTTCCAACCACCACATCTCCGGTCAGTCTATGATCGTGCTTCAGCGACCATAGCATACTATTGTCTAAATCCACTGTTACTAGCCATTGTGAAATATGCACTAATGCCTCAGACACCAACTAACCTTCAGCCATGCTACCTGATCTCATTGTCACACAAAGATTTTTAGGGTTTTCATGAAGCACTCCAAGAAGAACATCCATTACATATGGACAGGTCTAACAATCTCCACTTCGTCTATAAGATGCATAAGGAGGTGGGTTTCTATCGTGAGTATGCTGGTGGGCAAGTACTTCTCAAAGAGACAGACCATCTCCACTTCTCCCTGCCTTGCGGATTCAATAGAGGATGTCTTGATCTCCTTCTCTGAAATCCATTGCACCAAATTTGACAACCTGTAAATTGTCCCATGTATTTCTGGAGAAAGGCATTTTGTGATCACGATCAGTAGTACAAACCGCCACAAATAAAGCAGCATTAAGAACAATGAATACACTCCAAATAGCAAATTATGCAGGTCACATACAATCCTTTCGTAGTACAAACTTGACATATCTTATGCCAATCATAGGATTTTAGCCCTGTTAGTTGGTCATCTTTAGAAAACGCAGATCTAAGAGAACGCATCATACCCGTCTAGACCTGATAATTTACTCCACAATGTGCTCTTCTTTAGTGGACAAAACTCAAGGAATGCGAGGTAGTTGCAAGCGACCATCAATACTCGACTGTGGCCAAAGCACCCTCATCTTGCCTACCTCCTTCAAATCCATTCGTGCCCCTACAATGTCTCTCTTTCCTGCAAATGTGGTCCCATAGTAAGTTGCCCACATTCTTGAAAATATGCATTGGATCCAACAAGTGGATGATTTATAAGTGGATCCAATACGAAAACTTGTAGAAAACCAAGAATCGTCACATTCCTTTTGGATGTGACTCTATGTGGACCATTTTCAACTTGTACAAGCTTTGGGCGTTCATTCATACTGGAGGTCATCCAAGAAAAACATCCCTCAAATCATGACCCTCCAACAAGAAAGCGGTGTGTCCTTGATATATCATCTTTTTCATGGTTCGTGGCCTTCCAGAGTCTAACTGCGGCCCACACAATGGACATGCATGATAACCTAAGATAATCAGACCTATCCCAACACCTCTATTTAGTGAACACAAACTTGAACGAGCTATTATAGATATGACCAATGAGAATGGAAGCCTATTTACCTAAGAACTCCTCGAATCCTGGAAAGTCATATATGATCCACATGAGAATGGCTTTTATATTGGCGAACCGTCAATCATCGTGCTTGCTCATATCTTTCACGGTGACCCCCTCCTCCCATAAAATCTTAAGCTCATCAACTAATTGGCGCAGATAGACGTCCATATTGTTGACTTTGTAGTGGCTAAGAACGAGCAAGCTAAGGATCAGGTGTCCTTTCTTCGTAGAAAGCCATGATGAGATGTTGTAGTTAACAAGGACTACATGCCATACATTGTAAGATGTTGAGTAGAGACCGAATGGGTTCATGCCATCCATAGCAAGACCAAGTCAAAGATTCCTTGGCTCTCACGCTAAGCCTAGAAAGGTAGAGTCAATGTGGCTCCATGTGCGTGAATCCGCTCAAATTCGTTGGACTTCATCTGTGGATCTATTCAGCACATGCCACGTTGTCAAGCTCGCCATGCCTGACATACAAAACATGTGAAGTATACGAGCGATAAGTGGAAAATATCTAAAAACTTTATGAGGGATGGTTTGCCCTTGCAAGTCCTATCAATAGCTGTGAGTACCACACTTTTTGGACATGTCACCATAGTCTCATACTCTCCTTGAAAGAGCACACAATCATTGATACATGCATGGATGCTATTGTAGTCCATGCTAAGCTTTCGTAAAACATGTTGTGTATGATCACGAGACTCAGACATGGTATTTTCAAGTGGTAATATGTGATACTTTAGCAACCTGAAAAGAAATCATAAAATATCTTGAAAAAATACAAATGTTTTTTATAATGGTGCCGAAAATAAATCAATGAAGCATACATAGAAGGTACCTAAACAACTTCGTCACACTTGCATCGCTCCACCCATATTTTGCTTGCGCACTTAGAAGTGCAAGTAGCGTCTTCAAGCAAGATACTCGGAACCGATCATATAATGGTATAGATGCTTCTTCTCTAAGCGGATTAGAAGTCTCGGTATCCATGGTAATCAATACATCGATCATTGCCTCCATCTTAGGCTCCAAGATTGTAGGAAAAGTCTGAAAGGCTACCTGTCTCCTTTGGTATTGACGGTATAGGTTAGGTAGTGCCTTCCAAGTGGTGGATTGGCTAAGGCACTCCATCCATCGCATGCCCACCAACTCTTCTAATTGGTCGTAATAGGTGCACTTCTCCTTGGGATGAGACATCATGTCACTATATATAATTTTACGGTCACATCCAATGTTGTTCTATATGATATTCAATTAGTTTGCGAATATAATACATGATTGATACCCACTTTTCTTACCATTTGCTCAATTTGTGAGATCGCTTGATCAATGATATCTGATTGAAACTCGTCGAAGCATCATATGTGTTCTATAGACAAGTGACACTTTTATTTGATTGCCAACTTGCATTAAGATCAAGGACACGTGATACACTGATTAAGATACACCTCGTGATCTTGAACATCACAACCTTCATGGTTTTGCATTTTGTCTACGTTACAAGAAACAATTTGTTTTTTTTCTCATTATATTTTTCTTTTTGAATTTATTTGAGAAGGGATTTCTTCTCTTGTAACTCAACAAAAGTAACGTCAATTGTCATCTCGGTCTTCTCCCCTTTTCTTTGATTCTCCCCCTTTGTTTGCACCTTTCTTTGTGCTCTTTGGTTTATGTTCTCTCCCATTTTTCTTTCTTTCTCTCTCTCTCTCTTTCTTTGTTTCCCCTCTTTTTGTTTCTCTCCACCCCCTTATGTTTTCTCACTCATTCTCCTCTCTCCTCCCCCCTCTCTCTCTCTCTCTCTTTCCATTTCTTTGTTGTCTTTCAAGTTTATTCTCTCTCTCTCTCTCTCTCTTGTTCTCTCTTCCTTTTCCTTTCTTCTTCTCCCTCTCTCATTTCCTATCTTTCTTACTTTCTCTCTCTTTCTTTGTTGCCCCTCTCTTTGTTTCTATCCACCCCCTTACATTTTCTCAATCATTCTCCTCTCTCCCTCTCTCTCCCCCTCTCTCTTTGTTTTTCTCTACATTGTCTTCTGTGACTACGTTCTTAATAAGTGATTAGTTTAGGCAAGGAATTGGTGGCTTCTAAGGAAGAAA
The DNA here is from genome assembly GCF_053477565.2 of Lygodium microphyllum. Classification (NCBI taxonomy): domain Eukaryota; kingdom Viridiplantae; phylum Streptophyta; class Polypodiopsida; order Schizaeales; family Lygodiaceae; genus Lygodium; species Lygodium microphyllum. Next base: position 79,435,975 of record NC_141157.1, on the reverse strand, counting down.
TCTCTCGCTCTCCAAATTTGTCATATGTTCGATGTGTTGTATGCTAGGTGTTAAAAAGAAAATTGCCTAATTTGTCATTGTTGGCTAGTAAGGATCATTTAGTGATGTGGTCTCCATTGCATGGTGTGTAAGCTTTAAAATTTTTTTAATGATAAGGTCCATTTTTGACAGTGTATTTTCTTTGTCTAAGCTATGATTGTAGGGGTTTCTAGAGTTAGCAATATTTGGTCTATCTATTTCTCAAATTTCTTTATGTGTTTTGTGATTTCCTTTTTTGATTTATTTCTTTATGTATCTTGTGTTCCTTTGTTAGAAATTTGCAATTTTACTAACTTGCAAGTGTGTGTAGGTGCACCAAGCACAAGTAGGCTTTGGTTTTGTGATTCAATATAAATCCAAGTATCTTCATGATGATGGTTCTCAAACTTTCAATTCAATTATGAGATATGCAAACAAGCATTTAATTACAATTGTTACAACACTACACAATGTGTGAACTCTCTTTTTGATGATCCAACCACTTGTGAGTGATTTCGAAGGCTAATTAAGGTGACATCCTAATCTTCTTAGTGTTGTCATCTCTTAGATGTAGTCACTTTTATTGACCTAGTTGCATAAGGTCCAAGGGCTTCACTATCACTATTAGTGCTACCTCCACTCAAGTTGTTCTCACCAAATGGTTCCATGTGAGCTTAAGAATAGTTTTGGATTGACTACTCAAGTTCACCTCTCGAGATATGAAGTGAGCCTTTAGCGCTTACTTTGGAAGTGAGCATATTAGAAGTGTTGGCATAATCTCTTTTGCCTCTATCTAGCACTCTGAAAACACTCCTAAAGGTGTTCAAACAAGTGAGTTGAGTTGAGCTTCCCATTAGTGAAGACTTGGTTACTCCTTCTCAAGTGTAATGGTCGTTCTAACATGTCAAGGTGTAGGGAGTTTCTTTCACCAAGCTTTGAACAATGAAATGTCCTCTTGCATGACTATGGTCTCTCTTTGTTTTTCTCTACCCACTCGTGTTTTCTCATTGATTCTCCTTTCTCCCTCCCTCCCTCCCTCCCTCCCTCTCCCTCTTTTTCTCTTTCTTTATTATGTTTCATGTTTATTCCCTTTCTCTCTCTCGTTCTTTCTTTCTTTTCCTTTCTTCTTCTCCCTCTCTCATTTCCTATCTTTCTCCCTCAATGCACCTCGTTCTCAACAAAAACAAACAAAAAAAAAAGAAAAAAAACAAGAGAAAACCAAGAGGGAGAACTCACCACAAAGGCTCGAAGATGCATTCTTCATCTCTTCTTTGTGACAACTTCTCTTCGCTCTTTGTACACTTCCTCCTCTTCTTCGGGAATGGTGGCATGGCGGTGGCGGTGGCGGTAGGGAGAAGCTCTCGTTCCTTCTCTTTCTCTCTTTCTCTCCCTCTCCCTCCCTCTTTTTCTCTCTCTTTCCCAAATGCCATGCTCTGATTTCGGTCGCGTTTTTTTTGTCTAAGTACCATTGCTATTTGGGACGAAAATAGCGACACCGCTAATTTGCATTGGAACTCGGTGTTGCTATTCCCCCCTTCCCTTTTAGTGAAAGATGGATAAAGATAATGAGAGAAGGAGAGGAAAGGAATAGAGAGAAGTACAAAGATGGGGAAGAGAGAGAAACAATGAGAGAGAGGGGAGAGAGAAATAATGAGAGAGAGAATAAGAAGTGGCTCACTAGATACAAGTAGGCCAAAAGAGAGTAGGAGGGAGTGTGATCGAAATTTCCATGTAGTACATGTCATTGACCAGCTCAATATCCTGCAAGCATGGAGGAGATGCCGCGGTTTATATCTATGTGGTGGTTGCATGAACCTTTGATTGCAACTTTGCACAAAGGGGTAGAGGTCTCTATCAAGGAGTGGAAATTCTCGAGGGGATAGAGTTTGAAGGTGACCACATGATGCCAGGAGGCATATTTCACGGTGGATTCCGTGCCACGGTGGATTCCGTGAGGTTTTACGGTGGATTCTGTAAACTTTGATGACCGGGGCTCATACACAAAGTGGATTCTTTGTGTGAGAAGTTGATGGGGATGCCTGTCCTTTTTAGGCGTTTCATTAATTTAGTGTGTACATGGGTGATTCCATAGCGGGTGATTCTACAAAATGCATATTAAATTAATAAACGTTTATGAGTTTAGAGTGCGCACTCGTAATAAATTAAGGTTACGATTTATTTCTAACCAGTTGATTTATTTATGTAGCTGAAGACTGCTAGGTATTCACTTTTGTCAATTTAATTGTATTATTTTACTAACGATTGTGAATGCTTCAGTTGATGTGTAGAGATAGCAGCAGTGGGCGGAGGAAAGCATTGGAGGATAGCGAGTATTCGATTTATTGATTATATTTTGATGGGCGCATACCTTAGGCATGGCGCCTATATTTTGTCGCGTCTATTTATTGAGGCGTTGGATATTTATTATTTTGTATGCGCGTGGGCGCACGATTATGTTATTGGTACTTGGACATTATATTGGGCATGCCAGACTCTTTGGGCACCATCCATTAGCTTTATTCCTATTTTGTGTTAAAGCAAACTCAAAAGATAAAAGCTTGCTATTTTGTAATTTGGGCTATTATTTGAGCTTGAAGATGAATAATACATAAAATACATGCTTTGTGGAGCGCTCACACAAGGCATGGGGGAGATTGCACCCAATTGGTCTCTTGTTCATGTCGTTCATGCTTTTTACTTTGTAATTTGTGCAAAAAGTAGAGTTCTATTGTTATTGGGGACCTTCCGGCATTCACTACGCGAGCGTACAGCATCCGACTTGTGCACTAGTGTATCAGAGCGAAGCTGAGATCGAGAGCTTCCAATCGCTACCCATCTTCTGCAAAGGCGAAGCTCTTGGAACGATCAGGCTTTACGATCAATCTCGTCGCAAACGGTCGATACAGGCAGATTCCTGGCGATCAAGAACCCCTGTTTCCATCATCAGACTGCGAAGGACCGGTCTGCAGAGGCGGAGGACCACTCCTACCTCTCCTACATCAAGTCGTCAAAAACCAAAGATAAGTCATAAACTTCATATCTTCAAGATTTAAAAACTAAAGCTTAGAAAGCTTTAGAGAAGCCTAGAGCTTCAAAAAAAAACCGCCATCGCGAGGTATCTTAATACCTCCAAAATTTGTGCCGCCTGGTTGAAAAATGCCCCCCCCTCCCCCCACGATTTCGTCGTTGATTAAGCCAAGCTTAATCACCTAAGCTCTAAGTTACTTAAGCATCAATCAGTCAGGTCACACCAGAGCAATCAGATTCTGTAAGTTTTATCAAGTGAAGTTCTGCAAGTCTGACAAAGCAACTAAGTTCTGCAAGTCTACAAACTCTGCAAGTCACATTAGTCTGGTACTCTGCAAGTCAGACAAGTCAATTGGAGTCAAAACTGACTTCTGTTCAAAACTCATAGAAAGGCTATTCCTGCCCAGAAACTCCGAACTGCAAAGTTGTTCATTGGAAGGTACTCTACGCATATGCAGGTTTGTTGAAGCATTTTCAGCATATGATGAAGGATAAAATGCAGATTTTTCAAAGATTGTGAAAGCCACACCCAAAAACATATAAGCCTTGTATTCTCGAACTTGAGCTACGCTCATCCCGCTAACTTGATTTTGAGAGTGAGAGGTCTTTTGAGTTTTATAGGTTGACAGAACCACTTATGGATGATTTAATGGTTGAAGGCGATCTACCTGAACCTACGATGGAGCAAAAGATGGACTTAATTATGATGCAATTGGATGAAGAACGACGAGCTAGGCAAGCATTGCAAGTTCAATTGGCTAATTTACAAAGATCGACTACCGACAAAGAGGAACCTCAATCTGAAGATCTTATCCGACGTACCATCAACGCGACTCTCGAAGCCTAAACCATCCGCAAGGAATCAAAGATAAGTAAAAGAAATTTCAAATTCTGTACTTTCAATGGCACTCGAGAGGGAAAAACTGTTCTTGCATTCATTAGTCACTTTGACGACTACTTTCATGAGGAAACTTATGCTGAAAAAGATAAAATCAAGTGTGTCACTAATCATTTAGTGGATAGAGCATCTCTTTGGTGGACAGTGATTCGTAAAAGTATAAATTGTCCCACTACCTGGGAGAATTTCAAGAAGAAGTTTATGCAAAAAAATTTCCTCCACAATTTCATGAGAAAGCCATAAAGAAATGGGATCTTTTTCAGCAACGGGATCGTGAGCCTATTCCTCAGTACACAGAGCGTTTTTGGAATGCATTACTCCAGTTACGCATGCTTGAAGACGTATTTGAAGTGACACACAAGCGCAAGTATATGTCTGGACTCCTTGGGCATTACTATGCTGAAGTTAATATGTTCAAGCCTGCAACTCTTGAAGACGCAATTTCATTAGCTCACGACACTGAAGACAAGCTGCGAGGTAGAGACAGACGTCCACAGCAATTCCAAGCCAATGGTAACTATGGATCTAAGCAATTTAACTCAAATTTTAGAAGATTTAATCAAGGTCATTTCACTTCATCATCTTTCCGTAAAAATTGGGCCAAACCACCTGCTTTACCATCCAATACCAATCAAAACCCCAAGCCTATTCCACAGCCAAATCCTAATGTACCTAGACTTCCTGCCATTGCAAACAATGTAACCAAAGCCAAGCCTATAGTGTGTTATAAATGTCGCCAGCCAGGACACCTAGCAGCAAATTGACATTCAAAGAAGCCACTTGCCCATATCAACTACCTTGGAGCAATGGAAGAAGACCAACATGAAGATATGCCTGATTTCACAGAAGATGAGGACGACACTACTACTTCTTCGGATACTTTACCAGGTATGCCAACTCCACATTCTTTATTGACTATGAAATGTTTAGTGCATGGAAAGGAAAAGATTATTTTGCATGATGACGGTACTACTCATGATTTTATTTCAGCAAAGCTAGTAAAAGAATTGAAGTTACAGACTGTAGCTACACATTATCGCATCAAAGCAGTATTCTTAGGCACTAGGTATAATGGTACACAAGAAGTGCATGACTTAGAGATTCAAATTGGTCAATACACTGAAAGAAGAAATTTTCTAGTTGTCCCATTACAGTCGAGTGACATTATTTTAGGTATGCCTTGGCGTCACCAGCATAACCCAGATATAGATTATTCCACACATTCAATTAATATTAAATTTCAAGGAAAACATATTACATTGTATGGTATGCATGCATCTAATGCTTTTCCACTGCTTTCGCATACTCAAGCTAAACGTGCATTACGCAAAAGTAATAAATCTTATCTCATTTGGGTGAATGAACTGCAAGTTAAAGAAAATCATATGCACCCTAGGCATAAAGAATTTCTTGCACATTTTAAAGACTGTTTTGCCGAAGATCTACCACCTGGTTTACCTCCCTGGTTTACCTCCTTCACGTCCAGAAGACCATAAAATAGATTTGATTCCTGGTACACAACCACCTTGCAAAGCACCATATAGGCATAACCAGATAGAGCAAAAAGAAATTCAGAGTTAAGTTGAGGAATTACTAAATAGAGGATTGATTAGACCTAGTAGTTCTCCATTTGGTGCACCTGTTCTGTTAGTAAAGAAAAAGAATAATACCTATCGTATGTGCATTGACTATCGAGCTTTAAATAAGATCACAGTAAAGAATAGGTATCCAATTCCTAGAGTCGATGACCTTATGGATAAATTGCAAGGATCTACTATATTTAGTAAGATAGACCTTAAATCTGGTTATCATTAGGTGAGATTAGATAAGTCAGACATATTCAAGATTGCATTTAGGACACAGTTTGGTCATTATGAATTTTTAGTGATGCCTTTCGGATTGACTAATGCACCTGCTACATTTAGTAGAATGATGAACCGTATATTCTTGAAATATTAGTATTGTGTAATTGTCTTCTTTGATGATATTTTGGTGTTTAGTCGAAATGAGAAAGAACATTATGAGCATTTGTCATTGGTTTTCTAGTTATTGAAAGATAATCAACTGTATGCAAATCCTGAAAAGAGTGAATTCTTTAAAAGAGAAATTGAATATTTAGGTCATATTGTATCATCTGATGGAATTAAAGTTGACCCTAAGAAAATAGATGCAATATTGAATTGGCCTGTACCTAAAAATGTGCATGAGTTACGATCATTCCTTAGTCTTGCTAGTTTCTATAGGAAGTTTGTGCATAATTTTTCATTACTTGCTTTACCATTAACAAAACTTCTGAAGAAAGGTATTGTCTATCATTGGTCCGATAATCAACATAAATCCTTTGACTTATTGAAACATGCATTAACCCATGCTCCTGTCTTACAGTTACCTGATTTTAATAGACCATTCTTTTTAGTAGTGACCAATGCTAGTGGATCAGGAATAGGAGCCGTACTTATGCAGGATAATCATCCTATAGCCTATTCTAGTTGTAAGTTGAAACCCTCTGAACTGAAATATTCCACATATGACAAAGAACTATTAGCTGTTGTACAAGCATTAAGACAGTGGAAACACTACTTAATGGGTTCAGAATTTATGATTAAGACCGATCAGCAAAGTATTAGACATTTACTTAGCCAACCCCAAATATCTGACCGACATATCAAATGGGCATCCTTTATTCAGAGTTTTCATCCTATCATTCAATATCAACCCGGTAAAGAAAATGTAGTGGCTGATGCATTAAGTAGAAGACCTGCCATTCATAATATTTATATTATATCTTTTGATTCTTTGATTGCTATGAAAGATACTTATCATCACGATATTACTTTTCATGCTGATTGGAATAAATTAGTTCAAAATAATTTGATTCCTATTGATTCACTGTCATATAATGATGGATTTATGTTTTATGAAAAGAGATTGTGTGTTACAGTTCCATTCTGATCTTTTGTTTTGAATGAAATTCATTGTCATCCATATCAAGGTCATAGAGGTATCATATCTACTTTACGTACATTAACTAAAGATTTTTATTGACCGCATATGGAAACTGATGTATCTAACTTTGTTTCTGAATGTTTGATTTGTCAAAGAGTTAAGAGATATCATGGTAAACAGTATGGATTACTTATGCCTTTGTCTATTCCATCTAGACCATGGGAACAAATTTCTATGGATTTTATTACTGGTTTACCTAATACTAAATCTAACCATGATATGATTTGGACAGTAGTAGATAGGTTTAGTAAACAAGCATATTTCATTCCATGTAAGAAAACTTTAACAGCATCACAAGCAGCACAATTGTTTTTGAAAACTGTTTTTACTAACCATGGATTACCAAAAGTTATTATTTCTGATTGTGATTCTAGATTTTGTAACAACTTTTGGATTACTCTGTTTGCTAACCTAGGCACAAAGATTGATTTCTCATCTGTATTTCATCCTGAAACTAATGGACAAACAGAAGCCACTAATAGTACTATTCTAGATCTTTTACGTGCTTATACTATTTCTAAACCACAGACATGGGATACACATTTGCATTTATTACAGTTTGCATATAACAATACACCACACACATCTACAAAGAAAGCACCGTTTGAAGTTATTTATGGTTATAGATTATCTACACCTGTTGCATCTTTGTCAAATAGAATTCAGAGTGCTGATGATATTGCTAGTATGCATAATATTATTTTTTATGAGGTTAAAGCCATGATTGCCAAAGCCCAGCAATCATATACCAAACAAGCCAGTAAGAAAAGACAAGCAATGAATTTCAAAGTTGATGACTATGTTTGGTTGAGAATAGAAAAACGTAGACTACAAAGTGTAGATAGACACCGAGTTGTTAAATTAGCCCCTAGATTCTATGGACCATTTAGGATCATTCATAAAATAAATGACAATGCATTCAAGTTAGAATTATCACCTCACTGGACAATTCACAACACATTTCACATTAGTTTATTAAGACCATTTAGAGGCCAATTACCTGTACATCTTGTTTATGAAAACCCACCTTTGTTAGAGGAAGAGACTGAAATACTTGAACCAGAAGCTATCATAGATACTGACTTTATGACCACTAGAACTGGCCGAAGATATTCTAGATATTTAGTCAAAATTAAGAACCATCCTGTAGAACAAGCACAATGGATGCATGCTAGAGACTTAAATGCTTTCCCCACTCTGTTAGCTCCACATTGAGCTAATAGCAATTAATGTCAATTGCTATCCCACCCCGGGGATATGATGCCAGGAGGCATATTTCACGGTGGATTCCGTGCCACGGTGGATTCCGTGAGGTTTTACAATGGATTCCGTAAACTTTGATGACCGGGGCTCATACACAAATTGGATTCTTTGTGTGAGAAGTTGATGGGGACGCCTGTCCTTTTCGGGCGTTTCATTAATTTAGTGTGTACATGGGTGATTCCATAGCGGGTGATTCCGCAAAATGCATATTAAATTAATAAATGTTTATAAGTTTAGAGTGCGCACTCGTAATAAATTAAGGTTAGGATTTATTTCTAACCAGTTGATTTATTTATGTAGTTGAAGAGTGCTAGGTATTCACTTTTGTCGGTTTAATTGTATTATTTTACTAACGATCGTGAATGCTTCAGTTGATGTGTAGAGATAGCAGCAGTGGCGGAGGAAAGCATTGGAGGATAGCGAGTATTCGATTTATTGATTATATTTTGATGGGCGCATACCTTAGGCATGGCGCCTATATTTTGTCGCGCCTATTTATTGAGGCGTTGGATATTTATTATTTTGTATGCGCGTGGGCGCACGATTATGTTATTGGTACTTGGACATTGTATTGGGCATGCCAGACTCTTTGGGCACCGTCCATTAGCTTTATTCCTATTTTGTGTTAAAGCAAACTCAAAAGCTAGAGCTTGCTATTTTGTAATTTGGGCTATTATTTGAGCTTGAAGATGAATAATACATAAAATACATGCTTTGTGGAGCACTCACACAAGGCATGGGGGAGATTGCACCCAATTGGTCTCTTATTCATGTCGTTCATGCTTTTTACCTTGTAATTTGTGCAAAAAGTAGAGTTCTATTGTTCTTGGGGACCTTTTGGCATTCACTACGCGAGCGTACAGCATCCGATCTGCGCACCACCACATACTTTCTTTGTTGTCATATCTAGATTTTATATGCAAAAACTAATCTAATTTTTGTGGTGTATAGTAGAAAATTTACAGCCCGACGTGGTTGCATGGGTGGCATTTTTGAGTTGAGCACATCGAAAAAATATAATCCACAATAGATTTTGGTGTCATAGCAAAGTTTGAGCAAGAGAGCCAATGTGGAACCACAAATCCAAATATTGTAATAGATGCGATAAAGTATTTTAGCAACTTGCAAAGTGTTTTCCCAATGGATTACCATAGCTTCTCTATGATCATATTTGATAATACAATGATTTAAAGTGGTATTGGAAGGAGTTGGGGCAACCGTTTGAGGGGGCCCATCTAGAGATTTGGAGGTAGATTTTGAGAAAAGATGGACAGATTTGTGTGAGACATTTGTTTTGTTGGGTCGCTGTGAACAAGGGCATGGCCTTTTTTATTAATTTTTCCTCGACATGAAACAATCATAAATGTTGATTTACTCTAATAAGTTATATTGAATAGGTAATCTTCCATTCAAATACTTGACAACCTTGATGGTGGTATAGTGTGCCATCAATAACTTAGAGTGCACGAGTGTATAATGAAAGTAATGTCCCTAGCATGGATGATGAAAGTATGTAGGTAGAGGAGTTTATGTTGCAGAGGGTGGAGGGCGAAGAGGGCTTGGACCATGCAAAGGAGATAGGCATGGGTAATGTCAACAAAGAGATAGGATGCCTGAATTTTTCCAAAATGAGGTGGAATCCTCTTTCTATAGTGACCTATATATAGACCTTCTAATGTACACTGAGCTATGCCAAGAGCTTGACATGGAGCCATATCGGGTCATATTTGTGTCCACTTACTAAATTCATGGATAGTTCACTTTTAAGGGTACTTTAGCATATGAATTTTAATTAGCATAATTTTTTGAAGAGTTATGTTATTGTACTTTACCTAAATCCTTATATTGATTATGCTAACATCATTTTCTGTCTATGTAGATTACATTTGACACTACCCAGAGAGCAGGAGGATTGGTAGAGACTGAAGGAGAATGCCACAGACTCTCCAAGACGATAGTAGCAGTAGTGGGAAACAATGAGGGCATGATTGGAGACATGGGTCATGCATCATCTGGGGAGTGGTGGCGAGAGGACTTATTTGGAGGACTTTGTATTTTTTCTTTTGGTTCTTCTCGCTTTCTTATTTGGAGTATCACCTGTACAAAAAACCTTTTTTCTAATAATGCTATTACGTTTTCTTTGTAGCACTCCATCACAAACTATGTTCCCATAGGTTTAGAGGCTCAATATGTAGAGAGACACATCTCACTATAATTATTGATAGATTGTTTGTGTGCGGAGCCCTAGTAAGTCATTCCTCTTTCTTGTTTGTAGTCATTAGTTTTTTTGTGATCCATTATGTATGGTGGAATAATGTCTGGTTTTTTATTTTACAGAGTTTTTTTACCGCTCCTTTGAGTCGAGATAAGCTTTCAAATGGTGAGAAGTTGTATCATGCACTTAGATTTGTGGAGCACACATATTTTAAAAAAAATTCTTGTAATGCATGTAGGCCTCTTCCATGTAGCATTCCTTAGATATATTTATCATCCTTTATATAGAATCGCACTTTGTGACATTTACAGATAGATTTCCATGTTTATTTTAGACTCTCCTCTCTGTGGCTCCATATAATGTTATGAGTTGTTATCACTAGTCTTGTACTTACTTTATAAGTTATCACTCTTGTGATTTTAAGTATTTTTGGCACCTATCTTGATAATGATTGTATATTCAATATGTAATTGCTTTCGAGATATTATTCAACACATGGTGCTGTAGGTAGAAAGGCAGCTTTGCTATCCTACCACCATTTCTTTTCTCTATACACTTTGCTATTTGTATCACTACTTTACTATAGGCGTTTGTATCCCAAATATGCATCACAATGCATCACTATAGCGACATAGATGGCGATGCAAACAACGAAGCTGCAAATAGCAACAAATTTGTAGAGACACCTATAGCGATGCTTTTAGCGATGACGAGGAAAAAATGTTTATGAATATTTGTGTCACATTAAATGTCACCTATATCATGTAGTGCATGAAGATATACTGAAAAAATAATAGAAAAGAGAAAAACATAGAGAGAAAAAGAGACAGGGAGAGACAGATAAGCACTTCTAAAAACTCACCCAAAATGATCTCTCCAATAAAACAACAAGAAGGATTAGAACCAACATTATATTATGTTGAAAAGATAGTAACAAAGAAAATCCGTAGAGACAAAGAGAGAGATTAGTTCCTTCACCTCTTTCTCTAGATAAACTCTACAAGAAATCAAGAACCATTAGAACCAATATCAAGGTATATTGAAAACACAATAGAAAATAGAAATAACACATAGATGAGGGAGAGAAAGAGAGAGAGTATGTGTGTGTGAGTGAGAGAGATGAGATAAGTATATGTGTCTCCTATAAAACACAACCTCTACAATTAAAAAAACAACAATAGTAAATAACATCAAACCCTAGTAAAAATATAGCAAACAAGAAAAAATATAAAGAAAGATGGGCATCTATATTTTACCCAAATTTTGGAGTTGTAAGGAGAAGAAAGAGGAGAGATAAGAAGAACACTCAAAACCCCAATCACACTCATTAGATAGCTTCAATGAAGACAAAAATTTACCAGAATGAAGAAGAGAGGGAAAAAAGTTTATTTCTAAACTTTTAGGTCAAACTAATTGCGTGAGAGGAAGAAAAGAGAAAAATTACAAATTTTCCAAAAAAGGGGGGGGACAGAATATGAGCTAAGAGAAACTCAAATTTTTTGTACTATTCATGTATGTTTTTTTAAATCCCCTGCTATCCCTTTTTTACATACAAAACCTAAGATTTGCAGAAAGAAGATTCATCCTCAATGGATGTCAACATCTACCCTTCCTACATATTAAACTATATTATTTTTAAGGACCAATTTCTTAGTCAAAATTTCTCCTAGTGTTTTCCTCAGATCAAATGGGAGCTCATTAATATGGATTTTATAGTATTTGCCTTCAATTTAAGGAGCATACGACTCTACCATGGTAATTATGGGCATGCTAATCAAGGTTATATTCTCTTCATCAAGACAAACTACAAGGTTTCAAATATATGCAAAGATCTTTGTAAATGAATTTTTAGATCCCATGGATTATGAAAAGAGGATTCTTAGTAATCAAGGTTCGCTTTTTACTACTTCTTGATTTTGGAAGAGCTTATTTGAAGCCATTGGACCCAACTTCGCTTTATTACAAGTTACCATCCCCAAACTAATAGCTAGATGGGAGCTAGATAGAGTGGGCTGATCAAATAATTAAAGCTTCTTGAGCTTCATTTCTCTATTATGCAATATGGAAAGTAGTGAAGAACACTAATTTCTCTTTAAGAATAGTTCAATATTGAGGGCCTTTTCTTCTTTTGGATTAGGAATCTCATCTACAATAGGGTTAGTTAAATTTTTTACAAAGATTGATCACATTGGGGATCGTATGGTACAAAGAGCCTTGCATGAGCTTTGATTTGGGGATATACAGTTTACATGTCAAAACATGGTGTTTTAGGCCTTTTCCAAGAGGTTTCTGAACTTTGAAGGTAATTTTTACGCCTACATAGGTTGGATAGAGGTCATATAGAAGTGCTCTCAATGTATACATGTGCTACATTGATTGTTTTATGGTTTAGAGACTCTACATAGTGTGGTTTTAAGTTTCATATAGAGTATTTGCAACTTGTTGTATTTTTTTGTATAGCCACAATAATCTGCTCTTAGAATTGGTTATTCATTTTTTATCATTCATATGAGATGGGAGCTTATTGTACCTTAAATTATACTCTATGTTAGCATGAGATAAGGCATTCAACTGGGCATGCTGAATTGATGGATGTAATGAACTAAAAACCAATTAGGCACATTAAATTAATGAATTCCATGAATTAAACCCAACCCTCTACCAATAAGGTTATTGCTCATTTTGAAATATTTGCCCTAAGTAGGTAGTGTTTCCAACTAGAAAGCGCATGAATCACAGCCAGCAATTCTTTCTCATAGACCTGCATAGTCTCCTCTGGCCCTCGCAAGATTTTGCTTTCATAGGCCACTACCCAACCATCTTGCATTAGCACTACACCAATGCTATTTCCACAAGCATCATACTGGACAACAAATGACTTCCTAAGATCTGGCAGAATGATCAGTGGACTAGAAGTCATCTTTTCTTTAAGAAGATTAAAAGTTGAAATGTCTTTCTGTGTCCACTGGAAAGAGACTCCTTTCTTCTATAAAGCATGTAAAGGTGAAGTAATCTCTGCAAAATTGCGAATGAACCTCCTATAGTAAGAACACAAACCCAAGAAGCTTCTAACATCATGGACAATCTTCAAATCTGGCCATGTTCTAATTGCTTCAACCTTAGCAAGATCCATTCCATCATCACATTTGATCACTTCAATACAAAGAAAGTACCTTAGCTCACCCAAATCCTTCATTTCAAATGATTCTTGACTTTTGCGATCTCACTGTCACTGTCACACATGTAATGATCAAGTCATCCATATAGATAACTATGATAACTAAACCTACATTTTCTTTTCTCACAAAAAGTGAGACATCACAAATATAAAAGCCAATGTTGACAAGATATTGTCTAATGTTTTTAGACCATGCTCTAGGCGCTTGCTTGATCCCATAGAGCACCTTCTTTAAATTGTATACAATATATATGGGATGCTCTAAATTGTCATAACTTGTTGGTTGGTCCATATACACCTTTTCTTGCTATTCACCATGTGATAATGCATTCTTTATATCTAGTCTTTGCACGTCAACCTTTGCCTATACTACCAAAGTAATCACACATCTAATAGTTTCCATTCTAGGAATTGGACTAAATGTCTCTTCATAGCCTATGCCATATGTTTGAGCATAGCTTTTTGCAACTAGCCTAGCGTTATATACTTGACAATAAAACCATATGAATGATGCTTAATTTTGTAGATCCACTTACAAATAATATCTTCCTTACACTTAGACAATGGTACTAGATTCTAAGTCTTATTAGCCTCTAATGCAACCATCTCCTCATCCATTGCTACATCCCAATAAGCATGACTGATAGCATCCTCAAAAAAAGTGTGATCAATATCCTCAACTACCTTTATTATATAATTATAATGATGAGCTACGTAACCTTCAAAATTGAATCTTTTAACAGGGTATCTTATCTTGCTAGGACCATTGGATCACTTGATAGATCCTTTACATTACCATGTGCTCTCTCTACACCTAGTGTACTGACTGAAAGAATACCAAGCTCATCATCCAAACTCTATGAGCCACTAAAATCTCCATTAAATCTCAAATGAGTAACAGAAGTATCATTACCATTTGACACTTTTATCTTTTCTTTTCCTTTACTTGCAATATTAATAGATGCACTTGAAGATATGGAACTATAACTTAGTCTCCCTGACCAACAAGGGCTAACTATAGATGTAGTATCAGATGAAATTTCTACTCCACTAACGCTCTATGATTCTTGCTTTTCTTTTTGCACATAACTATCATGATCATGACAAGTGTGGTTTGTTTATTGGAAAGGTAATTTTCTCAATAAACAAGTCTATCTAGGATTGGCCATCCATGCAAGCCATATGATCGATCATTTGATTCAATTTAGATAGTACTTCATTGTGCTTGGAGACCATAGTACTATGCCTCAATGCAATAAATGTTTCATATTGTTGGTTGATTGCATTGTCCCAAATCAGATGACTCTTTCTCATAAGAAGCCTCATCATTGTCCCCAACCATAGGCTCTCTAGCATTAATGATTTCCATATGTAGGTCACTCCAAGCCTTACTTTTGCCTCTATTTCTTGGCTTCCCGAGGTGTAGTTCATAAGACCTCCCATCAGTAAAATGATTGTAACTTTTGGTAGCAAGCTCCAAGCGATGTGTTTCATAATTCAAATAAAAAAGGATGATTGCTTCTTCAAGATGATCTATTAAGATTTATAATAGAATATTTGCAAAAGTTGACATGACTCAATATCTATGACTATCTAAGAGGAGTTTTCACCTTGTCCATAGGACCCTTGTGTACAAAAATTGCAATATCTCCCAGATGATAGCTCTGATTGGGGAGAATTTTATTTTGAATCAAAGAAAATGATGTCATCTTCAGGAAGAGATATAGGGTTATTACCAAGTAACAATAGAGAATTTTTGCAATGAATTTTTTGTGGAGCCTCAAAATTCCTCCACCCAATTCACTCCCTATTCCTTGAACCAAAATTCAAATGTTTGGTGCCTTATGGGCTGAAAAGCCTATGTAACTTAGTGTGTAGCATACATAGAGCATGATCAAAATCATCCCACATCCATCAAATTTCTACAAGCATCCATCAAGTATACATAAAATGTTTACAAAGATCCTTAGCATACATCCGAGATTAACTATATGTACTCTAAGTTCAATATATATATGTCCTTGTACATATATTTGCATCATATTTAGAATTTTCCATCAAGATTTGGGGTATTCACTGAATGTAGTTGTACCTACACATGATTACTAGGCTTTGCTAGAAGGTGGGAAAACCTTCTTCCATGCCAAGTTGCACACCCCTTCAAGGTCTTCAGTAGTAAGGCAGAGTCACCTCTCTTTCATGTCACCACCTCATACATTTTTAATTTAAAAAATATGCATCATATGCATTGATGGGAAATAAATTTTTGGGCTTCTCATGAGATACATGGAATAGAAATTTGAGTGGATAGGAGAGGGATTGCCTTGGTAGTGCATTGGCTTGCTCAATGCCAACTTACCCTTTCCACAAAATTGTTTCTAGATACTATTACTAGATTAGCACAAGAAGGTTAGTTAATCCATGGTTAGAGATTTGAAATGAAAACCCAAAATGTTGGCGATGGTGTTGAATACATGGTTGTATGGATTACTCAATGGCACTTCGAGTTCTTCAATGCATCAGTGCAATTAGTTATTGGGACAGTACAATGGCTTGATTTGATATTTCCATTTCAATACGAAAAGAAAGCTTAATCAAGTGAATTAATGAAGTTGGGATGTGATTTAATGAACTATCTCTTTAGTGGAGTCTTGATAAGGATCCCCAAAATTCAGCCACTTTGACAATAAAGTGGCTTCAATGCTCCTAGTGCTTGAGCTCCTGACTAATGCTTGCTCTAGATATGTCATAGGGCTAAGAATCAAGGGGTTCTTGAAGGATTTGTGAGATTGAAGCTGAGCTTTAATGGCTATCCCTATTCTCTGACATTAGGATTTTGTCAAGAAGGTAGGAATAGCACAAGATGGGCAAGGAAGCCTTTATGCTATCCATTATAGGTGCCAAAGTTTGGAGGAGACCCTCAAGTAGTGAAAGAGTGGGTAAGGAGTAGATGATGAAGGCAAGTCTCAAGGCAAGTATGCCCCATAAATTGTAACACAATTTGTGGGGGGCTACTTGGAGCTTAGAGAGGGACAAAACACCCAATCCAAAACATAATCTGATGCTTCTAATTTCTAGAACTCAATAGTTGATGTCTTTTGTACGTTGGAGGAGGAAAAAGAGAGATCTAAGGAGATTCTTAGCTAGAGAATCCATGGCAATTGGAGGAAGCTTGAGGAGAGAGAGAAGAAAGGGTTCTTTCTTGAAAAGTAGTTGAGCTTTAGGCCTTCTCTACCTCTTGATACTCCATTTTGATAGACCTCTAAAATATAAGAAATATTTGTGATAACCTACTAAATTAGTCGTATTACCTCCAAGTGTATCTTAAGGTTTGCTCCTCCTTCAATATGGCAACCATTTGCAATTAGTAATGTTTGTGTACCTAAGTAAAATAAAGGTGTACTACTTGAAAAGATAAGTAGATTTTAAGGAAAAGAAGGCTGAAAGGACCAAAGCATTGTGCTCTAGTACCAATTTTAATGAACAAATCTGGAGAGAGAAAGGAGAATAGAAAGAAGAGAGGATATGTAGGGAAGCGAGAGGGAGAGAAGAGATAGACCATATACACTCCAAAAGATTACATCATATTGATCACAATCTACATATAGGTAAGACCTAGTGTAGATAGCATGAACTATTTATAGCTCCAAGAATGTTGAGATGTAGGGAGAGAAGATATGTAGAGACACTAGAGAGAGAGAGAAGAGACACACCATATATACTCCCAAAGACTATATTAAATTGATCACAATCTACATATATATAGGTGATACCTAGTTTAGATAGCGTGAGCTATATATAGCTCTAACACCATGTTGGGATGTAGAGAGAGAAGATATGTAGAGACGCGAGAGGGAGAGAAGAGACGAGGTGTTGCAAAGATGTAGATGCTGTGAGTCCATGGTCGCGGTTCCAGAGAGAGTTGCTACTCCTCCCTCTTATCTTGGGGTTCTAGAGAGAGTGGCTTATATGGATGTTATGGAGATACCAATATAGTGTCTCCATCTTGTCAAATTGGTGGACACTTGTCACCTATAAGATTTGTCATACCTGTATAGACATATATTTCCATGACTCCAATTTCACTCAACTATCTGCAGCAGGTGACACCCCTATGGGTGCTACTCCAAGAGATACTACCCTGGCCATAGATTTTCCAAATGTACAAGGATCTTCTAGTTATACCTAGGAGCATGTCCATCAACTTAGTTAGGAGAGGCCATACCTAAGATATAGTCCGGTAGGGTATAGTTACCTTGTAGATGAGAAAACAGGTGTTGTGCTCATGAATGATGAGGGGAGGAGAGTGGTGTCTTGTATAAGAGAGTTTTGCTAACAAGTTTTTGGGCACAAAATTTTGGACCATTTGAATAATATATCAGAGGGGAGCAAAGACTATGTCATAGTGTCTTTGCATGAATAGTTTCCAGTACCTAGGGCATCAGAGAGGTTCTTCACTAGGTGGAGGGCTAGAGTGTATGCGCACATACATGTCACATAGATGATCACACACACGCAAGGCACTCAAGAATGGCACCTAAAATCTTATGTGGTTAGATGCACAGGGTTGGTAGAGACTCAGGGAGAAGACCATAGACTCTTTAGAATGATGGCAATAAAAGCGGGAGGTAGCATGGGCATGATTGGAGGTAGGGGTCATGCAGTATCATTTGGAGTGTGGCAGCTACATGACTTATTTGGAGGAGTTGATAAGTTTTCTCTTGGTGCTTCTCGATTTTTTAATTGGATTATTACTTGTACTAATAATATTTTTTCTAACAATGATATTCTTTTTTCTTTGTAGCACTCTATCAAAAACCTTGATCACACATGTTTGGAGACTCGATATGCAGAGAGACACGATCTCACTACACTTTTATCAATAGATTGTATGCATATGGAAGCCTAGTAAGTTAATCCTCTTTCTTATTTGTAATCATTATTTTTTTTAAATTATGCATTATGTATGGTGGACTAATATCTGGTGGTTTATTTTACAAAGTTTGTTCGATGCTCCTTTGCATTGGGATTTAGCTTTCAGATGGCAAGGAGTTGTAGCATGCGCTTGGATTCCTGGAGTACATGTCATTTTCTTTTTTAGTTGCATAATATATGCAGGCCTCTTCCATGTAGCAATCATTAGATATATTTATTATCCTTTGTATAAAATCACACTTTGTGATATTTACAAATACATTTTCATTTTTGTTTTGGACTCTCATCTCCATGGTTCCATATAGTTTTATGTGTTGTCATCACCAATCTTGTACTTATGTTATGAGTTATGATTCTTGTGGTTTTAATTATTTTTTACACCCATCTTGATTATGATTGGGTATTCAATACATAATTACTTTGTAGAATATTACTCAGCACATGGTGCTATGGATTGTGACAAGGTAGCTTGCTGCCCTGCTACCAATTTTTTTCTCTATAAGTATCACTATTTGTGTCGCTAATTTTACTACATGTATCACTATCCCAATAGATGTATACATCGCAAAGCACCGATATTTACATCACTATTAGGGACAAATTAGTTAGCGACAAATTTGTAGAAACACCTATACCTTAGCGATGATGGGGATAATTCTTTTAATGAATATTTGCATCACATTAAACATCAATATGTAGTGATACAAAATGTATGCACAAATGTATTTGAGGTGCACAAATTATTGGGTACATGTGTTCTCTATTTAATATGGATCCCTCACTTTGCACATGTAGTTGATGCTCTATATTAGCTCTCAAGAAAAGATAAGAGGTTTCACTGGGAAAGAAAGCATAAGAAAGCAATGAGAAAATTCAAGTGGCTCTTAAAATCACCTCCTACATTGAGAAAATCTAATTATTTACATGGAAAGACTATCATTATTAGTATGGAAAAACGCTGGTATTAGCGAGGCCATAGAATCATCTCTACACTACAACAAAAAGGCTCCATAGACGTGCTTGTAGACGCAATATTTGAATTGTGAAAAAAAATGTCCGGTACATTTATTAATGCATCTATTTCTGTGTCTACAAAATCGCGTCTAAAAGTGTGCTTATGATCAGAGTTACACACACACTTAGACGCGCATATAGACGCGTGTATTGATGCGCTATGTAAATATATAATCATATTTATAAAAAAGTGGACATATTCATATTGTGCGTCTATACATGCGTATATCTACGCGTCTAAAACCGCATTTACTGTGCAAGTTTTTTACGAGAATAGCACGCATTTATCCTGAAATTTAGATGCGCTGATAGACGCACAAAACAGAGGTATGAAAAAAAAACTAGAGATGCTCTCTGGTTTTTTTCCCCCCATCAACATCAAATTGTATGCTTAGGGAAAACAGAGAAAGATTATTTCGAAGATTGGATACTGAAAACAAAACAATGTATGTAGCACACGAAATTTCATATATATAGATGAAACTTTTTTACATTATGAGTTCTAGTTCTTGTGACGTCATGGTCGCAAGCACTAGCTGAAAGTAATACATATCAAAAATGAAAATTACAAGCCAAGGAGAGGCATGCATGCATGGGGCTCCTCTATATCTCCTCAGAAGAGGCATCATCATTGCTACCACCACCGTTGCCTGTGCCGCTGCCGTTGCCGCCACCGCTACTGCTAGTCCCCCCTTCGCTATCCTCAATTGCATCAGGGTTCGCCTACAAAAAGGATTAAGGTATATAAATACCATTACAAACAATAAATTAGAGTTATCTATACTTTTCATGTAAAAAATAAAACATATCTCTTCTGGTGGTGGAATCCTCATGGCGCGATTATATTGGTCCTCCGTGATGAGTTCCTCCTCGTAGAAATGCTACCAAGTGGACGCCCGGTTATGACCTCGATGGTAGCCTACCTCTCTAGAAGTAGGCATCCTACCAACAATATGATACTACAAAATAATTTGAACATACAACGTATTAAAACACACAACATAATGAAGTGAAACAAATGACAAAATTTAATTTAAAAAAAGAAATCAAATAATACTTACAAACTCAGCCGCCCATGACTCCCTGCCACCCGATCCATAATGCGACGATCCCATATTTGCCATCTGGATACGTCGCGCCTTTGCATGCTGGTGACTTGTCATTTTCTCTGTGCTCTCTTTTTGGCCTCTTTCCACTCATTGCGGTGGCAATTGGGTGGTTGGCCATATCCAGGGCACCCCTGCTCTTGTCTCCACAATGACTCCTTGGCGCGCGTCATCAGGTGAGACCTCTTGTTATGAAGCGTGTCTCTCATCTTTGACCGTCCCCAATCATCTGAGAATCGTGAATTCTCAGGATTAGGGTACCTTTTATGTACTGCCTATAGCACCTCTTGCCACAAACCATTATTTTGGTGCTTGAAGGGAATCATGCAATCTTTGTATGTGGCATCACGACACTCCTCAAGTAGGCTATCACTTCCCTCCCCTCAAAGTCATGCAAGATACCACCAACATCAGTGATAAAGTAGTACATTTGTGGAGGCTCACCTCTCTCATTTTCCGGTGAGGGTGATCGAGAGCCACCACCTAGGCAACCCCCACAAAGCTCTCGACCTTCTCGTCCTCTCGCACCACTCTCCCTCCTCCCTCGACATGCACTACCCTCTACCTCACTCGATACACATGCTTCTGCAGATGCACGTGCTTCGGCCGATCCATGTACCTGAACTGATCCCTATGTAGGCAAAGATGTGATAGGTGTCCCGGACATCACACTGAAAACCTCCTCTGCAGTGGGAGGGCGACCAAGATAATTGGTCATCTCCCCCATGAATTGGTCCTTGTTGAATGGGGTGCTGGAGGATCCAGGATTCCATATCTACACAAGAAAAATCATATTACCCTGTGCAGATAAAACATATTACATGCAGCGTCTAAACATGCATCTCTGTGTGCGTCTATACATGCGTCTCTGTGAGCGTCTGTCAGCGCGTCTTTGTAGGCATCTCTGTGAGCGTCTGTCAGCGCGTCTATACCTGCGTCTACACTGTCATCTGGATGCACTGACAGACGCACACAATCGCACCATTTCTTTTCAAGCTTGCTTAAAAAACAAAGCTAAAAAACCTCCATAGATGACAAGATCCAGCATGTGAAGAAAGAGACAAACAAACAGAGAAAGCAAACAAGATTGAGAGAGAGAAGAAGAACTCACCTTCTTTGCTTGTTCCAACGGGTGGCGGCTAGGTTGCAAGCTCCTTGTCCTCCTTCTCCCTTCCCTTGGTAAGTTGCTGGAATCTTGTTCTCTTCCTTGCTGTTTGGCTCTTGTTCTTTACTCTTTGGCTCTTCTTTCCTCCTACTCTCTTTTTACTCTTATTTCCTTTCCTCATTGTCTTCATGAAGTGATAGATAGACACGAGTAGTGATGTTGAGCTCGAATTGCAGAAAACGCGCACAAAACGCAGGAAAGCACATGTTTGAAAAGAAAGCCACAACTTTTTTTAAATTTTTCTATACTTGCGTGGCACATCTGTAAGCGCGTGTATATGCGCAGATAATTCCTCTTACACGTGCTTACAAACGCGCAGGAACAATTTAAGGAATCAATGCATGCATTTAGGGAATCAATTGACCTATATGGTGACATATATAACAAAGCTTGAGGATAAGAGATAACACATTGGCAAGTCAATTGGCACATATGTAGTGACTTACTAGACCATCCCACTTACAATTGCATACAAGTATCAATAGGTGGATAAAGCACAAATGGTTTTTAGCTAGAGAGAGATAATGCAATGAAGGTGTACACGAAAGAGATAGAGAAAGGAATATTATCCATCAATCAATCAAAGATATGTACATGAAGTGACTTGATATAGTAATTAAAGTATCGTCATTTTTAGGATGCTCCATTGACTTTTGCAAGTTCCTATAACCTTGAAGTGGAATATAGCCAACCACACTGTCCATGGAAGGAAAACTTGGCCTCATCAAATTAACCAAGTTAATTTACTTATACATTTCATAGATAAGAGATTTGTAGTTGGCTTGTTGGTATTAGTCACCAACAAGTGGACACACTGGCTAAAGATGATGAAAAGAGGACATGTGCACATTGGTTACATGTGGTCCACCTTATCTAAAATTCTATGTGAGCTATAAGTGCACCTTGATATGATTGGAATAGCTTGCATATGCACAAGCCAACTGATTTACATCAATCTACTCATGCTATGAATTGGCATGCATGGCTAGGTTAAGTGCACAACAAATGAGACATGTGAGTCTATTGATCAGTTCTCTCTCTCTCTCTCTCTCTCTCTCTATATATATATATATATGTATATATATATATATATATGTATATATATATATATATATGTATATATATATATATATATGTATATATATATATATATATATATTGCAAATGCACAAGTCAACCTTTGATCTATATATACATCCAATCATCATGCCCTATCCAATCACATTTGTATAGGGCATGATTGGATGTATATTTGTAATACTCAGAAAGAAGTAAAGTTGGTAATGTATATCATGTCCTATGCATGTATATCATATCGTATATACATGTATATCATGCCCGTATGATCCTATTCATGTATGTCATGTCCTAGTGTATGGTCCAGGTGTAATTATGTCATATATACATCCAATCATGCCCTATTCAAACAAATACTAGCTGTTAAGATGTTTGGTCATATTCAGGGACTTTATGAGAAATGAAAAATATGTGCGTTTATTTTCGC
Organism: Lygodium microphyllum; assembly: GCF_053477565.2. NCBI lineage: Eukaryota > Viridiplantae > Streptophyta > Polypodiopsida > Schizaeales > Lygodiaceae > Lygodium > Lygodium microphyllum. The sequence continues at coordinate 79,412,646 of NC_141157.1, read as the reverse complement.
ATCTATAAGTGCGTTTATCAACCGGATATATAGACGCGTTTTTTATACTAGCGTAAATAGACGCGCTGATACACGCGCTTATAAACGCTCCTGCTTTTTTGCGTGTACAGTGCGCATCTATAGGGCCTTTCTCTTGTAGTGCTATTGGCGTCACTATTTGCCTCGCATTTGCAACGCAAATAGCAACAAAAATAGCGACTCTTTGCAATGCAAACTGTGATGCTAATAACGATGTGCACATTAAATTTGCGATGCTAATAGTGATGGAGACAAAGAAAAAAAAATTGTATCAGGGAAGATGTAGCACTATGTTCTGTATTTGGGCCATACAAAAGGGTTACAATAAGGTGTACAATGGCCATCAAAATGAAGGAAAATAGTACTTGAATCCATATTTAGACTGATACATAAAATAAATACAAGATTGCTTAATGAAAGCGCTCATGGAATCACGGCAATATACAAAGCATGATAATAACATAGTGCATAGAAAATATCTACATAAATCACAAGACCAAAAAAGAAGAGGATGTGCAGTCACAACGGATCCAAGCGTCAGCTAAAGATCCTCGCCATCCAAAAGCTCGTCCTACCACAAAGGAACATTGAATGGGCTTTGCAAAAAAAGAAACAACTACACATCAGTCCACCATACAATAATGCATTTTAATTGAAATCAGTAACTACGGACAAGAAGATGAGTGACTTACTAGGCTGTCGCGTGCATACAATCTATCGATCAATGCAGTGCGACTGTGTCTCTATGCATATCGAGTCTCTAGGACGGTGGGATTGTAGTTTGTAATGGGGTACTACAAAGAAAACAAAATACAACTGTTAGAAATACGATTGTCAATATAAGTGATATTGAAAAAAAATAAGAGAGAAAAACTAAAGAAAAACTTACAAAGTCATCCAAATAATTCATCTGGCTAAGACTCCCAAGATGATGGACCACTCTTACCTCCAATCGTGCCCTCGCTACCTCGCACTGCTGTCTCCAACGTCTTGGAGAATCTGTAGCCTCCTCCCCAAGTCGATGCCAATCATCTACATCTAGCCATTCGAGCTTTTAGGACCCACTCTTAAGTGCCTTGCGTGTATCCAGTCGTCTATGTGACATGTACATTTTGTCGATACGCTCCACACAAAAATGTCGTCTGCATGAACACGCCACACTCTATATTTTTTACTATACATTAAAACGGTTAATTAGTTGTTACATATAAAATATAAATATGACAGCTTATAAAATATGTGGTCAACTTTAGACTATATCTCCTCAAGAATTCTCACTCCTTAGTAGAGACCTCCATCGCTTCGTTAGAGGCTATGATCAAAGCTCCATGTAATCATTGCATAGACTTAGACGGCGCAATCTTCTCCATGCCCTCGGGATATTGAATCAATCGGTGGTGCGTTGTCGTGTTGCTACGCATCCGAGTCGTATATACCTCCATTTCTTTTGTTGTGCATTTGTGTTAATTTGTGCGTGTGACTCATTGTTTGTGTGAAGCATTACGATAATCTGCATCTAGTGTGTTTGGATGCATGATGTGTGTGTATTAGAAAAATATGAAAAACTGATGCCAAAGGACATTATCAAGCTGATTATTTCAATGATGATCTTTAAGAAATGATGCAAGACATGCATATGACGCCAAACAGGGTGACCTTTGAAATCGTCATTAATGGTTTTGCCAAAGCAAACAGAGTTAAAATGGTGCTGGAACTTCTGGATGAAATGAAGATTATGGTGGTGATGACAATTGCGAAGGCACTTGAGCAAGCAGATGTGCAGTGGAGTAGTTCTCTTGCCTTCATGGGGTAACGTGGTAAGAGGACGCTAAAAAGAGAAAACCAGAAAACTAAAAAAGAAAGGGATCTTTGGGACAAAGGAGCTTTTTGAAAAAAAATGAGATCACCATACGACAGGATCGACACACACTCGATGCGAAGGATCTTACTGAATTTGCATATTGTTGCTCTGAAGACAACTGGGGAATGTTTTCTCATATGAGGCAATGAGAGGGAGCTCTCTTTTGATGGGGAAAGCCTGCTTTTGGTAATTCTCTCAGACTCTCATGACTCGGCTTCAGGAAAGACAGACGCCTTCCCCAGTTATGGCGGGAACTTCCCTTCCTTCAAGGCCATCCAGGAGAAAGCAGAGCGCCTTGTAAGCTAGGGCCAGCATTGCGGCAAGTCCCCTGCCGAGATCGCAGATTACTTCTTGGAGCTTAAGCAGAGCACGGTGCTAGACCAGGAGCGTCAGTATCAATACCCCCAATAGCCATCATCGGATGATCGGTTGACTGCCCTTTGTTTCGCCTTCCTCAAGACTAGCTACGAGGCATCCATCGTATGTGGCTCCCTCTTCCTGTCTCCCTTGTCTGACCAAAGACCCTTTGAACTACTTCGTGGAGCAAACATCCTGGTACAACGATTTGGTCTTGGACCTCTTCCTCCCTGCAAAGTGGTCCCGCACACCGCCCAGACATGGCTGAGGAATTACATTGCCGGGGTCATCTTATACTTTGTGGCAGGCGGTCTCTGGTGTTGGTACATCTACTATTGGAAAAAGCATGTGTATTTCCAGGATATGCCTTTATATGTTTCCTTGCCTACAGCATCAGAATACATGATTGAACAAGGCTGGACTAAGTGTTATCCTAATATCAGCCATGTTGGATTGCTTCACTACATAGCATGGTCGATAGTTTACCTTGTGGTAGTAGAGTTTGGCATTTATTGGATGCATAGGGGTTTGCATGATTGCAGACCCCTCTACAAATGACTACATGCAACACACCATATTTACAACAAAGAGAACACTCTATCGCCGTTTGCAGGGTTGGCATTTCACCCAGTGGATGGGATTCTGTAGGCCTGTCCACATGTGATAGCAATTCTGTTTATACCGACCCACTTTATAACTCATGTTGCTCTCATATTTCTGGACTCATGTTGCTCTCATATTTCTGGAGGCTGTCTGGACCACCAATATTCATGACTGTATCCATGGAGAAATTTGGCCAATCATGGGTGCAGGCTATCATACCATCCACCATACAACATACAGGCATAATTATGGGAACTTCCTGAAGCAGTGAAAATCTCGTATGCATTTTTGGCAGCCATGCTTATGTGGATGGTTCTTTGGTCAATTTTTGTTGCTCCTGATTTGAGACAAACAGTGGCTATGGGTGTCTTCAAGAGGTTATGCTAGAAAACAGGGAATGACTATTCTTATGCATAAACAATCCCAATTGAGAACCCTTGATGCTCAAAAACAGGAGTTGGATTGCTGAAAGTTTCTGCTGGTCTGATGTACCTGCTGCTGTTGTGATCTGAATTTGAAAGAAAATCTCTGAAAGCATCTGAAATCAGATGTGTGGAACAACAGAAGGATCACTGCACTAAAGGACATGCTTGATTGGATTATAAGTTAATGCTCATTATTCCGTTCAAAGTAAATGACATCATACATCTGAATGTAAACAAAGTGATACTTTCACTTAGATGCAATGCTGACTAAGAGAAACTTCAGTTTATTCTGAACATGAACTTCTTGTAACTCATTTGACAAGCAATATAATGATCTTGGCATCAAATATTGTGTTATTGAGATCTTCTTGTTAGTCTTTATTTCTTGTTGTACCTTGAACCCCGTGTTCTGCAGCCCTTGCATGAACTTTACGACATTTTTGGTGAACCCGACGTGAAAGTGCTGCGTCATCAGCAAGATGGGAGACTCGCAAGAAGAGATGACAGATGATAATGTTATGAAGAACCTGTTTCAGTCATTTACCATGTATATGCAGCAGTTTAATGGCCAGCAAGTGTCAACTTACCTGCATTTATATGAAGAAAAGATGAAGTTTTTTGGGGTTTCTCAAGATGTTTGGAGCCGCTACTTCTTGCGGATCGTGGTGCGAGCTCTTGAAGGTCGAATTGCAGAAATTCAAGAAGCACATGCAGGTTGGGCTGAATTTAAAAAGGCATTAAAAGATGAATATTTCCTGGAGGATACAGGTCTTATGAATCGCAGGAATTTTTAGGCATGGGTTTCTATGCCTAATAAGGGACTTTCTGTTACCGCTCTTCTGCGAGAGTTTGAAAGCCGTTATGATCAGTTGGATGGGACGGAACAGCAAGCTTTGGAGATGCAGAAAGTGGAGTTATTTTTGCAAGCTGCAGATGCTGATTTACAAGAAAAGTTGGATGATCTTTTGGAAGATCAAGCTACTGATTCAGGTTTAAAGACTGAGTGGAGACATGTCATTGATGCTGTGAATGCTCTTGTCAAGAAGCAGCGCAGGAGAGTCAGATTGCATCGAAATACAGGATCAGTTCCTGAGAAATCTTTGGAGACTTCTTCTTCTACCCCTGCTGCAACTTCTTTGCCTAAGCCTACTTCTCCTGTTGTGAATCCACCAGTTCCTGCTGCTCTAGTGCCCTTATCTGTAGATGATGTTATTAAAGGCTTGGCGGATTTGACGATTGAAGCAGTCAAAGCTGAAGTTGGTAAGTTAAAGGAGCAACTTATGTCAGTACCTGTAGTAGCGCCTGCTCCAGTGACTGCTTTTCCAGCTAGTCAAAGAAAAGGGCGACGATGTATTTGGTGTGATAGTACAGAGCACCAACGCTGCAGAGATTGTGATGCTTTTCAAGAAGCACGTAAGAAGAATGTAGTGTTCTAGGGACAAGATGGGAAGATATGGCTGACAGAGACTGGCGCTCCTCTTGACACGAACTTTGGTAAGGGAGGTATGAAGAAGCTTGTTGATGATATGGCTGCGCGATCAGCTTATGTGAGTGTTAGAGGAGATGCTTCAGCTTTTGGAGTCCAGCTTGAGCAGAAATCTGATGGAGACTCTGCTTTATGGTCTTCTGCCTTGGAGATAGCGAGAAGAGGAAAAGTTCAAACTTCTACTATGACTTGTGTGGGCTCTAGCATCCGAGAAGAAACAGGATGGGATTCTCCTGTTGACAGGTATTCTATTTTTGCTTATATGGCTAAAACGCAGGGTTTAGATGCCATGGTTGAGGAAAAGAGAAGAAGAGATGAGGAGGGTCCTAGCTCCTCCAAAAAGACTAGAGGGGGTGACTATGTTTCACCACCTGTTACAGGTCCACCTATGTCAAATTCTCCAGCTCAAACAGGTTCTGATCAACCAATGGGAGACAAGCAGAAAGAAAAGAGGCAACCAAGAAAAGAGCTAGGATTCAAGCTCTTGTCAAACCTTGATATGCAAACGGATATGAGTAAGATTTTTCATGAAAGAATTTTGAATAGTGAAGTCACTTTTACTGTTGGAGAGGCTCTTGGGATTGCTAGAAGAGAAATACAGGATCAGATGCAGGATCTTTTGCGGAGGAAACGACATGTGATGGAAGGACCTGCTTTACAGGGATTGTGGCATGGAGCTCTTGGGGAAGAGCATGATGATGCAGTGATGGTTGAGAATGCTTCTGTTAATCCGCAATTGGAGAAAATAGTGCAGCCTATGCAGTATGAAGATGATGAGACCCCTATTCTCATTCCTCGCAGCCATTTTTCACGTAGTCATTGGGCTAGAGCAACCACTGAGACAGTGGTAAGGATTGGAGAGAAACAAATTCCCTTGATCGCTTTAGTTGATCATGGTTCTGAGATTAATCTTATTGCTTGAGGTGTTTATGAGAGTGGCAAGTGGCCTATGGATGCAGAGCATGGCTGGCGCATGAGAGCCGCAAATAATACTTCTGGTGATATGTATGCTGCTTGTCCGAGTATCAGAATTTCTATTGGTAATGTTGAAGAGGATTATCATTGCTTTGTTCATGATTCATGCTCTTATCCGATTATTCTTGGACAGCCTTTCATTACAGAAGCAAGAATGGAAACAAAAGTGATGGATGACGGGTCAGCTTATGCGCGGATACGCAGTAAAGATGGTATGCGAGCTGTTCAGTTTATGACTGTTGGGGTAAATCATCCGAGAAACAGGGACTCCTTGCGTGAGGCACCACTACCTGCGAAGGAGTTGGATTTTCATTAGGTACCGCTGTCTTGCGAGACGCCAGTGGTACGGAGCGGAGAAAAGAGGAGATCTCGCCTCCTGGCAGCCAGTCTTTCTCCAATAACTTTGTTGGGTTTTCTTCAGATAGTTCAGTAAGTTATCAGAAAATTTCAGATTTGCCTAGAGCTTCCAGGCAGTACATTGGCCGTAAGGAGAAAGAGTTGAAGAATGCAGGTATTTTGCAAGCAGAAGAGCATGTAGATGGATTGTATGAAGGGATGTCTTATGCAGATACATTGTTTGAGATGAGAGCAATGCTGAAAACTGATGTATGCAAGGGTTCAAAGATCATACATGTGCAAACCTTGGATATGTTTCAGGAAATTTCTGGTTTTATGCTGCAAACAGAGTTAGAGGCTGAGAAAACTCAGCAAACTGAATTTATGGCTGATCTTGATCAGCTAACAGAATTGCAGAAGGCTAAATCCATTCAGCCAACAGAGTTGAATGCAGAAACATTTCTGCATACAGAGTTTTAGGATGCATCTATGCAGTCCATAGAGTCGAGGGCTGAATTCATTCAGCCAACAGAGTTGAATGCAGAAAAATTTCTGCATACAGAGTTTCAGACTGCACCCATGCAGTCCATAGAGCTAAAGACTGAAATTTTTCAGCCAATAGAGTTGAAAGTTGCTAAAAATTTGCAGAAATTGCAGCAAAGAAGAGAGTGCTTGAATGATGCCAAGGTTGACACAAAATATAAAACAGTTGATAAGAAGGTTAAGCTGGTTGCAGGCCCGCTTCCTTCTGATAGTGATGGACAGATTGAAAAAGCTATGAAGCAGCCTATGTTGAGGGACCCTGCGAATATTGGACATAAGTTTACAGCTGAAACTCTTGCAGAATTGAAGATTGGAAATGATGATTTTTTGCTTCCAGTGGAAAAAGAATGTTTTAGAGAGATGCTTGGACGTCATGGTAAGGCATTTGCTTTCTTTCCACATGAAATTGGCTGCATTAGTCCCGAATTGGTTGCACCCATGGTCATCTTCACTGTTCCTCATGTACCATGGAATATACGTCCTATACCTGTGCCTAAAGCACACTTGCCAAAGCTGATAGAGTTGCTGAATGAGAAGATTAAAATGGGGATTTCGGAACCCTCTTCTGCACCCTATTCTAACAGGTGGTTTACTGTACCAAAGAAGAATGGTACTTTGAGATTTATTCAGGATATGCAGCCCGTGAACAAAGTGACAATCAGGAATGTGGGAACAGGTCCAGTTGTGGATGAATTTGCTGAGGCTTTTGCAGGACGAGCTATCTATTCCCTAGGTGACTTGTATTCAGGTTATGATCAGTTTCAGCTTGCCTTGGAAAGCAGGGATATTACTACTATGCGGACACCTATTGGTCTTGTGAGGATGTGTACCTTGCCTCAAGGTGCTACAAACTCAGTTGCTCATATGATGAATGCTATGCATAGAGTTCTTCGAGACTATATTCCACAGTATACCATGCCTTTTCTAGATGATGTGCCTATTAAGGGTTGTGCAGAGGAAGAAAAGAATGAAAGTCTTGATTTGCGTGGATGTAGACAGTTTGTGGCTGACCACTTGATTGCTTGTGAGCAAATATTGACACGATTAGAGGAGGTAAATTTGACACTTTCAGGGCTGAAATTTGTCTTTGGTGTTAATGAAGTTATCATAGTTGGGCATATGGTTGGATATTATGGCAGAAAACCTTCTCCTGCAAAGGTGGATGCCATAAACAGGATTGCAGAGTATTGCTCGACTACTTCAGAGGTGCGGAGATTTGTGGGAGCTTGTGTATTTTACATGATTTGGATTCCTCATTTTGCTCATATAGCAGATGTCCTCTATCAGCTGCTTCGAAAGGGGCAAAAATTTCATTGGGATGAGAAGCATTCAAAAGCCATGCGCGAGCTCAAGAAGCTGTTGCAGTCAGCTCCTACTCTACGCAAGGTGGATTATCAGTGTGGACGGCTGATCATGTTGATAGTTGATACTAGCCCTATTGGCATAGGTTGGGCAGTGGGACAGGATGATGCTGATGGAAATAGGTATGCAATCCGCTTTGGAGCTAAAGTTCTTAATGAGCGACAAAGGAGATATCCGCAGATCAAAAGAGAGTTGTGGGGAGTAGTCACTGCACTGAAGTGTGACAAAGGGTATTTTATTGGAGCTTCAGTTATTGTGGAAACAGATTGTTTGCCTTTGCTTGGCATGATTACTAGTTGCTCGACTCCAGATATAGCGATGCTTTAGTGGATTGCCTATATCAAATCATTGAATCCAGAATTTCGACACATAGCAGGGAAAGATAATCCAGTTGCTGACATGCTATCTAGAGCGAGATATGAGGATGAGGAGTCAATGCTTGCAAAAGATGATGAGACAGAGTTTGCTGCTTCTGTCCTTGTTCATGATTGTCATGTATCTACTGTTGAAGCCTTTATTGAAGAACTTTATGTTGATGAGTGGCTGCAAATTGGACAGTATCTAAGTTCATTGACTCGAAGAGCTGATTAGACAGATGATGAATTTAAAAAAATCAGAAGGAAGGCTTATGGGTATTTCTTGAAGGATGGTTTTCTTTGGAAGCATCCAAGAAAGAGAGGAGGCTTGCCCTTGAGAGTAGTTTGTGATGTAACGATGCAGATACAGACCTACATTGCAGTATCCATCCTTTTTTCTACCCCATTTCTAACCACCACACCTCCGGTCAATCTATCATCATGCTTCAGCGACCATAGCATATTGTTGTCTAAATCCACCGTTGGTAGTCATTGTGAAATATGCACTAACGCCTCAGACACCAACCAACCTTCAGTCATGCTACCTTCTTCCGAGCTCATTGTCGCACAAAGCCTTTCAGGGTTTTCATGATGCGCTCTAGGAAGACCATCCACCACATATGGATAGGTCTAGTAGTCTTCACTTCGTCTATAAGATGCACTAGGAGGTGGTTTTGTATCCTAAGCATGTTGGTGGGCAAGTACTTCTCAAAGAGATAAACTGTCTTTAGTGCTCCCCACCTTGCAGATTCAATAGAGAATGTATTGATCTCCTTCCTTGAGATCCATTGCACTAAATTTGACAACCTATAAATCGCCCTACCTATTTCTGGAGTAAGGCATCATGTGATCCCGATCCGTAGTATAAAGTGCCACAAATGAAGAAGCATTACAAACAACGACTACACTCCAAATAGAAAATTACGCAGGTCACTTACAATCCATTCATAGTACAAACCTGACATATCTTATGCCAATCATGGGATTTTAGCCCTGTTAGTTGGTCATCTTTAGAAAACGAGGATCTGAGAGAATGCATCATACCCATCGGAGTGCAAATAGACCCAATAATTTGCTTCACAATGTGCTCTTCTTCAATGGACAAAACCCAAGGAGCGCAAGGTAGTTGCAAATGACCATTAGCACTCGATTGTGGCCAATGCACCTCCATCTTGCCTACCTCCTTCAAATCCATTTGTGCCCGCCTACAATGTCTCTCTTTCCTATGATGTGGTCCCATAGTAAGCTGCCTATATTCTTGAAAATATGCATTGGCTACAACAAGTGGTTTATTTGCAAGTGGGTCCAATACGGCAACTTGTAGAAAACTGAGAATCGTCACATCCCATTTGGCTGTATGGACCATTTTCAACTCGTACTAGCTTTGGGTGTTCATTTGTCCTACAGATCATCCAAGAAAACCATCCCTCAGTTCATGACCCTCCGACAAGAAAGTGGCGTACCCTTGATATGCCATCTTCTTCGTGGTTCATGACCTTGGGGAGTCTAATTATGGCCCACGCAATGGACATGCATGATAACTTGAGGTAACTAAACCTGTCCCAACACCTCTATTTAGTGAACACAAACTTGAACAAGCTATGATAGATATGGCCAATGAAAATGGAGGCCTACTTACCTAAGCACTCCCCAAATCCTAGAAAGTCATGCATGGGCCACATGAGAATGGCTCGTATATTGACAGACTGTCAACCATCGCACTTGCTCATATCTTCCACGACAACCCCCTCCTCCTAGAAAATCTTAAGCTCATCGACTAATGGACGGATGTAGACGTCCATATTCTTGACTTTGTAGTGGCCAGGAACGAGCAAGCTAAGGATCAAGTGTCCTTTCTTCGTAGAAAGCCATGGTGGGATGTTGTAGTTAACAAGGATTATAGGCCATACACTGTAAGATGTTGAGTGAAGACCAAATGGGTTCATGCCATCCATAGCAAGACCGAGTCAAAGATTCCTTGGCTCTCATGCAAAGTTGAAAAGGTAGATTCAATGTGGCTCCATACATGTGAATCCGCTGAAATTTGTTGGAATTCATCTATGGATCTTTTCTGCACATGCCACATTGTCAAGCTAGCTATGCCCAACGTACGAAACATGTGAAGTATATGGGGGATAAGTGGAAAGTGTTTAAGAACTTTCTGAGGGATGGTTTGCCTTGAAAAATCCTATCAATACTTGTGAGCACCACACTTTGGACATATGTCCATAGTCTCATACTCTCCTCAAACCAGCATGCAATCATTGACACATGCATGGATGCTATTGTAGTCCATGCCAAGCTTTTGTAAAGCATATCTTGCATCATCACGAGAATCAAGCATGGTATTTTCAAGTAGTAATATATGATACTTTAGCAACTTGAAAACAAATTAGAAAACACCTTGAAAAGCACAACTTTTTTTATAATGGTGCCAAAAAGAAATCAACGAAGAGTACGTATAAGGTACTTGAACAACTCGATCACACTCGCATTGCTTCACCCGTATTTTTCTTGCACACTTAGGAGTGCAAGTAGCATCTTTAGTTAAGATACTCGGCACCCATCATATAATGGTATGAATGCTTCCTCTTTGAGTAGATTAGATGTCTTAGTATCCATGGGCATCAATGCATCATTGATTGCCTCCATGTCACGCTCCAAGATTGTATGAAAGTTTAAAAGGCTACTTGTCTCCTCTTGTATTTATGGTATAGAATCAGTAGTGCCTTCCAAATGGTGGATTCGCTCAAGCACTTCATCATCGCATGTCCATGAGCTCTTCTAACTGGGCACAATAGGTGTACTTCTCCTTGGGATGAGATGTCACCTCCCTGTATAAATTTTATGATCTCATCCAATGTTGTTGTATATGATATTCAATTAGTTTGCGAGTATATTGCATGATTGATACACACTTTTCTTACCATTTCCTGAAAATCTGAGATGGCTTGATCAATTATCTCCGATTGAAACTTGCCAAAGCGTCATATGTATTCTATAGACAAGCAACACTTTTGTTTGATTGCCAGCTTGCATTGATAGGAAGGGCATGGGACACGCTGATTAAGATATGCCTTGTGATCTTGAACATCACGACCTTAATTTTTTCCCTTTTATCTACGTTACAACAAACAAATTGTTTTTGTTCTCATTCTCTTTTTCTTTCTGAATTTATTTGAGAAGGGATTTCTTCTTTTGTAACTCAACAAAAGTAACATCAACTGTAATATTGGTTTTCTCCTCGTTTCTTTGATTCTCCCCCTTTCTTTGCACCTTTCTTTGCGCTCTTCGCTTTATGTTCTCTCCTATTTCTCTTTCTTTCTCTCTCTCTCTCTCTTTCTTTGTTGCCCCTCTCTTTGTTTCTCTCCACCTCCTTATGTTTTCTCACTCATTCTCCTCTCTCCCTCCCCCCTCTCTATCCCTCTTTCCCCACTTCTTTGTTGTCTTTCAAGTTTATTTTCTCTCTCTCTCATTCTCTCTTCCTTTTTCTTTCTTCTTCTCCCTCTCTCATTTTATATATTTCTTACTTTCTCTCTCTTTCCTTGTTGCCCCTCTCTTTGTTTCTATCCACCCCCTTACGTTTTCTCACTCATTCTCCTCTCTCCCTCCCCCTCTCTTTACTTTTCTCTACCCTGTCTTGCATGACTATGGTCTTAATAAGTGATTAGTTTAGGCAAGGAAGTGGTGGCTTTTGAGGAAGACACCTCTCGCTCTCCAAATTTGTCATATGTTTGATGTGTCATATGCTAGGTGCTAAAAAGAGAATTGCCTAATTTGTCATTGTTGGCTAGAAAGGCTCATTTAGTGATGTGGTCTCTGTTGCATGGTGTGTAAGCTTTAGAATATTTTTTATGAGAAGGTCCATTTTTCATACTTTATTTTCTTTGCCTAAGCTATGATTGTAGGGGTTTTTTGAGTCATTTAATATTTGGTTTCTCTATTTCTGAAATTTCTTTATGTATTTTGTGATTTCCTTTTTTGATTTATTTCTTTATGTATCTTGTGTTTCTTTGTTAGAAAATTGCAATTTTACTAACTTGCAAGTGTGTGTAGGCGCACCATGCACAACTAGGCTTTTGTTTTTCACAATCAATGTGATTGATAAATGCAAGTATCTTCATGACAATGATGCTCAAACTTCCAATTCAATTATCACATATGCAAACAAGCATTCATTCACAAATTTTACAATACTACACAATGTGTGAACTCTCTTTTTGATGATCCAACCACTTGTGAGTAATTTGGTAGACTAATTAAGATGAGATCCTAGTCTTCTTAGGGTTGTCATCTCTTAGATGTAGTCACTTTTGATGACCTAGCTGTATGAGGTCCAAGGGCTTGATTATCACTATTACTGCTATCTCCACTCAAGTTGTTCTCACCAAATGGTTCCAGGTGAGATTAAGAATAGTTCTAGGCTAACTACTCAAGTTCACCTCTTGAGATATGAATTGAGCCTTTAGCACTTACTTTGGAAGTGAGCATTGTTAAGTGTTTTTCTGAAAATTGAAAAGCTCTAGTCAAACTGTAGTTAGGTTTGATTTTTTCTAGCTTAGTTGTTTGCGTGACAGTTTGTCTTGTTATTTCGTAGTTGGATTTCTTGTGTTTGTCTAGCCATTTTCTCTCTCCCTCTCCCTTTTGCTTTTGGAGAGTGTTAGGATATATTGTGAGAGGGAGAGGAAATGAGAGAGAAAGAGAGGGAGAGGGAGAGAGAGGGAGAGAAAGAGAAAGAGATGTATACTCAAATGGATAGCTTTATGGAGATGTATGTCTACTCAAATGGATAGCTTTTGTCTACTCAAGATGTAGTCCACCTGTGTGTGTATACATTGGAATGATAACATACCCATGATTATGGTAATGGTATGCACTTTGCTTTTTTTATGGGTACCATTATATCGACTCCTTAAGAGGACTAAAAATTAGTCATACACTTTATAAAGTCTAATTAGGAGATTTAAGATGCATGATAAATGCAATGTGCTTTGCCATGGGCCACGTACATTGGTGACTCTTTAAGATGGCTTAAAATTGGTCATATCCTTCATAATGTCCAAGTAGGGGATCTAATTGTGATGTGCATAATTCATTGTTTTTGTATTAACTTTATAGGCATAAAAATTTAGTAATCATGCCAACTAGTCAACGGAAGGACTAAAAGAAAATGATACCCTAGCTAATGGTCATTATGGTACTTCATCAAAATGAACCCAAAAGTATTGCTATAGAAGAAGAATCCCTTAAATTGAGCATAGGATATTTTCTTCAAATGTTATGACTATGAAGAGAATTGATTGGAACAAATTTTATAACTATAGTTGATAAATTTCATAGATGGCATTAATTTTTATACATGGACCTAGGACAAAAAAACCACATTACTAAGATGCTTTTTGTTGAGACTGATTTATTATTAGACTAAGAGATCCTCAATGATGCTCATAAATGAATTACTTATACTCAAAGCCCTCTAGTGCAGTTGTATAAGTAATCCTTATAGGGCCCCTCTAAGATACTCAAAGTACATAACCTAGAGACCGTAGCTAGGTATATAAGGTATAATGGTTGCATAAGAAGACACCTCAATAATTGACCGATCACCACTAAATCCCAAAGAAGAATTGTGTTCCATCCCCTTTAACTCTATATTCACCTCGTGAAGAACTTCATTAATCATAGCATCCTTGTCACCAATCTTTTTGTTGCAATGATAAAGTAACATATTCATCACTTTTCCTTTTAGCATCTAAGGCATTATCCAATCTTTTAGTCAAGTCCAAACATTTAGTCTTCGACTCATGAACCTTATGAACAAATGCTTTTTTTTTACAATAATGAATAATTATCTACCGGGACAAAACAAATCCTTGAGCATGGTATATGGCCGAGATATAACATTAATAAATCTCCCATACATTCTTTACATCAATCAGTAAAGCATTTCTTATATCTTGAAGTTTAGATTTCAACACCATGGATGCATCAATATCAACCTCAATGATTTACAAAATTTTATTCTCAATCTCTTGCAGAGGCTAAAACCTTTCAAGTAAGAGCTTATGGTCAACTTGCAACTTGACATACATCTCCATAAAGCTATCCATTTGAGCCTCATTTGTTGTAATGTAGATAAGATGGAAAACGAAGAAGGTCTTATTGTTCAAGATCACGAGGCGTATCTTAATCAGCATGTCCCATGTCATTGCTCTCAATGCAAGTTCGCAATTAGACGAAAACGTCGATTGTCTATGGAACACGTACGACGATTTGGCAAGTTTCAATCTGAGATCATTGATCAGGCGATTGCGGATTTTCAGCAAACGGTAATTTGAAGTTAATATCAATCATGCATTGTACTTGCAAGCTAATTGAAAACCATATACAATAAGATTGGGTCTTGTTGGCAAATTTTCTAAACAGGGAGGTGATGTCTCGTCCCAAGGGGAAGTGCACCCTTTGCAACCAATTAGAAGAGTTTGTGGGCGTGCGATGGATGGAGTGAAGGAGCCAATCCACCACTCGCAAGGCCAATCTATACCGTCAATGCCAGAGGAGACAGACAACCTTCCAAACCTACCTACAATCTTGGAGCCTGAGATGGAGGCAATGATCGATGCATTGATTTCCATGGATGTCGAGACTTCTGATCCGCTTAGAGAGGAAGCATCCATATCATTATATGATGGGTGCCGAGTATCTCGGTTGAAGACACTGCTAAAACTCTTAAGTGTGCAAGAAAAATACGGGTGGAGCGATATGAGTGTGACCGAGTTATTCAGGTACCTTGCACATAGGCTTCATTGATATTTTTTTTGACACTATTATTACAAACATTTGTGCTTTTTCAAGGTATTTTATGATTTTTTTCAAGTTATTGAAATATCATATATTACCACCTGCAAATACCATGCCCGAGTCTCGTGATGATGCACGATATATTTTACGGAAGCTTGGCATGGACTACAATAATATCCATGCTTGTATCAACGATTGCATACTATTTCGAGAAGAATACGAGACTATGGAGACATGTCTAAAGTATGGTGCTCACACGTATCGATAGGACTTGCAAGGGCAAACCATCCCTCAAAAAGTTCTCAAACACTTTCTGCTCATCCCCCGCATAAACCACATGTTTCGTACGTCCGGCATGGCGAGCTTGACAATGTGGCATGTGCAGAATAGGTCCACGGATGGAGTTCAACGAATATCAGTGGATTCGCGTGCATGGAGTCACATTGACTCTACCTTCCCAGGCTTTGCGCGAGAGCCAAGGAATCTTTGGCTCGGTCTCGGAATGGATAGCGTGAACCCATTCGGTCTACGCTCAACTTCTTACAGTGTGTGGCGTATAGTCCTTGTCAACTACAACATCTCTCCATGGCTTTCTACGAGGAAAGGACATCTCATCCTTAGCTTGCTCGTCCCAGGCCGCTACAAAGTAAAAAATATGGACATGTATCTTCGTCCATTAGTCGATGAGCTTAAGATTTTGTGGGAGGAGGGGGTCACTGTGCAAGATATGAGCAGGCACGATGGTCGGCGGTTACCAATATTCGAGCCATTCTCATGTGGACGATGCATGACTTACCGGGATTGGGAGAGTGCTTAGGTGAGCAGGCCGCCGTTCTCACTGGTAATATCTATATTTTATCTCATTCAATCAAGTATTCACTAGGTCATGGTGTTGGAACAGGTCTGGTTACCTCAGGTTTTCATGCATGTCCATTGTGTGGGCCACAATTAGACTCCCGAAGGTGACGAACCATGAAGAAGATGGTATATCAAGGACACGCCGCTTTCTTGCCGGAGGATCATGAAATCAGGGAAGCTTTCCTTGGATGACCTCCAACACGTATGAACGCCACAAGCTGGTACGAGCTGAAAATGGTCCACGCGGAATCACATCCAAATGGAATGCGACAGTTCTCAGTTTTCTACGAGTTGCCATATTGGACCCACTTACAGGTTAACCACTTGTTGAATCCCATGCATATTTTCAAGAATGTGGGCAGCTTGTTATGGGACCACATCACAGGAAAGAGAGACACTATAGGGGCATGAATGGATTTGAAGGAGGTAGGTACGATGGAGGAACTTTGGCCAAAGTGGAGTGCTGATGGTCGCGTGCAACCTCCTCGCGCTCCTTGGGTTTTGTCCACTAAAGAAGAGTGCATTGTGAAGCAAGTAATCAAGTCTATCCGCACTCCGATATTGCAAGGCAAGTACTAGATAAAGCACAAGCTGAATTCTGACGTAGTATGCGTCATCGACTGATTCGATATCCCGAAGGCATGGAGGAGATGCCGCGGTTTATGTCAACGCGATGATTGCATGGAGCCTTGAACGCAACATCCAGCGAAGGGACAGAGGTCTCAATGGAGGAGTGGGAATTCTCGAGGGGATGTAGTCCAAAGGTGATGAGGGATTTAGAATCTGTCGTATCTAAATTTTATATGCAATATCTAATTTGAGTGTTTCAATGTACAGTACAAAATATATAGTTCAGTGTGGTCGCACGGATGGCATTTTCGCGTGGAGCGTATTGACAAAATGCGCTCTACAATGGACTGTGGTGTCATGGCAAGGTTCGAGCAAGAGAGCCGGCGATGAGCAACGGATCCAAACACGGTTGTGGATGAGATATAGTATTTTGGGAAGTTGCAAAGTATTATTATGGTGGATTACCGAAGCTTCTCCATGATACTATTCGATGGTTCAAAGTGGTACTTGGAGGAGTTAGAACAACAGTTCGACGAGGTCCATCAAGATTTCTTGAAATAGATTCTGAAAAAAAATGGACGGATTTGGGCAACACCTTTGTGTTGCGGGCCCATTGTGAACAAGTGCATGGAGTCATTTGCTTGCTAATTATATTACGACATGGTTTATGTCACAATGGTTAATCACTCTCTTGTATATGTTTGTGAACATGTAATCTTCTATCCAAATCCCCGACAACCTCGATGGTGGTATGTTATACCTTCAACTCCCCGAAGTGCGAGAGTATATGATCAAAGCGATGTTTCGAGTATAGATGAAGATAATATGCAAATAGAGGGGTCAATATTACAAGGGGTGGAGGCCGTCGAAAGCTTGGAGCCAGCATCGGCTAACAATGATGGAAATACAGGAGTCCAAGAATTTTTTGAGAACGAGGCGGACTCATTCTTTTGTGGTGACATATCTATCGACCTTCTAGCGTATGCGGAGTTGTGTCAGGAGATTAACATGGGACCATAGGATACTTCATACTTGGAGCATCCACTTACTCAATTCGTTGACCAATCTCTTATAAAGGTACATAAGATATGCATTTTAAGAGAGATTTTTTTAAAATGATTTATATTACTGTGCTTTGTATGATTTCAATTGATTATTCTAACATCATTTTTTATCTGTGTAGGTGACATTTTCAAGATGAGTCAAGGGATGAGCGATGAGGAGTTGCAGGACAATTTCACACGCATGTCTCCTGACCAGCTCGCGAGATTCAGAGAGATGGCAGACCAGGAGCTGTCTTGTTCTTCGTCAGGGCACTTTGCTAGATCTGCTTTAGCGCGATTGGATACTTCAGCTTCGAGCAGACGATCTCGACGCTCATGACTTGGGACAGAGGGAGGGAGTGCATCGGGATCAAGGGGATGTTGCTATGGAGACACGGATGTGGTGTCTCCATCTCGTCGTTCAGGTGGAGCTGCATCACCTCCAGGATTTGTCACACCTGTGGGGATGTCTACTCCAGTTACTCCGGCTTTTGCGCAGTCGTCAGCAGTAGCAGGTGGCACCCCTTTGGGTGCCACTCCGAGAAAGATTACCCCCGTCGGCACACCGGATGTAGAGGGGCCTCCTAGATATGCACAGGAGTGTGGACATAGATGGGAGAGGACCCATCTTAGGTAGACTCCTAGGGGTTATGGATATCTGGTCGATAGTAGGTCAGGAGCCATCATCATGAATGATGAGGGGAGGAGGTTGATGGCTCACATGAGAGAGTTGTGCCAACAAGTTTTTCAGCACAACATCCTGGATCATTGGAAGAACATACCAGAGGGGAGCAAGGACTACATAGTAGCATCCTTGCACAAGGAGTTTCCGGTGCCAGCCGCATTAGATAGATTCTCTACGGGCTGGATGATGGATTGTATACGTGCATACATGTCACATAGACTATCCGACACACGCAAGGCAATCAAGAGTGGGGCTGTAAAGCCCGAGTGGTTAGATGCACACGACTGGCGCCGACTGAGGGAGGAGGCTACAGATTCTCCAAGACGTTGGAGTCAGCAGCGCGAGGCGGTGAGGGCACGACTCGAGACCAGAGTGGTCTATCATCTTGGGAGTGGCAGCCATAGGACATATTTGGAGGACTTTGTAAGTTTTTCTTTTGTTTTGCTTGTTTGTTTTTTTGAAATATTCTTTGTACTGAAAATCATGTTTCTAACAGTTAGCATTTTGTTTTATTTGCAGCACTCCATTACAAATCATGATCCGATAGGCCTTGAGACTCGATATGCAGAGAGGCACGGTCTTAATGCATTGATCGACCGATTGTATAGACACGGCGGCCTTGTAAGTCACTCATCTTTCTTGTCCGTAGTTACCATGAGATATTTGAATGCATTTTTGTATGGTGGATTGATGTGTTGTTTCTTTTTTTGCAGAGTCCGTTTTATGCTCCTTTGCGGCGGGACGAGCTTTCGGGGAACGAGGATTTGTACCTCGCCCTTGGATCCTTGGAGCTCACACACCTTTATTTTTTAGTCGCCTGATCTATGTAGACATTTTCTATGTCTTAGTGATATCCTGTCATGATTGTACCAATTTCTTTTTATGCGAACATGTGTTTATTTCATGTATTAGTTTTATGATTTCAATATACATTCTTTTTGTTTGCAAGCGCTTTGTATACAGTAGTGCAGAAACTATTTTGTATGGCTCTCATACAGCACACAGTGCTATATGTGGCAGGGCAGCTTGCTGCCGTGCCACAAATTTTTTTATCCCTGTTACCATCGCTATTAGCGTCGTAAAATTACTGCTCGCGTCGCTATTGCTGTCGCTATGCGCATCGCAAATTTACTAGTTGTGTCGCTATTGGCGTCGCTATCAGCGTCGCATTTAGCATCGCAAATGCGACGCTGATAGCGACGCCAATAGCGACGCTGATAGCGACGTTTCTATGGCATCGTTAATAACGATGTTTTTTGCGACGACGAGGGCAAATTTTGTTGTTTGTATTTTCGTCGCTTTAAACGTCGGTATAAGGTCTATATCTTGTAGTATGAGTGAGGCTTGCTCTCGATCATCGCTCGCGTAACATCTCTTTTTTTGTGCCCCCATTGAGGAGTGTCGAAATTGACATTGTTGGTGTGTTGAGGATTTTGCTAGGGAGTTTGAAAGATTGTGGAATCGATGGAGTTTAACATTGTTAGAAGGTGAGATAGCCCCAATTATGTTGAAGATAATGTATTTTATAAATGGGTTGAAATTAGAAGATTGGAGAGTGAAATTAGAGGTAAAAACCCCTAAAACTTTTGAGGAAGCAGTGAAGATAACTCAATATCAAGAGAGGAAGACCAAAAGAAAAAAAGAGTTAGGGTTTGATGAACCAAGGGAAAAGTTGAGTTCAAGGTAAGCTGAGAGAAAAGTTTTTAAGGAGCAAAGAGTTAGTTATGCCTATCCTGAGAGAGGTATACTATATTCTCTATTTAGGAGAGACCAATTGACTTATGAGAAATCAATTGAAGTATGTGAGGAGAAACTCCCTAGGATGGTTGAGGAGAAAAATACTTGTTTGACTGATTGGAGTGAAGAGTCTAGGAGTGTGAGTTCATACCCATTGACTCCACGAATACTTCTAGTTCAGTGATCAGAGATTTAACTAAAGAGGAGGGATCAAGTGATGATACTTTGGAGCTTGAGGACTATAGAGAT
The DNA here is from genome assembly GCF_053477565.2 of Lygodium microphyllum. Lineage (NCBI taxonomy): Eukaryota > Viridiplantae > Streptophyta > Polypodiopsida > Schizaeales > Lygodiaceae > Lygodium > Lygodium microphyllum. The sequence goes on along the minus strand of NC_141157.1, from coordinate 79,392,381 downwards.
GAGATAGAGTTGGATCTGAGTTGTAAAGAAGAAGATGAGAGACCATATGATTTTAAGGACCAAGAGTTTTCATGTTCCTTGGGAGAGGATGAGAGTCAAGAAAGGTTTGATATTTCTAATGAGGGAAGGTGTGATGAAAGTTTTTATAGTCATGGCAATGTTGCAGAGAGTAAAGACAATTTAGAGAGTGAGCTTGTTTTCCTTGGTGATAGTATAGATGGATTTGATTGTTTAAAAGATAAAGAGAGAATAGAGGATGAATTTTTGAGTTTGTTAGAAGACCATGAGGGGGAGGGCTTAGAAACTATAAGTTTTCAAGATGAAGTTAAGGGTTCCAATTTGTTGCCTGATGAGTTTGTTGAGTTTGGTTATGAGTTTGTTAATTAAGAGAGTATTGAGATTTTAGGTTTTGACTCTTGTGATGATTTTGGTGTTGGGATTGTTGACTCAGTTGAGTCTTGTGAGTTGGTTGGTGATGTTTTGAGTAGCCCTGGAGAGGCTTTTGTTTGTGGTGTTGATGATGTGGTTTTGAGTAGACCTAACCTCATGCTTCTTGATAGTTGTGTAGATAATTGTTTGGTTGATTTAGGCAACAATGACGAAGAGAAAACTTCATCTGATAGTCTTTTAGTTTCTTTGAGTTCTCCTAAAGGTTTTGATGTTGTTTGTGATGATTCTGATTGGGGTTTTGAGGATCTTAAGAGTGACATTGATGAGGATGTGAGAGAGAGTTTGAGTAAGGCATTAAAAAGGATTGAGAATTTGAGGGAAGAGCGGTTTAAAATTAAGAAAATAGAGTTGAAAGGTATTTGTGAGGAGGTAGTAGGGGATTTGGTAGCTAAGGAGTCTTTGATTGAGGTTTTAGACCCAAAATTATTGTATAGTAAAGATGTTATTCGTGATGATGTAGAGGTGAAAGTTTTTTTAGTTTCTTGTGAGGTTTCTTGTAAGGATACTATGGAAGGTGTTTACCACTCTTTGTGTGTGAAAGACTCGATGGAATCTTGTATTGTTGATGAGTTGAGTGAAGTGGTTGGGTGTCCTAGAGTGACCCCATTTGTGGATGTTGTTGGTTTTTGTGGTGTTATGAGTCCGGAGTTGACTCCTTTTGATGTTGTGTTTGATTTGAAGATTGAGTTGGGAGATCCTTACATAGTATGTTTAGGAGAAGTTGTAGATGAATCAGTGGATGAATTTGAGATTGGCAACAAAGAAAGGGTCAAAACTTTATTTAGAGACTCTAAAAGTAACATGGTTTTTCCTAGGGAGGATGGGTGGGATATGAAGATTTTGGATTATGGTTGGGATTTGAAGAATTGGAGGATAATGTATTTTTCTTAGATGGAGAGGATTGTCTCAAGGATTTTAATGGGAATTTCATGGATAAGTTTTGTCTACTTGTAAAGGAGTTGTTTGAGAGAAATGTGCCATTTGCATTTATTGAGAAGATTGTGGATAGATCGTTGGATTTGATTTTTGATTGGCTCATAAATGTTGCATCGTTTTATGAAAACAATTGTTGCACATGAATGTTTGCAGACTAGGGGGAGGGCTAAATATGTTAAGTGTTTTTCTAAAAATTGAAAAGCTCTAGTCAAACTGTAGTTAGGTTTTATTTTTGCTAGCTTAGTTGTTTACGTGACAGTTTGTCTTGTTATTTCGTAGTTGGATTTCTTGTGTTTGTCTAGCATAGAATTTGTTTCTATAATTTTGTTTGATTTGTGTGAAACTTGATAGCCTTGGTCGAGCTTGGTATTTTTTGAACAGGATGAAGCTTGTGTTTGTCAATAGCTGCTAAACATTGAGGAGCTATGTATGTTTTCTTGTCGAGACTCTTGCACATCACGGGGATAATGGATTCACGAGCACTTCACGTTGCACTTGTTGATGCATTGCACTCTCGGGTCGTCTCCTCTTCTTATCAAATACTTCCATACCAGGGGTTGGGATTATGCACATTTCGCACCATCATTGAGCACTAGCAGGACATGAGGTTCGCTGCAGCTATATGCAGTAAATTTTAGATGCACGCGCTGTCGTGCAGCTGCACATCTGAGCCGTAAATACCTCCATTTTTGTTGTGCATCCGTGTTATCTTTTTGTGTGTGTTTCATTGTGTTTGATTTCTGCATTATCTTTCCATCCTTTTCAGTACCCGCATCCAATGTACATACTCCACTTGTGTGTTTGTGTTTGTGTGTGTTTTTGGTTGTGTGCATGTTGTGTGTGTGTCAGAAAAATATAAAAAACTGATGCCAAAGAATATTATTATGCTGTCAATTTCAATGATGAATTCTAAGAAAAGTGCAGGAAACCGTGAAATCAAAGGAAGATTTGAAGAAGCCGACATTTAAGCTATGAAGATAAAGGTTGCACGTGAACAAGGCCAACGTAACATGTGGGATAAAGCATTCTTGAAGAAGAACATAGCCATGGGTTATGGTTGGTCTAATAGCCACAGGGGCTCCTCCACGTGGTCACTTAGAGATACTGGATGCTTCACAGAAGGTTGTCGGAGAAGTTACCAGCGGAGGTTTTAGACCTTACTAATAGGAGCACCTAAATTTGTTGGCCTTTTTACTTTATGACATAACAAACTCCTCATCTTTTAGAGAAGAACCAGAACTAGGTTGCAATAGTCTGCTATTAGATAAGCTTTTCGATTGCTTTGGTGTAGTGACAATAGGATGTGAACCAGATTGCTTTGGGTTAGGCTTCCTATTTCGAAAAACTGCCCAAAGGAACATAAAATTGTTCCAACATTGAGATTCAGGAGGCAGTAAGTTGGAGGGAAAGGTCAAAAGCTTCGCATCCTCAATATAGCCTTTCGGATGCTATGTTGAGATTGGGGCACATTGCTATGGGAATTATGGTCCAAGCTATGAAAAGCTTGTGGTCATTGTTGATGTCATCGACGAGAACAGGGCTCTAATTGATGCCCCAGACATGGTGCATGGAATAGGGAATTTCAGGCGGCTTTTCACTCACCAATTTGGAGATTGACATTCCTAGAATGCCAAAGAGAAAAAGCAGTTGATAGAGGCAACTGAGGATGCAGATGATTGATATGAGGATCTTAATGATCAGGGGACTTCGCCATCGCTTGGGCTCTCTCGCCTTTACTGGGAGCTCTCTTGAGGCGGGCCTTATTCTTCATTAGTGGGTAGCCTTCCTGAACGGAAGGGGAGTTCTGGATTTCTTCTCTCATGACCTGAATTGACAAATTCGCTTCGCCTCTCCCGAAGCCTTGTTTTTTTTTTGTAATTAATGGAGCTCGATCTGGACATCCTGTGACGACAACTTGCAGTGCCTTAGATTCTACCAGTGTACCTTCATATCGAAGATGATGGGGCCCAAAGAAGGCGATTCGCAGGATGATCACTTATATACCTGTACAGACACCATGGAAAGTGTTATCCTTGATGGATCTCCATAGACCTACTTATCGAACAGTGATTACAGGAGTGCCATCCCTTGTCCTCATGACGTTGCGATCTCAGCTTCTCAGAGGTCCACACAATCATTGATTTTTGAATGGTGAAGATGGTCTAATGGATCTAGAGACTGGCCGCTCTAGAAGATCGAAGATTTCAGTCAAATCATCTTGTCACACGCTATCAAGAATCTACGAAAGTGTATCTTGAGGCTCAAATTGTATGCCAGGGCACATTTGAAGTCACAGGGAAGGGCAACTCTCAGATTAGTTTTCATGGACTACAAGAAAATCCATCAAACCGAACATTGCCTAAGGTTCGTGAGGTTGCTAAAAAGTTGGAAGCTTCTTTACCTTTAGAGAAGCTTCCTTGCAGCAGTGAACACCATTCTTGGCCTGTGCAATTTTAGAAGAGTCCTCCTATCAATGACAACATTGCTCTCTATGTTTTTTGCCAGTGGTAAAGAAAGCCACACACACTTATACATACCCCTGGTGGAAGCCCTCTAACTCATATACTTCAAGTGTTTGTCGCAGCTGTTTGGAGATGGAACATAGCAGTACCTGTTGATGACACACTTCTACATGAAGTACATGAACAAAATTCACCTAGGTTTATAGGAGTTCAGCAATGCTGAAGTACAGGTGGCCCTTGATGTTGCTCTGATTTATACATGGGGTTTGAGACTATTTGTGAACCTTCTGCTATCTACCTTTGTTAGCGGCCTGAAAGTTTGAGCCTGCTTAAAAGCCTTGGAGTAAAACCAAAAGTTACATGCTGAAGGACTTGAACAAAATTTGTTTGTTGGTAGTTTCTTTGTTGTAACTCTACGAACTTGATAAGAAATATAGTGTTCTTTGGCATCAAAAATTGAGATCTTCTTGTTAGCCTCTTTCCTTGCTGTATCTTGAACCCCGTGTTCTACAGCTCTCGCACAAACTCTACGACAGCGCACATGAGAGAGCACCTGTCATTGAGCACGCACATTTCTTGCACACACTATATTTGGGATCCTCATCACAAAGTTAGGAACCTCTGGTCGAGTGTGTAAGGAGGTTGGGTGAGTTTAGAGGGTCGTGAAGGACGCCGTCAATTGTGAGATGGGTTGTTCTTATTTGGTCAACATCTTGAGGACAATCATTTTCTTGAGAGATTGTGAGATTATGGATGGGTGGAGTGGAGTATATCCTATCTTTTTGAAGAGCATTGAGAGGTGACGATAAGGAATTTTAAATTAGCAAGGAATTTTGTTTGCATTCTGCATGACGCACGATCACATGTGGATAGACTAGGCACAATTTCTTCAATACATACATTATTTTTGTGTGAAGCATCGGTTGAGTGGTTGCATAGCATCAATTTTATATTGCATGTTTTCTCAAATCATGTATGATTGTGCACAAAGTTCTCTTTCATAGCATATTCTTGCTAGGGCACACTACATAAAAAAATAGGTTCATATCCAAAGAATATTTATTTTGAAGACTCAAGGATCAAAGGAAATAGGTTTCTTTCACCAAGATTTTAACCATGAAATGCCCTCTTGCATGACTACGCTCTCTCTTTGTTTTTCTCTATTCCCTCGTGTTTTCTCATTCATTCTCCTCTCTCCCTCCCTCTCTCAAGGTATGAAGTGAGCCTTTAGCACTTACTTTGGAAGTGAGCATATCAGAAGTGTTGGCATAATCTGTTTTGCCACGCTCTCTCTTTGTTTTTCTCTATTCCCTCGTGTTTTCTCATTCATTCTCCTCTCTCCCTCCCTCTCTCAAGGTATGAAGTGAGCCTTTAGCACTTACTTTGGAAGTGAGCATATCAGAAGTGTTGGCATAATCTGTTTTGCCTCTATCTAGCACTCTGAAAACACTCCTAAAGGTGTCCAAACGAGTTGAGTTGAGTTTGGAAAAAATTATGGTGGAAATAATGTGCCCAATATCAACCATTGCATCTTTAATACTATTAAGTAAAGAGGTGATTTTAAGAATGTAAATGGTAATAAAATAGGGAAACAACATGATAAATTCAAATCAACTTTTAATATTCTTCCAAATAATGACAAAGTGATCCCAATGAACCTCTATAAGGATTGAAAGGAAAAAGGTTTATGCTTCACGTGTGGACAAAAGTATTCACTAAGCCATCCTTAAAGTTTATCTATGGCAACATCAAACTCAATAGTGTGATTGGTTCACCTTTTGTTTGGACAAATGCCTTTAGGGATTCTTCAAGAAACATTTGACTGAAGACTAACTAAATTGGCTCTCTTGTGTTGCAGACATCACCCAAACAACAATCTATTTTAGAAAAGATTTTATTTTTTCTTATTTTAGTAAAATACCACAAATGTAAGTTGAAAGTACTCTTCACGAGCTCTCTTTTCATATGTGGCATGCCTAGTTTGGATGAGTTCTTGGAAAGTTATCTCTGATCTTATCTAATAAGGCTTGTTTGGATAATAACTTGTCTATTGTTTGCAAGTACTCTTTCATAGAGACTTGGTGATCAAGATTTTAAATTGAAGACTCCTAAATGCTATACATATGCTTGGCTTCTTCGTGAGCCTTCATTTCCATCCAATTCTTCTACATTATTTCTTATTTTTAAGGGTAAAAACCGTTTTGGAGTGGGGATGGAATGTAAAGAATGGGAAAGCCAAGAGATATTTGTTTTGGAAAAAATAAAAAAACACCAATCACATTGGTTAGGTATAAAAGAGATATAAGATACTTTTATTTTATCATTCATTAATATAAAATTATAGTCTCTTCATCTCACCTCCTTCTCCAAGCTTTCATGGCTTCTCTCAACTCTTTTTTATCTTTCTAGTATTTCTCTCTCCTCTTTTCTCTCCCTTTTGTACTCTTCTCTCTCCTCCCTAGTCCTCTTCTTGAAAAAGAGCTCAATGAGGTTAAGCTTCCACCCATTCTTAAGGAGGTTAATAGTCTAAGGATCCAACAAGGACTCAAAGACCCTAGTATATAACATCCAATAATTTAGATGTATACATGGATTCCAATTAATGAAAGCCAATCCCAATGTGTTTCATGCTAATGACCTATTCATTATTCTTGATATTTATTTTGGGTAAGTTATCATGAATATATGTGTGCATCATGTGGGTTCAAAGTAAGGTAGTTTTCAAATACCATTTTTATACATGTTTTACGTACAGAAGGGTGTAATATTATAATATTTTTGTTGAAAAAAATTATGAGCCGCATGAGTCTCATGCAAATGACAAATCTGGCATTGAAGTTACCGACACCGTAGGTGAATGTCCTCTTGGGAGGAGGTCAAGAGGATAATGTTAGATTTATTGCAAAATTTTTAGATTACCTTCCCCTAGCCGATGTGTGGCTGAGGGAAGGGAGTGGGCTATTTTGGGCAATGGGGGATGTGGAAGGAAATAATGCATGTAGGGGGCCACATAGGGGAGGGAACCCTCTCACCCCTTGTCCTATATAAATCCCCTCTAAGGGGTGGAGGAAGGTAGAGAGTAGGAAAGCGTGAGGGATGAGAAGAGGTTAATAGATTGATCATTGTGTGGAGGAAAGAGAAGAGCTACGTTGCTGCTCCGACTTGCGCCGTGAGGAGGGGAGGAGTTGCCGCATTAGGCGCCACCGGTTGCCAACAAACTGCTGCCACCATTCCGCCTGCTGTCGTGAGTTGTGGCCGCCATCAAGCTCCCATCTCCACGCCACGTGTTGTAGCCCAAAAGCTTCTTAAAAGCTTCTTGGGAAGCTTCTAAGGGGGCTCTCTAAGCCCCCTTTTCCCCTTGCATTCCCACAAGCACATTTTACCCCCGGGTTTCTCTTAAACCCCCTTCCCATTGTGACTCCCATAAGTCCCTATTAACCTCGGTTTAAAGCCCCTATCTGTGGAGACCCTATTAAATCCATTGTAATCGGGATTTAAAGCCTTCATATTGGATCACCGTAATATCATTCCAACCCCAGAATTTTCAAGTCCCCTTTCCATAGCATCCACCACAAGAAAAATCTTTACCCCCCCTCGGTTTTAAAGGCCTTCCCTTTAGATTCTCAATAAGCCATCCCAACTTTGAAGCCAAAGGGAGTTACTAAGAACCTAGCCCCGGTTCTTGTAAGAAGAAGAGGGGTTTCTCTAAAACCTTCCCACTCGATTTCCCCCATAAACCCATCTCTAATTTTTCCCTCACACTCCCTCTTCATAAAAATCTTTATTCCCGGAACTTCTATGAAAGGAAGGGATAGTTCATAAGTCCCCATTTCCAAAGCCTAATTTCGCAGGTTGGTACTTCGGACAAGGAAGCTGTACCTCAAAGGGAATTGCGCATATGAGGGAGATGGCCCAAGTTCATAGTCTGCGGCAAAGGCAAGAAGGTCGAATTCACGATGGCCCCTAAAAAGGCACAAGGTGCAACCACAGGACGATCATCTCCTAACATTCATGTGGACATTTCACCGAACCCAGAAGTCCAGGTTTTCTTCCTATTTTTGATTTATGTCCAAATATTGCAATTATTCATGGTTAATCTATAAAATTAGGATGCACTTTTGCGATTGAAATACATTGGCTATAACTCACGACTGAAGATTGGTCAATTGTATTTTTCAATGGAATGAACGAAATATGTCTATGTATTCTTAGCAAGTTATTTTTATGCATTGCAAAGTAATGAATCTAGATCAACTAATGACCATCATTACAAAGTTGAAATTATTGTAGTACACTTCGATTATGCTTGGAAAGATTAAATCGCATGTCACATTATTAGACATATGTTTCTTCGCACTGATTCATTAAAAGGAAATTGCAAGGCATGGAAATGATTCTAGGGCTGCATGAAGTAGGTTAAACTCTAGTCAATTGGCATAAATCTCAATCAACTATGTAAGTAATTAGGAAAGGTTGTGTAATGCTCATTCAACGTATGAATATTTCATTCAAAAATGAAGTTAGGGAAAGGTTGCATGGCTCGTTTTAACATAAAACCCTAAAAGCTTAGTGGCATGAATCGTGAATGCATGTTCTAGAAGGATCAATGGAAATTATGCCGTAACTTAACATACGCTTTGATCTTAACCAGAAAAGTTAGGGGTTGTAAATCTAATCATACGTAGGCAATGAATCCTGTGCTTACAAGAATGGTATCCTAATGCAACTATTTTTTCCCCTCTTTGATCAAGACAATATCTTCATGAATAGACAAGTGAATTGGTTTACCCTAAACACCTAAACTGCAAAGGAATCGCTTAGGATGGTTAAATCGATACAATATACTCCAAGTGCTATCTAGGGTTTAGCACGTTTAGGACTTGACCTAGACGCACTTATTGCCAAGTTGAAACTCTCATACCCTAAGTCCTGCCCACATTCATGAAATGTAGGGACAATAGGACGTATTTGCAAGAAACGATATAGGGTTTCTACCCTAAGGATTGCCCTTTAAAAAGATGAAATCTGATTGAGTTGGAACCCTAGGACCGACGATATCGGCCTAGTGCAATTAGAAATGGATTGGATATGAAGACACCCTAAACCCTGGTTCCTATCTAATCATGATTCCGTGATTAGAAGACACCGTTCGATGGGTAAAATAGTCCCATGGATTAGATGCGTCACTTGTGCAACAAGTTGCAGAGTCGCATGATCTTGTGGTTTGCTCACAAGAGAATGGCCAATTCCTTGGAATGAGATTGACAGATTCTTGTGCAAGTTTATCTTGCAAGAGGATGAGTAGTCGTCCTAATATAGCACCTTTCTTGGGAAAAGTGACTAAGATAAGGGAATTAGATATTTGCTTGGAAGCAAAGGATCAATCAATAATTTGGAGGAACATATTTACTGCTAATAGAACTTAAGGTATTGGTTAAGTTGGGTTAATACGGTACGGCCCTAACCCAAGGACATAGGGGTTAACAAACAATCCCTTGGGGATCTTGCCCAGTCGCAATTGATCTTGGATCGAATGTTGGATGCATTCGGAGAGAAGAATTCACTCCTTAGCAGTTGGCCAAATAAAGACCACTGGAAATGATTGTGCTTGTAACATTTTAAAGAGCATAGTTTGCTTTGTTTGCTCAATGAACTAAAGGATGAAAATATATCTAATGCTTCAGGTTGAAGGCCTGAAGGGAGAGGTAGCCTCAGTTACCCCCGACTGTCTGCCTGACCCTAACCAAGGGGGTTGTTGGCCGCACCGAGAAGGTGGACCAAACCCGTCACGTGAGGTCTCTCCGTTGAGCACTACTTGGAGCAGGACGACACTTCGGTGCTAGGGGGGCTCTGGCCGTAAATCCCTCGCCTTTAGGGCCTTGCACAAGAGGCCAACACGACTCAGGATTAGATCTCAAGGCCCGCATACTAGTCTTTGTGCAGAATCTTGGATCAGTAATCTCCTGTGGATTGCTGGATAGCCTTCAGACGGATTATGGATAAGCCTACGGGTTGGACTTTATAAACATATTCCAAAGATAAATATGATAACCTATTGAAAAGGAACTTGTTTGAAACTATTTTTCTATGTCAAGTGCTAAGATTACGTGAAGGAACCAGTGTTGAACGGGTTAATTAAGGAAGCTGCTTGATGCATATCTAACTAAATGTGGTAGGTAATTAGACAACTAAACCAACCTGAGGAAAGTGCACTGGATGTGGCCATGGGTCCATGCTACGAATAGGTGGTCCCGATTGGCCGAAAACTTTTCTCAATCATAATGGACAGCAAGGAGGTCATTTCAAGGAAAATGAATAGCAAGGGCGCAGATTTAGAGTCTAAGTGATAATAATCCTGGATTTATGCTATTTTAGGGGAACAGAATGGGACTATACCTTATGGAGGCAGAGAGGTCGAGCCTTGCATCCCTCTTGTTTCCCATTCTCCTTAAACCAAGTGCAGCATGAATCCGCTTCGGCCCTGGTGATTCTCCGTAAAGTAGTTCGCTCGGGGTTCGCTAGTTGCCGTTTAGGAAAAGACCATTAGGGGAAACCCTGATTCAGGTCAGTCCTACGTGGGAACGGATAGAATACTTGCGCTACATGGCAGATGTTCTAAATCGCAAACCCCATGGCATTCCATGGGAGTACCGGGTGGAGCTTTCTAGACCTCCTTTCCGATGGATTGTTAAGACGTGTCCTGAAGGGAACAGGTAGACACGTTACAGTTGGTATCAGAAGCGAACCAATGAAGGATTTATTTTTTAAGAAATCTTACTAAGAAGAAGTAAAGCAAATGTTGCTGTTCAGAACATTTCCTTACTTTCGATACTGTCTTGCAAAATTATGAAGCATGGAATAGGTTCTTAGTATTCCGAGTCATGTTTATGACCACGATGCATTCCACGGATTATCGACAAAGGGTTGATAGGATGAGCATCCTAGACTGCATTTATAATCTGTCGCCTTTGTACGTGGAACAGAGATGGATGGGTGACTTAGGAATCTACTATATAGCTGCCCACCGGTTTGTGTACCTTCGAACCAACCTAAAGAGGATCAAATGGTTGGAGGATCTGAAGATTGTAAAGCTGTTCATTTTTGTGGAAGCTCACGTAAACTCAACTTTACATATTCAAGGTTAGAGGGTTGAACTGAACTCATATGTATACGAGGAAGTGACCCGTGTAATCCCCGTTGATAGGATCAAGGTGTTGGGGCGCTATGAGAAGAATGGGTTCCAAAGGAAAGGATACCCTAATCTTCTAATGACTTACCGATTCTTGAAGATCCATGACCCGAAACCATACTATTATCCTATTCGAGACAACTCCTGGTCTGCAATATCTCTAGATCAAGCCATCTGATGTGGAGACATAGGTGTGAAGATCTCATATAGCTCCTTGTTGCTCATCCCTCAACTCATCCAACTATCCAAATATCCACAAAGGTCACCTACACAAATAAAAATTGATGTTAGCATAATCAATATAAATATTTAAGCAAAGCAAGGAAATATAACTCTTTAAAAAATGATGTTACTTAAAATACATATTCTAGAGTATCCTTATAAGCAATTGATCAACTAATTGAGTAGGTGGATACTCCAAGTATGACGTAGCCTATAGTCATATGTCAATCTCCTGACAAAACTTCGCATACACTAGAAATTCGATAGAAAGGTCACCACAAAAGAATGAGTCCACCTCGTTCTCAAAGAATTCTTGGCCTCTTGTCTTTCCATCATTGTTACCCGATTCCGCCTCCTCTACATGCTCCAAGATTTGGGCGGCCTCCACCCCTTGCAATATTAAGGGCTCGGAGCCTAGAGTTTTTGGGATTGCCTATCTTATTGGAGAGGAAGAAATTGGAGAGGAAGAAACAGACCCAATATTCCCGGCCAACTGGGACCACCCATCTATAGCATGGACCCATGGCCACATCCACCGCACTTTCCTCATGGTTGCTTTAGTTGTCTAATTACCTACCACATTTAGTTGGACATGCATCAAACGGCTTCATTAATTAGCCAGTTAGACACTGGTTCCTTTACGTAATCTTAGCACTTGACATAGAAAAGCAGTGTCAAGCAAGTTTCTTTACAATAGGTTATCTTATTTATCTTTGGAATACATCCATAAAGTCCAGCCAGCAGGCTAATCCATAATCCGCCCGAAGGCTATCCATAATCCGCCCAAAGGCTATCCAACAATCCACAAGGATTACTAATCCAAGATTCCACCCGTATACTAGTATGCAGGCCTCGAGATCTAATCTCGAGTCACGCTAGCCTCTTGTGGAAGGCAAGGGATTTACATCCATAGCCGCCCTGGCACCCAAGCGTCCTCCTCCAAGTAGCGCTCAACGGAGAAACCTCATGTTCTCGGCATGGCTAACAACCCCCTTGGTTAGGGTCAGGCAGATAGTCGGGGGTAACTGAAGCTGCTTCTCCCTTCAGGCCTTCAACTTGAAGCATTAAATAACTTTCCATCCTTTAGTTCCTTGAGCAAAAAATGCAAACAATGCTCCTAAACTGTTATAAGCACAATCAATTCTAGTAGTCGTTTATTTGGCCAACTGCTAAGGAGTGAATCCTTCTCTCCGAATGCTTCCAGTATTCGATCCGGGATCAATTGCGACTTGGAAATATCCCCAAGGGTTTGTTTGTTCACCCTTTTGCCCTTGGGTGGGTAGGGCCATACCCTGTTAACCCAACTTAACCACTACCTTAGGTTTCATACATTAACAATAAGTCGTGGCGACCATGTCGCTCTAAATTGTCAACTGATCCTTTGCTTCCAAGCACATAACCTAATTTCCCTTATCTTGGCAATCTTTCCCCAAGAAAGGTGCTGTAGTAGGATAGCTACTCATCCTCTTATAAGTTAAACTTGCGTAAGAATCGGCCAACCTCATTCCAAGGAATGGCAAAACTTTCTTGTGACCAAACCACAAAACCATGCGACGTTGCAACTTGTTGCACAAGTGTTGCATCTATTTCTTAAAATCATTTCACCCATTGAATGGTGTTTTCTGGTCAAGGAATTATGATTAGATAAGAAACAAGGTTTAGGGTGTCATCTTATTCAACCCATTCCTAATTGCACTAGGCTGACAACGTTCGGTCCTAGGGATTCCAACTCAATCCGAGTTTAATAATTTGAATGAGTGATCCTTAGGGTAGAAACCCTAGATCGTTTCTTGCAAGAGCATCCAATTGTCCCTACATTCTGTGAATGTGGGCAGGACCTTTAGATATGAGGGTTTCGACTTGGCAACAAGTGCAAAACTAAGTTGAGTCTTTATCGTGCTAAAACCTAGTTAGCACTTGGGATATTTATCGTATCGATTGAACCATCCTATGCGAATCCCTTGTGGTTTAGTTGACTTAGATAATCCAATTTACTTTTCTTGCGACAAGGACGAACCATTCCTAGAGATGTTAACTTGATCTAAAAGGGGAAAACTAGTTGCATCATGTCATAATTCACGTAAGCACGCGATTCATTGCTTCTACATATGACTAGATTCGCAATAACCCTAACTTTTCTTGTTAAGACCAAAACACATGTTAAATTGCGGCATAACTTCCATTGATCCTACTAGGACTTGCATTCAAGAATCTTGCCCACAATTCTTTTTCTAAACTTTTAAGGTTTCATGCTTTAATGAACCATCCAGCCTTTCCCTAACTACGACTCTTGATGAATGAAATTCTTGCGTACGACAAATGTGCAACATGCAATCCTTTCCTAACTACAATGTAGTTAAATGAAATTCATGCCAATTGAAGCTAGAGTTAACCTATTCTAATTTACAATCACATGCCACACGCAAATTCCTAGAATCATTTCCACGCTCTTCTATTTCCTACGGGGTTAATGACTTTCCCTAATGAATAATTCAATGAAGATTTGTCTAAAATGCGACATGCGATTAATCTTTCCATGCCTAATCAAAGGTGTACTTTAATAATTTCAACCTTATAATGATTGGCAACAGTTGTCCTAGGCTCATCACTTTGAAATGCACAAAAGGCAACTTACTGATAAGGTCCTACAAATGCATAGACACCTTATGTTTTTTTCGTTCATTCCATTGAAAGTACCAATGACCAATTTTCATATCTTGATAATCCTAGTAAATGTTCAAATAACCACTTATTTCCAATTGCATTTAGCTAGGTGGATTTAACATGCATAGTTGCATCCTACTCCATGAAATTATCGTGCATAATGCAATAATTCTAGGTGAAATCAAAATAGAAAAAAACCTGGACTTGTGGGCTCGAGGAAATATCACGTGAATACTAGCAGATGAACCTCCTGCAGGTGCGCCTTGAGACTTTTTAGGGGCCATTGTAAGCATGAATTCAGCTTGTGGTTTGCCTTCGCAATCTACGAATTTACGCGCCTTGGTATGCAACCTCAAGATCTTTGCCTTTCTCCCTCGTACGCAGGAGATTCCTTCGCGGGACTTTTGGATGAATGGTGCTTGCGGAAAAGGGCTTTATAAGCTTCTTTAGGAAAAACCAGGGTGGCTAGGAATGGGTTTACGGATGTCTTGTGGGCTTTGAAGCCTATTTGCAGAAAGGCTCTTACGATGGGTCTTGCGGGAAGGGGGCTTTATAAGATTCTTCTTCTTCTCTTCAAAATCCCGAGGCCTAGGAATGGACTTATGGGGGATTAGTGGGAAGGGGGCTTAGGAAAGCCCCCTTAGAAGCTTCTTAAAGAAGCTTTTGGTGTGGGCTGAAACGTCATGGAAGAGAGATGATGGCATGCGGGATGGCGGTGGCTGTCAACACGATAGGCGGTGGCGTCTCCCCAGTCCGGCGGCTAACGACTTTCCCGGCGGCAGCTTCTCCAGCACGGCGATGTCTGCAGCTTCCTCCCTCACTCTCCACGCAGCAGGACAGCTCCTACCTCCTCCTTCTTACTCCCTAGAGAGGGTTTTTATAGGTCAAGGGGGGAGAGGGACCTCCCCCACGTGGGCTGTGCATGCAGCCCACGACTCCCTCTTGTAACCCATCTCTCCCACCTAGCCCATCCCCTTCCCTTAGCCATGCATTGACTGGGGGAAAATTAGCAAAAACATTTGCAATTTATTAGCACATTATCCACTTAATCCCCTCCCAAGAGGGTGTTTACTCGCGGTTTGCAGATTTGAACCCCCAGGCTCAGTTTGCCAATGCGGAGGTCATGATTGCCACGCATGCAAGCTACAAAATAAATTATCGACAATTTCGATATGGAAGATTCCCTTGCACAGGTTTTACGCGGTGTGTGGGAAGTCGGGTTATATATTTTTTCAAGCGAAAATATTATAGAAAGGGACCTCCACCCAAATTTCCTCAGAGATTTCTCCTTGTGCCTAGATCTCACTTGCATTACCACTTGCAACTATGCTTCTAGGCTTTAATGTTAGTCAAACATGTGGTTAATGGAACCTATAACTTCAAGTGTCATTTGATCAATATAACTTGTATGATAGGATCTCAACAAAATCATAGAACAAACTTTTCAAGAACCATTTTCTTTTTAAAAATATAGGTCAATTTCTCCTTATAGTCAGCAAAATTCATCCTCAAATTGTCTATTGAGCTCCCTCCATATTGGTCCCCACTTATCCACATGTTGAGGTGTAATGGCCATGGTCTCATTAGAGGGTGTATTGACAAAAGAAAGGAATCTACCCATTGTCTCCATATACATGAAATTTTAAAGGAAGGAATGAACATAAAGTAGAAGAAGAGATATGAATTATAGTTTCATATGGAATAAGGCAATACATAGAGATGTGGGTGAAACCTCTATTTTTCAAACTATAAAAAGTAAAGCCAAAACATTTTACATAATCCCAACTCTAACCTAATCCCCAATGTGGTCCACATGATTTTTCTCAATAGTAGGCTTCTCGTTCTCCATATCTTCTTCATCCTCCTCAACCAAGTTACAAATAAATGATATATTATCCATGGTTTGGACCACCTCAAAGGTGTAAATCCTTCCACTTGATACCAAAGGAAAAATTCCATTAGTAGTTTCTTTAGTAGCGTCTTTAATAGCATCATTGTCCAAAAAAATGCATATTCTATTGCCAGACAACCACAGTATCTCATTGGAGACTTCGAAACAACTTGTGAACATGCCTCCTGATTAAAGCTACAAGGTGGTCTATATAGAATAGAGTGTAACTTCATCATGGGAGTATCTACATGAAAATAATAATAATAATTAGTAAAAATATCAAAGATTTTTCTATAAAATTTGATCTATGAATAATGTCAATTTACGACCTGGATGAGGACAAAGTGCAATGTTAGAGGGGTTTTAGTCAAAAGGTCATATCCACCAGGGATCAAAGAGAGAAGGAAGTAGAGAATACGAAATTTTGCTAAGTCTGCCAAAGCCTTTATACAAGATAAAAACAAAGCTCAATGATTCAAACTTTGCATATATTACATGCAAACTTTGTTGTACATTCAAGACAAAGAGTTCAAACAATCCAAATGTCAATAGGTCTAGATGATTTCTTAGTAGGAGAAGCCAAAGTACTTTTCCTAGGAGCACTATGTATTGATAGAATCTGAGAACGGAAACAAAAGCCTTGTATGGGACTCCATAAACACTTCAGCCCTGTGTATTCTTGGTTATTGCAATAGTCATAGTTGATTAGTTGATGGCTAGACTCCAAGAAAAACAGTTATTGGATTATCTAGACAATGTCTACTACTACTACTCGGAAGCAATCTCCAAGCATTAGATCTCCTAGAGCTTCCTGTTATACTGAAAAATGCGCACCAAACACTAGCTTCTACTCTACTACTCAGATGCAGAATTTGATGATTTTTTTGGCTCCAAAAGGGGGATAAAACCCAAGAAACTGGACACTTGGTCATAATTCTATGGAATTGCTCCCTCTCCTCTCCTCTTGCCATCCATAGTATTGTTTGTTGCCTGAAAACTACAATTGTGCTATGCAAATTTGAGAGTTCTTCTTTTTTTATGAGATTTCTCCAAAACTTGTTGAAAATCCACTTGCTTTCTACATGTCACTCTATTTTAGAAGTTTACTACATTGTTTAAGGATATTTATAAGAAATTATGGCTAAAATATAAAAAATAAGCTAAAATTATCCAAAAATGGCTAAAAATAAACTAACATTGATGACTAACTTGACATTGACTCTCTAGATTAATAAAAAGCTAGATGATGATGCACTCCAAGTTTTTTCACACTGTATCCGCATAGTGGCACAACAACCACCCCCTTTGAACCTACACATATTCTAATATGTGAGGTAGTCCTAGTTGTCACCAGATTTAGAGTCCTCCTTATCCTTTGCAACCATATCCTTTGCTTCTTTATCTTTCCTATCTTCCTAGCTAGCCCTTGTATCATGCCTACTATTTTCATTCAGTTCTGTCAACTCATAGGTAGTAGATTCCCATCTATTGAATAATTAGAGTATTTCTCCTGCTATCGAAATTCTTATGCCTTTTCC
Source organism: Lygodium microphyllum (assembly GCF_053477565.2). NCBI lineage: Eukaryota > Viridiplantae > Streptophyta > Polypodiopsida > Schizaeales > Lygodiaceae > Lygodium > Lygodium microphyllum. The sequence continues at coordinate 79,375,029 of NC_141157.1, read as the reverse complement.
ATTGATCTGGGTTTTTTACAACCCGGATTATTACCACAAAATTTGGCCAAAGCCCCTATCAAGAGCTTACCATATCACTTTGGGTTTGCTCTTCAAGCACTAGGTATGCTACATTGCTTCTCGATTATGATAACTCTAGCAAATGGAGGGAACAAGTTCTTAGGAGGCATGTCAATGTAAAGGGTAAAAGGGATGGTTATCTTAGTGAAGATGAAAATGGATTACACCTAGGAGTTGAGTGAGTGCATAGATTTTTCAAAGGACTAGCCTCCGACTACACATGGGCTCCGCCTGCATCACTAAGATTTGGAATCTATCACCATCATTAGAGGACACCTCACCCTAGCACACAAGTCAATATCCACATCATGGTGTCACTTGGATCTTGCACAAAAACTTACAAGCATGGACCCCTTTTTTCACATGCTTATATGTATTTATATATATATGGGGGACTAAAGTCAAAGCAGCTTTTGGAAGCCGTTTTTTATAATCTTGATAACTCCCAAGAAAAAGCAAATTTCAAGAAAATTTCCACGTAGCCCGATCGGTTTCAACCTAGTCTACAAAGTTGTAGAAGAAATTTTTTTCAAATTCTTCACGGAATGGAAGTTACAAAGGCGCAGACTACTGGCTACATGCAATTTGCTTCTCTCTTTCACCACACCAACTTTCCACTCTATCCTTCTTGTAAATATATTATAATAATATGCTTTGGGCACCCATCTCTTGTAATCTAGCTTCATTTCTCTACTTTGTCTACCACCACCCTTGGCTTCTTGCATGATGACCAAGGTGGAGACTTGTCCCATCCACTATTCTTCATATTTTCAAAGATGCCATACATCATCTAGGATTATGTTAATCAAGAAGATTAGCTTAATCTAATCCCTCATGGAGGCTATATCTATTGCTAAGGAGAATTTCTACTGTAGTGTGCCAAGTAGGAGCGTGTCATAGAGTTCAAGAATGTTTTCCTAGAAGAGATCATGGAGAGATATGGCCTCTATATGGAGATACAACTCCTTCAAGTTAGGTGGATGTAGCTATCCACAGACACAAATATGGTAGCAACTTTGAAAACAGGCAATGCTGAGGGAATAGTTGCCCAATGTCAATGATTGAGATGCAAGGGAGAAGATCTGGAAGTAGTAAAACACTTCTTTAGAAGCAAGTCTAAAGAAATTTGGCCTGTGGAGAGAGATATAAAAGCTTCAAGTTGATAGGGTACTGTTGGCTATGGCTGCCATGGAAGCTTTATTGAAGGTAGAATTGTAAATGAAGTTGGAGATGAGATCCAGCACTCAACTTGAGCTGCGAAGAGATGGAGATGAGATAAGGCATGCCCAAGTCGGCTCTGATACCATGTTACAAGATACAGATATAGAGCATGACACAAGTTATGGTAGATTAAAGATGAAGACCAAACTCATAATCACATGGACAAGTAGAGAAAAACTGTTACACAAGTGAATTAGGTTCCAAGATGGAAGCTTGGACTCATAAACACAATATTGTGTAGGATCAAAAATGATAAGACACTTAATTTAAAGTACAAAGCATCATGACATTGTATTCATTTCATATGAAAGTGATAGTTAAGTACAATGCTTTATAGAGTTTGGGTTGTTCCACTTTCCTCACTCTACATATGGGATTCAGGACAACTCTTCTTGGAGGATACATCATTTTTGTATTTCTCAACATCTCTCTCCCTCTTCTTCCTCTTCTTCTTCTTCCTCTCCTCTCTCTCTCTCTTCCTCTTCTTCTTCTTCTTCTTCTCTTCTTCTTCTCCTCTCTGTCCCCCTCTCTCTTCTTCTCCTCTCTCTCTGGCTCTTCTTCTTCTTCTTCTTCTTCTTCTTCTTCTTCTTCTTTCCCTCTCTCTCTCTCTCTCTCTTCTTCTCCTCTCTCTCTCTCCCTCTCTCTCTTCTTATTTATTCTCTCTCTCTCTCTCTCTCTTTCTCTCAACGGCAAGGGGGTTCAAGTGGTAATGTCCCATTACTTTACGATTGGGGGGGGGGGGGTTTATAGATGGTGGGGGTGTATTATTGGGGGGGGACATGTGGAAGAGGTGTGGTGGTCTCCCCACCACCCACCACCTGTTCTACATGATCAGGGGGGTTGCTTGGCCTCCCAGGTGGCTGCTGCCTCGATATGGCCAAGGGGAGCTTGTCCCATCCAGCCTTCCTCTTTCACTTCATCTTTCACATGGTTCTCTTTGTCATCTTGAGCATCTCCCTCGTCACCTACTCCTTCCTCCACATTGCTGCTAATGATATCTTCTTCTTCTCGGTTCCCTCCCCATCATCGTTTCCCCACCTGCCACGTCAACTACTACTTCCCCCCTCACCACCTCTTAGAGAGGGAAGGGGGGAAAAACAAAACATATTTATTAATTTCATTATAAAAGGGAGAGGCATTCGTAACAATGGGACACTACATGAAACTAAAGCCACATAGGAGGCCCTCAAGAATGTATTTCTTCTCCAATTAAAAGACATAGATTGAGGCCACGAGCCATACAAGATGGGAATTTGGTGCTAGTTTATGACAGTAGTTTGAAAAACTAGCATAGTGCCATGCGTAAAGTATCCAAATGATAGTTCAAACCCTATGTGGTAAGACATGTATTTGATAATGCTATTTATGTATTAAATGAGCTAGATGGTGAGAGTTGAAATGATGAATGGGTTGCCTCTTACCCATCCAACCTCCAATCCTCACTAAGAGAACTAAAGAGGGGCACCACCTAGCCAAAAGGAGGATGGGCTAGGACATCCCTTTTCTCAAAGAGAATCAAGAGAACCAAGACACAAATTTACAAGAGAGAATATATGTACTAGACACCATATTAGAATATGAGAGAGAGAGATGAGAGGAGATGAAGAAAAGAGGAGAAGAGGTAGAGAAAGCTTGCCATTATGCTACATGGAATGAGAAGATGAGAAGAGAGGGAGATAATAGGAGAAGAGGTAGAGGAAGCTTGCCATTATACTACATACTAAAAGAACTTACTCATAGCTTACCTCAAAGAGATGAGGGTATTCTAGAGTGCTCTCATGGGCTTGTCATTGTCATTCTTCCCCCTCTTCATTCTCCATGGGCTCTTTATATAGCCTCCATGAGGGATTAGATTAAGCTAATCTTCTTGATTAACATAATTCTAGATGATGTATGGCATCTTTGAAAATATGAAGAATAGTGGATGGGACAAGTCTCCACCTTGGTCATCATGCAAGAAGCCAAAGGTGGTGGTAGACAAAGTAGAGAAATGGAGCTAGATTACAAGAGGTGGGTGCCCAAAGCACATTATTATAATATATTTACACGAAGTATAGAGTGGAAAGTTGGTGTGGTGAAAGAGAGAAGCAAATTGCATGTAGCCAACAGTCTGCGCCTTCCTAACTTCAATTTCGTGAAGAATTTGAAAAAAGTTTCTTCTGCAACTTTGTAGACCAGGTTGAAACCGATCGAGCCACGCAGAAATTTTCTTGAAATTCGATTTTTCTTGGGAGTTATCAAGATTATAAAAAATGGCTTTCAAAAGCTGCTTTGACTTTAGTCCCCCATATATATATAAATACAGATAAGCATGTGACAAAAGGGGTCCATGCTTGTAAGCTTTTGTGCAAGATCCAAGTGACACCATGATGTGGATATTGACTTGTGTGCTAGGATGAGGTGTCCTCTAATGATGGTGATAGATTCCAAATCTTAGTGATGCAGGCAGAGCCCATGTGTAGTTGGAGGCTAGTCCTTTGAAAAATCTATGCACTCACTCAACTCCTAGGTGTAATCCATTTTCATCTTCACTAAGATAACATCCCTTTTACCCTTTACATTGACATGCCTCCTAAGAACTTGTTCCCCCCATTTTCTAGAGTTATCATTATCGAGAAGCAATGTAGCATACCTAGTGCTTGAAGAGTAAACCCAAAGTGATATGGTAAGCTCTTGATAGGGGCTTTGGCCAAATTTTGTGGTAATAATTCGGGTTGTAAAAAACCCGGATCATTAGCCCTCCCCTTAGGCTAGAGGTATTCATGCCTCTAGCTTGATAATGATGGTCCAATAGAGCAAGGAGGACGGCACCCCCTCATTGATGGCTCTTCATTGAATGGCTGATCCAAAGTATTCATATTTCTTTGAAAATAAGGCTTCAGTCGCCATCCATTTACCCTTGTCTTGTGAACCTTCCCATCCATGTCACCTAGCTTATAGTTGCCATTTGGATATCTCCTTATGACCATGAATGGCCCTTTCCACTTGAACGCAAGTTTAGCATCCTTTCTGTTATCAAAGCGGTTATCATAATGTAGCACAAGTGATCCTTCCCTTATGTGTTTGCTAGCCAGCTTCTTATTAAATGTCTTCCTTCTCTCTTTAGCCTGCATAGAATAGTGTTGGACTGCTGCTTCTCTGTCTAACTCCAGCCTCTCTAGATCCAAGATCCTTTCCTCTAACTTCTTATCTTGATTCTTCTCTTGACTGGCTACTAAAATACGCAAACTGGCCAGTTCCATCTCTATAGGAAGCAAAGCCTCTTGGCAATAGACAAGGTGAAATGGAGTATAGCCAAGTGAGGTTCCGAATGAAGTCCTGTAGGCCCAAAGAGCTGCACTCAATTTTTTATCCCAGTTCTTGGGGTGCATGTGTACTTGCTTGGTAATTATCTTACAAATCAGCCCATTCACTTTTTCAACCAAACCATTACACTGTGGGTAGTAGGGAGTAGAATGCCTATGCTTGATTTTTAGCCTTTCCATTACCTCCCCTACTAGGTTCGCCCTAAAACCAGGACCTAGATCAAAGAAAATTTCCAAAGGTGTGCCAAACCTATAACAAATATTTTCAAACACAAATTTTCCCACTTCTTGGGCTGTGATCCTACTAGTTGCTAAAGCCTCTGTCCACCTCGTCATGTAGTCTACACCCATTATGATGTATTCCTTGCCAGACTGGGTTCGTGGGAGTGGCCCTATTGCATCAATCCCCCAATTCTCAAATGGACCATATGTAGTTATGGGATTTTGTTCCTCATACACTAGCTTCCTTGGTCCGGCCTTTTGGAAATCGTCACAAGGGCGGCACCAATGTTGCACATCTCGATGTAGACTAGGCCACACAAAACCGGCATGGAGAATCTTCATGCTGGTTATTTCTTGAGAAAAATGTCCGCCACAAACCCCTTCATGGCATTTCTTAATCACATCCATAATCTCCTTTGCTGTTGGCACCCTTCTAAGCACTGCATCCTTTCCTTTGCAATACAACACATCATTTATTAAGCGGTATTTAGTGGCCTTTGTAGCCAGCCACCTTTTCTCACCCTTACTCATATGTGTAGGTGCCTCACCATGCTCAAGAAAATAAAGCACATCTTGTAGTTGAAACTTACCTTGAAACAAGGGAAGCTTTACTGCAATGATGCCCACTATTACCTCTTTCAAATTTTCAGCTGCTAGAGTATCTACGTTGCCATTTGTGCGCCTTGGCACAAAATAGATTTGCGCTTTCTGTAGCTTCCTCATGAGGGTTTTAGCTTCTCTCATTTTCACTGCTAAGTTATCATTTTTACAAGCCTAGATTCCTTTCATTTGCTTAACAATTAGCATAGAATCCCCAAAAACATTAAGTCGAGTGACATCATGTGAAAGACACCACCTCAAACCTAAAAGCAAGGCTTGATATTCTACCTCATTATTAGAATGGACATCCTCCAAGCTGATACCTTCTCCATAAAGTTTGTCACCTTCGGGACTGAACACCACTATTCCTACTGCCGCTCTGTCTTTAATACACTTGTAGGCCCCATCGAAGTAGAGGGCATGGGCATTCTCCACCCGTGGCGGCTCCTCAAGAGGAGGTGTCTCCTTTTTTACCTTTCCCTTCTCATTTTCCTTCTTTTGATGGCATTTATGGGTCAACAAATCAGCTAGGCAAGCTCGAGTAGAATCCTTCAACTTGAAGGTGTAGTCAAACTCTTGGAGTTGTATCACCCACTTAGCGATTCTGGCTGAAACATCCATGTGCCCTAAGGCATAGGGAAAATGTGTAACAATTCCCAACGGATAAGAACCTTTTTTTTAATAAATAAAAAGAAAAATTTTAATCCACTCCTTCTCCCCCAGCTGACATCGCATTGGAGGGGAGGGAGGAAAGCCACGTTCAAGCAGCACGCTGGGGCTCATGTAGAGCCTTAGCCATGCGTGATGTCAATATGTAAGGGAAGGAGGAGCCTCTCCCTCCCCCTATTTAAATCAGTGGGAGCCTGAGGTTGAGAGGGCGAATAGAAACGGAGTGATGTAGCCGTGATGCCGCCATGAGGGAACGAGAGAGAGCATGAGAGCTACCGAATGCTGTGCTGGGGCCCTAAGATCTATGGAAGGAGGGAGGGATAGCCATTTCATCGCTGCCTGCAGATTTTCACCCCGCCCCCCCCCGTCGTCGCCGTCAGAATTCCTCCCTCCCCCATGTGGCTATAGAAGCTTCAAGAAGCTTCTTGAAGCTTCTAAGGGGGGGGTCCTTAAGCCCCCCTTCCTATACCTTAGAATCCTTTCACCCCCCCTCCCCCTCCCAGTTTTATCCCCTTAGAATCCTTTCACCCCCCCCCCCCCCCCTGGTGCTTAAATCTATAAGTCCCTTCTTGTGTTTCCCTTGAAACCCCGTATTGCACCCCCTCATATTCCTTTTTATCACACCCCCCCTAAAGCCCTTTTTTAACCCCCGTGTCCCCTTTTTTCCTTACATACCTTTTTCCCCCGTGCTATAAACCCTTGTGTTATCCTTCAAATTTCCCCCTAGGTTTGAAAACCCCTAGGTCCTTTCACTCCCATGCCCAAAGATCTCCCAAGGTTCATATGTTTTCAAAGCCACATAGACACACAACCTTTTTGCCGTGTATATATCCTATAGGGCCTTTTTAGGCTTTCTAAACCTTTTTCTCTCCGAAGAAGCTAAGACCTTAAAGGTCGTGTTACCCCTTTTCGTGTTTAAATCCCTTAACGATTCCTTGCTTCGAAAGAAAGAAGAAGAGTATTGAAGAGGTGGTGGAATTCCGAAAGGAGTGTAAGACTGCCTTCAGGTTCTAAGGATTACAACTCTGATGCGGCCTAAGAAAGTCCAAGGAGTAGCTGCGGGAGGGTCATCTCTCGGTATCCATGTGGATATCTCACCCCAGAACCAGGTTTTTCCTTCTTGGTTTTATATCGGTTTTAATTCAATCATGCAAGATGAATTGTTAGGGACAAGATATATGTTTTCCTAGTTATTTACGATGAAGGAATTTAGTTTAATTAAACATGAAAAATGGATAATGTATAAAACATAGTTTTCCTTCAAATAGCATCATGCATTGAAACGAATTACGAGCAAGATTATCTACCTACTATAGTAGTATATTTCGGTTAAACCTTGAAGGTATAAAGAACTGCATCTTGCACCATTAACCCCTATTCTTTTTTACAACGAATCATCCTAGAAGGTGAAATTCATGAAAGGTTTCTTACCTTGCTTAAACTTTAGGAAGTTATCATTGCTAACTGCATATCTTAGCAAGCAGAAGATTGTTTATTTGGCATGAGTTTTATTCACAAGGAAAAATGAAGTTTAATTGAATTTACCTAACCTCAAAGCAATAAAGTTTAGAACTGAAAAATAAATTGTCACATAGATAACAAATCGTACTGAAGTGATCTCGATATTACCTTCTAAAAGTTAACCGAATTAATATAAACTTAAAAATACCTATGCTGCGAAATATGCATTGGGAATGATTTAAAAATCCAAGAAACGTTTATACCTTAAATACTTTCCTACCTTCCCTGATTGTAGGGTCAATAAATCATAAATGTAAAAGAACTAGGATTTGTCCCTAAGGTTCTTAAAAAGAGACCCTAGGTCCGACAAACATCAGCTTAAAGAAACTAAAACGGATTGTTTCATCGTATATTACGATGCAGGACTTGCGCAACAAGTACGAAGTCATATAGTCTTGTGATTGATTCACAAGAAGAAATGTTAAATACCCTCAACAAGGATAGCGGATCCTTACGCAAGTTATCTTTCAAAAGGATTTATTCTTTGATATCCTTCTAAATAAGGAAGGTTAAAAACCGAAAACTAAAGTATGCAATGAACTTTAGGGTTGACCAAGTTGGGTTGATAGGGCATGCCCTAACCCAGAATATAAGGGATCTTGCCAAGTTGCAAGACACCCTGGAACGAGTGCTGATGCATTCAAAAGGAAATGATCATTCCTTAGCAGTTTGCCAACAAAAAGATCGGTTAATGGAAATGTTTGTGCTTGCTAGAGATTTTAGAGCACTCTTTGATTTATGAATTACAAATTAAATGAATATCTATACTTCAGGTTGAAGTTCTGAAGGGAGAGGCAGCTTCAATTACCCCCGACTGCCTGCGTGACCCTAACCAAGGGGGTTGCTGACTGCGCCGGGAACGTGGACCAAACCCACCGCGAGAGGTCTCTCCGTTGAGCTCTACTTGGAGCAGGAGGACGCTTGGGTGCTAGGGGGGGATCTGGCCATAAATCCCTCGCCTTACGAGTCCTGCGCAAGAGGCTAACGTGACTCGGGATTGGATCTCGAGGCCCGCATACTAGTCTACAGGCGGAAGCTTGGAATAGTGATCCCTATAGATTATTGGATAGCCTTGGGGCGGATTATGGACAAGCCTACGGGCGGAACTCCTTGTATTTCAAAGATAAATATGATGATATGTTAATAAAGAACTTGTTTGATATTGTTTTTCTATGTCACGTGATAAGATTACGTGAAGGAACCAGTGTTTAATGGTTTAATTAAAGGAGTTGATTGTTACATGTCCAAATTAATGTGTTAGATAATTACATAACTAAAACAAACCGAGGAAAGTGCGGAGGATGGGCCATGGGTCTGTCCTACAGTTGGGTGGTCCCGGTTGGCCGGGAACTTTTCTCAAATCTTGAAGAACAGCGCGATGATCATCAAAGGACACGAACAACATAAGCGTTGACCTAGAGTTATGTCTTAACCGATTTATGTTGTTTTAGGGGAACGGAATGGGACCTTGCCTTATGGCAGAGAGGTTGAGCTTTGCATCCCTCCGTTTCCCGTTCTCTTTGAACCAAGTGCAGCGTGAATCCGCTTCAGACCTGGCGTTTCTGTGTAAAGTAGTTTGCTTGGGTCTGACGCTAGTTGCTATTAGGAAATGACCAATCAAAAAAACCCTAATTCCAATCGATCCTAAGTGGGAATGGCCAAGAATACTTCCGCTACGTGGCAGACACGGAAAGCCTTGGATCGCAAACCCCGTAACATTCCATGGGAGTGCCGGGCGAAGCTTTCTAGACATCCTTTCCGATGGACTGCTAAGACGTGTCCTGGATGATACTATTGGACACGTTACAGTTGGTATCAGAGCAGACCAACAACGAAATTGTTTTTATGAGATCTCAATAAAATGAAGTAAAGAAATTGTTACTGTCCAAACATTTCCTTACCTTCAAAGCTGTCTCGCAGAATTACGAAGCGTGGAACAAGTTTTTGGTATTTCGAGTCATGTTTATGACTACAATGCATTTTCCGCTTTATAGACAAAGAATTGGGATGATGAACATCCTAGAGCAGATCTATAATCCATCACCTTTATACATGGAACAAAGATGGATGGGTGCTTCAGGAATCTACTATATAGCCGCCCACCGGTTTGCTTATCTACAAACCAACCTAAAGAGGATCAAGTGGTTGGAAGACCTGAAAGTCGTGAAGCTGTTCGTTTTTGTGGAAGCTCACGTAAATTCGACTTTACATATTTGAGGTCGGAGGGTTGAGATGAACTCACATGTATATGAGGAAGTAACTCGTGTAATCCCCGCCGATAGGATTAAAGTGTTGGGCCGCCATGAGAAGTATGGATTCCAACGGAAAGTATATCCTGAACTTCCAATGACTTATCGATTCCTGGAGATCCATGACCCAAAACCCTACTATTACACAGTTCCTGTAGATAAATGCAATACAACGTTGTTCTCTCCAAACTAAATGTAACAATTGACTTATCATCACATGAAACGTTGTATTCGAAAGGGCTAGGCCCATGTAAATACAAATAAAGACTTCTTTTTATCAATGTCTGGCTGTGCATAAGAGTTGATAAAAAGTTAAGTAGCTACATTGTTTACGAGATAGCTGAATTAAAAATAAGCTAACGTCGATTATCGTATTATAACATTAAGAAAACCTTTATTCAGGCACAACCCCAGGTACAGGTTCCGAATTCGCCTCCTACATCAAGTACTGCTGTGATCCAGGAGAAGAAGTTCCTTCTCAAGCAGATTAAGCCACCCGAGTTTGACGGGAGAGGCAGATTCATCTAGGCTGATGCTGAAATTTGGATTGAATCCATGGAAGATTACTTCGAAGCAGCCAGTACTGCACCCGCCAATCAAGCAATGCTCGCCAAGTTAAAACTCACCGGCAAAGCCAGACTTTGGTGGAAGCAATGGTGCAGGGATCAAGGGATTGCAGAGGGATCCGTTACCTGGGAGAAGCTGAAGAAAGCCGTGCAGGGTAGATACTTACCACCTGCATATCACACGCAGAAAATGAACGAGTTCTATGAGCTAAAACAGCTAGGACTCACTCTTGATGCATACTACTCTAAAGACGTCTCACTTTCAAAATATGCGCCACAGATGGACATGATACAGCAGGTGTCCAAGTTTTTTACGGGCTTAAATCCACCAGTAAATACCCGTCTCGAATCTATGCGTCCATCAGATCTTCAGGATGCACTCATTCGAGCGGAGCCTATAATTTAGGAGATGCAAGCTAGACCAAGGGGTAACAAAACGTGGTCTTATAATGACCCGAACAGAGGAGCATTCATACCTCAAATGAAGAGAGTTGAAGGTCATAATCAGGGACAAAGAAAGAAAGCAAGGACGAATAATGTCAACAACTTTGTTCCTACTCAAAGTAATGGCCGAAACCTCCATTGTTTCCACTGCAACAAACCCGGTCACTTCAAGAGGCAATGTCCCAAGCTCGGCGGAGGACATCGCCAAGCGCCTTTCCAAGGAATAGGCCGTGTTCAAGGAGCCACTACCCGTGGAAGAGGAAGAACCGCCAACATTGCCAATAGGCAAATGTGCGAAGGAGGGGAGGAAGAAGATCCGACCATGGAAGCAGAGTTCGAAAAAGCGACATTCCACGCCGCTTAACACAAGAAAGGGTCGAATTGCCAGTTCTTGGTGATTCAGACACCGTCGGACTATCAAGGTAAAGGTTTCAAAGCCTTGATTGATTGTGGCAGTACACATTCCTTTATCTCACCAGCATGTGCAAAAAGATTAGGAATAGCCACAGTAGAAGCACCTACCCTTCTTGTGGAATTGGCAAATGGTCGTGAGGTAACTTGTACCAAGCAAACAGTTAAATTCAGAGTCATGAATTTAGGTATCCATAAGTGTCTACTCGGAATGGATTGGCTTAAGCCCAACGATGCCCACATTCACTATGGAAAGGGTCAAGTTTCCTTTCGAAACTCTGAAAGGGAATTAGTCACAACTCAAGGTGAGGCAAGAGTGCCAAGAATCCAATTGGCCAAAGTATCTCGGATCATAGAAGGAGTTAGAAAAGGATTACCCGTTTACTTGATCAAACTCAACAAATTAGATTAAAAGCAAGAGTGTCATGAAGGGCCTTCTTGGCTAAAGGAATATGCGGACGTATTCCCTGAAGAGTTGACTGAGCTTCCGCCTCAAAGAGAAGTGGATCATGAGATTAGGTTAGTGCCTGGAGCTGCACCAATTGCCAAGAGACCTTATAGAATGTCTATACCAGAAGCAATTGAGTTGAAGGAACAACTCAAGCAACTGTTAGATCAGGGCTACATCCGGCCTAGCAATTCATCGTGGGGAGCTCCAATATTATTCCAGAAAAAGAAAGATGGGACACTTCGACTATGTATTGATTACCGAGGGTTGAATCAATCAACAGTCAAGAACAAGTATCCTATTCCTAGAATAGATGAGCTTCTTGATCGTCTTCAGGGTGCAAAGATCTTCTCCAAGATTGATCTCAGGTCAGGTTACTATCAGATAAGGATCAAGGAAGAAGATATCCCAAAGATGGCCTTCAATACAAAATATGGGCACTTTGAGTTCCTGGTTGTGTCATTCGGGCTCAGAATGCACCTGCCACCTTCAATAGGTTAATGCAGGATATCTTTAGGCCATATCTTGATGATTTCGTGCTTGTCTTCTTCGATGAAACTTTAGTCTATTCTAAACAGGAAGAAGATCATGAACCTCAACTTCGGATTGTCCTTGAGACAATGAGGTCAGATAATTTGTATGCTAAAATGAAGAAGTGTGCATTCTTCAAGCGTCAGATTGAATATCTGAGATTCATGGTATCATCAGAAGGAATATCAGTGAACCCAGTCAAGGTCAGAGATGTGCTTGAGTGGCCAATACTAGTATCTATCAAAGAGATATGTAGCTTTCTTGGATTGACAGGATGGTATAGGGTCTTCATAAAAAACTATACTTTGATTGCAGAACCTCTGACGAATTTACTGAAGAAGCAGACATCTATTGCATGGTCAACTCCCAAAAAAAATAGCCTCGACAGATTGAAGAAAAGTTTGGTATCAGCACCTATTCTAAAAATTCCAGACCTCAATAAGGAATTCGAGGTAGTAACTGATGCTAGCATTCTTGCCTTGGGGTGTGTACTTATGCAGGAAGGTCATCCAGTAGCATACTCTTCAAGGAAATTGAAGAGTCATGAAAAGAATTATGCTACATATGATCTGGAATTACTAGCTGGCATCCATGCTCTAAAGATTTTGAGACACTACCTGTTGGGTAACAAGTTTACTCTAGTAACCGACCATAAGAGTCTCAAATGGATCTTTACCCAGAACGAGCTCAACATGAGGCAACGTCGGTGGATTGAAGTGTTGGAGGAATATGACTTTGAAATCAAGTATCGACCAGGGAAAGAGAATGTAGTTGCTGATGCACTTAGTCACAAGGCATTCCTAAATTTCCTAATCTTGCAGAATCCCTCAACGGCCAGATCTCTAGCTCCAAAAGTATCTATGCCAAACAACCCTATACTTGAGTTAGCTAGAGAGGAGCATGCCATGATTTGGCCTACCAAACAATGCTAAATGAGATCTCTACCAAGGAGCAGAATCAAAAGTTGCAAGCTAAGTATCAGGAAATTTCCATTGATAATGGACTTATCTACTACAGAATAAGGCTATGTATACCAGCAAGCCAGTCACTTAAGCAGAAAATAATGTGGGAAGCTCATGATTCCCCTTTCGCAGGACATCCTGGCTACGCTAAGACTCTTAATGCAGTTAGGAAAAGCTACCATTGGGTGAGGCTCAAAGGTGACGTTCTCAAATACGTCACTGAGTGTTTGTCTTACCAACGTATCAAAGCCGAACATGTCATGATGCCAGGGAAACTGCAACCGCTTGACATTCCCCAAATGAAATTGGAATTCATCAGTATGGATTTTGTTGTAGGCTTACCCCAAGTCCAGGGAGGATACAACTCCATCATGGTTATGGTTGACACGCTTACCAAGGTTGCACACCTTATTCCAGTAAAGACAAACTATAAAGCCTCCGACATTGCAAGATTGTTTATCAAGGAGGTATTCAAACTACATGGTTTACCCAGAAGAATAATTAGTGATCGAGATTCTCTCTTCACATCACACTTCTGGAGAGCTATCTTTGAAGCTATTGGGACTCAAATCTGTTTTAGCATTGCCTACCACCCCCAAACGGATGGCCAAACAGAGCGAGTAAATCAAGTCATCGAGGGTATGCTTAGGGCATACTGCTGTCGAGAGCCGAAGAGGTGGATTCAATACTTGCCATTGGTAGAATTTGCATACAATGCTTCTTACTAGCAGAGCATTCAGATGACCCCTTTTCAAGCATTATATGGTTGTGATTGCAGAAGTCCCCTAAACTTCTCAGATCCAACCTTAAGGGTTGAAGCTTCAAGACAGATGTTGGAAGACATGGATAATCAAATAAAGTCAATAAGACAAGATATACAAGCGGCCAAGGATAGACAAAAGGCATACGCGGATTTGAAGCGTCAAGAAAGAGTCTTCGAAGAAGGAGACATGGTCTTCATTCACATACGCCCTAAAAAGAGTTCCCTATCCTTAGGAGATTGCAAGAAGCTAAGTCCAAGGTATTGAGGGCCATACAAAATCCTCAAATGCCTAGGACCCAATGCTTATAGATTGCAACTCCCTGAGAACTTAAAGGTTCACAATGTATTCCATATCAGCCTATTGAAAAAATATGTACCCAACCCTAACCATGTACTTGATGACCAACAAATTGTAATGCCTAGTCAAGGAGTCCTTGAGCTAAGACCTGATAGGATCTTAAATGTTAGGGAGAGAATTAAGATCTTGAGAGAATGCCTCATCCAGTGGAAAGATTATCCCGAAGAGGATGCCACTTGGATAGAAGAAGACACTCTCAAACACCATATTGGTGTAACGTGTCCACTAGAATCATCCAGGACACGTCTTAGCAGTCCTTCAGAAAGGATGTCTAGAAAACTCCGCCCGGCACTCCTACGGAATGTTACGGGTTTTGCAATCTAGGTCTTTCCGTGTCTGCCACGTAGCAGAAGTATCCTGGCCGTTCCCCACTTAGGATCGACCGAAATTTGGGTTTTCCTGTTTGGTCATTAACTAGCAGCAACTAGCGTCAGACCCGAGCGAACTACTTTACACAGAAACGCCAGGTCCGAAGCGGATTCACGCTGCACTTGGTTCAAGGAGAATGGGAAACGAGAGGGATGCAAGGCTCAACCTCTCTGCCATAAGGCATAGTCCCATTCCGTTCCCCTAAAACAGCGTAAATTGGGTAAGATGTATCTCTAGGTCATCGTTCCCGTTATTTGTTTTGATGATGACGATCATCCTGTTGTTTTTCAAGATTTTTGAGAAAAGTTCCCGGCTAACCGGGACCACCCATCCATAGGACGGACCCATGGTCCATCCTCCGCACTTTCCTCGGTTTGCTTTAGTTATGTAATTACCTAACACATTAATTTGACATATAACAAACAGCTCCCTTGATTAATCCCGTTAAGCACTGGTTCCTTCACGTAATCTTATCACGTGACATAGAAAAACAGTATCAAACAACTTCTTTATTATCATATCATCATTTATCTTTGAAATACAAGGAGTTCCGCCCGTAGGCTTGTCCATAATCCGCCCGAAGGCTATCCAGTAATCCGCTAGGGATCACTATTCCAAGCTTCTGCCCGTAGACTAGTATGCAGGCCTCGAGATCCAATCCCGAGTCACGTTAGTCTCTTGTGCAAGACTCGGAAGGCGAGGGATTTACGGCCAGAGCCCCTCCTGGCACCCAAGCGTCCTCCTGCTCCAAGTAGAGCTCAACGGAAAGACCTCTCGCGGCGGGTTCGGTCCACGTTCCCGGCGCGGTCAACAACCCCCTTGGTTAGGGTCAGGCAGGCAGTCGGGGGTAACTGAAGCTGCCCCTCCCTTCAGGCCTTCAACCTGAAGCATTTATATATCTTTTCATCCTTTAGTTCCTTGAACAACAATGCAAACAGTGCTTTCTAAACTGTTACAAGCACAATCAATTCCAGTGGGCGTTTATTTGGCAAACTGTTAAGGAGTGACTCCTTCTCTCCGAATGCATCCAGCATTCGATCCGGAATCAATTGCAACTTGGCAAGATTCCTATTGTCCTTGGGTTAGGGTCATTCCCTGTTAACCCAACTTAACCAATACCTTAGGTTTTATTAATAGTAAATCCCAGTGGCCATGTCGCTTTAATTTATTGATTAATCATTTGCGTCCAAGCAAATACCTAACTTCCCTTAACTTGGTAAATTTTCCCTAATGAGGGCGATGTAACAGGATGACTAACCATCCCCTTGCAAGTTAAACTTGCGCAAGAACCTGCCAACCTCATTCCAAGGATTGGCAAAACTTCCTTGTGATCGAACCACAAGGCTATGCGACGTTGCAACTGGTTGCACAAGTGTCGCCTCCATTCCAAGAGATCATTTCACTTTTGAATGGTGTTTTATGGTCAAGAATTATGATTAGACTCGAAGTAGGGTTTAGGGCGTCTTCTCACTCACCCCAATCCTAATTGCACTAGACCAATAACGTTCGGTCCTAGGGATTCCAACTCAAACCGAGTTCTAGCACTAGGTCGAATGATCCTTAGGGTAGAAACCCTAGATCATTATTTGCTTGCGCGTCCCATTGGGTCAATTTTCCGGAAAGGTGGGTAGGACCTTTGGGTTTGAGGACTTCGACTTGGTGTCCAAGTACGTTACTTGGCTACATCTCTAATGTGCCAAGCCCTAACTAGTACTTGAGGTTTTTATTGAATCGGCTAGCTATGCCTATACGAAACCGTAGCAGTCATGATACTACACATGACTTGGGTAAATTGACCTACTTGTCTTTAACAAGGACAATTCTTTCCTAAAGATGATATACTTTATCTAAAGTAGGAAAATAGTTGCAAAATGTTACAATACATGTAAACCTGTAATTCATTACTTCACATACCATAAGATCCGCAATAGCCCTATCCCTTCCTTTTAATTAAAGTCAAAAGGCAAGATAATTTGAAGAGTAATCTACATAGGGCTTACTAGGATTTAGGTCAAGGGATAACGCCTACAACCTTGTGTCTAAGTATTTACATTTCATGCTTTTATAAGCCATGCAATCATTCCTAAATGTTTACATGATGCAATGAAGTTTGCGGAAGTAAAAGTGCGACCCTTAGATACAACAACATCATGAGTGAAGTTCATGCAATACTAAGGCAAGTGTCGATTTAATCTAATTGCAAGCATCTTTTTTTAACTTATAAGATGGGGGTCCTTTATCACGCCGTGAAACAGAAATTAACAAATCCCTCACGCGAATCATAACGAAGGGAGTTTTGACTAAATGCAAAATACTCCTTCCCTACATGACCAATGCATTTTAACAATTTCCCCTTTTACCCTAGGCCATATGTGGCTTTCACTTTGAAGATGCATGACGAGACAGATTGCAACTAAGTTCACAAGGAGAATAAGTGCTTTTTACTCATAACTTTGCAGATGCATGATATGCACGGATCCTTTATCTATAATTTATCGAATGAACTATTATCACTACCCATGAATTAATGACAACGTAGAATGAATTTCCCTATGGAATTAAGCGTATTTAAAACATCTCTTCATGTGGAGATATATTCACGGAACCTGGATTTGTGGATCCGCGGTGATCTCCACGTGTAAGTCTGGGGAAGAACCTTCCGCAGGTGCACCTTGTGTCTTCTTGGGCGCCATCGTTGATGACTCTAGCTCCGCGGATTCCTCCTATCCTTGGCAAAAAAACCTCCACGTCTATCCGCTTCTCCCTTACGCCGGAATACCCGTCACAAGGTGTGGGATTTTAAGCTCACTGGGCAAAGACCGCGTGCACAGGGCTTAGGGCCTTCCCTTTAGAAGCTTCTAGGAAGCTTCTATCCTTTACAGAAAACGTGGGTGGGAGAAGTAATGATTGGGGGGGAAATTTTTCGACGGCAGGGGGGAAAAGAATTTGTGAAGAAGACCCCTGTGATCGTGGCGGCAGCCTGGCGGACTGTGGTGGCGATCTGGCGGACTGTGGAGGCGATCTGGCGGACTGTGATGGCGATCTCCTTGGCTGCAACGGTGGTCACACTCCCTTCTCTTCTTTCGATCGTCCTTTCTCTCACCCACCAGCAGACCCTGGCTCCCTGGGGAGGGGGTTTTTATAGGCTCAGGGGGGGGAGAGGTGAGCTCCACCACATGGCCACTGCATGGGTTCCCCCCCTCCCATGCAGCCCACGACTCTTCCTTGACCCATTCCCCCACACTCCCTCTTCTCCAGCCGTGCATTGGCTGGGGAAAAGGGATTTTTTTTAAAAAAAAAATTGCTTTAATAATAACTATTTTGCCCCTCCCAAGAGGGTGTTTACGCGGGAATTTCGGTTTTGAACCCTCGGCTTGCTTTGCCAATGCGAATGGTCTCGATTTCTCACGTGCAGGTTACACATTATACTGCCGATAAATCCAATATGTGGGATAACCTTTGTACACGGTTTACGCAGTGTGCGGGAAGTCAATATTCACGGGTGGAAATATTACATTCTCTCCCCCTTAGAAGAATCGAGATGTCCTCATCTCGAGATAAACTGGGGATATTGAAGATTGAGAGAATTTTCATCCATCCAGGTAGCATCCTCTTCGGGATAATCTTTCCACTGGACGAGGCATTCCTTCAAGGTTCTAGATCTCAACTGTCTCTCTCTAACATCTAAAATCTTTTCCGGTCTTAGTTCAAGGACTCCTTGACTAGGCATTACAATTTGTTGGTCATCAAGTACATGATTAGGGTTGGGTACATATTTTTTTAAGAGACTAATATGGAATACATTGTGAACTTTTAGGTTATCAGGAAGTTGCAATTTATAAGCATTGGGTCCCAGGCATTTGAGGATTTTATACGGCCCACAATACCTTGGACTTAGCTTCTTGCATTCCCCTAGAGATAGAGAACTCCTTTTCGGGCGTACACGAATGAAGACCATGTCTCCTTCTCCGAAGATCCTCTCTTGGCGTTTCAAATCCGCATATGCCTTTTGTCTATCTTTGGCTGCTTGTATGTCTTGTCTTATTGACCTTATTTGGTCATCCATGTCTTTCAACATTTGTCTTGAAGCCTCAACTCTTAGGGTTGGATCAGAAAAGTTTAGGGGACTTCGACAATCATGACCATACAATGCCTGGAAAGGGGTCATTTGGATGCTCTGTTGGTAAGAAGCATTGTAGGCAAATTCTACTAATGGCAAGTACTGAATCCACCTCTTCGGCTCCCGACAGCAGTATGCCCTAAGCATATCCTCAATGATTTGATTTACTCACTCTGTTTGTCCATCTGTTTGGGGATGGTAGGCAATGCTAAAACAGAGTTGAGTTCCAATAGCTTCAAAGATAGCTCTCCAGAAGTGTGAAGTGAAGAGAGAATCTCGATCACTAATGATCCTTCTAGGTAACCCATGTAGCTTGAATATCTCCTTGATAAACACTCTTGCACAAGATCCTTCTGTCGGCTCTCCTTCATGTTGTAGATAGTGCTCTTCCATTTTTTATGCAGCCCCTTTTGTGGCCTTAGCTCTAAAGCCCCTGTCTCCCAATCTTGTCTGGCTTTCGTTCCCATTAGCCATGGTCGCCCGAGAATGAGCGGATAGCCGTCCCCCTTCACTGGCATCACATACATGTCAAGCTCCAATTGCACTCCACACACCTTTACCTTGACTTTCTTTATAACTCCCAAACAATTTACTACTACATTGTTAGCCATTTTGGCCCCAAATTTAGTAGTTTCATTTACCTCTAATCCCAAACGATGCATCAACTTTTCCGTCATGACACAAATCTCTGCACCTCCATCCACGTATGTCTTTGACACTCTTTGCCCATTGATTTCGGCTTCCACTAGAGGCACAATATCTTTCATCTTTCTAGCTTGGATTGCATTCACATGTCTATTCTTCATGGATCTAATGCTTACCATCTTTGACCATTGTCGTCGCACTGTTGGAGATAGATGTAGTAATTGTGGCCATGAAATTTTTGGCCCGTGATTCCTCACATCAGCAAGCAGGGAAAAATCATCTGGCTCAATGTGTCGGCGTGAGCGAGCCCTCCTCTTTTTACTGTTGCGTGTCTTTGCAGCCATTGATGACTCTGCCTCCTCTTCCATATTTTCCACCTCCTTTGGTGGTGTTGGCTCCATTTTCTCAATTCTACGGGCTTTCTTCACCAACATTGCTTCAACCTCTACTACTTTGGCCTTCCCTTTGACATCACTCTCATCTAAACTAATTATCCTGACATCATGATTCTCTGGCGGCTGGACAGGCAAGGGCGGCACCTCTGCAAGTGGTCAAGGATGCTAGAGAACTTGAACCGGTGGTGGAGGCCCTGGATTTGTTGGAACTAACCTTTCCCTAGGTGGTGTCACTTGTTGTCCCCTCCTTCTTGGTTGGAACCCATTTCTTGGAAAACGCCTAGGATGAGGGCAAAAGTACATACCATGGCCAATCTCCCCACAATTATAGCAAGCATATTCTCTTTCTTGTTTCCTTGGACCTCAATTGCCTTCATTTATGAGGGGAGGGGGCCGTACTCCTTGCACCAAATTTAACGAAAGGCTTTCAATTTGATTAGTAATGCATTGTAGGAGCTCTTGCTGTGGCATCTCCGGTTCAGGTGGGGCCTCTGCTATTTCTCTAGGCCTTGGCATGGTTGGTAAAACCTGCATGGGCTCAACTCTCCCCTTCAACTGGGCTTGATACTTCAATTTTCTATCTTTCTCCCTGGCATAAGTGACTGATTCTTCATAGGATATGGGAAACTTTCCTTTGACCTTCTCCCTTAGTAGAGGATGAAGTCCGACTAGAAAACAATCTTTCTTAAGGCAATTAGGTACTCTTTCTCCCTCGGCTAAGGAGGTTGTCTATTTATCCCACAATTTTATAAACATGCCTTCATATGCTTGGTACTCCCCTAGTAAGTTTTGACTAAGATCTAAGAGTTGTCTCCAAATATCTTCAAGTGGCTCTGTATCTTGGTACTTGTGCATGAATGCGGCCTTGAGATCCTTCCAATTACCCCTTGTAGCCTCGGAGAGAGCTTGATACCACACTCGAGCATCACCCTTTAGAACTAAAGGGAAGGCTCGTACTTTGGTTGCTTCATCATCCCGGCCTGTGACTAGGAAGGCCATTTCTAAGTCATCCAAAAAGTCTAGAGCTTTCTCCCCTTTGTGCCCAAAAAAACTTGGAAATGCCATGTTGTCTTAGTAGAGTACGAAGATGAACACGTCTAGACTTAAGTTGTATTTTATGAGGGGAAGGATGAATGGGTTTACAGATGCATTGATTTCAGCAAGACGTCTAGGCCCCAGTATGCTTCTAATAATGCCTTGGAATCTGAGCTTTATGTTGGCTACAATATGCACAGTTTGCATAGCAAGTGGACGGATAGGTCCATACAACTCATGGTAATTCATGAGAAACTATTATAATAAGAGAAAGACATGTACATTGAAGGATGCATTGTAGTCTAGCATTGGGAAGATTATAGGTTCTGGTGATACAAGAATCTCCCTTAATCTTTCAGCCCCAAAGTACATGACAAGACGCTGCTGGAAGAAAATCTTCCTACAGATGCATACACTAACTCGGATGTTTTGTACAGAGTGGAAGGTGTAGAAATTTGGGCCATCATTATTATTCATGAGTGGAGACTACTTAAGGGAGTAGAGGGAATGCACTTTCTTGAATTATGAAGGATTTTTCCCAGAGTGTTTCTTTCTGGAACCCACCAACTTTGCTATACAGAGAATTTGCTCACCAGTGATTGTTCTTGCCTTAGTGTGTCCATCCTCGGCAACATATATTTCATAAGGTGTGATGGCCACCTTTTCAACCACACCCAACCTTCGAGCTAACAACAGTTGAAGGTAGTCTCCATACTTTGCACTTCTACAAAACTCCACACCGTTCATACATAGTTGTCCTCCTTTGATGTGGATTAGGCCAGAGAGAGAGAGGGATTTGATGATTTGGAGACGAGGATCTCTCGGAAGGGCCTTCACTTTGTTTGCAAAACACTCACCACAATTATGAGAACCTAGCAATGGATGGCAATATGATTTTTTCCGTTGTGAGAGAATGGAATTTCTAAGGTGAGCACCTTTTACCCACATATGTGCCGTCATCCGATAGGCATACTTCCTTTCTTGGGCTTCCTTGGGAGACCATTGTGGGAGTTGTGGAATTCGACCGGCTTCAAAAAAATTTGGTGAAGGTGTTGGAGAAGAGCCACTTGGGGCACTTGTTGTAGAGGATGCACTACCATGTGTTGTATCGTCCCACATAAGGAGGTAGAGAATTGTGGTTGAGAATGTCCTCAGTGGGGGCACCAAAAATGAGAGCTGAAATGATGAACGGGTTGCCTCTTACCCATCCAACCTCCAATCCTCACTAAGAGAACTAAAGAGGGGCACCACCTAGCCAAAGGGAGGATGGGCTAGGACATCCCTTTTTTCAAAGAGAATCAAGAGAACCAAGACACAAATTAACAAGAGAGAATATATGTACTAGACACCATATTAGAATATGAGAGAGAGAGATGAGAGGAGAGGAAGACAAGAGGTAGAGAAAGCTTGCCATTATGCTACATGGAATGAGAAGATGAGAAGAGAGGGAGATAATAGGAGAAGAGGTAGAGGAAGCTTGCCATTATACTACATAATAAAAGAAATTACTCATAGCTTACCTCAAAGAGATGAGGGTATTCTGGAGTGCTCTCATGGGCTTGTCATTGTCCTTCTTCCCCCTCTTCATTCTCCATGGGCTTAGAAAGACATATAGAGAGAGAGAGAGAGAGAGACAGACAGACAGACAGAAACATCAAGATATGATCTTCAAGTGATCTATTATTTTGAATGGTGATCATGCCACTTGCTCTCATAATGTATGTTGGGAGACACATTCAACATGAATTTGTCAAGGGTTATCAAAGTATAAGTACTCTGTATTCTAAAGCATCAAAAGAGCATGTAGTTATTCAACAAGTTATCCATCTTGTGCTATTGGATATGAGAGGAAACATCCTTTAGAAAATGGAGTAGACATGTTGGAAAAGAAGAAGTATCTGTATAAATACAAATAGATGTGTGTGTGTGTGTGTGTGCCTAGCACTAGATATTGGTCTTGTTTGGGTACGTCCCCCTTTGGCATACAAAGCAAGGCATGCTTTCCAACTTTGTTTCTTATAGTAGCTAGAAATGCAGATCCTTTGGTGCCCTTGAGTGAAGTCGTGGGATTGAGTTAAGGACATGAAAGAATACTCTACTAAATGTAGTATGGTGAGAAAAAAATTATTTTAAAAATAATTATATCTTAGTTATAATCTTATAAGAACATGAATAAAACATGGGTTCAAGTTTTCAAAAGTCTAGCGAAGAACCACTAGCTCAAGTGGTAGTTAAATAGTATGTTAAATGCTCAAGGAGATGGAGAATGAATCACATACTTGTATTTCTCACCTGCTTACAGACTTGCATTGTAATAGCTAAGAGTACACAGTAAAGGTGTGGATATGGCAGGTCTTCTTAGTGAAGTATCCTCCACATGTTCTAGATCTATTGTATCTAGTTCTCCTAAATATCTAGATATTGTCTTGCTAGATGTTCTCTAGAGTACATCCGATCATTCTAAGATTCCCCCTCTCTAGAAAATGTTAACAATATCTTCTAACATCTTGCCATGCCTCCTATCTAGTTTTAGGGTTTTAAATTCATGTATCTTGTACAAGCTAACCCCTAAGAGAAGTTTAAACTAGCTTCAAACAACTTTTAATGTTAAATTTATATATCTCAATACCTTTATATTTGATATCATCTGACTCATTTTGAGTTTTGGTGCTACAATTGGTTTAATGTGAATGATATTGTTTAAATGGAAAACACTAGGGAGCTACTAGTTGCATAATTATAGCTCCATTTGGAGTTGCAAATTTTTCCAACCAACTATGCCCTAGATTTCTTTTCTATCAATATACAATGCATTTATAGGTGCTTAGAAATTGCAGCTAGAGTTGTTAATAAGTTGCGCAAACTATCGTGAAAATTTGAAAGTCAAACAATGTTTTAATATATGCAACCTTAGAGACAAGACTTCTAATGGAGACATAAGCCCACCAACTTTAGATGTACTCATAAATTTTTTGAAAGTTTAAGCAACATGCCTTGAGGTATCTTATGAGCTACTCTATTGTAATGAAGAGAATAAAAGAAATTACTATTTTATTCAACTATCCTCAAGTTGTGTGAGCCATTCCTTTGACTTTTACTATGAATGGGGGGAGAGGGAGAGAGAGAGAGAGAGAGAGAGCACTAAAATAGAATGAGAATGAGAATGCTAGATTGCAAGAGTCAATGCAAAAGATATGATTATATTGTTATAGATGTGTTCATATAAGATCCTCATAAACACAAGAAAATTTTAATCATTTCCTATATAGGAAGAAAAAAAATGGACATTCCCTATCAATTCCCTAGTTAAAAATACACATAAGTTGGGAAAGTAAATAATAGGGAAAATGGAACATTCCCTAGTTAGAGAAACTAGGGAATTGCATAGGAAATTTCCTACATAGGGAAATTTCCCTACCTAAAAATTTCCCTAGTTAGAGAAACTGGGGAATCACATAGGAAATTACCTACATAGTAATTTCCCTATCTATGAAAATTTCATATGCCATTCGCTAGTTTCTTTATCTAAGGTAGGGAAATCTCCCTACCTATAAAAATTTCCTATGCAATTCCCTAGTTTCTCTAGCTAGGGAATGTTCCACTTTCCCTACTTATGTTTATTTCTAACTAGGAAAATGATAAGGAATGCCATGGATCAAGAGGGCAATCTATATATAACTATTATAACAGACCTACAATAGTACTCTTAACACCTCTAGACTTGCATTTTTGGACTAACAAGGCAAATCTAAAGCTTCATTCACTAAATAAAATGATAATTTTTCACCACTCGAAGCATGAAAAGCATAACAATACTTAAATATAAACCTAGTAAACACCAATCAGGCCTACAATTATGAGATGTTGCAATTAAACATAAGCTTTACACATTGGCATACATAAGAGTGTTCACCACTAGCAACATGAGACTCCTAAGTCTTGTAAACAAAACCTTTTAAAATTGTAGACCTGCAATTAATTATTCAACGATGTACTGATTCTAGTGAGCTCAAAGAAAGAGCATAAGTTTTTGACTATTAGTACTAAAAAGCAAGACTAATATCACCATTTAAAGAATGATATAACATGCATAAGAAGATTCACCTCTAGCAACATGAGACACCTACATGTAGCCAAAGACTATTGAAATTCTAGACCAACAAAGCAAGTACTAAATGATGTATTTGTTTTAGTGAGATTAGTAAAGAGTATAAGAATTTGACTATTAGTATACTGACCGAGAGGTCCAATATCACCATCTAAAGCACATGATATGCATAGCTCTAATTGAGAGAATTTGAGATTAATGATACCTATTAGACAAACTTCCAACTATTGTACTTATCCTTAGAATTATAGATTAAGATGCTAATATCTTGAGATGAATATGGAGCATCCTAATCATAATAAATATGTAATCTTCAATTCTGATTTGTAATCATTAAAAGCTAGGACCAATTTAGAGTTTTAGTCCTTCTAATATGCATGATACATCTTCTCCATGACATCATCAAAAATATCTAATTGTAGCCATCAACTCTGAAGAAATGTAGGCCCCACAAGTCTATATACACTCTCACATGTATCTATTCAAATCTACTCATGTAGAAATATGTTTTCCTAGGCAATAACAATCTATAATAAATACTCAATGAGATAAGTGTGTATTAAAAAATAAGAATAATATGAGCCCTTGACCTCCACATCTTAAGGATTGGGGAAATTGAGTTGATGGTGGAGTTGATGACTTTTGAAGCAGGTCTAAGAATGTGTTGTACCTAATATGGATCCTAAACGGAGTAGTTGTCCATCTATGATTTGAAAATGATGCCACCCAATTGTGTGGCTATTTAGGAAAAAAAAAGAACTATGATGGCTGGTTGTTAGCATGGCAAACTAAGGAAGACCATTGAAGATGGCAGTAGAATTACCAAGGTGAAAACACAACAGTTCAGGTCTTAGTGGGGACTTATAAAACCAATAGGAAAAAATAACAACAAACCTTGAGAAACATCAAGTTTGATGTCAATCAATAGGAGAAAAGTTGCCACAACTACAGATGGCTAGATGCTATTAATATAGGTTCAATTGGAAATGTATTCGATGAGGAAGCAATGATGAAAAGATCGGTTGTGTGAGATGAAAAGATCTCTGATCAGCAACTTCCTTGACCTGGGAGTAGTAAAAGGACCATAGAAAATATATAGGATCAGCACGCATAAACCTCTTTTCACCTCTTTTACTATCTCGAACGCTAATGGCCACCCTACAGACAGTTGCAATAGCCATTGAGCTACAAGGGCAAGTGATCTCATCAAACCGTCAATAGCTTTGTTGCTGACACATGAATCTCATACCACTATGCAGAATAATGCAATGTTGCACTTTTATTCAATATCAATCTAGATTCACTAGCAATTGTAAGATGATGCAGAGTGCAACCTCTGGGCTGGTGTGTAGTTTCGTCAAACACACAGACCAAACTGATGTCAATGTTTTCCCCATCCATAGCACGTTCAACTGTCACCCTAACTACCATCTGGATTATTCTGCCATGTTGCATCATCAATGACAGCACTCTGTACTCCTTCCCCTACATTGTTACCATTAGAATGCCGACCCCCGTCCATAGAGTTCTTCACCAGATGTAGTTAAGACAATGTGATCAAATTGTCGTGATGTCCAAGATTCTAACTCATAGACTCCAATATCGTAGCGAGGGCTGATAACCCCACATTTGTTCCATCTTCCAAACTTGAACTCCCCAATGTAAACAAACTTATGCTTGACTGTCAGAAACCTTATGTTGACTTTCGAGGAAGGCTTAATAAGAACCCGCTTCTCCGCATTTCATAGTTCCATCAAAACTATTTGCTTTGCAAAAATGGTTATATTAATAGCTACGAGTAGAGGAATAACAGTACCCTCAATATACATCCCTTAACGACTGCTAAATAATGGAGTATCTGGCTGACAACCATCAAGTTATACATGGCATGGTGTTTTTTAGGATAAAAGAGATTTTCCTTGGTCACTTCAATCGATGTTTCAAAAGGGCATGTCCCAACCAATAGTATTCTGTGCTCCCACATCTTAGGGAACAAACGACAACTGAACATCTCAGCTTCATTTATGTTAGATATGGTCTTAAAGGATTCTATTATTGTTGTAGTTGATTCCCTAGTTTCATAGTTGGGGATTGCAATTTGTCCATAATCAACATCGCCATATACCAGTTGAGTCTCAAGGGAAGATGCATCATCCAAAAAGTATGCTTTGCCATTGAAATAGTAACTCCAGCTTGCGTGCATTTTCAATAGCTCTCGAGTTTGAATATCCATCTTGAGCCTTTGTGAACTTGAACATGACCCACAATAGAGTCGCACACAAAGTCTCCTCCTTTAACTATGTTGACAACATCCGAATTACAAGTCACATGGGGAAAGACCAAAGTGAAGGATCAACATCACAATCTTTTTCTCAAGTTCTTGAGTCAAAAACCTTCATATCAACCTATTTCCCATGCATTGTGCCCTATCAAGAACATGCTTTGGAAAAGAACTTCGTGCCTAATCACTCATGCAGTTTGCAAATTAGAATCCATGCTATGCAAGCAGTCGAGCGATGTTCACACAAAAAATAATGAATGCATTGAAGAAATTGTGCCTAGCCTAACTACATGTGCTCGTGCATCATGCAGTTGCAAACAAAGAGACACACACAATGTAAAATAAATCCCTAATGACGTTGACTAATAATTCAGCCCTCAGATTTGAAGTGGTGGTTGGACGTGCTGCGTCACGAAAACGTTAAATGTGAATACGTCTAGGTTATTATCAAAGTGTAGGTACTTTGTACTGCAAATCATCAAGAGCATGCAACAACTATTCAACAAACTATCCATCTTGTCTTATTGACTATGTGGGAAAACATCCTTTAGAAAATACACTAGACATGCTAGAAAAGAAGAACAATATGTATAAATATAAATGGATATGCGTGTAATTGTATATGTATATTTGTTTTCCAAAAGGACTACTAGTACTAGATATTGATCTCTTTTGGGTAGGCCCCCCCCTTGGCATAGAAAGTAAGGCGTGTTTCCCAACTTTGTTTCTTATGGCAGCTAGAAATGCAGACCCCGTGGCGCCCTTCAGTGAAGTCGTGGGATTGAGTTAAGGAGGTGAAGGAATACTCTACCGAATGCGTTACGGTGAGAGGAAAAACCCGTTACAGCGAGTGAAGTCGTGGGATTGAGTTAAGGACGTGAAAGAATACTCCACCGAATGCGTTATGGTGAGAGGAAAAACCCGTTCTAGCGAGTGAAGTCGTGGGATTGAGTTAAGGACGTGGAAAAGCACTACTGTATGCCTTAGGATGAGAGGAAAAACCCGTAGCGAGGTTGAATACCGTAGCCGGAAAGGCCAATAGCATCATGATGCTGCCCCACCTTTTCTTTTGGCCGGCACCTCCCTACGTGGGAGTGCACAAGTGTATCTTGCATGGCCAATATGCTGTACAGCGCCCTGAAGGGCGGAGTTTAAATCCTCTGCTTATCCGCTGTGACCTCGTGCGCTATAATACATCATCTAATTCCACACGCATAGAAAACCGGGACCGGAGCTTTATGATATTGTGGCTTCAAGTCACCTGGAGTACTAATATATAATCAGTGCGGATGGGATTAATGATCCCGCATCAGAGCTGCTTTCTTCTTACGAACAGCAGTAGTCTAAGCGCATGCAAGGGAATCTCTGGATCAAAACAGTAGCTAGTAGTGCCTAGTATTAAAATGGCAACGTTAATTGGTCTCTCATGGAGCTCGAGGAGTGGCGCTACGTCGAGTAGGTCTCGGCCAGCGATGAAGAGCAGTATGCGAATTTCGCTGCTGCTGCTGGCGCTTATAATGATAATGCAGCTCAGCTCTGATTATACGTCCGTGAGGGCGGCGGACATCAAGCTGACGGTGTCGCGCTGCATGGAGTGCGCGTCGGCCGGCGTATCGATAACCTGCGACAACGTGTTCAGGATTCACTGGGGGGATAACAACCTGGGCAGCTGCGCCGACAGCGAGGCGCCGTTTGTTGACCAACGCTACAACGCCCTCAGACCCAACACAGAAATCAACACCCCTCACGGCAAGACCTCCAACTACGTGCTCGTCAACGCCAACGCCGGGGTCGACCAGGTCAAGTCCCGGATCATCGCCCGCGACGGCGCCACCTACACATGCTACGTCGCTAACCAACAGCAGTTCACCCGCAGGTGCGCCGTCAGCTGCACCGTTGGCCTCTCCTGCTACGGGCCTGCTTGATTTAATTATACCCCAATATTGCAATATGCCGCGTGTACCACATCTCACAAAACTTAACTGGCCGCGGCCGCCGCTACCAGCGGTGGCTAATATGCTGTCCAGATTATCACAATTCCATTCATAATAAAAGTGAGATAAGACGCAAGACTTGTTATGATGATTAACTACAATGCTTCATAAGCTAGACGTCTAGCATGCTTTACGTAGACAAGAGAGTCATAAGGAGGTCAACCTAATAATTGAGAAAAAGGTGGGTGCATAAAGAAGGGAGGTGGGATCGATAAGGTTGTTGGGATGTAGTGTTGACTTTCTAAGCTTCTTACACATGTAAGATATTAAATATCCTCCAATATCCCCTCTTAGGATGAAGAGAATCAATCAATTATACAATGAGATACATAGATTTTCTAATAGGTAGCCAAACGAACTTGCTACTTGCTCATCCCTCCTTTAACAAATGAGATGAGGTGCATCTACAAAGACGGATAGAGATTTAGGCCACTACTAGTGAAGTGAAAATTTTCATGTGATATAACTATTCTAAGAATGTTAATCCAGCTCTATGAACTCTACACATGTCTTGATTGAAGGTTGTCTTTCTCGAGTTCTTTGTTGACAAAATGGTATCAAAGATCAATGCGTTTTACGTTTTCATGGCAATTGACCTTTTGATGTGATAATGGTAACAAAAGAGTGATTATCATAGTAAGTAGTAAATAAGGAATATTAAGGCTGATAGAAATCAAGTTCTCAAAGCATTTGCATGATCTAGAGACTATTTTCTATAAGGGAGGCAATAATGTACTTCGCTTTTGTTATGAAAGATCCATTAAATTGTGTTCCTTGAGGATCTAATATATGGTTGCACCTCCCAATAGGAGAAGGTGGCCAGATGAAGACAACCAAGTTAAAATATCTCCACTCCATTCAACATCACATTACGCCGTGTGAGATTTATGGCCACATCTAGAATGAACTATGAACTTACAATTAGAGAGTCTTTAATGTAGGAGAGAACGCGCTTGAGGGCTTCCAATGATCTTGGGTAGGATATTCAAGTTATCTACATAGAATGCTCAAGATATTTAGATAGGAAAATGCTTGGTATTGCAAATGTACAACGTGCATAAGTGATAATGATGTGGATAATTAATCCCAAGAGTTGGGCATATGTCTCAATCTTGAGAGGTGAAGCAATGGGGCTATTAGTTTGGAAGTGGCAAGGAGAGGAGAGAAAGTAAAAGAGCATCAGAGTTATAAATGCCCTTCCAATAGTCATCAATAGGATGCTTAAGATATTTAGATAGGACCATATCCTGTAAAGCAAAGGCTACAACATGCATAAGTGACAAGGTAGTGGATAATTAGTCCCAAGACTTGGGCATATCATGCTCAATTGTGAGGGGTGAAGCAATTCAGTTATCTTGTTTGGGAATCGCAAGGAGAGGAGAAAAATCAACAAAATACTCAAATTTAAGTTTTTGTAAGAACATAGAATTAATATACCTTTGTCGATGGAGAACAAAGAGATCCTACTAACAATCCTTTTGAATTCGAAGGAAGTAGGACAATGGGTCATTATTGATATTGGGAAAGTGAATATCAACGAGCTCTTTTGTTTGGGGGAGAGCTTCCAAGGAGGAGGCAAAAATGGGGGTTTTATCAATAAAATTACATTGGGGAAGTTACAATATGTATATCCTCTAAATCACGCACGTTCATTTAGAAATATCCTTATTAGTGAATTCTTCTTGAATAAAACATAACCCTTTTCAATTCAATATGTAAATAACCCCTTTATATTACACTCTTTTGTATGCAAAACATGTATAAAAATGGTATTTAAAAAATACCTTACTTTGAATCCACTTGATGCGCATATATATTCATGATACATTACTTGAAATAAATATCAAGAATAATGAATAGGTCATTAGCATGAAACACATATAGATTGGCATTCACTTTCATCTATTGGAAGCCATGTATACATATATATTTTTGGATGTGATATACTAAGGTCTTTGAGTCCTTGTTGGACCCTTAGACTATTAACCTCCTTAAGAATGGGTGGAAGCTTAACCTCATTGAGCTCTTTGTCAAGAAGAGGACTAGGGAGGAGAGAGAAGAGTAAAAAAGGGAGAGAAAAGAGGAGAGAGAAAGATTACAAAGATAAAAAACAGTTGAGAGAAGCCATGAAAGCTTGGAGAAGGAGGTGAGATGAAGAGACTATAATTTTGTATTAATGAATGCTAAAATAAAAGTATCTTACATCTCTTTTATACCTAACCAGTGTGGTTGGTATTTTTTTATTTTTCCTAACAAATATTTCTTGACTTTTCCATTCTTTACATTCCATCCCCCCTCCAAAATGCTTTTTGCTCTTTCAAATAAGAAAGAATCTAGAAGAATTGGATGGAAACTAAGGCTCATGAAGAAGCCAAGCATATGGACAACATTTATAAGTTTTCAATTTAAAACCTTGATCACCAAGTCTCTAAGAAAGAGTACTTGCAAATAATAGACAAGTTATTATCCAAACAAGCCTTCTTGGATAAGATCCGAGATAACTTTCCAAGAACTCATTCAAACTAGGCATGCCACATATCAAAATAGATCTCGTGAAGAGTACTTTCAACTTACATTTATGGTATTTTGCTAAAATAAGAAAAAACAAAATCTTTTCTAAAATAGAATATTGTTGTTCGGGTGATGTTTGCAACATAAGAGAGCCAATTCAGTTAGTCTTCATCCAAATGTTCCTTGAAGAATCCCTAAAGGCATTTGTCCAAACAGAAGGTAAACCAATAATGATATTTTATCCACCCGGATAAAAAAGGTTAGGTATTATTCAAAGCATCGAGTGGGTCAAAAAATTGGTCCAAAATATTATCTTCATGCTATGACTCATACTCCAAATCTTTAAGAACAATCACACTATTGAGTTTGGTATTTCCAGAGATAAACTTTAAGGATAACTTGGTGAATACTTTTGTCCATAGTACGTGAAGCATAAACCTTTTTCCTTTCAATCCTTATAGAGGTTCATTGGGATCACTTTGTCATTCTTTGGAAGAATAGTAAAAATTTGTTTGAATTTAGCATGTTGGTTCCCTATTTTATTACCATTTATAGTCTTAAAATCACCTCTTGACTTAATAGTATTAAAGATGCAATGGTTGATATTGGGCACATTATTTCCACCATAAAATTTTCCAAACTATCCTTTTCTCAGATCATTTCTTGGATACCCAAATGATGGCTATAAAGGGGATTCTCTCCTACATTTCCTGGAGCACCTTTTAGCTACCTCACTAGCTCTAAACAAACTCATAGGCGATTGCACCATTACATGAACTAAAAGACTAGGCTCTAATCCATACATACATTTTTCAAGATTGGAATCATCATTCATAGACTCCACATACATGGTAAGGTTCAAAACTTGATTGGTATCTTCCCTCATGGTAAGAGAATGTTGCTCTAGGTTATACCAATGTTGAGTAAGTCTTTATTTTTCTACTAGGTAAACAAATACATGAACCTTGATTATCTTAAATTCCTCCCAAGTATCCACTTAATGATTTCCTTTCTTATTGTAATGCCACCAAGTTTAGGCGAAACCCTTTAGATGAATGGTAGCATAGTAGATCTTCTGGTCATCAACCTCATGTGGAAAGATATCAAGTAATCCTCTCACTACAAGGGAATGGGGCAATAACGACGCCGATTAGCGACGGCGGATATCGGCGTTGCTATAGGCGTCGCTATTGGCGTCGCAATTGGCGTCGCTATATGTGTCGCTAAATAGCGACACATATAGTGACGCCAATTGCGACGCCGCAGGGAAAAAAAGTGCGGTCGAAACCAGAGCGCCATTTTCATTTTCTTTTCTTCGCCTTTTGAGAGCGAGAGCGAGGCAGAGAGAGAGGGAGAGAGCCAAGGCTTTGTGAGAGAAGAGGAGGAAGAGACTTGCTGCCGCCGCCGCCGCCGCCACCGCCACCGTCGTTGTTTGCGAAGGAGAGGAGGAGCCCTCGTTGCAAAGAGAAGCCACCCACGCTCGCCATATCTCATTGGTGAGTCTCTCTCTCTCTTTCTTTTACTTGTTGAAGGTTTAAATCATTCTCTTTTGTTTTTTTAGGAGAGGAAATGAAAGAGAAGGAGAGGGAGAGGGAGAGAGAGGGAGAGAAAGAGAGGGAGAGGGAAAGGGAGAGGGAGAGAAAGAGAGGGAGAGTGCATTCTCTCTCTCTCTCCCTTTTGCTTGTTTAATGTTTAAATTACTTTCTTTTTTGCTTGTTTAGGAGAGGAAACGAGAGAGTAAGAGAGAAAGAGAGGGAGAGGGAGAGGGAGAGGGAAAGAAAGAGAAAGAGAAAGAAAGAGAAAGAGAAATAGAGGGAGAGGGAGAGGGAGGGGGAGGAAATAGGAGAGGGAGAGAAAGAGAAAGAGAGGGAGAAGGAGGGAGAGTGCATTCTCTCTCTCCCTCCCTCTCCCTTTTGCTTGTTTAATGTTTGAATCACTTTATTTTTTGCTTGTTTAGGAGAGGAAATGAGAGAGAGAGAGAGTGAGAGGGAGAGGAAGGGGAAGGAAATGAGAGAGGGATAGAAAGAGAAAGAGAGGGAGAGTGCATTGTATTTCTCCCTCTCCCTTTTGCTTGGAGGATGTTTAAATCACTTTATTTTTTGCTTGTTTAGGAAATGAGAGAGAAAGAGAGATAGAGAGGGAGAGGGAGAAAAAGAGAAAGAGAGGGAGAGGGAGAGGGAGAGGGAGGGGGAGGGGAAGGAAATGAGAGAGGGAGAGAAAGAGGGAGGGGGAGGGAGAGGGAGCGAGGGAGAGGGAGAGGAAGAAAGAGGGAGGGAGAGGGAGAAAGAGGGAGGGAGAGGGAGAGGGAGGGGGAGGGAGGAAATGAGAGAGGGAGAGAAAGAGAACGAGAGGGAGAGGGAGAGGGTGAGAGAAAGAGAGGAAGAGAGGGAGAGGGAGAGAAAGAGAGGGAGAGGGAAGGGAAGGAAATTTAAGATAATATACGTATTGATAATGGTATGCAATGTGCTTTGCATACGGCCACGTACTTCATCAAAATGAACCCAAAATTATTGTTATAGAAGAAGAAACCCTTAAATTGAGTATAGGATAATTTCTCTCAGGTCTTATGACTATGAGTAGAATTGATTGAAATAAATTTTATTACTATAGTTATAAAATTTCATAGATGGCGCACATTAATTTTAAAATGGATTACTTATACTCAAATCCGAGATATAACAAAAAATTATCTACCGGGACAAACAAATCGTTGAGCATGATACAAGGCCGAGATATAACATCGGAAAATCTCTCGACTACTATATACAACGCAAGGTTTATGGTCAACTTGCAACTTGACGTACATCTCCATAAAGCTATCCATTTAAGCCTCGTTTGCTGTAATGTAGATAAGATGGCAAACGAAGAAGGTCCTATTGTTCAAGACCGCGAGTCGTATCTTAATCAGCGTGTCCCATGTCCTTGCTCTCAATGCAAGTTGGCAATTAGACAAAAACGCCGATTGTCTATAGAACACGTATGACGATTTGGTGAGTTTCAATCTGAGATCATTGATCAGGCGATTGCAGATTTTCAGCAAACGGTAATTTGAAGTTAGCATTTTTCATGCATTGTACTCTCAAGCTAATTGAAAACCATACACAATAAGATTGGGTGTTGTTGGCAAATTTTGTATCCAGGGGGGTGATGTCTCGACCCAAGGGGGAGTGCACCCTTTGCGGCCAATTAGAAGAGTTTGTGGATGTGCGATGGATGGATTGCAGGAGCCAATCGACTACTCGCAAGGCCCATCTATACCGTCAATGCCAGAGGAGACAGACAACCTTCCCGACTTGCCTACAATCTTGGAGCCTGAGATGGAGGCAATGATCGATGCATTGATTCCCATGGATGTTGAGACATCTGACCCGCTTAGAGAGGAAGCATCCATACCATTATATGATGGGTGCCGAGTATCTCGGTTGAAGACATTGCTTGCACTCTTAAGTGTGCAAGCAAAATACGGTTGGAGCGATACGAGTGTGATTGAGTTATTCAGGTACCTTGCACACAGACTTCATTGTTTTTTTTAAAAACAGTATTATTGCAAACATGGATGGATTTTTCAAGGTGTTTTATGATTTTTTCAGGTTATTGAAATATCATATATTGCCACCTACAAACACCATACCTGAGTCTCGTGATGATGCACGACATGTTTTACGGAAGCTTGGCATGGACTACAATAACATCCATGCATGTATCAACGACTGCATATTGTTTCGAGATGAATACGAGACTATGGAGACATGTCCAAAGTGTGGTGCTCACAGGTATCGATAGGACTTGCAAGGGCAGACCATCCCTCAAAAAGTCCTCAGACACTTTCCGCTCATCCCCCGCATAAACCACATGTTTCGCACGTCTGCCATGGCAAGCTTGACAACGTGGCATGTGCAGAATAGGTCCACGGATGGAGTGCAATGAATATCAGCAAATTCGCGCGCATGGAGCCACATTGACTCTACCTTCCCAGGCTTTGCGCGAAAGCCAAGGAATCTTCGGCTCGGTCTCGCCATGGATGGTGTGAACCCATTCGGGCTGCGCTCGACTTCTTACAGTGTGTGTCCTATAGTGCTTGTCAACTACAACATTCCTCCATGGCTTTCTACGAAGAAAGGACATCTCATCCTTAGCTTGCTCGTCCCGAGCCGCTACAAAGTAAAAAATATGGACGTGTATCTTCGTCCATTAGTCGATGAGCTTAAGATTTTGTGGGAGGAGGGGGTCAGGGTGCAAGATATGAGCAGGTGCGATGGTCGGCGGTCAGCCAACATTCGAGCCATTCTCATGTGGACGATGCATGACTTTCCGGGATTGGGAGAGTGCTCAGGTGAGCAGACCTTTGTTCTCATCGGTAATATCTATATTTTATTTCATTCAATCAAGTATTCACTAGGTCGTGGATCGCCTTGCAGGTCTCGTTACCTCAGGTTATCATGCATGTCCATTGTGTGGGCCAAAGTTAGACTCCCGAAGGTCACGAACCATGAAGAAGATGGTATATCAAGGACACGCTGCTTTCTTGCCGGAGGATCATGAACTCAGGGAAGGTTTTCTTGGACGACCTCCAGCACGTATGAACGCTGCAAGCTGGTACGAGCTGAAAATGGTAAACCTGGAATCACATCCAAATGGAATGCGACGGTTCTCAGTTTTCTACGAGTTGCCATATTGGACCCACTTACAGGTCAACTACTTGTTG
Source organism: Lygodium microphyllum (assembly GCF_053477565.2). NCBI lineage: Eukaryota > Viridiplantae > Streptophyta > Polypodiopsida > Schizaeales > Lygodiaceae > Lygodium > Lygodium microphyllum. Next base: position 79,338,536 of record NC_141157.1, on the reverse strand, counting down.
GATCCCATGCATATTTTAAAAAATGTGGGCAGCTTGCTATGGGACCACATCACAGGAAAGAGAGACACTATAGGGTCATGAATGGATTTAAAGGAGGTAGGTAAGATGGAGGCGCTTTGGCCGCAGTCGAGTGCTGAAGGGGGAGTGCAGCTTCCTCGCGCTCCCTGGGTTTTGTCTACCAAAGAAGAGCACATTGTGAAGCAAGTAATCAAGTCTATTCGCACTCCGACGGGTATGATGCGTTCTCTCAGGTCCGTATTTTCTAAAGATGACCAAATGTCTGGGCTAAAATCCCATGATTGGCATACGATATGTCAAGTTTGTGAATAGAATGGATTTTAATTAGTGTGGACATTTTGAAATTTGAAAAGTGACCATTATTCTTAATGCTTTCTCATTTGTGGCAGTTTGTCCTACCGATCGCGATCGCGGGATGCCTAACTCCAAAAATTCGCGGGGCCATTTACAAGCTGTCGACTTTGGTGCAATGGATCTCACAGAAAGAGATTAAGACGTCCTCTATTGAATCCGCAAGGCGGGGAGCAGTTGAGACGGTTTGTCTCTTTGAGAAATACCTGCCCACTAGCATGCTCACGATACAAGTTCACCTTCTTATGCATCTTGTGGATGAAGTGGAGATTGCTGGACCTGTCCATACGCGATGGATGTTCTTCCTGGAGCGCTTCATGAAAACCGTGAAAGGCTTTGTGCGACAACGAGCTCGTCCGGAAGGTAGCATGGCGGAAGGTTGGTTGGTGTCAGAGGCGTTAGTGCATATCTCACAATGGCTACCAACGGTGGAACCAGACAATGAAATGCTATGGACGCTGAAGGACGATGACAGGCTGACTGGAGATGTGGTGGTTGGAAATGGGATAGAAAAAAGAATGGATGCCTCAATGGAAGAGAAGGTGAATCGCTTTTGTATGTTGCACCATGCCTCCATGGAGATGTGGCTCTCCAAGTACCAGATTGCAAGGCAATATCGAGAGGAAGCGCGAGCTGAATTCCGACGCAGTACGCGTCACCGACCGATTCGATATCCCGAAGGCATGGAGGAGATGCCGCGGTTTATGTCAACACGATGGTTGCATGGAGCCTTGACCGCAGCATCCAGCGAAGGGACAGAGGTCTCAATGGAGGAGTGGGAGTTCTCGAGGGGATGTAGTCCAAAGGTAATGAGGGGTTTAGAATGTGTCGTATCTAAATTTGCTTGCTACATCTAATTTGAGTGTTTCAATGTGCAGTATAAAATATATAGTGCAGCGTGGTCGCGCGGACGGCATTTTCGGGTGGAGCGTATTGACAAAATGCACTCCACAATGGACTGTGGTGTCATGGCAAGGTTTGAGCAAGAGAGCCGGCGACGAGCAACGGATCCGAACACGGTTGTGGATGAGATGGAGTATTTTTGAAATTTGCAAAGTATTATTACGGTGGATTACCGTAGCTTCTCCATGATAATATTCGATGTGCAGTGGTTCAAAGTGGTACTTGGAGGAGCTGGCGCAACAGTTCGATGAGGTCCATCTAGATTTCTCGAAAAAGATTCCGAAAAAAAATGGATGGATTTGCGCGACACCTTTGTGTTGCCGGCCCATTGTGAACAGGTACAACTAGTCATTTGCTTGCTAATTGTAATACGACATGGTTTATGTCACAATGGTTTGAAGACGGTTTGTAAGTGTTTGTGAACAGGTAATCTTCTATCCAAATCCCCGACAACCTCGATGGTGGTATGTTATACCTTCAACTCCTCAAGGTGCGAGAGTATACGATCAAAGCGATGTTCCAGGCATAGATGAAGAAAATATGCAAATAGAGGGATCGAAATTACAAGGAGTGGAGGCCATCGCAAGCTTGGAGCCCGCATCGGCTAACAATGATGGAAATACAGAAGTCGTAAAATTTTTTGAAAACGAGGCAGACTCGTTCTTTTGTGGTGACATGTCTATCGACCTTCCAGTGTATGCAGAGTTGTGTCATGAGATTAACATGGGACCATAGAATACTTCATTCTTGGAGAATTGTATTACTCAATTCGTTGTTTAGATATTCCATAAAGGTAGATAAGATATGCATTTTAAGAGGGATTTTTCAAAAATGATTTATATTAATGTGCTTTGTATAGTTTAAATTGATTATTCTAACATTATTTTTTATATGTACAGGTATCAACATTTTTAGGATGAGTCGAGGGATGAGCGATGAGGAGTTTCAGGAGATGATGGCACGTATGTCTCCAGATCAGCTCGCAAGATTCAGAGAGATAGCAGATCAGGAGCTATCTCGTTCTTCATCAGGGCGCTCTGCTAGATCAGCTTCAGCGCGATCAGATGCTTTAGCTTCGAGCAGACAATCTCGACGCTCGCGACTTGGGCCAGAGGGAGGGACTGCGACTGCAGGAGGATCAGGGGGATGCTGCTGTGGAGACACGGACGCGGTGTCTCCGTCTCGTCGTTCAGCTGGAGCTCGGTCACCTCTAGGATTTGTCACACCTGTGGGGACGTCCACTCCAGTTACTCCGGCTTTTGCGCAGCCGTCGGCAGATGTCACGCCTTTTGGTGGCACTCCTTTTCGTGGCACCCCCTCTGGTGGCACTCCTTTTGGTGGCACCCCCTCTGGTGGCACCCCTTTGAGTGGCACTCCGGGAGAGGGTACCCCCGTCGATACACCGGATGTTCAGGGGTCTCCTGGATATGCCCAGGAGCGTGGACGGAGATGGGAGAGGGCCCATACAAGGCACACTCCTAGGGATTATGGATACCTAGTGGATGGCAGGTCAGGAGCCATCATCATGAATGATGAGGGGAGGAGGGTGATGGCTCGCATGAGGGAGTTGTGCCAACAAGTTTTTCGGCACAACGTCCTGGATCATTGGAGGAACATACCGAAGGGGAGAAAGGAGTACATAGTAGCATCCTTGCACGAGGAGTTCCCGGTGCTAGCCGCAGTGGATAGATTCTCTACGGGCTGGATGATGGATTGCATGCGTGCATACATGTCACATAGACGATCCGACACACGCAAGGCAATCAAGAGTGGGGCTCCAAAGCCCGAGTGGTTAGATGCAGACGACTGGCGCCGACTGAGGGAGGAAGCTACAAATTCGCCAGGACGTTGGAGTCAGCAGCGGGAGGTGGCCAGGGCACGAATCGAGGCCGGATCGGTACATCATCTTGGGAATGGCGGCCACAGAATATATTTGGAGGACTTTGTAAGTTTCTCTTTTGTTTTGCTTATTTGTTTTTTTGAGCTATTCTTTGTATTGACAATCATGTTTCTAACTGTTAGCATTTTGTTTTCTTTGCAGCACTCCATTACAAATCGCGATCCGCAAGGCCTTGAGACTCGATCTGCAAAGAGGCACGGTCTCAGATCATTGATCGACCGATTGTATAGACGCGGCGGCCCAATAAGTCACTCATCTTTCTTGTCCGTAGTTACCGTGAGATATTTGAATGCATTATTGTATGGTGGATTGATATGTTGTTTCTTTTTCTGCAGAATCCGTTTGATGCTCCTTTACAGTGGGAAGAGCTTTCGGGGGATGACGATTTGTAGCTCGCCCTTGGATCCTTAGAGCTCACATACCTTTAGTTTTTAGTCGCCCGATCTATGTAGACATTTTCTATGTATTAGTGATATTGTTTTATGATTGTACCAATCGCATTTTATGCGATATCATGTATTTATTTCATCTATCAGTTTTATGATTTCAATATATATTCTTTTTGTTTGCAAACGCTTTGTATGCAGCAGTGTAGAAACTATTTTGTATGGCTCTCATACAGCACACAGTGCTATATGTGGCAGGGCAGCTTGCTGCCCTGCCACAAATTTTTTTTTTCTCTGTTACCGTCGCTATTTGCATCGCAAATTTACTGCACGCGTCGCTATTGTCATCGCTATCAGCGTTGCAAATTCTCTGTAGTCGTCGCTATATGCGTCACTAGCGATGCATATAGCGAAAAATGTGACGTATATAGCGACGCATATAGCGACGATTCTATGGCGTCGTCAATAACGACGCTTTTTGCGACGACGAGGGCAAATTTTGTTGTTTGTATTTTCGTCGCTTTAAACGTCGCTATAAGGTCTATATCTTGTAGTGTCTAATTTGGAGAGACAGTCTTCAAGATTTGATGGAGAGGATGGCTAGCCATTATGCTTGGAGAGTATTATCTCATCCCTGAACTTCCTATCACCATGATTTGGTTAACATTATGTGGCTAATCATTGTGAGAGTACCACCCTAACCACTATTATTGGAATAATCCTATAGCCAAAAGAGGACCAAGGTCTCATACTTGAAATGGGTACCTACGGTGGAAACAAACCCCATATTCTTGCATTGCCAAAGTTATCACTATTCCTATGATAAGGCTCACCCATCTCATAACTGGTATTTAGAATGCCCATCTTTTCTAGGATGCTCGAAGAATTCACATTGGTTGATGTCACTACCACATTATTTACATTGGCATGTGGCTTTTTCCCATGTTCCTTCTCCATATTTCAAAATGAGAAATAACCTTATTGACAAAGGGTTGGGTTTTATTCATGGCATCCATTAATTCAATGTTCCCTAACTGAGTTTTAGTTCATTGTATCCATCAATTCAGGCCCAGTTGGATGCCTTATCTCATGCTAACATAGAGTATTATTTAAGGTACAATAAGCTCCTATCCCATATGAATGATAAAAAATGAATAACCAATTCTAAGAACAGATTGTTGTGGCTATACACAACAATAAAACAAGTTGTAAATACTCTATATGAGACTTAAAACCACACTATGCACGGTCTCTAAACCCTAAAATAATCAACGTAGCGCATGTATACATTGAGAGCACTTCTATATGACCTCTAGCCAACCTATGTAGGTGTAAAAATGACCTTCAAAGTTTATAAACCTCTTGGAAAAGCCTAAAATACCATGTTTTGACATGTAAGCCTTATATCCCCAAATCGAAGCTCATGCAAGGCTCTTTTTACCAAATGATCCCCAATTGCATATGAATATATACAATATAGCTAAACACTTTCAAGTTAACGCATCGAGCTTCTTTTGTAGCTCATCTCACACATGAACATATACAATATAACCAAACACTTTCAAGTTGACACATTGAGCTTATTGCCTATAAAGCATTCTTTTGGGGTCATCTATTATGTGAAAAAGGTTGTCTTTCTTGCTTATCAAATTGATATGCTTCATACACTTTATGAAATTTTGCAACTCTAAAAGAAGGAAACCCTATAAGAAACCCTTTGGATTTTATTAATTTTAGCCTTTGAACATTTATATATCTAATATGTCTGTGCCATATTTCAATGTTTACAAGTACTCCTTTGTCTTTAGTATACATAGTAACATTCATAGAAGGAATTCTAGTATCTAAAGTAAACATGCAGCCAACTATACTTTCTTTTGTGACCAATCTACACTTCTCATCAAAATCTTTCACAAAGTAGTCTTTTACATTAAATCAAAATTGCAACACTTGCTCTATCATTTGACTAATATACACTAAAATCTTTATAACTGATAGTATCTGTAATATATGAGAAATTATTTATCTAACTATCAAGAAAGGATAAGGGAAAATTTTTAATATATAAAATTGGGTGCAATGAGTCATCACCTCTTTGCACATAACTTGAATTTTGTAAATCTTGCATCTCTCTAAACCATTTAACATGGCTAGTCATATAATTATATATATTATGTATATCTAAACCTACATACCATACATCATCGTGTATTCCCTTTCATATAACAACATTTACCATATATTATATAACAAATAGATGCTCATTTTTATCTTTATTATATCTAAAGATTATGCATAGTTTTCTTACTACAATTTTATCATTATAGATATCATCCTTCTTAGAATAACAATAAACTATAATATGACATGTTTTGCCACAATAATGATAAAAAATACCACAATTTCTAAAACTTCTATTCTGGCATCCACCTCTTTCTCTAGAGCTCCCCCTTGCCTTTGATGTTTCCACGGCCTCTTGAAACTTACATTTTCTTGAACTATTGGCTCAACCTGGTTTGTTGGTTATTATCAACACATCCCATACCACAACCTCTTGAAGAGGATCTACCACATTCCCTTGGACCTAAACTTCAGTAAAATGTTCGGATCTGCTCACTACTTTTCTCAAATGATTCACACTGCATGTTGACTTTTTTTGTGATCATGAGAGAAACCAACTCATCAAGAAACTAGAAATGGCTTTCGTACATATATAGGATCGACAAATGATTTCCAAGCCTTCTCATTACTAAGGCCACAAAAAAAAGATGAAACCAAATTACCATCATCAAGCATTGCATCAATAGCTGCAAGGCATCTACAATGCTTCTCACTTTTAAAACATGCTCATTTACAGACATCTTTCTTTTTTTAAAAGTTTCTAAATTTTTAATATACCCCAACATGGTGTTGTGAATGACTGTAGATAGTCAATACATCATCTTTTTGTCTTTTTTATTCCATTCTTTCTACGCCTTTAATTATTCTACAATCACAAAATTACTTAGCTCTGTCCTCTTTTCTTCACCTAAAACAAACTCATAAAGGCCTTTCCTAATAAGAAGATTCGTTATACAAAACTTCCATGATAAAAATTTGTTTTTGTTCAACTTCTCAATGATAGGGTTTCTAATGTTCTTTGCCATTTTCACAAAATTGATAAAAAATAGCAAGCAAGTCTTCTGCAATCTTTTATAACAAGTTCATAGTAATATACCAAATAGACTCTTGCACTATCTTCTCAATAATACATGTAATTTTCAACTTGTTTGTAGATAAAACTTTTACTTTATTCCTATCAAACGTCTCGCAACTTACTGATTCAAAATCTGTAACCTTTTCAATCACTTTTGATCGACATAGCCAAAATTGCTATATAACCTAAAACTGCTATCCATAATCGTGCAATAATTTGAGATTTTTATTTTCCCTACCTTCAAAGTTTCCAAAAACTCTAACCAAGAGAAAAAGTGGAATAATGCGATAGCTTCTTACCCATTGCTTGTGTTGGGACCTAAAATGGGCACGACACGAGCTGCGGCCTCAAGAACTCACCTAAAACCACCCACACACGGCCTTGCAGCCAAGAGCATCTATGAACTTTTTGTTTGTCTGATTTTGTACTCCAACGAGTAATTATTTTTCCACTCCTAAAAAGGAGTCCCTAAACATATTGGTATTATACACCATGTAGCGCACACACACGGAGCACCCCTTAGTTGACCACCGTGGCTCCACTATGACTCTCCTACACCTCGGGGATTTGGCTTCAAGATGCACTGTGAACATAGAACATGTTCAAAAAAAATTACACTCTTTTAATTAAATGATCCAAGAGATGATATACAAACCTCACCAAATAACTTCCAAGGAATGGAATATCTATCCCTACGATTTGGGATACCTCACACTCTCAACATCGTGTCATCACTCATACAAACCGGTACTATGCATCTAGGATACGTTACCATGTGGCGTATCAATGCAAGTGTGAATATGACTATCGTGCTAAAATAAATGCTCATTGAAAGTCAGCAACATGAAAGTGCAAAGATAATTCTTTTTACGACTTTCCTTTTCTACGATAGTGCTTTGTTGCTTACGACTAGCGCTGAGTTTCCTCATGTTACTAGTCTCTTTTAATTTTTAAATATCCACATAATCTATATGATATGTAGCATGAATCATCATCATTTAATGTACTTCAACCACTCAACAACCCCCCTACTCCCTGCCATTTAAAATTTTTCATGCATTGATAGGTATAAGGCATAGTTCTTTATACATTTTTCTTTATTGAGAGCCATAAAAAATCACTCTAATAAAGAGATAGGCCTGAACTAAGGCTAAAACTCATGCTTCAGCTCTATTATAGATCCACACACATTAATCTTACTTTTTCTTATTTTTATGATGCAAAAAACCTATTTTTTCATTTGATTCTTGAGTATGCACGTGTGCGCATGATAAAAACCATAGAATTAAGAATACACATTGAATCATTGAATAAAAAAACCAGAGTTAATAATTATTTTTGCATTACTCTCTAATGAATGGTAGTTCCTCCAGTTGACAAGCCTGATATAAGTAATTAGCGGCAAGCAACAGAAACCTTATTATACAATTACTAGCAAGCTGCATTGCAATATGTATATCGTAATTTCTCTACTTGAAGATGATAAACAATACTTCATTTTTATTATGGAAATTTCAATTTAGCTTTAAACTTGACTATTGATTCTTGAGTATGCATGTGTGTGCATGATAAAAACCATATAATTAAAAATACACATTGAATCATTAAGCAAATTAAGTATGTTACAGTGAATGATCCATATCATCTTCAATGAGATTAGCCCTTGCTAAACTATCTACTTCTAGGTCTATGTTACCAAGAGGTAACAAAACAAATAAGTCTATCCCATTATCAGATGTGTTGCTATATTTCTCAATAACTTCATTAATATCATCGACAATCACATTATTATCTTCTTCTGTGTTTCCTTGAACATCCTCACCAGGTTTATCTTGTACTATATCACGCATATCATCCATTATGGTGTCATCATGCACATCATCATTAATTGTTGGATTGTCATCTGCTATCTCCATGTCCGTAATATTACATATATTGGTTTTGAGCGATTAGATATAGGGATGACATACCCCCATCGGTTATTGTTTACGATTGGATGATACACAACCTATATTTGAAAAACAAAAGTAAGAAACTTAAATACTTATTATATTGTGTATATGTATCACATGCATACATATTAAAAAATTAGCTTTTGCATATGTACCTGCTCGCATTGTTGAGGTAGTACTAATGTGTCATTCTTGGTTTGGTGAAATTTTGTAGAGTCAATGATTACAAAACCACTTGCATGACGTCTGATTGTGCAATACTGACCATTTGTTACCACTTCTTTAAACCACTTCACATCTAGTACATATATAAAGAATCATCTAAAGTCAAGCTTCAGAATATCTTAGATCAAGCCACAATAACCTTCCATGGTACCACTGGCATTCTCGAAGTGAGCAAGGACACCACAATCTTGGGTATTTCTCTTTTCATCTATACGTTGAGTTTGAAGATGTTTACCCTCACACCCAATAGAATTGAACAATGTGCACTAGTAGTAAAAGATAAAAGATCAAACATGTTAATTATTTATATAAAATATAACTTATAGAAACAAATAATTGATAGTATGTCTCACCTTTGATAAGCAACCTCGTACATATTCCCACTCTTCTTGAGATATATTAATTTCCTCCTTTTTTTCCATTCTCTCCATTTCCTCATGTAACCAATCTATATCAATATCACGTGGGAGCACATTTAGATAATCTGAAAATGAGACATTACGTCCATATCTGGTGCGAAATGCTTGTCTTTCAATTTTTCCTCTTGCCCTTGCTTCATTATATAGTGTTACCCATTTGCTCATTACATCACTATTGAGTACACAAAAACTATTTAACTTACAAAGTTCTTCTTTTGTTAGCACTTTACTCATTCCTTTTCCTTGAGGTATTATAGAGGTCATCCTCAAGTCTTCATCATCTTTCCATAGTCGTGGTTGAGAGGGATCCACTTCAGCAAGATATTCAGAGATATAAACAAGGGATGATTGCACTAACCAACCCTCAGCCATGCTTCCCTCAGGCCGTGCTTTTTGCCTCACAAAATCTTTCAAGGTTTTCATGAAGCGCTCAAGAAAAACCATCCATCTTGCATGAACTGTCCCACAAAGTGCGATCTCATCAATCAAATATACGAGTAAATGTAATTGAGTAGTCAAAATGGATCGAGGAAAAATTTCCTCCACCAAACAAACGACCTCAACATATAATACTCGAGCATCTTGCAATGTGTTTGGATCAATTTTCTTCGAGCTCACGTATCTGTCACGATGTATTTGAGAATTATTTATTTTTTTGTAGAAATTGAAAGATATATAATGAAAAAATACAATGTATACACACCTCACAAGCTCTCCCATCTTGTAAATGATATCATGTACATCTTTGGTTACACAATGGGATATGCTAGTAGGAAGTACAAACTAAATATAAACAATGTTCATAGATCAAATGATTAGCTGAGGAAAAAGACATCATACCCCAAAGTTTACACATAGTTACTCCACTAATTACTATATTCATGGTTAGAGATACCCTTACTTGAATCAATTTGTGCTAATCGTGGGACTTCAAACTAAATAGTTTCTCCACACCTCTTTTCTTTTTCTTTATGAAGGCTCCCTTGAGACATCTCATACATCCTATGGGTGTTCGAAAGCTACATATTTGTTCCTTCACTATTTTTTCCTCGTTCTTTGACAACATCCAAGGTGCATGGGGTAGCTCAAACTTTTCTCTGGGTCCAATGCGTGGCCAGGCTCATCTCATGCGACCAATGTTACGTAAATCCTCCCTTACATTGATTGAATCACGAGCCCTTATCAAGTGATCCCATAATGTAGATACAACATTTTTGAATATGTGCATGGGGTCCAACAGGTGATTGATCTTGAGTTCAGTCCAGTACGGAAGACGAAAAAATATAGAGAACCTAAAAAACAAACAATATATTATGTAAACAATTCATCATGCTAAATACTTTAAAGTCAATCGAGAGAAATGCACTTCTTATCGACTCATACCGAGTGGAGGGTGGCTGTCGGCATTAATCCATCTCTCCTTCCAATCTCGAATGGTTAGAGATTGTGGAGTCATTCCATTAGTAGGGAGAACATATTTGGGATGGTCAATAGGAAGAAATCGATGATGATTGTCGTAGATAACCTTCTTTAAACGTGCCGGCCTAGAGGAAACTAGAGAGGGACCACAAATAGGACATGCGTGATATCTTGATGTGGTTAAACCTGAACAAACAAGTGAATTAATAAAATGCAATTGATTTAAGTCTTGAATTTGAAATATAGAGTTATATACATGTACCTGAACACTCTCCGTATCCTGGAAAGTCATGCATGGTCCACAACAACATGGACTTCAATGTGAAATCTCTAGAGGATGCAGATGCGCTTGTATCTTGCACCTCAATACCTTCCCATAACATTTCTAACTCTTCAATCAAAGGCTCTAAGTAAATGTCCATGTTTTTTACCTTGTGCTTTCCAAGAATCTGAAGGGACAACATTACATGTCCCTTTTTAATTGCCATGGATGGAGGAATATTATAGTTCACCAATACCACTGGCCATACACTGTATGATGTGCTTTTGATGCTAAATGGAGTGATTTCTTGGCTCTTCTTTGAAAACGGGCCACAAATTATCTATATGTTGCCATGTCGGTGTGTCTGCACGGATCCTCCATTTTCCATCACTTGAATGATGACTAGTATGCCATGACATGAGCTTTCCAATAGACTTGCACTTGAACATAAGTTTTATATACGGAACAATCGAAAAATGTCGCAAAACCTTACGAGGCATATCCATTGACTTCATCTCCACTTCGTATCTTGATTCGCCACAAACAGGACACTCTCGTGCAAACTCGTGAATCCCACGAAATAAGACACAATCATTGACACATGCATGGATCTTGACATAATCGAGGCCTCCCAGAGATGTCAAGTAATGTCTTGCTTGCTCTCTCTTAGTTGGCAATTTTTTTCCTTTTGGAAGCATTTGTGATAATAACCTACATATATTTTTAAAAGTGAGTTAAAAAACCACCAACATATATTTTTGTCTGATTTCAAAATAGAACAATTAATATTATGATTCATAAGCCAAAGTGAATTGATACCTACTTCAATAACGCATCCAAACTGACATTACTCCATCCATAAATTGTTTGCAAGTTAAGTATCTCGAGGGACGCACGAAGAAAGGAGTACATACAACCTTCATACAACGGAGTAGATGATGCTACGTATAGTGGATCATCTAGCTTCGTAGAGTGACCTTCTCCCTGAACCGGTTGCAAAAATAGATGGTGTACCAAGTTGTCCAAAATCTCATCCTCTATGACTTGATGGGACATTTCATGAGGGCTACTATCATGGTCGTGAGTCTCTACTCTTCTTGAAGACTCTGCCTCCTCACGTCGACGTTTTGCAGCCTCTCGACGCTCGGGAGGGAACATCTGAGGATGTGGCACTGCATCCTGCTCAACCACAAAAGGGAGTTTCATGTACATTGATATATATTGAGTAACATAGACTAGCAATCTTAGTGGTAAAAAAAAACAATGAATACCAGTGATTTTTCTCGGTCCCATTCTCCATACAAGCTGAGGTGTGACATTGCAATTTGACGTGCTCGAAAAATACACCCTCAAGAATGATCGCACATGCATTTAGTTTTTCGTCGTAGCCATGCATCTCGATTATGAAGACCTAATGTTTCATCCTCACTTGAGGATGTGCTCATTGACTCATCAGCATGCACCACACTAGGTGATGACAATGACATGATTAAACCTAATTCATGACAACATCAAAATATTTGTCATTCATATGTTTACATACAAACTTCAAGCTAGCGTATTAATTATTCTAAGATCTCAATTTTAAATACACAAAATTCATCATAATTACATTAAAACTTATGATAAGAATTCACTATCAAAACTTATCTTAAAAACCAAAAATTATGATAAAGTCTAAATGCGCATCTATATCCGTGTTTACGTACGCATCTATTTACGCATCTATGTTCGCGTCTATACTCGCGTTTATATAAACCTTAGATGCGCAAATACATGCCAAAATAGACGCACACGTCAAAATCCAAACCATACTTAAATCATTTCTTTTCAAACTGCGCCTTTTCTTTCTTGAGTTTTTTGCGGTTCTGAAGCTTGAGTTATCTGACATGCAGTCTCTTCATGCCTCACCTAGTCTCTTCATGCCTCACCTCCTAATGACTCACCTCTTCTTTCATTTCAAACACACAAGAAGGGAAAAAGGAAAGCCAAGGAGAGGAAGAAAGAGAGAACAAGAGAGAGGAGAACAAGAGGAAGAAGAGGCAGCAAGCAAGAAAGTAAGCATCAAGGGAGGGTAACTTACCAAGGAGAGGAAGAAGGAGAAGGAAGAAATGCCACCACCCGCCACACCAAACACCCAAGGTGACTCTCTCTCTGTCTCTCTCTGTCTCTCTCTCTCTCTTTATCTCTTTGCTCTGTCTGTGTATTAGGATTTCTGATTCCATTATGTATTGCATTTTGTAAATCATCAATGGCGGTCGTCGGACTAAAATCAGCCCACTGAGCGCATCTACCAGCGCGTCTACATTTCACTGTAGACGCATGTATAGACGCGAAGAAATGTTTTCTCTCATTGCGTCTGAGGATGCATCTCAGAGCGCGTGTGCTGTCGTGTGTGCTCTACAATCTACACACAATGATACACATGCGCGCCAGAGCATTGACTTGGAAAATGCGTTTGATAGTGTATCTATACTGCATCTTAGATGCGGATATAGACGCGCTGGACAGAGGGTTGACTTTAGGAACGCGTCTGAGAGCATGTCTAACGTGCAATTTAGACGCGGTCATACACGCCCCAGCTCTCCCAGCTCTGATAAAAAATAATATATTTTTGCAATGATGAATATGAGAAGCATTAACACTTAAGTTTTATGCTCAATGTCTAAAGAAAGCTCTTTGAAAATGTTTAGGTATGGATGAAGGTAATATATGATTTTTTATATGCAAACAAATTTGTCTTTTTCCTGTGTTTTTTTTGCAGATATCGTATCTTGGTTCATCTAGCAATGACCCGGATTTGGATCGCATGAATGATACATTGGCCTCCTTCGGTAGGGGGTCAATGCATTTTTTGGAGGTTTTCCTAGTAGGGAAGACTTCATGGGAGAGATGACCAGACACCTTGGCCACTCTCCCACAGCAAGACGAGGTGTTCAACGTCATGTCTGGAATGCCTCTGACGTCTTTGCCTGGTACTACTTCCCAAACTCCAATTGCAGGTACTCCACATGCAGGTACTCCATGTGCAGCACCTGTACATGCATCGGATGAAGCACAAGCGTCAGCCGACGCACGTGCATCTGCAGAAGCATGTGCATCCAGCGAAGTAGAGGGTAGTCGATAGAGAGGGAGGAGGGAGAGTCAAGGGGGAGGACGAGGCTTGTGTGGGGTTTGCTTAGGAGGTGGCGAGCGATCACCCTCACTAGTAGATCACGTAGAGGAGCCTATATGCCAGTACTATAGAGTTAAAAATGTGAAAGCCTATTCAATATTCCTATACTATGCAATATGTCCATCAAGTCATAAGTGCGATCTTGCCCAACCATGCTGCCAACTTTGCTAGAAAAGATTTCAACTACATTGGATCCAATCAAATGTATTGGAAGCATCTTATTTGGATGAAAGTCTCTAAAATATTTTATGAGTAGTACAACGATGTGACATGAGAGTTGAACATCTAAGAATGCCTCCTTACTAATAAACTTCTTTGATAATGCATACATGGCACGTTTTAAGTCTAAGATCTCCAGAGTTGGAAGAAGAATGCCACTTTTGGTACTAAATGGACTCTCTCTAACGAAGCTCAAGTATGGAGACAAGAAAATATCAATGTAGTCTCTAGCAACTTCAAGATAGACTTGTGTTCCAACCATGCTCCACTCCTTTCTATGCTTTCTATTATTTGCTAGCTCTCCCAAACACCATTGGACTTGCTTGCTACATATTCTTTGTGTTGTAGCCCAATTTTGACAATCATCTTGTCTGATATCTATTTCCTTAAGGATATGTTCATCAATAGAAAAAGAATCATAAACAATGGTAACATGACTCAAAGAAACCCATACATCCCCAAGAGCCAATTGACTCTTGGGCTTGTTGAGAATATTGACTAGCTTTTTCACATTGTGTATAAAATACTAATCATGCATGCTTGAAAACTATCCATTTAATAATTTCTTGAAAGAGGCCATCCATCCCATCCAATCTCATATCGAGCACCATGCTTATTTAAATAATTATCTAATATTGCTTTTCTTCGTCAACTATCTCCATCTAATGCATGTCCAATAATAGGGCCTACTTTTGATTTGAGCTTCTCATCCCGTAATGTCAAAATTTCAATCCACTGTCTATGAACAAAACTTCTGTAAAATCAATTACACGTACAATGAGCAGTAACAAACAAGTGTGAAAGTGCTTCATGAAGTGGATTTGCTACAAATACTCTTGCATAACTACCAATAATACGAGTCTCAAATGCATCAACAATGATATCATGACCTACTTTTCCTTCTCCAACTTTAATCATGTGTGATGTCCCGCATTCATGGTCTGAAGGCTTCTATGCATCGTTAACACCATATTGGGGAATATGGGAATTTTCCATAATTTTGGGACACATAGTCAAATCTTTGGATTTGTCATAACTTGAACACTATAACTCCAAATCGAGCACTTTATAGCTCAATAGATTCCATTTTCCAAGCGCTTTCCAATGATAGGTCATATCATATCGTTTTGATAAACTTACGGGCATGTTATCTGGGTGCCACCTTTTTAGTATTCAAAAAATGGGAATTGGGAGAATCCCAAACTCACTAATCTTGTGTTAAATCCAACGAGAGTATCATCTTTAGGATTCCACCTATGATGAAAATAGTAAAGGTTATAAAATCTTAAAATTTTATTGATAATATTTTTTGCAAGTCAAAAGAACAAATATTTTAGTATGTTTACCTTATCCGCTTCTTTATAGCGGTCTCATCTTCCACCAAGATAAAGGGAATGTTTCCTATAATACCATGTTTTTCTTTTGCCTTTCGATATATTTTAGCAATAGCATCAAATATATATCCATGTATCCCATGGATAAAGTGGGTGTCTTGTCTATGGCCTCTTGTCGTCGTTGAGAGTGAAGGGCCATTTAGGTTAGCAGTGAGGAACTCGTGCAACTTTGGTCCACCCCACATCTTTGCAACTCAAACAAAGATTTTGTATTTGTACTATATCATTGATGTTCCTTTGAATGTACCATGTTTAAGTCAAAATAGTATATAAATCGAACCTTGAAGGGCACAAATGTAACCGTGTGTCATCGTACTTGCATCTTACACAAGCAAAGATTTGGTCTCTGAAGTCATGTAATGTAGCTGTAATGACTTCAAAATCTCAATGAACTCAGCACTAAGTAGTGATGGAGGATGACTTTTTCAGATTTTTAGCTATCTCTTCCTCTTTCTTATCACTAATTGGTGATGGAGAGCAAGGACACCATAAGAACTGCATGCAAAAATGCGCCACACTTAAAACTCAATAGCAATAATTCATGTTAACTCCAATTTTCACTGCATATAACTATTACTTCCAAATACTTAAAACTCCATAACAATTCCTCTCAACTCCTATTTGCACTACATATATATTTTAATTCTAAACAGGAGCTTCTATTAGATGAAAACACGTAATCCACTACTCCAGGCATAAGTCAGTGTGGGTACGAGTTCAACCCATACTACTCTGGCAACACTTAAAACTTCATAGCAATTCAAGTCAACTCCAATTTTCACTGCACATATATGTTAAATCCAAACACCAGCTTCCACTAAATGGAAACACATAATGTACTACTCCAAGGCATAAGCTAGCTGGATAAATTCAACCCATTCTCCTTACCTAGAAAAACCTATCCCTAGGAAGTCAATTAAGCAATTTGCCACTGAAAGACCAGATATTGAAACCATTCTCAATTTGATGTACATATGTGATTGACCTTGACACAAACTTGATTACAAGTAAATGCAAATGATTATAGATCACACTACTTAGAAGTAAATGGTAACTATTCTATAGTGTACTATATTTTCCTATATCCTTTGAACCAAAACCATGAGAGTTCTAAAAATCATTACCTTCCTATTGGATCCCAATCTACATCTATGGCCATGAAGTGGTAAGCTATGACGATTGTTTCCAATTCATCAACATTGTAGAAATCTAACTGCCCATTGTATGCCTTTAGTCCAACCAAAACAATAAATTGCCCAATTGGAGACCAATAAATGAAATTTGCTTGCTTACCCTTCAAATTTTTGACTTTGTTACTCGCCCCACATTGTTTGGACTTTTCATAGAGTAGAATGTAACATCTTGTCTAGGTCCATCTCCACGAATGATGGCAAATCTGTGACCTTTAGGCTCCCCTGCAAATGCAATAATTTTTTCATTTTTTCTTTCTAGTTCCAAAACCACGGAATTGGAATGTCTCTCTCCTAGATTCAGAGCAATTCAAATCCAGTGTATGTACTCTTTTTTTGTGTACCTATCTACTTTCATGACCAAATAATCCCAATGCTTTGCTAGTACATTTTACAATCACTACCACTAAATAAGTCCTTTTGTTTGAGCTCCTCCCTATTGGGGATCTACACTAGACTTACATATCAAACTATGCAAGAACCAATTAAAGCAGCAAGTCCAGTCGAGACACTCCAAAACTACACTATTGTGAATGATAGAGATAAAGGGGGTGACCCTGCTCAACACAGTAGCAACAATGAGCTAGAAGAAAAAAATGATGCACAACACAAAAAAATACCATTCATAATAGGAAGGCACAACAACAATTACAACTTCTAGAAACAATGCATCTTATGAAAGTTTAGCATAAGGCCAAATGCACTCACTCTAATAGATTTATTTCCTCCATTTCCTTCAAGAACAAATAAAGCCATGATAGAGTCTATGGGGGACCAACTAAAGACCATGACATTGTCTACTATCAAGGATTTCTTATCAAGAAGATTCATGGTCTCAGTCTCATACACGTTGATTGCATTCTTGCCTATTAGAGCAAAATACTTGTCATCTCTATATGCACCAGCATGAAAGCATCCATTAATCTCAATTAACTTTAACTGATAAGAGAGAAACAAAGAATAAATAGAGAATAATTATACTTGAACACTAGCTAAGAGACACCTACCACACCCCCTAATCCACAAGTTGCAAAATCATCTACCCTTTCCTTAAATTCTATAAGCACTTTCCCAGCCCTCACATCATAATAAATTAAGTATCATCCTCTAGATAAACATATCTAGACATCAGTAGATACTTGTGCAGGTAGTTTTCCAAAGAATAAATAAAATTCATCAATAACCTATGTATCTCTAGGGTTGCTCATGACTACTATATGTCACAATCTATTTGTCTCTTAGAGAGAAGTTAATCAGTCTAACCTAAAAGAGTAGATCATAGAATTGATACAAGAGCCATCATTCATATTTAGCAACATTCCCAACTTACAAACCATAAACGAGAGAAGATGAGCCATACCTAAGGATGAATGTATCACATTATTTGGGACACCACCCCATATAGCTGCACGTTGTTTATGAATTCTGGAAAGGTAAGACCCAAGGGGAGCTACAACTATCTAAACTACAGAAAATTCAACTTACAGAACAGTGGTAAACAAGGTCAAGTTTCCCTAATCTAGCATCATTCCAATAAACTTTAATCTCTAATCCAAAGCAAACAAAAAATTGCTCTTGGCCTTGTTTATCTGTCACCCAAGTTAAAAGATTTTCCTGAATACACGTAAATCATGATGAGATCATACCTAAGTAGTCTAGAATGGTATAGATGCACCTGCAAGAGTAGCTACATGCATATCCCAAGACTATAAGGTGTGACTTTTGGTGGTGCCCATTTGTTTGACACTTTCATATACTTGTCAAATTTATCAAACATGTTGATTGCAAAAACATGGGACTCATCCAAATTGTAGCCATTAGTTTGTTCTCTAGCTATTTGAGACTCTTGAATGCATGAAAATTATATAAAGTATAAGTTCAAAGACCAAATGCATGATCCAAACCTGGACTTCTATGTATACCACACAAACAGAAATCAAACAATGATTCACAAGTTGGCATTCTGTAACGTGTCCACCTGTTATCTTCAGGTCACATCTTAGCAGTCCATCGGAAAGGATGTCTAGAAAGCTCCGCCCGGCACTCCCATGGAATGTTACGGGGTTTGCGATCTAGGGCTTTTCGCGTCTACCACGTAGCGGAAGTATTACAACTGTTCCCACTTAGGACCGACCTGAATTAGGGATTTTCCTATTGGTCATTTCCTAACGGCAACTAGCGTCGAACTCGAGCGAACTACTTTACGTAGAAATGCCAGGTCTGAAGTGGATTCACGCTACACTTGGTTCAAGGATAATGGGAAATAAGAGGCATGTGAAGCTCAACCTCTCTGCCATAAGGCATAGTCCCATTCCTTTCCCCTGAAACAATATAAATCGGGATCATCTATAACTTAGACTCTAGGTCAACGCTCTTGCTGTTCGTGTTCTTTGAATGATCTTCTTGCTGTCCATCGTGATTGAGAAAAGTTCCTGGCCAATCGGGACCACCCATTCGTAGGACAGACCTATGGCCACATCCTTCGTACTTTCCTCAGGTTGTTTTAGTTATTTAATTACCTAATACATTTAGTTGGACATGTGTCAATCAGCCTCCTTAATTAACCCGTTAGGCACTGGTTCCTTCACGTAATCATAGCACTTGATATAGAAAAACAGTGTCACACAAGTTCATTTTTCAATAGCTTATCATATTTATATTTCAAAATACATAAAGTCTAGCCCGTAGGCTTACCCATAATCCGCCCAAAGGCTATCCAACAATCCACAGGGATCACTAATCCAAGATTCTGCCCGTAGACTAGTATGCGGGCCTCGAGATCCAATCTCGAGTCACGTTACCCTCTTGTGCAGGGCCTGGAAATCGAGGGATTTATGGCCAGAGCCCCCCCTGGCACCCAAGCATCCTCCTGCTCCAAGTAGCGCTCAACGGAGAGACCTCTCGTGGTGGGTTTGGTCCACCTTCCCGGTGCACTTAACAACCCTCTTGGTTAGGGTCACGCAGGTAGTCAGGGGTAACTGAAGCTGCCTCTCCCTTCAGGCCTTCAACCTGAAGCATTAGATATCTATTTATCGTTTAATTCTTTGAGCAAACAAAGCAAAAGAGTGCTCTTAAAACTGTTACAAGCACAGACAATTTCATTGGTCGTTATTTTTGGCCAACTGCTAAGGAGTGAATCCTTCTTTTCAAATGCATCCAGCACTCGATCCGGGATCAATTGCGACTTGGCAAGATCCCCAAGGGTTTGTTTGTTAACCCTATATCTTGGGTTAGGGCCGTACCCTATTAACCCGACTTAGTCAATACCTTAAGTTCATATATTATTCCAATTTATAGATGGGTCCTTTGCTTCCAAGCAAATATCTAATCCCCGTATCTTGGTCACTTTACGCAAGAAAGGTACTATATCGGGACAAATTTTCATCCTCTTGCAAGATAAAATTACGTAAGAATCTACCAATTCTCATTTCGAGGAATTGGCCATTCCCTTGTGATCAAATCACAAGATCATGCAACTCTACAACTTGTTGCACAAGTGTTGCATCAATTATGGGACTATTTACCCATCGAATAGAGTCACGAGACAGTCTGTTCCTGATTGCATTAGGCTGACATTGTCAGTCCTAGGGTTTCGAGTTTCATTTTCTTAGCGAGAGATTCTTATGAAAACCCTAGATCACTTCTCGCAAGTATGTCCTACTGTCCCTACATTCAATGAATGTGGGCAAGTATTTAGGGTATAGGAGTTTCAGTTTTTGGCAATATGTGCGACTAGGTAAATGTCTTCACTATGCTAACCCTAGTCAGTTCCTTGGGATACGTTGCATTGAATTGCCCCTTTTCTAAATGAGTACTGCACGGTTTTAGGTGTTTAGGTTTATACCAATTTAACCTGTCTATTCTTGAAGATAATTACTCTATCATTTCCATATCCACATGAGTCATTGTTTACACGTAAGTTGAATTTCAAACCCTAACTTTTTGGTTTAAGATCAAGCATAGGTTAGGCTATAGGCTATAGCCTAATTCCAATTAATCATTCTATAACATGCAAACAAGATTCATGCTAAAACATGCAGCCTTTTATTACTTTCATTTCCGAATGAATTTGTCGTATGCAGAACTTACACACCCTTCTGTTAAATTAAGTTTTTAGACCACTTGCCTAGTTAAATCTTCTTCATGTAATCCTAGCAATTTCCTACGATTGCTAATAACTTTCTTTAAGAATCATTTCAAAAAAAATTCAATAATGCAATATGTGATTTATTCCTTCCATGCTTAATCGGAGTGTACTTTCATAATTCTGTTTTGTAAATATGGACATTAATTTAATTTCAATTCATTGCAAGGCACAAAAACTACTTGCTAGAAAAGCATATCAATCTTCTACTCACTTTATTTTGTTCGTTTTATTGAAAATACTAATGGCCGAACTCTTCCGTCGTGAGCTAGTTCTTTTAAATTAACAAAAGTATTTAAGACGAAAAATGCATCCTATCTCCAAAAATCATCCACGCACGATTGAATTATAACAATGTAAAATAAAAATTAGAAAGAAAAACCTAGACTTGTGGTGAGATGTCCACATGGATGTTAGGAGACAATCCTCCTGCGGTTGCGCCTTTTGTGCCTTCTTAGGGGCCATTGTGAATTCTGCCTTTTTGCCTTGGACATAGAGTTATGATCTTGTCCGTCTCTTCGTACGCGAAACTCCCTTTGTGAATCGGCTTTAGAAGGCCTTAAAGACTTGTGGGAGTTGCAATAGGAATGATGGTTTTTTTACAAAAACTGGTTATGGTAAGCTTTATGGGAGATG
The DNA here is from genome assembly GCF_053477565.2 of Lygodium microphyllum. NCBI lineage: Eukaryota > Viridiplantae > Streptophyta > Polypodiopsida > Schizaeales > Lygodiaceae > Lygodium > Lygodium microphyllum. Next base: position 79,316,747 of record NC_141157.1, on the reverse strand, counting down.
TATGGAAAGAAAAATCCACGGAAATGGAGTTTAAAAACACGACTTTTTGGAGCACGGGGTCCTAAATTCTAGAGTGAGACTGGGTGAAAGGAAGTGTAAGGGCCCACTTGTGAAGGGGTTAAATCCCGGGGAGGGGGTTTTAAAACCTTTCAAGGTAAGCCTTAGTAAAGCCACGGGAAAGGGCTTAGTGGCTTTTTACAAGGTCTACTGAGACCCCACAGAAAAAGGGAAGCAAGGGGTATATAAGCCCTTGCAAGGGGAATTTTATGTGGGGGGGTTTACCAAGCCCACATGGACAAGGGCTAAGAGGATCCACAAAGAGGAATGGGGATGTAATGTGGAAGGGGGCTTAGGAGGCCCAACCTTGGAAGCTTCTAAAGCTTCTAGAGCTTTCAGAAGCCCACATGGAAGGAGGTCAGGTGGGATTTTTGACTGGTGGCAGCGACAACATGTCAGCTCCTCTCCCTCTCACGGCGGCGTCGGCAGTCTTCCCCTCCTTCATGACTGTAGTGCTTCATGGCAATGTCGGCAGTCTGACCCTCTTCCTCTCTCCACACCAACACTCCCCTTCTCGGCTGGCGGTGATATGGGCCTCTCCCAACTCATGGCAGCGCAGCGCCTTGTCCCCCCCTCTTGACGACCAACATCAACCCTCTCACTCCACGACAGCGACCAACGGCAGTGTCAGAGTTCTCGACTCTCCCTCCTTTTTCCAAAGCTCCCATAGCCATGGTTTGGTAATAAGTGTTGTTTTCCTAAGCTCTTGTCTAGTGAGGTAGTCCAATCTTCTACCAAATCTTGTTCCCCTATTTCCTCTCTTCTCTTCTTGTACTAGCTTCTCCCTATATATTCTCATTCCAAAGTCATTAAGCTTTGATATACTATTGCAATGACTATAAGAGAAGTCTTTGAATGGTTGCCCATTGGTTGAAGCACATTGACAATCAACATAACAAAAGCAACCATCTATTTAAAAACATGTTCTTCCATAATCCAGACTTGCCCTAGTAAAAAGTTATGCGAACCAAAGTTTACTGCCACATTGATCATTTAATAAAGGTTTCACATTGATTTTCTTCTTATTCACTTCAATAATGTGGCTATATAAACCTCAACATAACAAGTTTAAACTTTTCAATGGTTTTCTATTATCCTCATGGTCATTAGGAGATAGGGGGTGATGAATCACCTTCGGTTGGGCTCCCCACCTTTGTAGAAAACAAAAACTTGCTTTGCTTTCGATCATGTGTCGTTCCCTTTCGAGGACGTCCTTGCAAGCCTGTAAGTAATGGCTTGGATTTGTCAACCTCCTTTGAAAACACCTTTGTGTGTAAGATTGTCTTTGTTTGTTCAGTCAAATTAGTATATAAATTGAACCTTGAAGGGCACAAATGTAGCCATGTGTCATCATACTTGCATCTTACACAAGCAAAGATTTGGTCTTTGAAGTGATGTAATGTAGCTGTAATGACTTCAAAATCTCAATGAACTCAGCACTAAGTAGTGATGGAGGATGACTTTTTCAGATTTTTAGCTATCTCTTCCTCTTTCTTATCACTAATTTGTGATGGAGAGCAAGGAAACCATAAGAATTGCATGCAAAAATGCACCACACTTAAAACTCAATAGCAATAATTCATGTTAGCACCAATTTTCACTGCATATAACTATTACTTCCAAATACTTAAAACTAGCTAAGAGACACCTACCACACCCCCTAACCACCAGTTGCAAAATCATACTTAAAACTAGCTAAGAGACACCTACTACAAAGAATAAATACAGAATATTATACTTGAACACTAGCTAAGAGACACCTACCACACCCCCTAATCCATCACTTGCAAAATCATCTACACTTTCCTTAAATTCTCTAAGCACTTTCCTAGCCCTCACATCATAATAAATTAAGTATTACCCTCTAGATAAACATATCTAGAAAGTAGTAAACACTTGTGCAGGTATTTTTCCAAAGAATAAATAAAATTCATCAATAACCTATGTATCTCTAGGGTTGCTTGGTTCATGACTACTATATGTCACAATATATTTCTCTCTTAGAGAGAAGTTAATCAGTCTAACCTAAAAGAGTAGATCATAGAATTGATACAAGTGCCAACATTCATATTTAGCAACATTCCCAAATTACAAACCATAAACCAAAGAAGATGAGCCATACCTAAGGATGAATGTATCATATTATTTGGCACACCACCCCATATAGTTGCATGTTGTTTATGAATTGTGGAAAGGTAAGACCCAAGGGGAGCTACAACTATCTAAACTACAGAAAATTCAACTTACAGAACAGTGGTAAACAAGGTCAAGTTTTCCTAATCTAGCATCATTCCAATAAACTTAAATCTCTAATCCAAACCAAACAAGAAACTGTTCTTGGCCTTGTTTATCCGTCACCCAAGTTAAAATATTTTCCTGAATACACGTAAATCATGATGAGATCATACCTAAGTAGTCTAGAATGGTATAGATGCACCTGCAAGAGTAGCTACATGCATACCCCAAGACTATAAGGTTTGACTTTTGGTGGTGCCCATTTGTTTGACACTTTTATATACTTGTCAAATTCATCAAACACATTGATTGCAAAAACATGGGACTTATCAAATTTGTAGCCATTAGTTTGTTCTCTAGCTATTTATAAGTTTAAAGACCAAATGCGTGATCCAAACCTGGACTTCTATGTATACCACACAAACAGAAATCAAACAATGATCCACAAGTTGGCATTCACATCTAAGAGTCCACCTAGACCTGAGGCATTGTGTACTCTATAAAAGCATAGCCTTTAGTCTTTTCAATTTCTTCATCCTTGGGCACCCAAAGGCTATGCTCTCTAATAACTCTAATTTTACCAAATATCTTCTAAACCACACCCTCAAGCTTCTCATACTTTTTTGGAAACATTCGCATCAAGTAAATGGTAGCCACACGCACCTCTGGATCCCAAAATCTTCGCAGGGTTGGGGGGGTAAAACATAATGTTTTCGAGGTTGACTTGGGAGAAGTCGATCTTAAGATGGATGCCATCCCTCTGCAGGCCAAGGGCAACGTGATGGGGAGCTTGCAGTGACTCGGTGAGCTATGCCATAGCCATGAGCTCAAAGGAAGAATAGAGAGAGGGGGACTATAAGTCTTCCAACCCAATCCTTATACAGAGAGAAATTCTAAGAAAGAAGAGTTTGAAGCTTGGCTGTCTCATCATGTTTGGATTTTCTCATTCTTCATGTTCCTTTTTTTCTCTCGATTTTCATAATAGCAAAATTATGTGTGAGGCAGTTTTAGTCATGATGCATGGGAAGACCAAATTTCTTGACGCCTGTTCAGACCTTTGCAATGGTATTGGTTGGGATATCTGACCACTTCTCCATGTTTATTAGTAATGTCTAGGTGTTTTCGGTGAGCCTTGTTAATATTCTATAATTATTATTATTATTAGAAAGAACCTTTGGAATGGGAGACATGTTTCATTCCAAGCCTTCCTTGCAAATGTATTTATGACAGCCATGTGTCGACTTGCATGCCCAACTACAAACACCCATGTGCAATGGGTGCTTTCTTCCATTTGTCTCGTATCACATAGGCACAATCCCATGATTGAGAGACCCTATAGAGATTATGAATGAAGGTATGGGGAAAACAACACTCAAATATTTCATGGCCCTACCACCTCAATGAAGGGTAACAACCACTATAAAATCTGATACATGACAAACCTATCATTAAGATGGACTTAACGTGGACGTACATGAACATGTATGAATATTAACTTTAATATTGACATATAGATATTAATATTATAATTATGTCTTTATATAAATGTATATATAAAATCATGTGTCTTTGTGTAATGATATTAGATAAACCTATATATAATATATTATTATTATTATTATTATTATTATTATTATTATTATATCATGTGAGGAGTCATCTTCATCTTCATGATTAAGAGAAGTAGTATTAGCAAGATCATCAAGCCCAGATTCTTCATTTGAAGAGTCTAGATAGCCTCCATAAATAGTCATCAGAGAGTTCACAACAACTATTTTCAATGCCATCTAGATGCCACATAGTCTCCTCCATAAGGGGATTTTCAATGGCATGCTCGTGAAACCTAAATCTTTCTGATAATGTCTCTTCATCAAGGTCAATGCACATAGGATACACTACAAGGATACAAGCACATAGCGATGGCGGTTTTTGACGCAAATTAGTAGTGACGGTACTTAGGCGAAAAAATGTGGGCTGAAACCCGAGGCGTCATTTTGCGAGAACGAACAAAAGAGAGAGCAAACTCCATCTTTCATTTGGGAGGGAGAGGGAGAGAAAGAGAGAAAGAGGGAGAAGGAAAGCTTCTCGCCATTGTCGCTGCCATTTACAAAGAAGAGGAGGAAGTGTACAGAGGACCAAGAGGAGCCGCCGTCGCGAAGCGAAGCCGCGGAATCCAACCTTTGGCCTTTGCGGTGAGTGCATTGTTCCCTCTTGCTTTTTTTTCTCTCATTTTCTTTTGCTTGTTTTTGTTAAAAATCATGTGTATTGAGAGAGAAAAAGAGGAAATGAGAGAGAGAGAGGAAGAGAGAAAAGGAAAGAAGGAATGAGAGAGAGAGTGAGAAAACATTAAACATAATAGGGAAAGAGAGAAAGAGAGGGAGAGGGAGAGGGAGGGAGGGAGGGAGGGAGAGAGATACGGAGAGAGAGGAAGGGAGAGGGAGGGAGAGAGAGATAGAGAGGGAAGGAGAGAGGGGGGTGCCGCGTGCCCTAGAGGGGAAAGGGGGGCTGTCACATGCCTGGAGGGGAGAGGGGAGCTTCCACGTGCCCTGGAGGTGGCAAGGGGGGCTGTCGCATTCCGTGTGAGGAGTGCAGGGGGCCTCCATACATTACTAAAACCCCCCCAAGACCCTATAAAAAGGGCTTAAGTGTGAATAAGAAAAAAAAAGGGAGATGGTGACCCTTCACGTTGGTAAAACCTGGAGAGAGAGAGAGAGAGACAGAGAGCGAGGGAGGGAGAGTACTAAGAGAAAAGAGGGAGACTAAGAGAAGAGAGAGAGAGAGAGAGAGAATGATTTTTTCTTCCCTCTTTGAAGAACTCCGAGCTTGCCATCTTTCTTTCCCCCCCGGCCCTCTTGGAGAAGGTCCTCATGCACGAGTCCCTTCCACAAGGAGTCGTCTCTCTTGTAACTTGGGTGTGTAGCCACGAAGCAAAAGCCAAATCATACGATGCCTCCCAAGCAAAATAAGGTCCAATCAAACACGAATACCACTTCAACTGATGGAGCTGTTGGTCAAGGAACTGCGTCACTTGATAATTAGGTGCATCCGATAAATCGTGCCCTGATGGGAGGCCTTAAGGACGTAGGCTGACTTCATTGGGACGGGAAAGGTATTCGACGAAAGTCTATGATAACTAACCACAATTTAGTTTACATCATTTTATCATATTGGAAATTGTGTTTACTTGCACTTTGTCATGTTTTGAATGAGTAAATTGCACGAAACGTTTTGCATTCATGCAGGAAAAAAACATCAAGGACCTTATTGGTTGTGCTCGTAATGCTTTAGATTATGCACTAGCATTAGCATGCTTGAAGGTATTGAAAAATGGGTTATTAGAACACTTACGCATATTTTTCATTAAGCTGAAATTGTACTTTTTTCTTTGCATTATTAAATTTGTGAAATTGGAAAGGTAGAAGTAACGGCTTGAATCAAGTACATGAAGTTTGTGAATTGCTACGATAACGGTTAAGTATATCTAGGCCATTGCAATACTAAAGTATGTATTACACCCCTATAAACCTTCAGAGGGAAGTGGTTCACTTTTGCATTAGGCGTGATAACTTCACGTCCTCCACCCAAAAGAAAAATACAAGTTTCTATTTGTATTTTTCATAAGTTCATCGAAATGAATTCCCAAAAGCAAAGACCTGCATTGCAGCATTGTCCTAGGGAAGAGACGCCTCTAGATTACGTGGCATCATGATCAGTTTCAGTTGTGCTGCTAGGGATTCATCTTGAAGATAACTATAAATCACACATACGAAATACTAATAATTTCTCAAGAGCCATTCAATAAAAATGAACCCTATATATGCAAGGATAGGGCTCAACTCAACTTATTTAGGGTTTTAAAGAAATGAAGCCAATCTATTGTTACTTCATAGGGGGGCCATGAGACAAATAAAACACTCATTGGTCTCTATTCTAAATCTAGCCTTGATAAGCTAAAAAGACCTTGAAAATATCACCTTTAACCATGACACAATCTGATGTTAATACAAGAGAGTTCAAGTGCCTTCCAAGATAAGAACCTAGATTTAAAGGCTAGCAAGCTAAGAAAGCTACCATCCACGAACTATCAGATATAGATCCAATTGCATAATTGCTCGTTCCCTTCACACAATGGGGGGGACGAAATGAAGGTATTCCCTATCCTTCGGAGGAAATTGGAAATTATCGCCAAGGCAAGAAGGACAAATGCTAGGGTCAAGAGAGGGACCTCACCTTAGTAGATGTCTCAAGCAGTCATTTGCACCTTTGTTTGTGCTTGTAGATTTAGGAACACTGCTTCAACTTATTATTATTAATTTTTTTTAAAGAGAGATTGTGTAACCTCAAACTCATAAATGAGTATAGTGAATCAAGTTGAATGTTTAGAGGGTGCGCCAAACCACCCCCATTTGACCCTCAATCCTAGCTAGGGGGTTCTAAATAGCCATGACGGGAACGTGGACCGAACTCACCATGAAAGGTCTCTCCGCAGATTGGTTTGAACGTAGGAGGACACTTGGATGCCAGGGGGGCTCTGGTTGTAAATTCCCTGCCCCAGATCCTACTCAAATGATCAACGTGACTCAGGATAGATTATCGAGGGGCCCTTGTTATTAGTGCAAGGCGAAAACTTGGTGGAAATTAAGTGCATCCTTACAGATTGAGGATATTGTCCCTTTTGAACAAGATTTGTATCTCTGATAAATTGCTAATAGTAAGTACTTCTAGGGAACTTATTTGAATTTTTTTTCATGTCAATGCCATAAGATTACATGAACAACCCTGTCCTAAAAGTGATAGGGCTAATTAGACAACTAAAGTATGCCAAGTGAGGGAAGCGGGAGGACAGAACCCCTGATGGGTTTGTCCTATGGCACGGTGGTCCCAGAGAACCGAGAGGCTTCTCACAAGGTTTTACTGACAACCGATGCTTAGAAATTGTTAGGTTAGAACCCGGATTCATGCCATTTTAGGGGACCCGAATGGGACTATGCCCTATGGGCAAAGAGTGGAGCGCCGCATCCCTCTCATTTTCCATTCTCTTTGTACCAAGTGCGACATGGATCTGCTTTGGCTTGGGTATCTCTGCGTAAAGTAGGATGTCCGATACTAGAATACTCTCAGGAGACCTTGACCATTAGGGACTCAAGTTTCAAGTTGATCCTAGTGGGTTCAGCCATGAACATTCCATTGCCAGGCGGACTCAAGAAACCCTAGGCGACAAACCCTGTCACATTCCATGGGAGTTCCAGCCGGCATCGCTTAGACTCATCTCTTGATGGATCACTAAGAACATGATTGGACAGTCAATAGGTTGGCATGCTACAATTCTATTGTGACTCTCTTTTAGTTCTCATTGAAATATTTTTGGTTACCCCACATCTTCTTCTCTAGCTCTTCCATGTTCATGCTAGCAATGACAATGTTAGCATAATCCATCTCCATCCCATTGCCTTGTTTGTATTGATTTATGTTTGTGCTATGTGTTCCATCATCTCTTACTCCTTGTTCACCCCCCTGAATATGCTACATGCATGAAAGGGGGAGCATATGCCACATGTTGGTAGAAAATATTTCTTTTTTAATGAACTTTATATAGCAATGCTAGTTAATAGACCATGTGCCATGACTTCCTATTGACAGCTCCCCTCTTCAAGTTTCCACATATTCAAGAGGTTCTATGTCTTTCATTTAAGGAAAATGCTATTAAAATTTGAATTTTTTCTATTTTACTAATGCTCCCAGTTTGTAAGCGACTCAAATAAATTTGGATAACTATTTGTGCTTGTATGGATGCTAGGTATATCCCACACTTTAGGGGAATTTGAGGGGAATTTCAAGATTTGGAGCCATGGCATTGATTTGAATTGAATGAGATTCTTCTTTTTTTAATGTGACAAGAAAATATCTATATTGCTAAAAATGATATTTTATCACTAGAACATATAGATCCAATAGCGACGTTTAAAGCGACGGAATTATTCATGGAAAAAATTACCCCCGTCATCGCTAATTTGGTTAGCGACGCTAATAGCGATGCTAATAGCTACGCTCATAGCGACGGTTGCAGAGTAAATTTCCAAGGCAAATAGCGACGGTTACAAAGAGGAAAAATTTTGGGTGGTAGGCCATGCAGCCTTGCCACCCTTCTAGCTATATGCACTAAATATTCTTGCATAATTCATTTGCCAATGTCACCTACACCTAATGTCTAAAAATTGTGTATCTGATTTTTTTTTAAAAAATTGACTTGTACTTTCGAATGTACAGCCATGTGTATCAGTTGAAATCATCTATCCAACCGACAGTAGATTCTTGCAAATTTTGTTCTGCCATCTGTCCAATCGACAATAGATTCTTGGTAATAGAAGGTACATGCAATACATCATGTAGGATCTTCTTTCTGTTGTCATAGCTACAACAGTCTACCTTCCTATTGGTAGGCCGTTTCGCACTCGTGCCCAAAATCTTTCCATCCCTTTCAGCTCCAAGTCTTGCATGACTTCCCGAACAATGTCCCGAGCATAACATTTGCCGAGAAAACATTTGCGAGAAAGAATGAAAGAGAGAGCGAGAGAGCTTAAAGCTTTTTGAGAGAGAGAGAGAGAGAGAGAGAGAGAGAGAGAGAGGGAGCTCATCACCATTGTCACCGCCGTTGATGCTATACACGAAGAAGAAAGAGAAATGTGCAAGGGAGAAGGGAGGGAAGGTGTAAAGAGAAGGTACAAAGGGTTTCATCTTCAAGATTTTGAGGTAGGTACATTGCCTCTTCTTGCTTTATTTTTGTGTTCTCTTGTTTTCTTTTTTTGTTTTTCTTTGTAAAGAGACACATGGAAAAAAAGGGAGGGAGAAGAATGAAGGGAGAGGAAGAGAGAAAGAGGGAGAGAAAGGAAACAAAGAGAAAGAGGAAGAGAGAAATGGGTTTTCGAAACTTTTTCCTCAGACCGGCGTTGTTATTTGCATCGCTAATAGTATTAGCGACGCTAATAGTGACGCAAATAGCGACGCTAATAGGGACACTTTTAGCGACACCGCTTTTTTGCGTCGCAAATGGCCGTCGCTATTGCCCCATTCCCTTGTATTGTATTTGTGGATCTATAAACTATTTGTGCTGTGTGAGTAAGAATTAAAAGTTATCAAAATGCACAAATGTATCTTACAACACATGTACATTTTGGATGCATACAAACATATCCATTACAAGTGTGTATCAACATTGTCTTATTTGAGATTGACTACATGGCTGATGATGAGGCCTATCAATTGTGATGTATATTACTTAACATGACTATATAAGCATGACTATGTTAGATGTTATATTACAAATTTGTTTTGATTTGTTGTGCATGCACATTATCCTATGATCCATAGCTTCATAATTTTATCTAATAAACATAGCTATATTAGGTGATATATAGAAATTCTCCTTGCTTTACCATATAGGCACTTATTTTATTAATTATAGCTTCACATTTATCTAAAAAAATTAAAAACCTAATTCGAATTAAAAAATTCCTAGTCACTAACTAGAAAAGTTTCTACATTTACTAGATATAAGCCTATTTACCATCTATTTTAGTGTCTAAAGTTCCTTGTGATGGAGCTCGAGCAGTGGTGCTGCGTCGAGTATGTCTCTGCAAGCGATGAAGAACAATATGCGAATTTCGCTACTACTGCTGGCGCTTATAATGACACTGTAGCTCAGCTCTGATTATATGTCCGTGAGGGCGGTGTGCATCAACTTGACGGTCTCGCACTGGATGGAGTGCGCGTCTGCTGGCGTATCGATAACCTGCGACAAGAAGTTCAGGATTCACTAGGGGGATAGCAACTTGGGCAGCTTCGCCGATAGTGAGGCGCCATCTGTCGACCAATGCTACAACGCCCTCAGACCCAACATAGAAATCAACACCCCTCACGGCAAGACCTCCAACTACGTGCTCCTCTCAATGCCAATTCTAGGGTCGACCAGGTCAAGTCCCGCATCATCGCCTACAATGGTGCCACCTACGCATGCTACGTCGCTAACCAACAGCAGTTCACATGTAGGTGCAATGTCAGCTGCAACATTAGCCTCTCTTGCTACGGGCCTGCTTGATTTTAATTATATCCTAATCTTGCAATATGCCCCGTGTACCACATCTCGCAAAACTCAAGTGGCTATGGCCACCGCCACACCAGCGGTGGCTAATATGTTGTCTAGAATATCACAATTCCATTCATAATAAAAGTGAGAAAAGATACTAGACTTGTTATGATGATTAACTACAATGCTTCATAAGCTAGACATCTAGCATGGTTTACGTAGACAAGAGCATCATAAGGAGGTCAACCTAATAATTGAGGAAAAGGTGGGTGCATAAAGAAGGGAGGTGGAATCTCGATTGATAAGGTTGTGGTAACAAAAGAGTGATTATCATAGTAAATAGAAAATGAAGAATATTGAGGTTGATAGAAATCAAGTTATCAAAGCATTTTCATGATCTAAATAGTATTTTCTACAAGGGAGGCAACAATGTACTTGGCTTTTGTTATGAAAGATTCATTGAATTGTGTTCCTTGGTGCTCTAATATATGGTTGCACCTCCTAATAGGAGAAGGTGGCCAGATGAAGACAACCAAGTTAAAATATCTCCATTCCATTCAACATCACATTAGGCCATTTGAGATTTATGGCCACATCTAGAATGAACTACGAACTTACAATTAGAGAGTCTTTAATGTAGCAGAGAAGGTGCTTGAGGGCTTCCAATGATCTTGGGTAGGATTTTTAAGTTATTTACATAGAATACTCAAGATATTTAGATAGGAAAATGCTTGGTATAGCAAAGATACCATGTGCATAAGTGATAATGCTGTGGATAATTAGTCCCAAGAGTTGGGCATATGTCTCAATCATGAGAGGTGAAGCAATGGGGCTGTCTAGTTTGGAAGTGGCAGAGGAGAGAAAGTAAAAGAGCATGAGAGTTATACACGCCCTTCCAATAGTCATCAGTAGGATGCTTAATATATTTAGATAGGACCATATCCTGTAAAGCAAAGGCCACAACATGCATAAGTGACAAGGTAGTGGATAATTAGTCCCAAGACTTGGGCATATCATGCTCAATTGTGAGGGGTGCAACAATCAAGTTATCTTGTTTGGGAGTGGCAAGGAGAGGAGAAAAAGCAAAAAAAATACTCAAATTTAAATTTTTGTGAGAACATAGAATTAATATGCCTTTGTTGATGGAGAACAAAGAGATCCTACTAACAATCCTTTTGAATTCCAAGGAAGTAGGACAATGGGTAATTATTGATATTGGAAAAGTGAATATTGACAAGCTCTTTTGCTTGGGGGAGAGGTTCCAAGGAGGATGCAACAATGGGGATTTTATCAATAAAAGTACCTTCGGGAAGTTACTATATGCATATCCTCTATATCACGTGCGTTCAAGGTCTATTTATAAATATCTTTATCAGTGAATTTTTCTTGAATAAAACATAACCCTTTACTATTCAATCTGTAAATAACCCCTTTATATTACACCCTTCTATATGTAAAACATGTATAGATATGGTATTTAAAAAATACCTTACTTTGAACCCACGTGATGTACACATATATTCATGATAACTTACCCAAAATAAATATTAACAATAATGAATAGGTCATTAGCATGAAACACATATAGATTGGGATTGTCTTTCATTTATTGGAAGCCATGTATACATATATTTTTTTGGATGTTATATACTAGGGTCTTTGAGTCCTTGTTGGCTCTTTAGACTATTAAGCTCCTTAAGAGTGGGTGGAAGCTTAACCTCATTGAGCTCTTTGTCAAGAAGAGGACTAGGGAGGAGAGAGAAGAGTACAAAAGGGAGAGAAAAGAGGAGAGAGAAATACTAGAAATATAAAAAAGAGTTGAGAGAAGCCATGAAAGCTTGGAGAAGGAGGTGAGATGAAGAGATTATAATTTTGTATTAATGAATGATAAAATAAAAGTATCTTACATCTCTTTTATACCTAACCAGTGTGGTTGGTATTTTTTTATTTTTTCCTAACAAATATTTCTTAACTTTCCCATTCATTACATTCCATCCCCACTCCAAAACGATTTTCGTCCTTAAAAATAAGAAAGAATCTAGAAGAATTGGATGGAAATGAAGGCTCATGAAGAACCAAGCATATGGATAGCATTTAGAAGACTTCAATATAAAACCTTGATCACCAAGTCTCTATGAAAGAGTATTTGCAAACAATTGACAAGTTATTATCAAAACAAGCCTTGTTGGATAAGATCAGATATAACTTTCCAAGAACTCATCCAAACTAGGCATGCCACATATCAAAATAGAGCTCGTGAAGAGTACTTTCAACATAAATTTGTGGTATTTTGCTAAAATAAGAAAAAATAAAATCTTTTTCAAAATAGATTGTCGTTTGGGTGATGTCTGGAACATAAGAGAGCAAATTCAGTTAGTCTTCAGCCAAATGTTCCTTGAAGAATCCCTAAAGGCATTTGCCCAAACAAAAGGTGGACCAACAATGATATTTTATTCACCCGGATCAAAAGGGTAGGTATTATTCAAAGCATCGAGTGGGCCATAAAATTGGTCCAAAATATCATTTTCATTGTATGACTCATACTCCAAATCTTTAAGGACAATCACATTGTTGAGTTTGGTATTGCCATAGATAAACTTTAAGGATGGCTTGGTGAATACTTTTGTCCACATGTGAAGCATAAAACCTTTTCCTTTCAGTCCTTATTGAGGTTCATTGGGATCACTTTTTTATTATTTGGAAGAATAGTAAAAGTTGGTTTGAGTTTAGCATGTTGGTTCCCTATTTTATTACCATTTATAGTCTCAAAATCACCTCTTGACTTAATAGTATTCAAGATGCAATGGTTGATATTGAGCACATTATTTCCACCATAAATTTTTCCAAAATATCATTTTCTCATATCATTTCTTGGATGTCCAAATGATGGCTATAAAGGGGATTCTCTCCTACATTTCCTAGAGCACCTTTTAGCTACCTCACTAGCTCTAAACAAACTCACAGGTGATTGTGCCATTACATAAACTAGAAGACTAGGCTCTAACCCATACATACATTTTTTAAGCTTGGAATCATCATTCATAGACTCCACATACATGGTAGGGTTTAAAACTTGATTGGTATCTTCCCTCATGGGAAGACAATGTTTCTCTAGGTTATACCAATGTTGAGTAAGTCTTTATTTTTCTACTAGTAGGTAAACAAAGACCCGAATCATGATTATCTTAAAGTCCTCCCAAGTATCCACTTAATTATTTCCCTTCTTCATGTAATGCCACGAAGTTTAGGTGAAACCCTTTAGATGACTGGTAGCATAGTAGATCTTCTGGTCATCAACCTCATGTGGAAAGATATCAAGTGATCCTCTAATTTGGAGAGATAGTCTTCAAGATTTGATGGAGAGGATGGCTAGCCATAATGCTTGGAGAGTATTATCTCATCCCTCAACTTCCTATCACCATGATTTGGCTATCCACCATGTGGCTAATCATTGTGAGAGTATCACCCAAACCACTATTATTGGAATAATCCTATAGCTAAAAGAGGACTAAGGCTCATACTTGAAATGGATACCCACGGTGGAAACAAACCTCCTCTACTTGCATTTCCAAAGTAATGACTATCCCTATGATAAGGCTCACCCATCTCATAACTAGTATTTAGAATGCCCATCTTTTCTAGGATGCTCAAATAATTCACATTGATTGATGTCACTACCACATTATTTACATTCACATGTGGCTTTTCCCCATGTTCCTTTTCCTTCTCTTTGATTTTAAATTCTATCCATATTTCAAAATGAGAAATAACCTTATTGGTCGAGGGTTGGGTTTAATTCATGGCATTCATTAATTTAATGTGCCTAATTGGTTTTTAGTTCATTACATCCATCAATTCAGCATGCCCAGTTGAATGACTTATCTCATGCTAACATAGAGTATAATTTAAGGTACAATAAGCTCCCATCTCATATGAATGATAAAAAATGAATAACCAATTCTAAGAACAGATTATTGTGGCTATACACAAAAATACAACAAGTTGTAAATACTCTATATGAAACTTAAAACCACACTATGTAGAGTCTCTAAACCCTAAAACAATCAATGTAGCACATGTATACATTGAGAGCACTTCTATATGACCTCTATCCAACCTATGTAGGCGTAAAAATTACCTTCAAAGTTCAGAAACCTCTTGGAAAAGGCCTAAAACACCATGTTTTGACATGTAAACCTTATATCCCCAAATCAAAGCTCATGCAAGGCTCTTTGTACCAAATGATCCCCAATGTGATCAATCTTTGTAAAAAATTTAACTAACCCTATTGTAGATGAGATTCCTGATCCAAAAGAAGAAAAGGCCCTCAATATTGAACTATTCTTAAAGAGAAATTAGTGTTCTTCACTACTTTCCATATTGCATAATAGAGAATTGAAGCTCAAGAAGCTTTAATTATTTGATCATCCCACTCTATCTAGCTCCCATCTAGCTATTAGTTTGGGGATGGTAACTTGTACTAAAGCGAAGTTGGGTCCAATGGCTTCAAATAAGCTCTTCCAAAATCAAGAAGTAGTAAAAAGGGAACCTTGATTACTAAGAATCCTCTTTTCATAATCCATGGGATCTAAAAATTCATTTATAAAGATCTTTGCATATATTTGAAACCTTGTAGTTTATCTTGATGAAGAGAATGTAACCTTGATTAGCATGCCCATAATTACCATGGTAGAGTCATATGCTCCTTAAATTGAAGGTAAATACTATAAAATCCATATTAATGAGCTCCCATTTGATCTGAGGAAAACACTAGGAGAATTTTTGACTAAGAAATTGGTCCTTAAAAATAATATAGTTTAATATGTGGGAAGGGTAGATATTGACATCCATTGAGGATGAATCTTCTTTCTCCAAATCTTAGGTTTTTTATGTAAAAAAGGGATAGTAGGGGATTTAAAAAAACATACATGAATAGTACAAAAAATTTGAGTTTCTCTTAGCTCATATTCTGTCCCCCCCTTTTTTGGCAAATTTGTAATTTTGCTCTTTTCTTCCTCTCACACAATTAGTTTGACCTAAAAGTTTAGAATAAACTTTTTTCCCTCTCTTCTTCATTTTGGTAAATTTTTGTCTTAATTGAAGCTATCTAATGAGTGTGATTGGGGTTTTGAGTGTTCTTCTTATCTCTCCTCTTTCTTCTCCTTACAACTCCAAAATTTGGGTAAAATAGAGATGCCCATCTTTCTTTATATTTTTTCTTGTTTGCCATATTTTTACTAGGGTTTGATGTTATTTACTATTGTTGTTTTTTTTATTGTAGAGGTCGTGTTTTATAGGAGACACATATACTTATCTCATCTCTCTCACTCACACACACATACTCTCTCTCTTTCTCTCCCTCATCTATGTGCTATTTCTATTTTCTATTGTGTTTTCAATATACCTTGATATTGGTTCTAATGGTTCTTGATTTCTTGTAGAGTTTATCTAGAGAAAGAGGTGAAGGAACTAATCTCTCTCTTTGTCTCTACGGATTTTCTTTGTTACTATCTTTTCAACATAATATAATGTTGGTTCTAATCCTTCTTGTTGTTTTATTGGAGAGATCATTTTGGGTGAGTTTTTAGAAGTGTTTATCTGTCTCTCCCTGTCTCTTTTTCTCTCTATGTTTTTCTCTTTTCTATTATTTTTTCAGTATATCTTCATGCACTACATGATATAGGTGACATTTAATGTGACACAAATATTCATAAACATTTTTTCCTCATCATCGCTAAAAGCATCGGTATAGGCGTCTCTATAAATTTGTTGCTATTTGTAGCTTCGTTATTTGCATCGCCATTTATGTCGCTATAGTGATGCATTGTGATGCATAATTGGGATACAAACGCCTATAGTAAAGTAGTGATACAAATAGCAAAGTGTATAGAGAAAAGAAATGGTGGTAGGATAGCAAAGCTGTCTTTCTACCTATAGCACCATGTGTTGAATAATATCTCGAAAGCAATTACATATTGAATATACAATCATTATTAAGATAGGTGCAAAAAATACTTAAAATCACAAGAGTGATAACTTATAAAGTAAGTACAAGACTAGTGATAACAACTCATAACATTATATGGAACCACGGAGAGGAGAGTCTAAAATAAACATGGAAATCTATCTGTAAATGTCGCAAAGTGCGATTCTATATAAAGGATGATAAATATATCTAAGGAATGCTACATGGAAGAGGTCTACATGCATTACAAGAATTTTTTTAAAAATATGTGTGCTCTACAAATCTAAGTGCATGATACAACTTCTCACCATTTGAAAGCTTGTCTCGACTCAAAGGAGCGGTAAAAAAACTATGTAAAATAAAAAACCAGACATTATTCCACCATACATAATGGATCACGAAAAAACTAATGACTACAAACAAGAAAGAGGAATGACTTACTAGAGCTTCGCACACAAACAATCTATCAATAATTATAGTGAGATTGTGTCTCACTACAAGAGAAAGGCCCCATAGACGTGCACTGTACACACAAAAAGCGGGCGCATTTATAAGCGCGTGTATCAGCGCGTCTATTCACGCTAGTATAAAAAACACGTCTATATATTCGCGCTGATAAATACGCTTATAGATGCAAAAATAAACGCACGTATTTTTCATTTCTCATAAAGTCCCTAAATATGACCAAACCTCTTAACATGTAGTATTTTTTTGAATAGGGCATGATTGGATGTATATAGGACATAATTACACCTGGATCATACGCTAGGACATGATATACATGTATATACGACATGATATACATGTATAGGTCATATACATGCATAGGACATGATATACATTACCAACTTTACTTCTTTCTGAGTATTACATATATATATCCAATCATTCCAAAGCTAATTACATATATGTGATTTCATGCCCTATATACATCCAATCATGCCCTATACAAATGTGATTGGATAGGGCATGATGATTGGATGTATATATAAATCAAAGGTTGACTTGTGCATTTGCAATATATATATATATATATATATAGAGAGAGAGAGAGAGAGAGAGAGAGAACTGATCAATACACTCACATGTCTCATTTAATGTTGTGCACTTAACCTAGCCATGCATGCCAATTCATAGCATGAGTAGATTGATGTAAATCAGTTGGCTTGTGCATATGCAAGCTATTCCAATTATGTCAAGGTGCACTTATAGCTCACATATAATTTTAGATAAGGTGGACCACATGTAACCAATGTGCACATGTCCTCTTTTCATCATCTTTAGCCAGTGTGTCCACTTGTTGGTGACTAATACCAACAAGCCAACTACAAATCTCTTATCTATGAAATGTATAAGTAAATTAACTTGGTTAATTTGATGAGGCCAAGTTTTCCTTCCATGGACAGTGTGGTTGGCTATATTCTACTTCAAGGTTATAGGAACTTGCAGAAGTCAATGGAGCATCCTCAAAATGACAATACTTTAATTACTATATCAAGTCACTTCATGTACATATCTTTGATTGATTGATGGATAATATGCCTTTCTCTATCTCTTTCGTGTACACCTTCATTGCATTATCTCTCTCTAGCTAAAAACCATTCGTTCTTTATCCACCTATTGATACTTGCATGCAATTGTAAGTGGGATGGTCTAGTAAGTCACTACATATGTGCCAATTGACTTGCCAATGTGTTATCTCTTATCCTCAAGCTTTGTTATATATGTCACCACATAGGTCAAATGATTCCCTAAATGCATGCATTGATTCCTTAAATTGTTCCTGCGCGTCTGTAAGCGCGTGTAACAGGAATTATCTGCGCATATACATGCGCAATTACATGCGTTGACAGACGCACCACGCAAGTATAGAAAAATTTAAAAAATGTTGTGGCTTTCTTTTCAAACCTGTGCTTTCCTGCGTTTTTTGCGCGTTTTCTGCAGTTCGAGCTCGACATCACTACTCGTGTCTATCTATCACTTCATGAAGACAATGAGGCAAGGAAATAAGAGTAAAAAGAGGATAGGAGGAAAGAAGAGCCAAAGAGTAAAGAATAAGAGCCAAACAGCAAGGAAGAGAACAAGATTCAAGCAACTTACCAAGGGAAGGGAAAAGGAGGACAAGGAGCTTGCAACTTAGCCGCCACCCATTGGAACAAGCAAAGAAGGTGAGTTCTTCTTCTCTCTCTCAATCTTGTTTGCTTTGTTTGTTTGTTTGTCTCTCTCTTCTCTCTCTTCACATGCTGGATCTTCTCATCTATGGAGGTTTTTTAGCTTTGTTTTTTAAGCAAGTTTGAGAAGAAATGGTACGACTGTGTGCATCTGTCAGCGCGTCTAGATGACAGTGTAGACGCAGCTATAGACGCAGAAATAGACTCGCTGACATATGCCCATAGAGACACGCTGACAGATACTCACAGAGACGTAGGTATAAATGCGCACAGAGACGCAGGTATAGACGCTGCATGTAATATGTTTTATCTGCAAAGGGTAATATGATTTTTCTTGTGTAGATATGGAATCCTCGATCCTCCAGCACCCCATTCAACAAGGAGCAATTCATGGAGGAGATGACCAATTATCTTGGTCGCCCTCCCACTGCAGAGGAGGTTTTCATTGTGATGTCTGGGACACCTATCACATCTTTGCCTACACAGGGATCAGCTGAGGTACATGGATCGGTCGAAGCACATGCATCTGCAGAAGCACGTGTATCGAGGGAGGTAGAGGGTAGTGCATGTGGAGGGAGGATGGAGAGTGGTGTGGCAGGACGAGGAGGTCGAGGGCTTTGTGGGGGTTGCCTAGGTGGTGGCTCTCGATCACCCTCACCGGAAAATGAGAGAGGTGAGCCTCCACAAATGTACTACTCTATCACTAATGTTGGTGGTATCTTGCATGACTTTGAGGGGAGGAAAGTGATAGCCTACTTGAGGACTGTCGTGCATGCCACATACAAAGATTGCATGATTCCCTTCAAGCACCAAAAAAATGGTTAGTGGCAAGAGGTGCTGCGGATAGCACATAAAAGGTACCCTAATCTCGAGAATTCACGATTCTCAGATGATTGGGGATGGTCAAAGGTGAGAGACACGCTTCATAAAAAGAGGTCTCACCTTATGACGTGCGTGAATGAGTCATTGCGGAGACAAGAGCAGGGGCACCTTGGATATGGCCAACCACCCAATTTCCACCGCAAGGAGTGGAAAGAGGCCAAGAAGAGAGCAGTGGAGAAAATGACAAGTTACCAGCATGCAGAGGCGCGACGTATCCAGATGGCAACCATGGGATCGTCGCATTATGGATCGGGTGGCAGGGAGTCATGGGAGGCTGAGTTTGTAAGTATTATTTGATTTCTTTTTTTAAAATTTGTTTCACTTCATTATGTAGTGTGTTTTAATACGTTGTATGTTCAAATTGTTTTGTAGTATCATATCGTTGGTAGGATGCCTACTCCTAGAGAGGTAGGCTACCATCGAGGTCATAATCGGGTTTCCACTTGGCAGCATTTCTACGAGGAAGGACTCATCACGGAGGAGCAATATAATCGCGCCATGAGGATTCCACCACCAGAAGAGGTATGTTTTATTTTTTGCATGAAAAGTATAGATAACTCTAATTTATTGTTTGTAATGGTATTTATATACCTTAATCCTTTGTGTAGGCAAACCCTAATGCTATTGAGGATAGCGAAGGGGAGACTAGCAGTAGCGGTGGCGGCAACGGCAGCAACACAGGCAATGGTGGTGGTAGCGATGATGATGCCTCTTCTGAGGAGATATAGAGGAGCCCCATGCATGCATGCCTCCCCTTGGCTTGTAATTTTCATTTTTGATATGTATTAATTTCAGCTAGTGCTTGCGACCATGACGTGACAAGCACTAGAACTCATAATGTAAAAACATTTCATCTATATATATGAAATTTCGTGTGCTACATACATTGTTTTATTTTCAGTATCCAATCTTCGAAGTAATCTTTCTCTGTTTTCCATAAGCATACAATTTGATGTTGATGGGGGGAAAAAAAACCAGAGAGCATGTGGCTTGCAAAGCCACATGCTCTCTGGTTTTTTTTCATACCTCTGTTTTGCGCGTCTATCAGCATGTCTAAATTGCAGGATAAATGCGCGTCTATTCTCGTCAAAAACTTGCAAAATAAACGCGGTTTTAGACGCGTAGATACACACATGTATAGACGCACAATATGAATATGTCCACTTTTTTATAAATATGATTATATATTTACATAGCGGGTCAATACGCGCGTCTATATGCGCGTCTAAATGTGCGTGTAACTCAGATCATAAGCACGCTTTTAGATGTGATTTTGTAGACATAGAAATAGACGCATTAATAAACCCGCCCGACATTTTTTTTCACAATTCAAATATTGTGTCTACAAGCGCGTCTATGGAGCCTTTTTGTTGTAGTCTCTCTCTTAATATTGAGCCTCTAAACCTATGGGAACATAGTTTGTGATGGAGTGCTACAAAGAAAACGTAATAGCATTATTAGAAAAAACGTTTTTTGTATAGGTGATACTCCAAATAAGAAAGCGAGAAGAACCAAAAGAAAAATTACAAAGTCCTCCAAATAAGTCCTCTCGCCACCACTCCCCAGATGATGCATGACCCATGTCTCCAATCATGCCCTCGTTGTCTCCCACTACTGCTGCTATTGTCTTGGAGAGTCTGTGGCATTCTCCTTCAGTCTCTACCAATCCTCTATATTCAACCGGTCAGGCTTTGAGACACCACTATTGATTACCTTGCGTGCATTTGATTGTCTATGTGACATGTATGCATGCATAGACTCCATCATCCACCCAATGGAAAACCTCTCTACTACAGTAGGTATTGAAGAATCCTCATGCAAAGATGCACTACATAGTCCTTACTCCCCTCTAGTATATTCTTTCAATGGTCCAAAACGTTATACCTAAATATTTGTTGGCACAACTCTCTCATGTGAGACAACACCCTCATCTTATCATTGATGATCAGAACTTTGTTTTGTCATCTATGAGTTATCCATACCCTACTGGGGTATGTCCAAGGTGTGGCCTCTCCCACCTATGACCACTCTCCTATGCATAACTAGGAGATTCTTGTACATGTGGTGTACTTATAGGGATAGTATCTCTCAGAGTAGAACCCATAACGGTGCCACCTGTGTAGACAATGAGTGAAGCCTAGAGTCACGGGAGTAGATGTCTCCATAGCTGTGACAAATCTTGGAGGTGATAAGTGTTCACCAGATCAATGAGATGGAGACACTATACTGGTGCTACACAACACCCACCTAATCCATCCTCTATGGAATCAATACAAGAGCGAGGAGTACCAATACTCTCTGGAACCAACCATGGACTCAGAGTATCTATCTCTCTACAACACCTCCCAAAATTAATCCCTTCATCCACGGCCAAGTCTATAGCATGAACTCTGCCTATTGGAGATCAAATCATTGGAGTGTGCTAAAGTAGACCTCATAGAATGGCTTGATATGTTTGCAACAACTCTTGGTCCACCATATCTCTAAAGGGGGCTATCTGATCCAGAGATATACATGTGAAAATCTCATGTAGGTCCTCATGGGTCATCCTGCTCTTTGGGTATTGTCAAATGTAATCTACATAGATAGAAAATGATGTTAGCATAATTAATATAAGGATTTAGGTAAAGTACAATAACATAACTCTTCAAAAAATTATGTGAATTAAAATTCATATACTAAAGTACCCTTAAAAGTGAATTATCCATGAATTTAGTAAGTGGACACAAATATGACCCAATATGGATCCATGTCAAGCTCTTGGCATAGCTCAGTGTACATTAGAAGGTCTATATATAGGACACTATAGAAAGAGGAGTCCACCTCATTTTGGAAAAATTCATGGCATCCTATCTCTTTGTTGACATTACCCATGCCTATCTTCTTTGCATGGTCCAAGCCCTCTTCACCCTCCACCCTCTGTAACATAAAATCCTCTACCTACATACTTTCATCATCCATGGTAGGGACATTACTTTCATTATACACTCGTGCACTCTAAGTTATTGATGGCACACTATACCACCATCAAGGTTGTCGAGTATTTGAATGGAAGATTACCTATTCAATATAACTTATTAGAGTAAATCAACATTTATGATTGTTTCATGTCAAGGAAACATTAATAAAAAGGGCCATGCCCTTGTTCACAGTGACCCAACAAAACAAATGTCTCACACAAATCTGTCCATCTTTTCTTAAAATCTACCTCCAAATCTCTAGATGGGCCCCCTCAAACGGTTGCCCCAGCTCCTTCCAATACCACTTTAAATCATTGTATTATCAAATATGATCATAGAGAAGCTATGGTAATCCATTGGGAAAACACTTTGCAAGTTGCTAAAATACTTTATCTCATCTATTACAATATTTGGATTTGTGGTTCCACATTGGCTCTCTTGCTCAAACTTTGCTATGACACCAAAATCTGTTGTGGATTACATTTTTTCGATGTGCTCAACTTGAAAATGCCACCCACGCAACCACATCGGGCTATAAATTTTCTACTATACACCACAACAATTAGATTAGTTTTTGCATATAAAATCTAGATATGACAACAAAGGAAGTATGTGGTCACCTTCAAACTCTATCCCCTCGAGAATTTCCACTCCTTGATAGAGACCTCTACCCCTTCGTGCAAAGTTGCAATCAAAGCTTCATGCAACCATCGCATAGATATAAACCGCGGCATCTCCTCCATGTTTGCGGGATATTGAGCTGGTCAATGACATGTACTACATGGAAATTTTGATCACACTCCCTCCTACTCTCTTTTGGCCTACTTGTATCTAGTGAGCCACTTCTTATTCTCTCTCTCATTTCTCTCTCCCCTCTCTCTCATTCTTTCTCTCTCTTTCCCATCTTTGTACTTCTCTCTATTCCTTTCCTCTCCTTCTCTCATTATCTTTATCCATATTTCACTACAAGGGAAGGGGGGAATAGCAACACCGAGTTCCGATGCAAATTAACGGTGTCGCTATTTTCGTCCCAAATAGCAATGGTACTTAGACAAATAAAAATGCAACCGAAATCAGAGCACGACATTTTGGGAAAGAGAGAGAAAAAGAGGGAGGGAGAGGGAGAGAAAGAGAGAAAGAGAAGGAACGAGAGCTTCTCCCTAACGCCGCCGCCACCGCCACGCCACCATTCCCGAAGAAGAGGAGGAAGTGTACAAAGGGCGAAGAGAAGTTGTCACAAAGAGGAGATGAAGAATGCATCTTCGAGCCTTTGTGGTGAGTTCTTCCTCTTGATTTTCTCTTGTTTTTTGTCTTTTTTTTTGTTTGTTTTTGTTGAGAACGAGGTGCATTGAGGGAGAAAGATAGGAAATGAGAGAGGGAGAAGAAGAAAGGAAAAGAAAGAAAGAACGAGAGAGAGAAAGGGAATAAACATGAAACATAATAAAGAAAGAGAACAAGAGAGAGAGGGAGGGAGGGAGGGAGGGAGAAAGGAGAATCAATGAGAAAACACGAGTGGGTAGAGAAAAACAAAGAGAGACCATAGTCATGCAAGAGGACATTTCATTGTTAAAAGATTGGTGAAAGAAACTCCCTACACCTTGACATGTCAGAATGACCATTACACTTGAGAAGGAGTAACCAATTCTTCACTAATGGGAAGCTCAACTCAACTCACTTGTTTGAACACCTTTAGGAGTGTTTTTAGAGTGCTAGATAGAGGCAAAAGAGATTATGCCAACACTTCTAATATTCTCACTTCCAAAGTAAGTGCTAAAGGCTCACTTCATACCTCAAGAGGTAAACTTGAGTAGTCAATCCAAAACTATTCTTAAGCTCACATGGAACCATTTGGTGAAAACAACTTGAGTGGAGGTAGCACTAATAGTGATAGTGAAGCCCTTGGACCTTATGCAACTAGGTCAATAAAAGTGACTACATCTAAGAGATGACAACACTAAGAAGATTAGGATGTCACCTTAATTAGCCTACAAAATCACTCACAAGTGGTTGGATCATCAAAAAGAGAGTTCACACATTGTGTAGTGTTGTAAAAATTGTAATTAAATGCTTGTTTGCATATTTGAATTGAAAGTTTGAGAACCATCATCATGAAGATACTTAGATTTATATTGAATCACAAAACCAAAGCCTACTTGTGCATGGTGCACCTACACACACTTGCAAATTAGTAAAATTGCAAATTTCTAACAAAGGAACACAAGATACATAAAGAAATAAATCAAAAAAGGAAATCACAAAACACATAAAGAAATTTGAGAAATAGATAGACCAAATATTAACTAACTCTAGAAACCCCTACAATCATAGCTTAGAAAAAGAAAATACACTGTCAAAAATGGACCTTATCATCAAAAAAAATTTAAAGCTTACACACCATGCAATGGAGACCACATCACTAAATGATCCTTACTAGCCAACAATGACAAATTAGGCAATTGTCTTTTTAACACCTAGCATACGACACATCGCACATATGACAAATTTGGAGAGCGAGAGATGTCTTCCTTAGAAGCCACTACTTCCTTGCCTAAACTAATCACTTATTAAGAACGTAGTCATGGAAGACGAGGTAGAGAAAAACAAAGAGAGAGGGGGAGAGAGAGTGAGAGAGGAGAATGATTGAGAAAATGTAAGGGGGTGGATAGAAACAAAGAGAGGGGCAACAAAGAAAGAGAGAGAAAGTACTAAAGATAGGAAATGAGAGAGGGAGAAGAAGAAAGGAAAAGGAAGAGTGAACAAGAGAGAGAGAGAGGGGGGGAGGAGAGAGGAGAATGAGTGAGAAAACATACAGGGGTGGAGAGAAACAAAAAGAGGGGAAACAAAGAAAGAGAGAGAGAGAAAGAAAGAGAAATGGGAGAGAACATAAAACAAAGAGTGTAAAGAAAGGTGCAAACAAAGGGGGAGAATCAAAGAAAAGGGGAGAAGACCGAGATGACAATTGACGTTACTTTTGTTGAGTTACAAGAGAAGAAATCATTCTCAAATAAATTCAGAAAGAAAAATATAATGAGAAAAAAAACAAATTGTTTCTTGTAACATAGACAAAATGCAAAACCATAAAGGTTGTGATGTTCAAGATCATGAGGTGTATCTTAATCAGTGTATCACGTGTCCTTGATCTTAATGCAAGTTGGCAATCAAATAAAAGCGTCACTTGTCTATAGAACACATATGACGCTTCGACGAGTTTCAATCAGATATCATTGATCAAGCGATCTCATAAATTGAGCAAATGGTAAGAAAAGTGGGTATCAATCATGTATTATATTTGCAAACTAATTGAATATCATATACAACAACATTGGATGCGACCGTAAAATTATATATAGCGACATGATGTCTCCTCCCAAGGAGGAGTGCACCTATTACGGCCAATTAGAAGAGTTGGTGGGAATGCCATGGATGGAGTGCCTTAGCCAATCCACCACTTGGAAGGCACTATCTAACCTATACCGTCAATACCAAAGGAGACAGGTAGCCTTTCAGACTTTCCTACAATCTTGGTGCCTAAGATGGAGGCAATGATCGATGCATTGATTACCATGGATACCGAAACTTCTAATCCGCTTAGAAAAGAAGCATCTATACCATTATATGATCGGTTTCGAGTATCTTGCTTGAAGACGCTACTTGCACTTCTAAGTATGCAAGCAAAATACGGGTGGAGCGATGCAAGTGTGACGAAGTTATTTAGGTACCTTCTATGTATGCTTCATTGATTTATTTTCGGCACCATTATAAAAAATATTTGTATTTTTTCAAGGTATCTTATGATTTCTTTTCAGGTTGCTAAAGTATCACATATTACCACTTGAAAATACCTTGTCTAAGTCTCGTGATCATACACAACATGTTTTACGAAAGCTTGGCATGGACTACAATGGCATCCATGCATGTATCAATGATTGTGTGCTCTTTCAAGGAGAGTATGAGACTATGGCAACATGTCCAAAAAGTGCGGTACTCACAGGTATTGATAGGACTTGCAAGAGCAAACCATCCCTCACAAAGTTCTTAGATATTTTCCACTTATCACTCGTATACTTCACATGTTTTATACATCAGGCATGGCGAGCTTGACAACGTGGCATGTGCAGAATAGATCCACAGATGAAGTCCAACAAATTTGAGCGGATTCACGTACATGGAGCCACATTGACTCTACATTTCCAGGCTTAGCGTGAGAGCCAATGAATTTTTGACTCGGTCTTGCTATGGATGGCATGAAACCATTCGGTCTCTACTCAACGTCTTGCAATGTATGGCCTGTAGTCCTTGTTAACTACAACATCTCACCATGGCTTTCTACAAAGAAAGGACACCTGATCCTTAGCTTGCTCATTTTTAGCCGCTACAAAGTCAAGAATATGGACGTCTATCTGCGCCCATTAGTTGATGAGCTTAAGATTTTATGGGAGGAGGGGGTCACCGTGAACGATATGAGCAAGCAGGATGATTGACAGTTCACCAATATACAAGCCATTCTCATGTGGATCATATATGACTTTCCAGGATTCGGGGAGTTCTTAGGTAAATAGGCTTCCATTCTCATTGGTCATATCTATCATAGCTCGTTCAAGTTTGTGTTCACTAAATAGAGGTGTTGGGATAGGTCTGGTTATCTTAGGTTATCATGCATGTCCATTGTGTGGGCCGCAATTAGACTCTGGAAGGCCGCAAACCATGAAGAAGATGATATATCAAGGACACACCGCTTTCTTGTTGGAGGGTCATGAACTGAGGGATGTTTTTCTTGGACGACCTCCAGCATGAATAAACGCCCAAAGCTTGTACGAGTTGAAAATGGTCCACATAGAGTCACATCCAAACGAAATGTGACGATTCTTGGTTTTCTACGAGTTTTCGTATTGGATCCACTTATAAATCATCCACTTGTTGGATCCAATGCATATTTTCAAGAATGTGGGCAACTTACTATGGGACCACATTTGCAGGAAAGAGAGACATTGTAGGGGCATGAATGGATTTGAAGGAGGTAAGCAAAATGAGGGTGCTTTGGCCACAGTCGAGTATTGATGGTCGCTTGCAACTACCTCCCATTCCTTGAGTCTTGTCCACTAAAGAAGAGCACATTGTGGAGTAAATTATCAAGTCTAGACGGGTATAATGCGTTCTCTTAGATCTGCGTTTTCTAAAGATGACTAACTAACAGGGCTAAAATCCTATGATTGGCATAAGATATGTCAAGTTTGTACTACGAATGGATTGTATGTGACCTACATAATTTGCTATTTGGAGTGTATTCATTGTTCTTAATGCTACTTTATTTGTGGCAGTTTGTACTACCGATCGTGATCGCAAGATGCCTTTCTCCAAAAATACATGGGACAATTTACAGGTTGTCAAATTTGGTGCAATGGATTTCACAGAAGGAGATCAAGACATCCTCTATTGAATCCGCAAGGCAGGGAGCAGTGGAGATGGTCTGTCTCTTTGAGAAGTACTTGCCCACCAGCATACTCACGATAGAAACCCACCTCCTTATGCATATTATAGACAAAGTGGAGATTGTTGGAACTGTCCATATGTGATGGATGTTCTTCTTGGAGTGCTTCATGAAAACCCTAAAAATCTTTGTGTGACAATGAGATCAAGTAGCATGGCTGAAGGTTAGTTGGTGTCTGAGGCATTAGTGCATATTTCACAATGGCTAGTAAGGGTGGATTTAGACAATAGTATGCTATGGTCGTCGCTGAAGCACGATCTCCGGTCGAAAAAAGGATGGATACTACAATGGAAGAGAAAGTGAATCATTATTTTATGTTGGGCAATGCATCCATGTAGATGTGGCTCGCTAGGTACAGGCAAGCCAGGAAAGATCAAGAAGAAGCACGATCCGAATTTTGACATAGTACACGCCATCAACCGATTGGATATCTTGAGGACACGAAGGAGATGTCGCACTTTTGCAATAGTTTCATGGATCTTTGATCGTAGCCTCTCGCAAAGGGGTGGAGGTATCCACTAAGGAGTAGGAATTCTCGAGGGTGGATGCGGGTACTGAAAGGACGGATTATTGTAATGCATCAATCACACACAATGAATCACATGCGGAAAAATAACAAAAATGCACAACAAAAAAAATGGAGGTGTTTTTGGCTCGAATGCGCAGCAGCACGACATTGGCATCTTACTCACTCTCGCTCGTTTCGGGCCTGATAGGCTTTGTTACTCAATTCCTGGCCGTTCTAATGGGTTCTAGGGTTTGCGCTCCTTCTCGTTGTTCACTAGGGGGTAGGTCGTTGGGGAATACTCCAGTGTGTCCCTTGGTCTTGACTCCTACGTCGGAGACTGTCTACAAGGCGTTAGCCACGTCGTATATTCCGCTAGTGTGTGTGTGTGTTTTTGTTTGTATACATGATGTGTGTGTGTTAGAAAAATATGAAAAAACTGATGCCAAAGGACATTATCAAGCTGATAATTTCAATGATGATCTCTAAGAAAAGTGCAGGGAATTGTGGAATCAAAGGAAGCTTTGTGGAAGCCGATCATCTAAGTTCAATAGGTCCCATGAAATAGAGTTGAAGGAAGTCTCTCAAAAGCTGCTTAAGTGAGTAAAGGTACATATTAGTGATATCATTCTAAAAGGATGCGAAAACTCAGGCTCAGCGGCTTCTTCAGTCATCAATAAGCAAGGTCTGAACCATCTCTCAAGGACTCTCAGGAATCCTTCAATGGGGCTATTGACAGTACTAGTGAAGCACCGAGAGAGCATTTTGCCACCCATTCCTCAAGGTCGAAGTCAAAGTTTGTGAGCAGATCACCCATCACAAAGCTGTCTGTTAATGGGGCAATTGATGACTCTAAAGATACCCTAAGTAAATCCTCAAGGCCAAAATCAAAGTTTGTGCGTAGATCTCCTGTTGGTGTAAAGAAACTAGAGTTATTCTTGTTAAAGAGGAGTTTTTTTTTTCGTTCAGCTAAAAGAGGAGAAGGGGAGACTAATTCGGACGGGTACGTCTATCAAGAGGGACTATTCTGTGGCGTCCTAATAGCGATAGAGAGGACTGAGGAAGCAGATGATCGTTATGAGGATCTGAATGATCAGTGGATCGCCGTCGCCTTTATTGGGGAGCTCTTTCTGAGGTGTTTCTTCCCATGATTGTATCCAACTCTCTGGCGGAGAGAGAGATGAGAAACGATGTTTCTCCCCAGGCAACCTTGATTATCTAAAGCTGAGGTGAAGATGGCAAGGAAGGAAGAACAGATGATGAAGGACAATGGATCTCCATTGAAAATGTCGAAGACGAAGCTGACGATAAAAGAAAAGCCAAAGAGTTGGTGATTAAGGACAGAAGCTAGTGAGACAACATTGCAGCAAAAGAATGAGATGCCAGGGAACAGAGGGAACGGAGTAATGAAACAGCAGACACCTCTCTATCGACTGCAACCCCCCCCTTTGATGTTGAAATCACAATTCCTTTCAAGACCCAACAAAGCCGGAGATGGAGCTATCTGCACTGCGACTTCCCCTTTTTAAGCTAGACGTCTCGATTGATGCAAGCATGATAGCGCCGAATCGCAAAGCGCAGCCGCAGCAGGTATTCTCATCATCATCGACTCAGTAGAGAGCTGCCCTTGCGTCCCTGGAGAAGGAGGCTACCCTCAGGAGACTGCGAGAGGTAGAGGCCAGCTTGTGGGAAGCCATAAATGACCTCCACCATAACAGCCATGGCACGGACGATTGGTATTCTTCCCTGTTCAGTGGTCGGTACCATCTCTGTCAGCATTTCGATTCTTGCGTTGCCAATTCCATCGGGAGCCTCTGCCAGAGCTTCCTGATTGGCGTACGGCATCCGTGTCGGTATCGGAGTTCTTCTTAGAGCTTTCAAGCTTGCAAGGAACAAGTCCTATCGCTCCATTCTGGATTTGAAGCTTCTCGTATCAGAAAAGAATCTGATTGTAAGGGAAGAAGCTTGTCGTAGTGGTCTTCTATTTGGTGGATTTACTGGAGGTTATCATGCAGTGTGTTGCATCCTGCGAAGATTGAGAAACAAAGAGACTCCATCAAATGAACTTATTGCAGGTGCCGTTGCTAGCCTCTCCATTTTGGCATTGGATGATCCTAGCAGGAGGCGAACTTTTGCTACTGGTTGTTTTTTTTTGGAGCGAATGAGTTCTTGGTGTTGTGAAGGTGTAGCCTTACTCTGATCACTATTGGCTATACACAAAGAAATACAAAGAGCCCTACGTATCAAGATGTTTGTTCTGGAAGAACGAATCATGTGGAGGTTATGGGCAATGCTAGTAGTTTGATGCGAAGGTGGTTTCAAATTTATCAAATGCTATCTGTCAGGCGTTTTGCAGCAGGCCAGCATGTAAGCAGTTCACTGCAAGCTGAGAGCAAGCAATGAGACACCTTTAAACTGCCTTGTGTTAGAAATTTCTGACCTTTTGGAACTTTGTTGAGATCTAAACTGGGAGCTTACACCAGCTCATTGCCTGAGTTAGACTGCAGAAATGCAGTCTATGATCTATCGTTGCTTCATCTTTAAGATTGAACCTGCGGCACAGATCATCACTGTGGAGAAGATTGGAGGCCCTGATGAGAGTTACAAGGATTTCACCAGCTTCCTTAATTGATGAAACTTCTCAAAAGAACTTTCTATTTGCTTAAACCAGGGAAAGTTTACAGGTCTTCAGAAGTTGATCTGAAATCAGAGCCACCATCTAACCTTCGTACTTCCAACATTGTATGGATTTCTGAAAATTGTTCACAGGGATTGCTACCCAACAGAACTTATCTAGTCTATGTGTCAATGGCAGAACTGTCCTCGAATACCTGAATGCAAAGCTGGTTATGAAATACTACAGAGTTTTCTGAATCATGTAATTTACTTGACAAGGAATATAGTGAATTTTGGCATCAAAAATTCGATTTCTTCTTGTTAGCCTCTTTCCTTGTTGAATCTTGAACCCTGTGTTCAGCAGCTCTTACACAAACACTACGACATTTCTGGTGAACCTGACGTGAAAGTGTTGCGTCAATTTTCAGCAAGATGGGAGACTCGCAAGAAGAGATGACAGATGACAATGTCATGAAGAACCTGTTTCAGTCATTTACAACCTATATGCAGCAGCAAGCTCACGCGAAACGTGATAGTGATGCCATGGATGCCTTGAAAGCTGTCCAACAGGAGATGAAGCAGTTCAATGGCCAACAAGTGTCAACTTACCTGCATTTATATGAAGAAAAGATGAAGTTTTTTGGGGTTTCTCAAGATGTTTGGAGCCGCTACTTCTTGCGGATCGTGGTGCGCGCTCTTGAAGTCCGAATTTCAGAAATTCAAGAAACACATGCCAGTTGGGCAAAGTTTAAGAATGCATTAAAAGATGAATATTTCCTGGAAGATACAGGTCTTATGAACCGCAGGAATTTCTTAGCATGGGTTTCTATGCCTAATAAGGGACTTTCAGTTACCGCCCTTCTGCGAGAGTTTGAGAGCCGCTATGATCAGTTGGATGGAACTGAGCAGCAAGCTTTGGAGATGCAAAAAGTGGAATTATTTTTACAAGCCGTTGATGCTGATTTACAGGAAAAGTTGGATGATCTTTTGGAAGATCAAGCTACCGATTCAGGTTTAAAGACCGAGTGGAGACATATCATTGATGCTGTGAATGCTCTTGTTAAGAAGCAGCGCAGTAGAGTACGATTGCATCGTAAGACAGGATCTGCTTCTGAAAAATCCTTGGAGACTTCTTCTTCTACCCCTGCTGCAAGTTCTATGCCTAAGCCTACTCCTCCTGTTGTAAATCCACCAGTTCCTGCTGCTCCAGTGCCCTTATCTGTAGATGATGTTATTAAAGGCTTGGCAGATTTGACGATTGAAGCAGTCAAAGCTGAAGTTGGAAAGTTAAAAGAGCAACTTATGTCAGTACCTGCTGTAGCATCTGCTCCAGTGACTGCTTTTCCAGCTGGTCAAAGAAAAGGGAGACGATGTATTTGGTGCGATAGTACAGAGCACCAACACTGCAGAGATTGTGATGCTTTTCAGGAAGCACGTAAGAAGAATGTAGTGTTCTGGGGACAAGATGGGAAGATATGGCTAACAAAGACTAGTGCTCCTCTTGACACAAACTTTGGTAAAGGAGGCATGAAGAAGCTCATTGATGATATGGCTGCGCAATCAGCTTATGTGAGTGTAAGAGGAGATGCTTCAGCTTATGGAGTCTAGCTTGAGCAGAAATCAAATGGAGACTTTGCTTTATGGTCCTCTACCTTGGAGATAGCGAGAAGAGGGAAAGTTCAGGCATCTACTATGACTTGTGTGGGCTCCAGCATTCGAGGAGAAACGGGATGGGATTCTCCTGTTGACAGGTATTCTATTTTTGCCTATATGGCGAAAACACAGGGTTTAGATGCCATGGTTGAGTAAAAGAGAAGAAGAGATGAGGAGGGTCTCAGCACCTCCAAAAAGACTAGAGGGGGTGACTTTGTTTCACCACTTGTTACAGCTCCACCTATGACAAGTTCTCCAGCTCAATCAGGTCCTGAACAACCTATGGGAGACAAACAGATGAAAGAGAAGAGGCAACCAAGAAAGGAGCCAGGATTCAAGCTCTTGTCAGACCTTGATATGCAGACAGATATGAGTAAGATTTTTCATAAAAGAATTTTGAATAGTGAAGTCACTTTTACTGTTGGAGAAGCTCTTGGGATTGCTAGAAGAGAAATACAGGATCAGATGCAGGATCTTTTGTGGAGGAAACAACATGCGATGGAAGGACTTGCTTTACAGGGATTATGGCATGGAGCTCTTGGGGAAGAGCATGATGATGTAGTGATGGTTGAGAATGCTTCTATCAATCCACAATTGGAGAAATAAGTTCAGCCTATGCAGTATGAAGATTATGATACCCCTATCCTCATTCCTCGCAGCCATTTTTCACGTAGTCATTGGGCTAGAGCAACCACTGAGATGGTGGTAAGGATTGGAGAGAAACAGATTCCTTTGGTCGCTTTAGTCGATCATGGTTTCGAGATTAATCTTATTTCTCGAGGTGTTTATGAGAGTGGCAAGTGGCCTATGGATGCAGAGCATGGCTGGCGCATGAGAGCCGCCAATAATACTTCTGGTGATATGTATGCTGCTTGTCCGAGTATCAGAATTTCTATTGGTAATGTTGAAGAGGATTATCATTGCTTTGTTCAAGATTCTTGCTCTTATCCGATTATTCTTGGACAGCCTTTCATTACAGAAGCAAGAATGGAAATGAAAGTGATGGATGACGACTCAGCTTATGCACGGATACGCAGTAAGGATGGTATGCGAGCTGTTCAGTTTATGACTGTTGGGGTAAATCATCTGAGAAATAGGGACTCCTTGCATGAGGCACCACTACCTGCGAAGGAGTTGGATTTTCATTAGGTACCGCTGTCTTGCGAGACGCTAGTGGTATGGAGCGGAGAAAAGAGGAGATCTCGCCTCCTGGCAGCCAGTCTTTCTCCACTAATTTTGTTGGTTTTTCTTCAGATAGTTCAGTGAGTTATCAGAGAATTTCAGATTTGCCTAGAGCTGCCAAGCAGTACATTGGTCGTAAGGAGAAAGAGTTGAAGATTGCAGGTATTTTGCAAGCAGAAGAGTATGTAGATGGATTGTATGAAGGGATGTCTTATGCAAATACATTGTTTGAGATGGGAACAATGCTGAAAACTGATGTATGTAAGGGTTCAAAGATCATACATGTGTAAACCTTGGATATGTTTCAGGAAATTTCTGATTTTATGCTGAAAACAGAGTTAGAGACTGAGAAAACTCAGCAAACTGAATTTATGGCTGAACTTGATCAGCTTACAGAGTTGCAGAGGGCTGAAACCTTTCAGCCATCAGAGTTAAATACTGAAAAAATTCAGCACATGGAGTATGAGGCTGCATCCATGCAGTCCATAGAGCCGAGCGCTGAATTCATTCAGCCAACAGAGTTTAATGCTGAAAATTTTCAGCATACAGAGTTTTAGGCTGCACCCATGCAGTCCATAGAGCAAAGGGCTGAAATCTTTCAGCCAACAGAGTTGAGAGTTGCTGAAAATTTGCAGAAATTGCAGCAAAGAAAAGAGTGCCTGATGCCAAGGTTGACACGAAGTATAAAACATTTGATAAGAAGGTTAAGCCGGTTGCAGGGCCACTTCCTCCTGATAGTGATGAGCAGATAGCAAAAGCTATGAAGCAGCCTATGTTGAGAGATCCTGCAAATATTGGACATAAATTTACAACTGAAACTCTTGCAGAATTGAAGATTGGAAATGATGATTTCTTGCTTCCAGTGGAAAAAGAATGTTTTAGAGAGATGCTTGGACGTCATGGTAAGGAATTTGCTTTCTTTCCTCATGAAATTGGCTGCATTAGTCCCGAATTGGTTGTGCCTATGGTCATCTTCACTGTCCCTCATGTACCATGGAATATACGTCCTATACCTGTGCCTAAAGCACACTTGCCAAAGCTGATAGACTTGCTGAATGAGAAGATTAAGATGGGGATTTTGGAACCCTCCTCTGCGCCCTATTCTAACAGATGGTTTACTGTACCAAAGAAGAATGGTACTTTGAGATTTATTCAGGATATGCAGCCCGTGAACAAAGTGACAATCAGGAATGTGGGAAGAGGTCCAGTTGTGGATGAGTTTGCTGAGGCTTTTGCAGGACGAGCCATCTATTCTCTAGGTGACTTGTATTCTGGTTATGATCAGCTTCAGCTTGCCTTGGAAAGCAGGGATATTACTACTATGCGGACACCTATTGGTCTTGTGAGGATGTGTACCTTGACTCAAGGTGCCACCAACTCAGTTGCTCATATGATGAATGCTATGCATAGAGTTCTACGAGACTATATTCTGCAGTATACCATGCCTTTCCTAGATGATGTGCCTATTAACGGTTGTGCAGAAGAAGAAAAGAATGAAAGTCTTGATTTACGAGGATGTAGATAGTTTGTGGCTGAACACTTGGTTGCTTGTGAGCAAATATTGACACGATTAGAGGAGGTAAACTTGACTCTTTCAGGGCTGAAATATGTCTTTGGTGTTAATGAAGTTATCATAGTTGGGCATATGGTTGGATATTATGGCAGGAAGCCTTCACCTGCAAAGGTGGATGCCATAAGCAGGATTGCAGAGTATTGCTCGACTACTTCAGAGGTGCGGAGATTTGTGGGAGCTTGTGTATTTTACATGATTTGGATTCCTCATTTTGCTCACATTGCAGATGTTCTCTATCAGCTGCTTCGAAAGGGGCAGAAATTTCATTGGGATGAGAAGCATTCGAAAGCCATGCGTAAACTCAAGAAGCTATTGCAGTCAGCTCCTACTCTTCGCAAGGCGGATTATTAGTGTGGATGGCCAATCATGTTGACAGTTGATACTAGCCCTATTGGCATAGGCTGGGCAGTGGGACAGGATGATGCTGATGGAAATAGATATGCAATCCGCTTTGGAGCTAAAGTTCTTAATGAGCGACAGAGGAGATATCCACAGATTAAAAGAGAGTTGTGGGGAGTAGTCACTGCACTGAAGTGTGATAAAGGGTATTTTATTGGAGCTTCAATTGTTGTGGAAACAAATTGTTTGCCTTTGCTTGGCATGATTACTAGCTGTTCGACTCCAGATATAGCGATGCTTTGGTGGATTGCCTACATCAAATCATTGAATCCAGAATTTTGACACATAGCAGGGAAAGATAATCCAGTTGTTGCTGACATGCTATCTAGAGCGAGATATGAGGATGAGGAGTCAATGCTTGCAGAAGATGATGAAACAGAGTTTGCAGATTCTATCCTTGTTCATGATTGTCATGTATCTACTATTGAAGCTTTTATTGAAGAACTTTACGTTGATGAGTGACTGAAAATTGGACAGTATCTAAGTTCATTGACTCGAAGAGCTGATTGGACAGATGATGAATTCAAGAAAATCAGAAGAAAGGCTTATGGGTATTTCTTGAAAGATGGTTTTCTTTGGAAGCATCCAAAGAAGAGAGGCGGCTTACCCTTGAGAGTAGTTTGTGAGGTAGCGATGCAGATACAGATTATGCGAGAGTTTCATGAGAGTTCATGGGCTGGTCATAGAGGTGTGTGGGATACCTATGAGAAAATCAAAGAAAGATACTAGTGGAAAGGGATGTATAAAGATGTTTCCCACTTTGTGGAGACTTGCAAAGACTGTCAGCTTTACTCTTTAGTGCGGCATCGTGATGAGTTGCATCCGACCTATCCACTATGTACGCATTATAAGTGGGTGGTAGACTTGGTTACTTTGCCAGTCGGACTTTGGCAGATGAGATATCTTGTCTTGGCTAGGGAGGATCTTACAAACTATGTTGAAGGCAGATCTTTGCAGACGAATACCAACACTACAGTATGTAAATTATTGTTGGAAGAAATATTTTGCAGGTATGGATATATAGGCAAGATTGCAGCTGATCATGGAGAGCTAGATGCAGACGAAGCTAGAGAATTTTTCTTACGGCTTGGGATTAAGTTGGCTCTTACTACTGCCTATAATCCAGAGGGAAATGGCAAGAGCAAAAGAGGACATCCATCGATAGCTAAAGCATTGGCAAAAGCTTGTAGAGGTCGGATTGGGGATTGGCTGAGATTACTACCTTTTGCATTATGGGCAGACCGCTCTACACATAGTGTGACTACTAGATATATGCCTGCAAAGTTGATGTATGGGCAAAAACCTGTCATGCCTACAGAAATCTGTGCTCTCACGTGGAGTGCTCTTCCATGGCAAGAGAATTTATCAAGGGAGGAGCTTCTAGCTCTTCGGATTGGTCAACTAGAGAGAAGAACAGAAGATGTGCAGCTAGCAGTTGATCATTTGAAGGCAGCCCGACTCAGAAACAAGGACAGGTTTGATTTGAGGCATCGCTTGAGGCCTAGAGCCATAAAAGAAGGAGATTGGGTTCTAGTCTACGACAATAGTCTACAGAATCAGCATAGTAGCATGAGAAAAATGGTTCAAAGATGGTTTGGACTGTATGAGGTGAAACAGGTTTTTGACAATGGTACCTATGAGTTGGCTGAATCATATGGAACAGTATTGAGGGTGCCCATTGCTGGAAAATGGGTTAAGATTTTTAAGAGAAGAGAAGATGAAGAATATTCACTTGAAGCATTGGCAAGAGAAGAGCAGGTAGAAGAAAGTCAAGTAGAAGAAGTAGAGAATATGGATGATGAAGCTGATGGAGAAACAGGTCTACTAGAAACTGATGAAGGACTTGACCTGTTTGTGGACTTGAATGATCCTGGATAGTTGGCTCATCCGGAGGATGCGTAGGTTTAGAGGGGGTGGATGTCGTGCTGCTGCGCATCCGAGCCGAAAACACCTCCATTTTTTTTGTTGTGCATTTGTGTTATTTTTCCGCATGTGATTCATTGTGTGTGATTGATACATTACGATAATCCGTCCTTTCAGTACCTGCATCCAATGTATATATTCCGCTTGTGTGTGTGTGTGTTTCTGTTTGTATGCATGATGTGTGTGTGTTAGAAAAATATGAAAAAACTGATGCCAAAGGACATTATCAAGCTGATAATTTCAATGATGATCTCTAAGAAAAGTGCAGGGAATTGTGGAATCAAAGGAAGCTTTGTGGAAGCCGATCATCTAAGTTCAATAGTTACCATGAAATAGAGTTGAAGGAAGTCTCTCAAAAGCTGCTTAAGTGAGTAAAGGTACATATTAGTGATATCATTCTAAAAGGATGCGAAAACTCAGGCTGAGCGGCTTCTTCAGTCATCAATAAGCAAGGTCTGAACCATCTCTCAAGGACTCTCAAGAATCCTTCAATGGGGCTATTGACAGCACTAGTGAAGCACTGAGAGAGCATTTTGCCACCCAGTCCTCAAGGTCGAAGTCTAAGTTTGTGCGCAGATCACCCATCACAAAGCTGTCTGTTAATGGAGCAATTGATGACTCCAAAGATACCCTAAGTCAGTCCTCAAGGCCAAAATCAAAGTTTGTGCGTAGATCTCCTGTTGGTGTAAGAGGAGGTTTTTTTTTCGTTCAGCTAAAAGAGAAGGGGAGACTAATTCGGACGGGTACGTCTATCAAGAGGGACTATTCTGTGGCATCCTAATAGCGATAGAGAGGACTAAGGAAGCGGATGATCATTATGAGGATCTGAATGATCAGTGGATCGCCATCGCCTTTACTGGGGAGCTCTTTCTGAGGTGTTTCTTCCCATGATTGTATCCAACTCTCTGGCGGAGAGAGAGATGAGAAACGATGTTTCTTCCCAGGCAACATTGATTATCTAAAGCTGAGGTGAAGATGGCAAGGAAGGAAGAATAGACGATGAAGGACAATGGATCTCCATTGAAAATGTCGAAGACGAATCTGACGATAAAAGAAAAGCCAAAGACTTGGTGATTAAGGACGGAAGCTAGTGAGACAACATTGCAGCAAAAGAATGAGATGCCAGGGAACAGAGGGAACGGAGTAATGAAACAGCAGACACCTCTCTGTCGACTGCAACCCCCCCCTTTGATGTCGAAATCACAATTCCTTTCAAGACCCAACAAAGTCGGAGATGGAGCTATCTGCACTGCGACTTCCCCTTTTTAAGCTAGACGTCTCGATTGATGCAAGCATGATAGCGCCGAATCGCAAAGCGCAGCCGCAGCAGGGATTCTCATCATCATCGGCTCAGTAGAGAGCTGCCCTTGTGTCCCTGGAGAAGGAGGCTGCCCTCAGGAGACTGCGAGAGGTAGAGGCCAGCTTGCAGGAAGCCATAAATGACCTCCACCATAACAGCCATGGCAAGGACGATCGATATTCTTCCCTGTTCAGTGGTCGGCACCATCTATGTTAGCATTTCGATTCTTGCGTTGCCAATTCCATCGGGAGCCTTTGCCAGAGCTTCCTGATTGGCGTACGGCATCCATGTCGGTATCGGAGTTCTTCTTAGAGCTTTCAAGCTTGCAAGGAACAAGTCCTATCGCTCCATTCTGGATTTGAAGCTTCTCGTATCAGAAAAGAATCTGATTGTAAGGGAAGAAGTTTGTCATACTGGTCTTCTATTTGGTGGATTTACTGGAGGTTATCATGTAGTGTGTTGCATCCTGCGAAGATTGAGAAACAAAGAGACTCCATCAAATGAACTTATTGCAGGTGCGATTGCTGGCCTCTCCATTTTGGCATTGGATGATCCTAGTAGGAGGCGAACTTTTGCTACTGGTTGTTTTTTCTTGGAGCGAACGAGTTCTTGGTGTTGTGAAGGTGTAGCCTTACTCTGATCACTATTGGCTATACACAAAGAAATACAAAGAGCCCTACATATCAAGATGTTTGTTCTGGAAGAACGAATCATGTGGAGATTATGGGCAATGCTAGTAGTTTGATGCGAAGGTGGTTTCAAATTTATCAAATGCTATCTGTCAGGCGTTTTTCAGCAGGCCAGCGTGTAAGCAGTT
This sequence comes from Lygodium microphyllum, assembly GCF_053477565.2. NCBI lineage: Eukaryota > Viridiplantae > Streptophyta > Polypodiopsida > Schizaeales > Lygodiaceae > Lygodium > Lygodium microphyllum. Next base: position 79,276,938 of record NC_141157.1, on the reverse strand, counting down.
CATTGCAAGCTGAGAGCAAGCAATGAGACACCTTTAAATTGCCTTGTGATAGAAATTTCTGACCTTTTGGAACTTTGTTGAGATCTAAACTGGGAGCTTACACCAGCTCATTGCCTGAGTTAGACTGCAGAAATGCAGTCTATGATCTATCGTTGCTTCATCTTTAAGATTGAACCTGCGACACAGATCATCACTGTGGAGAAGATTGGAGGCCCTGATGAGAGTTACAAGGATTTCACCAGCTTCCTTAATTGATGAAACTTCTCAAAAGAACTTTCTATTTGCTTAAACCAGGGAAAGTTTACAGGTCTTCAGAAGTTGATATGAAATCAGAGCCACCATCTAACCTTCGTACTTCCAACATTGTATGGATTTCTGAAAATTGTTCACAGGGATTGCTACCTAGCAGAACTTATCTAGTCTATGTGTCAATGGCAGAACTGTCCTCGAATACCTGAATGCAAAGCTGGTTATGAAATACTACAGAGTTTTCTGAATCATGTAATTTACTTGACAAGGAATATAGTGAATTTTGGCATCAAAAATTCGATTTCTTCTTGTTAGTCTCTTTCCTTGTTGAATCTTGAACCCTGTGTTCAGCAGCTCTTACACAAACACTACGACACCAGGAAATTGCTTGTAGCACTCATGTTGAGTTTCCGCACTTGAAGTACACTTAGGAAAGCTGAAAGCCTGATTGAGAACAAGTGCACGAGGAACAACACACTCACGAGTGACCATAAGTTGAGAACTGTATTCAGTAATTAAAGGAACTCACTCAGATAAATCACTCAAAAAAACCCACCAATAGGAGAGGACCCAAGACATAGACAAATGCGCGAAGCGCAAGATAGAACCAAGCAAGGAGCATCAACGACAAGGATCTGTCACGACTAGTTAACATGATCGAGAGCGCAGCAAGGCGCAAGAATTCGACCATGACGGAAGAAAGCTCAGACCATCGATCTACCGAGGAGCTCGATGTGAGTGTATTCCCAGACGCTATACAGCAGATGGTGAGCAGTTACGATGCACACGCCCGGTACGAGCACCGTGGCAAGACGGCAGATGCAATCATTTTGCAGACCTAGAGGAGGAGAGAAGGCTAACCCGTAGGGCATTGCAAGGCATAGCTGAGTATAATAGGGATCAACAAGCTAGGAGCCTAAGGCAAAGCATGGAGCTGCATGAGGTGTAGCGAGTGCTAAACTTGGCTGGCCGAAACCGAACAGACCATGAGAGAGCACTAGAGGGAGACCTGACGCTGAGCGAGCTCCTCATGAAATGGCTGCTCAATAACACCACAGTAGAGCAGAGTGCCACTGCACTAGCAACGTCTCTACTTGCAGGACTAGGGGCAAACCAGGGCTCAAAGAGCCAAGCCAAAATACCGATTGTTGCCAAGCAACTCGACAAGTACAAACCGCATGACGATCCGTACAGCTTCATTGAGCAGTTTGAGCAATTCTGCGAAGCCAACGGCCTCAACGACCAGAGTCAACGTTTGCAAGCATTCAAACTTTGCTTAAGCGATAAGGGTAGGACATGGTATACAAGCCTGGATGCCGTGGAACAAGCCAACTTCAATAATCTCAAGGATCTCTTTGTCAAGAGGTTCGCCGAGCCCGGATACTCCGACAATCTGCTAGTACGCTTGATGAATGTCAAATAGAAGGAGAAGGAGGACATCCGTGACTATGTGACCCATGTGAGAAGTCTCTTTAAGAGAATCCCCTTAGGTGAGCGACCGACTGACAGAGCAGTTTCAACTGTATTCATCAGCGGAATTAGAGATGAGGAGTTCTATAAGGCATTGGCAGGCAATTCAAGCTTGCAGCGAGACGTGGTGGCTAGAGTTTTTGAGGAAGCCATCAGAGTTGATGACCAGCTGAAAGAGCAAAGCTCTAGGAGCTCAACTCTGGAAGAGACTAACCCGCAAAGCTTAGATCGAACATCAACCTCTAGTTAGCGGTCAAACCCATCATCTCAAGATAAGGGGAAGACCATCGAGACAGACCGGCTGAGGTCAAGATGGAATCAGCCAAAATACAAGACATGTTGAGACGATCGATGTGCCCGCACATCCAGTGCGTGTACTGTGGCGGAAACCACTTGCCACCAGAGTGTCAAGACCCTAGGTCAAGACCTTGCGCTAACTACTGTAGGTTCGGCCACGATGCCGCACACTGCAGATTACCACGAAGACTACCATACGCGCAACCCTACGGCCAGCCTTATCTAGCTAACAGGCCGCAGCCATTCTTTGGAAGGGGAGCCCCGTTAGCCCTACCTACACCTAACGATATGAAACCAGCTGTCCTTAGAATGGACATAAATCCTACCGGCATTCCTAGACCACCTGGTCCCTATGTGACCCACCCATCGAGCGACGCTCCGGTACACTACGTGGAGGAGCCCAGTGGCGAAGAGACCTACATATACCCTTACGTCTTGCATGACGACGAGGGCAACACGGTCCTCATGGATTATCAACCTGTGCCGATGACGGCGTTAGAACGAGGACGGGGTAGAGGTTTAGGAGGGCAGCCACAGGATCCGGTCACTTGTTGGACTTGCGAACATCCCGGTCATGTCTCATCACGCTGCCTTGAAAGAGAGCAGCAAAACAGGGACAAAGCTGACCAAAGGTGCACAGAATGCGAAATCACCCATCTTTTCATAGACTGTCCAAAGCGGAAGTCGTCCTCTAGTTCAGCTAATTTTCCATCCGCCCCATTGGGGCTGTTTGGTGTTGAAAACCCCGATGGGGAGGCACACCTATTCCCTTGCGAGTTATGACCCGAGCCCAAACAAAGCACGCCGGCATCTCTCTGCCAAGACCTAGCAATCTTGACGCGACCTCAGTAGGAAAAAAAAGCCGTAGGTAGAGAAAGAAGAGATCAAAAGCTAAGGTCACACTAAAGACCGATAGTGCTACGACCTTACCTAATGGGAAGAAAGTCTCAGACACAGAGGCAGAGACTTCAGCCCCTAAAACAACCCAAAATGGAAGTGCTAAGATAGGGGAATACCCGCATCCCAAGTGGCAATTAGAGGCCATAGAAAAGGTGAAGAAATGGGTGAGGGAGGCTCAGCAGCATCTCAAGGATGTTGAACCCATCATAGAGGACGAGATCGATGATCTCTCCAGCATGAGCGCGCCAATGTCGCCACCTCAACCTAAGTCGGCCGAAGCCACTACACCACCAGCAGTGCCGCTAAGACCATGTCTAGATGCAATAGAACCGCAGAACAGCCGCGGCCAGTAGCCAAGACAGTCTAGACTAAGAGAAGGACGAGTGTCTGACAACCTCTTGACCACGTTAGTAACCACGTCTGTAACACTCAGCCTAGGGGACTTGCTTAAGCAGCACCCTGCCCTATGGCAAGACCTTAAGCAGTGGGTCGAGGGATCCCAAGAGCAAGCCACGGCAGACCCTCAAGACTAGGATGTGGAAACACAACTGCCAATTTTGACGCTATACTCCATACCTAAATCCTTGCACGTCAATGCCTTTTGAGAGGGCTCTGAGATGCATGCAGTCCTGTCGCGGTCCTAGCCCTGGGTGACACAACAAGGAAGGGAATTGTAGACACGGGAGCTAGGGTTAGTGTGCTTAGCCATGCAGTGCTGCAGACTTGGGGAAACCCGCCTGTCGAAGCTACTCGGTTTAATGTCACGCTAGCAAACGGTATGAGAGTGAAGCCATTCGGGGTCTTGAAGAATTGGCCAGTAAAGATCGCAGGAGTCCAGTTCTCTGTCGACTTTATAGTCATGAAGGGAGTGGACTATGATATCCTATTGGGCCGACCCTGGATGCGCAATGCTAGAGTCATCAAAGATTGGGATAACAGCCTGATCTTCCTTGGCGATAGAACTGACGCCGTAAGAATAGAGATGGACACTTGGAAGACCTCACCAGTCGACCTAGATTCCATCTCTGTTATGCTCAAAGGGAACACTCAGGTCAGGGAACCCTATGGGTCCTTAACTAAGTATATCCCACGACCAGAGGATGAGCAGGATTGGATGCACATTCTCGCTACAATTGACCTACCATTCTCAGACCATGAGGCGTATGAGCACGCCATCAAAACAATTAACAAGATAAACGAAGCACTCTCTACACCCGTCCTCATGATGGCAGCAAGTCTCCATGGAAAGCCTAATCCTGTTACCTTCCAGGTACCATCCAACAAAAGGGAACTCCAGGGGGTACTGGAATATCTAGCAGACCAGCTAGCGGGTAACCCGGCTGCCAACTTCAAACTGCTCTAGGATCTCTCAAAGGATCCTAGGTGGCAATGGACCAGAGTGCACAAGCTGAACCTCATGTATAACTAGGACCTAATTCCAGACCAACGAGACGGGGCATTCCAAGCCCTAGGAGACGATGGGCAGTTGAATGACAAAGATTCCTGCGATGAATACGAAGACTGCCAATCTTTCAGTGGCGAGAGCGAGGGTGAAGTGGATACCATAGAGTACGACACGGATGAATAAGAAATTGAGTAGATACGAGCAGACGCCAAGCCACAGAAAAGGTAGGCCCTTAGACTGGAGCAAGGAGTCATGCGCATGGAATGCGATCATGCATGGTTGGAATGTATGGGGGCCATAGACCAAGAGCAATCAGGCCTAGCCCAAGCAGGAACGACATCAATACTCAGAACCGAATCGCCATCCGAATTGCCTCCACCAGGGGAGACCGCCTCTTCCAGCGAAGATGGAGGGTTTGACTCTGAATCAGAAGTTACTTCGAATAGCAACCCAGAGATCCTTAGGCCGCCCATGAGACGCACCAAGGGGGACTTACCCGTCCACCTGAGACACAGATGGTCACACCAGGATAGGGCAAAGCACCCCAAAGATACACGATCAGAAGGGCAGGGAAAGCCGCAGGACCTCCTTAAGCGATTCACTAAATTCAAAAAAGGGGATAGGGTAGTGGCTCTGCTAGGTGCCAAGTGTCAAGGGCAGACAAGCGAACCGATCGAAGGACCAGCCAAGGTCAAGGAGGTTAACCTAGCCCTGGAAGGGGAGATACCCCGACCAGTGTTCATTGCCGATGACTTAACTGGTAAGGAAGAGTTGAGTCTTGTCGCTCTCTTGCGGGAGTACATGGACGTATTTGCCTAGTCCTTAGAAGAGCTACGACGGGTAGATCCGAGTGTTGTGACTCACAACATACCCATGACATCGAATGCAACGCCGGTCAAGCAGCGATCATACCCCATGAATCCAAAACACGCCCATGCTGTCAAGGAGGAAATTGACAAGCTAATGAGAGCTGGATTCATTTACGAAATTGAGCACATAGACTGGGTATCACCCATAGTCATTGTGATGAAGAAGAACGGCAAAATCCGAGTGTGCATCAATTACAAAAAGGTGAACGCTTCTATAAAGAGAGACAACTATCCCTTGCTGTACACTGAGCACATGCTTGAGAGAGTGGCAGGCAAGGAAGCCTACAGTTTTTTGGATGGCTTCTTAGGGTACAACCAGGTGCAAGTGCATCCTGCAGACAATCACAAGACTGCCTTTGCCACTGAGTGGGGCGTCTTTGCATACGTAGTCATGCCCTTCGGGTTGACCAATGCCCCTGCCGCCTTTCAATGCCTCATGTACACCATCTTCAAGGACATGCTTTGCAAGGAGCTAGAGGTCTTTGTCGAAGACCTGTGTGTCCATTCGACTTGGATTGAACACCTAGACAACCTTTGTGTAGTCTTTGAATGGTGTCGCTTATATCGTCTCTCCCTGAACCCCTTGAAATGTAAGTTTTGGGTGAAGCACGGATGCATCTTAGGACATGTACTGTTAGGGTTATCGTTGACCTTCCATCCCCAAGTAATTACAAGGGAGTTCAATGCTTCTTAGGTCACCTGACATGTTACCTGACGCCCACTTATTCCACCTGACATGTTGACCTTGCATCATGGACGAGTTACCTGACGCCCACTTATTCCACCTGTCCAGTGAAGGAGACCTATTTAGGGTCGATCTGACACCGTACTGGGCAGACGACATAGTCCAAGTGCTCGAGCATGGACTACCCGAGCGACCAATAGAACGGGCACGGCTTAGGTGCTTGATCCTGAGAATCCAGCCCTACTAGCTAATTGCAGGCCAACTCTATAGAGAGGGGCAAGACGGATTGCTGCGTAGGTGCGTGTGTGAGCATGAGATGCATGATGTGCTCTCAGAGGCTCACAGCGGCATTGCAAGAGGACACTTGAGTGGAGACATGACAGCATGGAAGGTGCTACAGTCCCAGCTATGGTGGCCCACACTTTTCCGCGACGCTAATCAATTCGTCAAGCATTGTGACGAGTGCCAACGGACAAAAGTCTCGACTCGTAAGGATCAAATGGAGTTAACCCCTGTTATTGCTCGCCAACCAATGAGGGGGTGCCCTCCTCCAATGAACACTTTGGAGCAATCATTCAATGAAGAGCCACCAATGAGGGGGTGCCATCCTCCTTGCTCTATTGGACCATCATTATCAAGTTAGAGGCATGAATACCTCTAGCCTAAGGGGAGGGCTAATGATCCGGGTTTTTTACAACCCGGATTATTACCACAAAATTTGGTTAAAGCCCCTATCAAGAGCTTACCATATCACTTTGGGTTTACTCTTCAAGCATTAGGTATGCTACATTGCTTCTCGATTATGATAACTCTAGAAAATGGGGGAACAAGTTCTTAGGAGGCATGTCAATGTAAAAGGTAAAAGGGATGGTTATCTTAGTGAAGATGAAAATGGATTACATCTAGAAGTTGAGTGAGTGCATAGATTTTTCAAAGGACTAGCCTCCAACTACACATGGGCTCCGCCTGCATCACTAAGATTTGGAATCTATCACCATCATTAGAGGACACCTCATCCTAGCACACAAGTCAATATCCACATCATGGTGTCACTTGGATCTTGCACAAAAGCTTACAAGCATGGACCCCTTTTTTCACATGCTTATATGTATTTATATATATATGGGGGACTAAAGTCAAAGCAGCTTTTGGAAGCCGTTTTTTATAATCTTGATAACTCCCAAGAAAAAGCGAATTTCAAGAAAACTCCCACGCTACCCGATCGGTTTCAACCTGGTCTACAAAGTTGCAGAAGAAACTTTTTTCAAATTCTTCACGGAATTGAAGTTAGGAAGGCGCAGACTGTTGGCTACATGCAATTTGCTTCTCTCTTTCACCACACCAACTTTCCACTCTATCCTTCTTATAAATATATTATAATAATGTGCTTTGGGCACCCACCTCTTGTAATCTAGCTCCATTTCTCTACTTTGTCTACCACCACCCTTGGCTTCTTGCATGATGACCAAGGTGGGAACTTGTCCCATCCACTATTCTTCATATTTTCAAAGATGCCATACATCATCTAGGATTATGTTAATCAAGAAGATTAGCTTAATCTAATCCCTCATGGAAGCTATATCTATTGCTAAGGAGAATTTCTACTGTAGTGTGCCAAGTAGGAGCCTGCCATAGAGTTCAAGAATGTTTTCCTAGAAGAGATCATGGAGAGATATGGCCTCTATGTGGAGATACAACTCCTTCAAGTTAGGTGGATGTAGCTATCCACAGACACAAATATGGTAGCAACTTTGAAAACAGGCAATGCTGAGGGAATAGTTGCCCAATGTCAATGATTGAGGTGCAAGGGAGAAGATCTGGAAGCAGGAAAACACTTCTGTAGAAGCAAGTCTAAAGAAATTTGGCCTGTGGAGAGAGATATAAAAGCTTCAAGTTGATAGGGTACTGTTGGGTATGGCTGCCATGGAAGCTTTATTGAAGGTAGAATTGTAAATGAAGTTGGAGATGAGATCTAGCACTCAACTTGAGCTGCGAAGAGATGGAGATGAGATAAGGCATGCCCAAGTGGGCTCTGATACCATGTTACAAGATACAGATATAGAGCATGACACAAGTTATGGTAGATTAAAGATGAAGACCAAACTCATAATCACATGGACAAGTAGAGAAAAACTGTTACACAAGTGAATTAGGTTCCAAGATGGAAGCTTGGACTCATAAACACGATATTGTGTAGGATAAAAAATGATAAGACACTTAATTTAAAGTACAAAGCATCATGACATTGTATTCATTTCATATGAAAGTGATAGTTAAGTACAATGCTTTATAGAGTTTGGGTTGTTCCACTTTCCTCACTCTGCATATGGGATTCAGGACAACTCTTCTTGGAGCATACATCATTTTTGTATTTCTCAACATCTCTCTCCCTCTTCTTCCTCTTCTTCTTCTTCCTCTCCTCTCTCTCTCTCCCTCTTCTTCTTCTTCTTCTTCTCTTCTTCTTCTCTTCTTCTTCTCCTCTCTCTCCCCCTCTCTCTTCTTCTCCTCTCTCTTTGGCTCTTCTTCTTTTTCTTCTTCTTCTTCTTCTTCTTCTTTCCCTCTCTCTCTCCCTCTCTCTTCTTCTCCTCTCTCTCTCTCTCTTCCTCTTCTTATTTCTTCTCTCTCTCTCTCTCTCTCTCTCTCTCTCTCTCTCTCTCTTTCTCTCAACAGCAAGGGGGGGTCAAGAGGTAATGTCCCATTACTTTACGATGGGGGGGAGGGGTTTATAGATGGTGGGGGTGTATTATTGGGGGGGGGGACATGTGGAAGAGGTGTGGTGGTCTCCCCCCACCCACCACCTGTTCTACATGATCAGGGTGGTTGCTTGGCCTCCCAGGTGGCCGCTGCCTCGATATGCCCAAGGGCGGCTTGGCCATGTGGCCTTCCTCTTCCACTTCATCTTTCACATGGTTCTCTTTGTCATCTCGAGCATCTCCCTCGTCACCTACTCCTTCCTCCATATTGCTGCTAATGATATATTCTTCTTCTTGGTTTCCTCCCCATCATCGTTTCCCCACCTGCCACGTCAACTACTACTTCCCCCCTCACCACCTCTTAGAGAGGGAAGGGGGGAAAAACAAAACATATTCATTAATTTCATTATAAAAGGGGGAGGCATTCGTAACAATGGGACACTACATGAAACTAAAGCCACATAGGAGGCCCTCAAGAATGTATTTCTTCTCCAATTAAAAGACATAGATTGAGGCCAAGAGCCATACAAGATGGGGATTTTGTGCTGGTTTATGACAGTAGTTTGAAAAACTAGCATAATGCCATGCGTAAAGTATCCAAATGATAGTTCAAACCCTATGTGGTAAGACATGTATTTGATAATGCTATTTATGTATTAAATGAGCTAGATGGTGAGAGCTGAAATGATGAACAGGTTGCCTCTTACCCATCCAACCTCCAATCCTCACTAAGAGAACTAAAGAGGGGCACCAGTTAGCCAAAGGGAGGATGGGCTAGGACATCCCTTTTCTCAAAGAGAATCAAGAGAACCAAGACACAAATTTACAAGAGAGAATATATGTACTAGACACCATATTAGAATATGAGAGAGAGAGATGAGAGGAGAGGAAGAAAAAAGGAGAAGAGGTAGAGAAAGCTTGCCATTATGCTACATGGAATGAGAAGATGAGAAGAGAGCAAGATAATAGGAGAAGAGGTAGAGGAATCTTGCCATTATACTACATAATAAAAGAACTTACTCATAGCTTACCTCAAAGAGATGAGGGTATTCTAGAGTGCTCTCATGGACTTGTCATTGTCCTTCTTTCCCCTCTTCATTCTCCATGGGCTCTTTATATATCCTCCATGAGGGATTAGATTAAGTTAATCTTCTTGATTAACATAATCCTAGATGATGTATGGCATCTTTGAAAATATGAAGAATAGTGGATGGGACAAGTCCCCACCTTGGCCATCATGCAAGAAGCCAAAGGTGGTGGTAGACAAAGTAGAGAAATGGAGCTAGATTACAAGAGGTGGGTGCCCAAAGCACATTATTATAATATATTTACAAGAAGGATAGAGTGGAAAGTTGGTGTGGTGAAAGAGAGAAGCAAATTGCATGTAGCCAACAGTCTGCGCCTTTCTAACTTTAATTCCATGAAGAATTTGAAAAAAGTTTCTTCTACAACTTTGTAGACCAGGTTGAAATCGATCGGGCCACGCAGAAATTTTCTTGAAATTCCCTTTTTCTTGGGAGTTATCAAGATTATAAAAAACGGCTTCCAAAAGATGCTTTGACTTTAGTCCCCCATATATATATAAATACATATAAGCATGTGACAAAAGGGGTCCATGCTTGTAAGCTTTTGTGCAAGATCCAAGTGACACCATGATGTGGATATTGACTTGTGTGCTAGGATGAGGTGTCCTCTAATGATGGTGATAGATTCCAAATCTTAGTGATGCAGGCGGAGCCCATGTGTAGTTGGAGGCTAGTCCTTTGAAAAATCTATGCACTCACACAACTCCTAGGTGTAATCCATTTTCATCTTCACTAAGATAACCATACCTTTTACCCTTTACATTGACATGCTTCCTAAGTACTTGTTCCCCCCATTTTCTAGAGTTATCATAATCGAGAAGCAATGTAGCATACCTAGTGCTTGAAGAGTAAACCCAAAGTGATATGGTAAGCTCTTGATAGGGGCTTTGGAAAATTTTGTGGTAATAATCCGGGTTGTAAAAAACCCGGATCATTAGCCCTCCCCTTAGGCTAGAGGTATTCATGCCTCTAGCTTGATAATGATGGTCTAATAGAGCAAGGAGGACAGCACCCCCTCATTGGTGGCTCTTCATTGAATGACTTCTCCAAAGTGTTCATATTTCTTCGAAAATAAGGCTTTAGTCGCCATCCATTTACCCTTGTCTTGTGAACCTTCCCATCCATGTCACCTAGCTTATAGCTGCCATTTGGATATCTCCTTATGACCATGAATGGCCCTTCCCACTTGAATGCAAGTTTAGCATCCTTTCTGTTATCAAAGCGGTTATCATAATGTAGCACAAGTGATCCTTCCCTTATGTGTTTGCTAGCCAGCTTCTTATTAAATGTCTTCCTTCTCTCTTTAGCCTGCATAGAATAGTGTTGGACTGTTGCTTCTCTGTCTAACTCCAGCCTCTCTAGATCCAAGATCCTTTCCTCTAACTTCTTATCTTGATTCTTCTCTTGACTAGCTACTAAAATACACAAACTGGCCAGTTCCATCTCTATAGGAAGCAAAGCCTCTTGGCCATAGACGAGGTGAAATGGAGTATAGCCAAGTGAGGTTCTGAATGAAGTCCTGTAGGCCCAAAGAGCTGCACTCAATTTTTTATCCCAATTCTTGGGGTGCATGTGTACTTGCTTGGTAATTATCTTACAAATGAGCCCATTCACTTTTTCAACCAAACCATTACACTGTGGGTAGTAGGGAGAAGAATGCCTATGCTTGATTTTTAGCCTTTCCATTACCTCCCCTACTAGGTTCCCCCTAAAACCAGGACCCTGATCAGAGATAATTTCCAAAGGTGTGCCAAACCTACAACAAATATTTTCAAACACAAAATTTCCCACTTCCTAGGCTGTGATCCTACTAGTTGCTAAAGCCTTTGCCCACCTTGTCATGTAGTCCACACCCATTATGATGTATTCCTTGCCAGACTAGGTTCGTGGGAGTGGCCCTATTGCATCAATCCCCCATTTCTCAAATGGACCATATGTAGTTATGGGATTTTGTTCCTCATGCACTAGCTTCCTTGGTCTGGCCTTTTGGCAATCGTCACAAGTGCGGCACCAATGTTGCACATCTCGATGTAGACTAGGCCACACAAAACCGGCATGGAGAATCTTCCTGCTAGTTATTTCTTGAGCAAAATGTCCACCACAAACCCCTTCATGGCAGCTCTTAATCACATCCATAATCTCCTTTGCTGTTGGCACCCTTCTAAGCATTGCATCCTTTCCTTTGCAATACAACACATAATTTATCAAGCGGTATTTAGTGGCCTTTGTAGCCAGCCACCTTTTCTCACCCTTACTCATATGTGTAGGTGCCTCACCATGCTCAAGAAAATAAAGCACATCTTGTAGTTGAAACTTACCTTGAAACAAGGGAAGCTTTACTGCAATGATGCCCACTATTACCTCTTTCAAATTTTCAGTTGCTAGAGTATCTGCGTCGCCATTTGTGCGCCTTGGCACAAAATAGATTTGCGCTTTCTGTAGCTTCCTCATGAGGGTTTTAGCTTCTCTCATTTTCACTGCTAAGTTATCATTTTTACAAGCCCAGATTCCTTTCATTTGCTTAACAATTAGCATAGAATCCCCAAAAACATTAAGTCAAGTGACACCATGTGAAAGACACCACCTCAAACCTAAAAGCAAGGCTTGATATTCTACCTCATTATTAGAATGGAAATCCTCCAAGCTGATACCTTCTCCATAAAGTTTGTCACCTTCGAGACTGAACACCACTATTCCTGCCGCCGCTCGGTCTTTAATACACTTGTAGGCCCCATCGAAGTAGAGGGCATGGGCATTCTCCACCCGTGGCGGCTCCTCAAGAGGAGGTGTCTCCTCTTTTACCTTTCCCTTCTCCTTTTCCTTCTTTTGATGGCATTTATGGGTCAACAAATCAGGTAGGCAAGCTCGAGTAGAATCCTCCAACTTAAAGGTGTAGTCAAACTCTTGGAGTTGTATCATCCACTTAGCAATTCTAGCTGAAACATCCATGTGCTGTAAGGCATAGGGAAAATGTGTAACAATTCCCAATGGATAAGAACCTTTTTTTAAATAAATAAAAAACAAATTTTTAATCCACTCCTTCTCCCCCAGCTGACGTCGCACTGGAGGGGAGGGAGGGAAGCCACGTTCAAGCAGCACGATGGGGCTCATGTAGAGCCTTAGCCATGCGTGTTGTCGTGTAAGGGAGGGAGGAACCTCTCCCTCCCCCTATTTAAATCAGTGGGGGCCTGAGGTTGAGAGGGCGAACAGAAACGGAGTGCTGTAGCCGTGACGCCGCCAGGAGGGAACGAGACAGAGTGTGAGAGCTGCCAAATGCTGTGCTGGGGCCCTGCGATCTATGGAAGGAGGGAGGGATAGCCATTTCATCGCTGCCTGTAGATTTTCACCCCCCGTCGTCGCCGTCAGAATTTCCCCCTCCCCCACACGGCTACAGAAGCTTCAAGAAGCTTCTAAGGGGGGGCTCCTTAAGCCCTCCTTCCTATACCTTAGAATCCTTTCACCCCCCCTCCCGGTTTTATCCCCTTAGAATCCTTTCAACCCCCCCTCTCCCCCCCCCCCCCCCCCGTGTTTAAATTTATAAGTCCCTTATTGTGTTTCCCTTGAAACCCCGTATTGCACCCCCTCATATTCCTTTTTATCACACCCCCCTAAAGCCGTTTTTTAACCCCCGTGTCCCCTTTTTCCTTGCATCCATTTTTCCCCCGTGCTATAAACCCTTGTGCTATCCTTCAAATTTCCCCCTGGGTTTGAAAACCCCTAGGTCCTTTAACTCCTGTGCCCAAAGATCTCCCAAGGTTCATATGTTTTCAAAGCCACACAGACACACGACCTTTTTGCCGTGTATATGTCCTATAGGGCCTTTTTAGGCTTTCTAAACCTTTTTCTCTCCAAAGAAGCTAAGACCTTAAAGGTCATGTTACCCCTTTTCGTGGTTAAATCCCTTAACGATTCCTTGCTTCGAAAGAAAGAAGAAGAGTATTAAAGCGGTGGTGGAATTCCGAAAGGAGTGTAAGGCTGCCTTCACGTTCGAAAGATTACAACTGCGATGCCGCCTAAGAAAGTCCAAGGAGTAGCTGCGGGAGGGTCATCTCCCGGTATCCATGTGGATATCTCACCCCAAAACCAGGTTTTTCCTTCTTGGTTTTATATCGGTTTTAATTCAATCATGCAAGATGAATTGTTCGGGACAAGATATATGTTTTCCTAGTTATTTACGATGAAGGAATTTAGTTTAATTGAACATGCAAAATGGATAATGTATAAAACATAGTTTTCCTTCAAATAGCATCATGCATTGAAACGAATTACGAGCAAGATTATCTACCTACTATAGTAGTATATTTCGGTTAAACCTTGAAGGTATAAAGAACTGCATCTTGCACCATTAACCCCTATTATTTTTTACAACGTATCATCCTAGAAGGTGAAATTCATGAAAGGTTTCTTACCTTGCTTAAACTTTAGGAAGTTATCATTGCTAACTGCATATCTTAGCAAGCAAAAGATTTTTTATTTGGCATGAGTTTTATTCGCAAGGAAAAATGAAGTTTAATTGAATTTACCTAACCTCAAAGCAATAAAGTTTAGAACTGAAAAATAAATTGTCACATAGATAACAAACCGTACCGAAGTGATCTCGATATTACCTTCTAAAAGTTAACCGAATTAATATAAACTTAAAAATACCTATGCTGCAAAATATGCATTGGGAATGATTTAAAAATCCAAGAAACGTTTATACCTTAAATACTTGCCTACCTTCCTTGATTGTAGGGTCAATAAATCATAAATATAAAAGAACTAGGATTTGTCCCTAAGGTTCTTAAAAAGAGACCCTAGGTCCGACAAACATCAGCTTAAAGAAACTTAAACGGATGGTTTCATCGTATATTACGATGCAGGACTTGCGCAACAAGTACGAAGTCATATGGTCTTGTGATTGATTCACAAGAAGAAAGGTTAAATACCCTCAACAAGGATAGCGGATCCTTACGTAAGTTATCTTGCAAAAGGATGTATTCTTTGATATCCTTCTAAATAAGGAAGGTTAAAAACCGAAAACTAAAGTATCCAATGAACTTTAGGGTTGACCAAGTTGGGTTGATAGGGCACGCCCTAACCCAGAATATAAGGGATCTTGCCAAGTTGCAAGACACCCTGGAACGAGCGCTGATGCATTCAAAAGGAAAGGATCATTCCTTAGCAGTTTGCCAACAACAAGATCGGTTAATGGAAATGTTTGTGCTTGCTAGAGATTTTAGAGCACTCTTTGATTTATGAAATACAAATTAAATGAATATCTATACTTCAGGTTGAAGGCCTGAAGGGAGAGGCAGCTTCAGTTACCCCCGACTGCCTGCCTAACCCTAACCAAGGGGGTTGTTGACCGCGCCGGGAACGTGGACCGAACCCGCTGCGAGAGGTCTCTCTGTTGAGCTCTACTTGGAGTAGGAGGACGCTTGGGTGACAGGGGGGGATCTGGCCATAAATCCCTCGCCTAACGAATCAAGGAAGAAGATATCCCAAAGATGGCCTTCAATACAAGATATGGCCATAAATCCATCAGATAAGGATCAAGGAAGAAGATATCCCAAAGATGGCCTTCAATACAAGATATGGGCACTTTGAGTTCCTGGTTATGTCATTCGGGCTCTCGAATGCACTTGCCAC
The DNA here is from genome assembly GCF_053477565.2 of Lygodium microphyllum. Lineage (NCBI taxonomy): Eukaryota > Viridiplantae > Streptophyta > Polypodiopsida > Schizaeales > Lygodiaceae > Lygodium > Lygodium microphyllum. The sequence continues at coordinate 79,261,654 of NC_141157.1, read as the reverse complement.
CTTCAATAGGTTAATGCAGGATATCTTTAGGCCATGTCTTGATGATTTGGTGCTTGTCTTCTTCGATGGCACTTTAGTCTATTCTAAACAGGAAGAAGATCATGAACCTCAACTTCGAATTGTCCTTGAGACAATGAGGTCACATAAGTTGTATGCTAAAATGAAGAAGTGTGCATTCTTCAAGCGTCAGATTGAATATCTGAGATTCATAGTATCATCAGAAGGAATATCAGTGGACCCAGCCAAGGTCAGAGATGTGCTTGAGTGTCCAATACTAGTATCTGTCAAAGAGATACATAGCTTTCTTGGATTGACAGGATGGTATAGGGTCTTCATAAAAAATTATACTTTGATTGCAGCACCTCTGACAAATTTACTGAAGAAGCAGACATCTATTACATGGTCAACTCCCAAACAAAATACCTTCGACAGATTGAAGCAAAGTTTGGTATCAGCACCTATTCTAAAACTTCTAGACCTCAATGAGGAATTCGAGGTAGTAACTAATGCTAGTATTCTTGCCTTGGGGTGTGTACTTATGTAGGAAGGTCATCTAGTAGCATACTCTTCAAGGAAATTGAAGAGTCATGAAAAGAATTATGCTACGCATGATCTGGAATTACTAGCTGGAATCCATGCTCTAAAGATTTGGAGACACTACCTGTTGGGTAACAAGTTTACTCTAGTAACCGACCATAAGAGTCTCAAATGGATCTTTACCCAGAATGAGCTCAACATGAGGCAACGTCAGTGGATTGAAGTGTTGGAGGAATATGACTTTGAAATCAAGTACCGACCAGGGAAAGAGAATGTAGTTGCCGATGCACTTAGTCGCAAGGCATTCCTAAGTTCCCTAATCTTGCAGAATCCCTCAATGGCCAGATCTCTAGCTACAAAAGTATCTATGCCAAACAACCCTAAACTTGAGTTAGCTAGAGAGGAGCATGCCATGATTTGGCCTACCAAAAAATGCTAAATGGGATCTCTACCAAGGAGCAGAATCAAAAGTTGCAAGCTAAGTATCAGGAATTTTCCATTGATAATGGACTTATCTACTACAGAACAAGGCTGTGTATACCAGCAAGCCAATCACTTAAGCAGAAAATAATGTGGGAAGCTCATGATTGCCCTTTCGCAGGACATCCTGGCTGCGCTAAGACTCTTAATGCAGTTAGAAAAAGCTACCATTGGGTGAGGCTCAAAGGTGACGTTCTCAAATATGTCACTGAGTATTTGTCTTACCAACGTATCAAAGCCGAACATGTCATGGTGCCAGGGAAACTGCAACCGCTTGACATTCCCCAAATGAAATGGGAATTCATCAGTATGGATTTTGTTGTAGGCTTAACCCAAGTCCAGGGAGGATACAACTCCATCATGGTTGTGGTTGACATGCTTATCAAGGTTGCACACCTTATTCCAATAAAGACAAACTATAAAGCCTCCGACATTGCAAGATTATTTATCAAGGAGGTATTCAAACTACATGATTTACCCAGAAGAATCATTAGTGACCGAGATTCTCTCTTCATATCACACTTCTGGAGAGCTATCTTTGAAGCTACTGGGACTCAAATATGTTTTAGCACCGCCTACCACCCCCAAACGGATGGCCAAACAGAGTGAGTAAATCAAGTCATCGAGGATATGCTTAGGGCATACTGCTGTCGAGAGCCGAAGAGGTGGATTCAATACTTGCCATTGGTAGAATTTTCATACAATGCTTCTTACCAGCAGAGCATTCAGATGACCCCTTTTCAAGCATTATATGGTCATGATTGCAGAAGTCCCCTAAACTTCTCAGATCCAACCTTAAGGGTTGAAGCTTCAAGACAGATGTTGGAAGACATGGATAATCAAATAAAGTCAATAAGACAAGATATACAAGTGGCCAAGGATAGACAAAAGGCATACGCGGATTTGAACGTCAAGAAAGAGTCTTCGAAGAAGTAGACATGGTCTTCATTCGCGTACGCCCTAAAAAGAGTTCCCTATCCTTAGGAGATTGCAAGAAGCTAAGTCCAAGGTATTGTGGGCCGTACAAAATCCTCAAATGCCTAGGACCCAATGCTTATAGATTGCAACTCCCTGAGAACTTAAAGGTTCACAATGTATTCCATATCAGCCTATTGAAAAAATATGTACCCAACCCTAACCATGTACTTGATGACCAACAAATTGTAATGCCTAGTCAAGGAGTCCTTGAGCTAAGGCCTAATAGGATCTTAAATGTTAGGGAGGGACAATTAAGATCCAGAACCTTGAGAGAATGCCTCATCCAGTGGAAAGATTATCCCGAAGAGGATGCCACTTGGATAGAAGAAGACACTCTCTGAGTCAACCATCAATATCCCCAGTTTATCTTGAGATGAGAACATCTCGATTCCTCTAAGGGGGAGAGAATATAAAAATTCCCAACGGATAAAAACCTTTTTTTTAATAAATAAAAAGTAAATTTGTAATCCCCTCCCTCTCCCCCAGCCGACATCTCGTTGGAGGGGAGGGAGGGAAGCCACGTTCAAGCAGCACGTTGGGGCTCATGTAGAACCTTAGCCATGCGTGCTGCCGTGTAAGGGAGGGAGGAACCTCTCCCTCCCCCTATTTAAATCAGTGGGGGCCTGAGGTTGAGAGGGCGAATAGAAACGGAGTGATGTAGCCGTGACGCCGCCAGGAGGGAACGAGAGAGAGTGTGAGAGCTCTCGAATGTTGTGCTGGGGCCCTGCGATCTGTGGAAGGAGGGAGGGATAGCCATTTCATCGCCGCCTGCAGATTTCCCCCCTCCCCGTCGTCGCCATCAGAATTCCCCCCCACGTGGCTACAGAAGCTTCTTGAAGCTTCTAACGGGGGGCTCCTTAAGCCCCCCTTCCTATACCTTAGAATCCTTTCACCCCCCCCCCCCCCCCGGCTTAAATTTATAAGTCCCTTATTGTGTTTCCCTTGAAACCCCGTGTTGTGAAGGTGTAGCCTTACTCTGATCACTATTGGCTATACACAAAGAAATACAAAGAGCCCTACATATCAAGATGTTTGTTCTGGAAGAACGAATCATGTGGAGATTATGGGCAATGCTAGTAGTTTGATGCGAAGGTGGTTTCAAATTTATCAAATGCTATCTGTCAGGCGTTTTTCAGCAGGCCAGCGTGTAAGCAGTTCATTGCAAGCTGAGAGCAAGCAATGAGACACCTTTAAACTGCCTTGTGATAGAAATTTCTGACCTTTTGGAACTTTGTTGAGATCTAAACTGGGAGCTTACACCAGCTCATTGCCTGAGTTAGACTGCAGAAATGCAGTCTATGATCTATCGTTGCTTCATCTTTAAGATTGAACCTGCGACACAGATCATCACTGTGGAGAAGATTGGAGGCCCTGATGAGAGTTACAAGGATTTCACCAGCTTCCTTAATTGATGAAACTTCTCAAAAGAACTTTCTATTTGCTTAAACCAGGGAAAGTTTACAGGTCTTCAGAAGTTGATCTGAAATCAGAGCCACCATCTAACCTTCGTACTTCCAACATTGTATGGATTTCTGAAAATTGTTCACAGGGATTGCTACCTAGCAGAACTTATCTAGTCTATGTGTCAATGGCAGAACTGTCCTCGAATACCTGAATGCAAAGCTGGTTATGAAATACTACAGAGTTTTCTGAATCATGTAATTTACTTGACAAGGAATATAGTGAATTTTGGCATCAAAAATTCGATTTCTTCTTGTTAGTCTCTTTCCTTGTTGAATCTTGAACCCTGTGTTCAGCAGCTCTTACACAAACACTACGACACCAGGAAATTGCTTATAGCACTCATGTTGAGTTTCCGCACTTGAAGTACACTTAGGAAAGCTGAAAGCCTGATTGAGAACAAGTGCACGAGGAACAACACACTCACGAGTGACCATAAGTTGAGAACTGTATTCAGTAATTAAAGGAACTCACTCAGATAAATCACTCAAAAAAACCCACCAATAGGAGAGGACCCAAGACATAGACAAATGCGCGAAGCGCAAGATAGAACCAAGCAAGGAGCATCAACGACAAGGATCTGTCACGACTAGTTAACATGATCGAGAGCGCAGCAAGGCGCAAGAATTCGACCATGACGGAAGAAAGCTCAGACCATCGATCTACCGAGGAGCTCGATGTGAGTGTATTCCCAGACGCTATACAGCAGATGGTGAGCAGTTACGATGCACACGCCCGGTACGAGCACCGTGGCAAGACGGCAGATGCAATCATTTTGCAGACCTAGAGGAGGAGAGAAGGCTAACCCGTAGGGCATTGCAAGGCATAGCTGAGTATAATAGGGATCAACAAGCTAGGAGCCTAAGGCAAAGCATGGAGCTGCATGAGGTGTAGCGAGTGCTAAACTTGGCTGGCCGAAACCGAACAGACCATGAGAGAGCACTAGAGGGAGACCTGACGCTGAGCGAGCTCCTCATGAAATGGCTACTCAATAACACCACAGTAGAGCAGAGTGCCACTGCACTAGCAACGTCTCTACTTGCAGGACTAGGGGCAAACCAGGGCTCAAAGAGCCAAGCCAAAATACCGATTGTTGCCAAGCAACTCGACAAGTACAAACCGCATGACGATCCGTACAGCTTCATTGAGCAGTTTGAGCAAGTCTGCGAAGCCAACGGCCTCAACGACCAGAGTCAACGTTTGCAAGCATTCAAAGTTTGCTTAAGCGATAAGGGTAGGACATGGTATACAAGCCTGGATGCCGTGGAACAAGCCAACTTCAATAATCTCAAGGATCTCTTTGTCAAGAGGTTCGCCGAGCCCGGATACTCCGACAATCTGCTAGTACGCTTGATGAATGTCAAATAGAAGGAGAAGGAGGACATCCGTGACTATGTGACCCATGTGAGAAGTCTCTTTAAGAGAATCCCCTTAGGTGAGCGACCGACTGACAGAGCAGTTTCAACTGTATTCATCAGCGGAATTAGAGATAAGGAGTTCTATAAGGCATTGGCAGGCAATTCAAGCTTGCAGCGAGACGTGGTGGCTAGAGTTTTTGAGGAAGCCATCAGAGTTGATGACCAGCTGAAAGAGCAAAGCTCTAGGAGCTCAACTCTGGAAGAGACTAACCCGCAAAGCTTAGATCGAACATCAACCTCTAGTTAGCGGTCAAACCCATCATCTCAAGATAAGGGGAAGACCATCGAGACAGACCGGCTGAGGTCAAGATGGAATCAGCCAAAATACAAGACATGTTGAGACGATCGATGTGCCCGCACATCCAGTGCGTGTACTGTGGCGGAAACCACTTGCCACCAGAGTGTCAAGACCCTAGGTCAAGACCTTGCGCTAACTACTGTAGGTTCGGCCACGATGCCGCACACTGCAGATTACCACGAAGACTACCATACGCGCAACCCTACGGCCAGCCTTATCTAGCTAACAGGCCGCAGCCATTCTTCGGAAGGGGAGCCCCGTTAGCCCTACCTACACCTAACGATATGAAACCAGCTGTCCTTAGAATGGACATAAATCCTACCGGCATTCCTAGACCACCTGGTCCCTATGTGACCCACCCATCGAGCGACGCTCCGGTACACTACGTGGAGGAGCCCAGTGGCGAAGAGACCTACATATACCCTTACGTCTTGCATGACGACGAGGGCAACACGGTCCTCATGGATTATCAACCTGTGCCGGTGACGGCGTTAGAACGAGGACGGGGTAGAGGTTTAGGAGGGCAGCCACAGGATCCGGTCACTTGTTGGACTTGCGAACATCCCGGTCATGTCTCATCACGCTGCCTTGAAAGAGAGCAGCAAAACAGGGACAAAGCTGACCAAAGGTGCACAGAATGTGAAATCACCCATCTTTTCATAGACTGTCCAAAGCGGAAGTCGTCCTCTAGTTCAGCTAATTTTCCATCCGCCCCATTGGGGCTGTTTGGTGTTGAAAACCCCGATGGGGAGACACACCTATTCCCTTGCGAGTTATGACCCGAGCCCAAACAAAGCACGCCGGCATCTCTCTGCCAGGACCTAGCAATCTTGACGCGACCTCAGTAGGAAAAAAAAGCCGTAGGTAGAGAAAGAAGAGATCAAAAGCTAAGGTCACACTAAAGACCGATAGTGCTACGACCTTACCTAATGGGAAGAAAGTCTCAGACACAGAGGCAGAGACTTCAGCCCCTAAAACAACCCAAAATGGAAGTGCTAAGATAGGGGAATACCCGCATCCCAAGTGGCAATTAGAGGCCATAGAAAAGGTGAAGAAATGGGTGAGGGAGGCTCAGCAGCATCTCAAGGATGTTGAACCCATCATAGAGGACGAGATCGATGATCTCTCCAGCATGAGCGCGCCAATGTCGCCACCTCAACCTAAGTCGGCCGAAGCCACTACACCACCAGCAGTGCCGCTAAGACCATGTCTAGATGCAATAGAACCGCAGAACAGCCGCGGCCAGTAGCCAAGACAGTCTAGACTAAGAGAAGGACGAGTGTCTGACAACCTCTTGACCACGTTAGTAACCACGTCTGTAACACTCAGCCTAGGGGACTTGCTTAAGCAGCACCCTGCCCTATGGCAAGACCTTAAGCAGTGGGTCGAGGGATCCCAAGAGCAAGCCACGGCAGACCCTCAAGACTAGGATGTGGAAACACAACTGCCAAGTTTGACGCTATACTCCATACCTAAATCCTTGCACGTCAATGCCTTTTGAGAGGGCTCTGAGATGCATGCAGTCCTGTCGCGGTCCTAGCCCTGGGTGACACAACAAGGAAGGGAATTGTAGACACGGGAGCTAGGGTTAGTGTGCTTAGCCATGCAGTGCTGCAGACTTGGGGAAACCCGCCTGTCGAAGCTACTCGGTTTAATGTCACGCTAGCAAACGGTATGAGAGTGAAGCCATTCGGGGTCTTGAAGAATTGGCCAGTAAAGATCGCAGGAGTCCAGTTCTCTGTCGACTTTATAGTCATGAAGGGAGTGGACTATGATATCCTATTGGGCCGACCCTGGATGCGCAATGCTAGAGTCATCAAAGATTGGGATAACAGCCTGATCTTCCTTGGCGATAGAACTGACGCCATAAGAATAGAGATGGACACTTGGAAGACCTCACCAGTCGACCTAGATTCCATCTCTGTTATGCTCAAAGGGAACACTCAGGTCAGGGAACCCTATGGGTCCTTAACTAAGTATATCCCACGACCAGAGGATGAGCAGGATTGGATGCACATTCTCGCTACAATTGACCTACCATTCTCAGACCATGAGGCGTATGAGCACGCCATCAAAACAATTAACAAGATAAACGAAGCACTCTCTACACCCGTCCTCATGATGGCAGCAAGTCTCCATGGAAAGCCTAATCCTGTTACCTTCCAGGTACCATCCAACAAAAGGGAACTCCAGGGGGTACTGGAATATCTAGCAGACCAGCTAGCGGGTAACCCGGCTGCCAACTTCAAACTGCTCTAGGATCTCTCAAAGGATCCTAGGTGGCAATGGACCAGAGTGCACAAGCTGAACCTCATGTATAACTAGGACCTAATTCCAGACCAACGAGACGGGGCATTCCAAGCCCTAGGAGACGATGGGCAGTTGAATGACAAAGATTCCTGCGATGAATACGAAGACTGCCAATCTTTCAGTGGCGAGAGCGAGGGTGAAGTGGATACCATAGAGTACGACACGGATGAATAAGAAATTGAGTAGATACGAGCAGACGCCAAGCCACAGAAAAGGTAGGCCCTTAGACTGGAGCAAGGAGTCATGCGCATGGAATGCGATCATGCATGGTTGGAATGTATGGGGGCCATAGACCAGGAGCAATCAGGCCTAGCCCAAGCAGGAACGACATCAATACTCAGAACCGAATCGCCATCCGAATTGCCTCCACCAGGGGAGACCGCCTCTTCCAGCGAAGATGGAGGGTTTGACTCTGAATCAGAAGTTACTTCGAATAGCAACCCAGAGATCCTTAGGCCGCCCATGAGACGCACCAAGGGGGACTTACCCGTCCACCTGAGACACAGATGGTCACACCAGGATAGGGCAAAGCACCCCAAAGATACACGATCAGAAGGGCAGGGAAAGCCGCAGGACCTCCTTAAGCGATTCACTAAATTCAAAAAAGGGGATAGGGTAGTGGCTCTGCTAGGTGCCAAGTGTCAAGGGCAGACAAGCGAACCGATCGAAGGACCAGCCAAGGTCAAGGAGGTTAACCTAGCCCTGGAAGGGGAGATACCCCGACCAGTGTTCATTGCCGATGACTTAACTGGTAAGGAAGAGTTGAGTCTTGTCGCTCTCTTGCGGGAGTACATGGACGTATTTGCCTAGTCCTTAGAAGAGCTACGGCGGGTAGATCCAAGTGTTGTGACTCACAACATACCCATGACATCGAATGCAATGCCGGTCAAGCAGCGATCATACCCCATGAATCCAAAACACGCCCATGCTGTCAAGGAGGAAATTGACAAGCTAATGAGAGCTGGATTCATTTACGAAATTGAGCACATAGACTGGGTATCACCCATAGTCATTGTGATGAAGAAGAACGGCAAAATCCGAGTGTGCATCAATTACAAAAAGGTGAACGCTTCTATAAAGAGAGACAACTATCCCTTGCTGTACACTGAGCACATGCTTGAGAGAGTGGCAGGCAAGGAAGCCTACAGTTTTTTGGATGGCTTCTTAGGGTACAACCAGGTGCAAGTGCATCCTGCAGACAATCACAAGACTGCCTTTGCCACTGAGTGGGGCGTCTTTGCATACGTAGTCATGCCCTTCGGGTTGACCAATGCCCCTGCCGCCTTTCAATGCCTCATGTACACCATCTTCAAGGACATGCTTTGCAAGGAGCTAGAGGTCTTTGTCGAAGACCTGTGTGTCCATTCGACCTGGATTGAACACCTAGACAACCTTTGTGTAGTCTTTGAATGGTGTCGCTTATATCGTCTCTCCCTGAACCCCTTGAAATGTAAGTTTTGGGTGAAGCACGGATGCATCTTAGGACATGTACTGTTAGGGTTATCGTTGACCTTCCATCCCCAAGTAATTACAAGGGAGTTCAATGCTTCTTAGGTCACCTGACATGTTACCTGACGCCCACTTATTCCACCTGACATGTTGACCTTGCATCATGGACGAGTTACCTGACGCCCACTTATTCCACCTGTCCAGTGAAGGAGACCTATTTAGGGTCGATCTGACACCGTACTGGGCAGACGACATAGTCCAAGTGCTCGAGCATGGACTACCCGAGCGACCAATAGAACGGGCACGGCTTAGGCGCTTGATCCTGAGAATCCAGCCCTACTAGCTAATTGCAGGCCAACTCTATAGACAGGGGCAAGACGGATTGCTGCGTAGGTGCGTGTGTGAGCATGAGATGCATGATGTGCTCTCAGAGGCTCACAACGGCATTGCAAGAGGACACTTGAGTGGAGACATGACAGCATGGAAGGTGCTACAGTCCCAGCTATGGTGGCCCACACTTTTCCGCGACGCTAATCAATTCGTCAAGCATTGTGACGAGTGCCAACGGACAAAAGTCTCGACTCGTAAGGATCAAATGGAGTTAACCCCTGTTATTGCTCGCCAACCAATGAGGGGGTGCCCTCCTCCAATGAACACTTTGGAGCAATCATTCAATGAAGAGCCACCAATGAGGGGGTGCCATCCTCCTTGCTCTATTGGACCATCATTATCAAGTTAGAGGCATGAATACCTCTAGCCTAAGGGGAGGGCTAATGATCCGGGTTTTTTACAACCCGGATTATTACCACAAAATTTGGTTAAAGCCCCTATCAAGAGCTTACCATATCACTTTGGGTTTACTCTTCAAGCATTAGGTATGCTACATTGCTTCTCGATTATGATAACTCTAGAAAATGGGGGAACAAGTTCTTAGGAGGCATGTCAATGTAAAAGGTAAAAGGGATGGTTATCTTAGTGAAGATGAAAATGGATTACATCTAGAAGTTGAGTGAGTGCATAGATTTTTCAAAGGACTAGCCTCCAACTACACATGGGCTCCGCCTGCATCACTAAGATTTGGAATCTATCACCATCATTAGAGGACACCTCATCCTAGCACACAAGTCAATATCCACATCATGGTGTCACTTGGATCTTGCACAAAAGCTTACAAGCATGGACCCCTTTTTTCACATGCTTATATGTATTTATATATATATGGGGGACTAAAGTCAAAGCAGCTTTTGGAAGCCGTTTTTTATAATCTTGATAACTCCCAAGAAAAAGCGAATTTCAAGAAAACTCCCACGCTACCCGATCGGTTTCAACTTGGTCTACAAAGTTGCAGAAGAAACTTTTTTCAAATTCTTCACGGAATTGAAGTTAGGAAGGCGCAGACTGTTGGCTACATGCAATTTGCTTCTCTCTTTCACCACACCAACTTTCCACTCTATCCTTCTTATAAATATATTATAATAATGTGCTTTGGGCACCCACCTCTTGTAATCTAGCTCCATTTCTCTACTTTGTCTACCACCACCCTTGGCTTCTTGCATGATGACCAAGGTGGGAACTTGTCCCATCCACTATTCTTCATATTTTCAAAGATGCCATACATCATCTAGGATTATGTTAATCAAGAAGATTAGCTTAATCTAATCCCTCATGGAAGCTATATCTATTGCTAAGGAGAATTTCTACTGTAGTGTGCCAAGTAGGAGCCTGCCATAGAGTTCAAGAATGTTTTCCTAGAAGAGATCATGGAGAGATATGGCCTCTATGTGGAGATACAACTCCTTCAAGTTAGGTGGATGTAGCTATCCACAGACACAAATATGGTAGCAACTTTGAAAACAGGCAATGCTGAGGGAATAGTTGCCCAATGTCAATGATTGAGGTGCAAGGGAGAAGATCTGGAAGCAGGAAAACACTTCTGTAGAAGCAAGTCTAAAGAAATTTGGCCTGTGGAGAGAGATATAAAAGCTTCAAGTTGATAGGGTACTGTTGGGTATGGCTGCCATGGAAGCTTTATTGAAGGTAGAATTGTAAATGAAGTTGGAGATGAGATCTAGCACTCAACTTGAGCTGCGAAGAGATGGAGATGAGATAAGGCATGCCCAAGTGGGCTCTGATACCATGTTACAAGATACAGATATAGAGCATGACACAAGTTATGGTAGATTAAAGATGAAGACCAAACTCATAATCACATGGACAAGTAGAGAAAAACTGTTACACAAGTGAATTAGGTTCCAAGATGGAAGCTTGGACTCATAAACACGATATTGTGTAGGATAAAAAATGATAAGACACTTAATTTAAAGTACAAAGCATCATGACATTGTATTCATTTCATATGAAAGTGATAGTTAAGTACAATGCTTTATAGAGTTTGGGTTGTTCCACTTTCCTCACTCTGCATATGGGATTCAGGACAACTCTTCTTGGAGCATACATCATTTTTGTATTTCTCAACATCTCTCTCCCTCTTCTTCCTCTTCTTCTTCTTCCTCTCCTCTCTCTCTCTCCCTCTTCTTCTTCTTCTTCTTCTCTTCTTCTTCTCTTCTTCTTCTCCTCTCTCTCCCCCTCTCTCTTCTTCTCCTCTCTCTTTGGCTCTTCTTCTTTTTCTTCTTCTTCTTCTTCTTCTTCTTTCCCTCTCTCTCTCCCTCTCTCTTCTTCTCCTCTCTCTCTCTCTCTTCCTCTTCTTATTTCTTCTCTCTCTCTCTCTCTCTCTCTCTCTCTCTCTCTCTCTCTCTCTTTCTCTCAACAGCAAGGGGGGGTCAAGAGGTAATGTCCCATTACTTTACGATGGGGGGGAGGGGTTTATAGATGGTGGGGGTGTATTATTGGGGGGGGGGACATGTGGAAGAGGTGTGGTGGTCTCCCCCCACCCACCACCTGTTCTACATGATCAGGGTGGTTGCTTGGCCTCCCAGGTGGCCGCTGCCTCGATATGCCCAAGGGCGGCTTGGCCATGTGGCCTTCCTCTTCCACTTCATCTTTCACATGGTTCTCTTTGTCATCTCGAGCATCTCCCTCGTCACCTACTCCTTCCTCCATATTGCTGCTAATGATATATTCTTCTTCTTGGTTTCCTCCCCATCATCGTTTCCCCACCTGCCACGTCAACTACTACTTCCCCCCTCACCACCTCTTAGAGAGGGAAGGGGGGAAAAACAAAACATATTCATTAATTTCATTATAAAAGGGGGAGGCATTCGTAACAATGGGACACTACATGAAACTAAAGCCACATAGGAGGCCCTCAAGAATGTATTTCTTCTCCAATTAAAAGACATAGATTGAGGCCAAGAGCCATACAAGATGGGGATTTTGTGCTGGTTTATGACAGTAGTTTGAAAAACTAGCATAATGCCATGCGTAAAGTATCCAAATGATAGTTCAAACCCTATGTGGTAAGACATGTATTTGATAATGCTATTTATGTATTAAATGAGCTAGATGGTGAGAGCTGAAATGATGAACAGGTTGCCTCTTACCCATCCAACCTCCAATCCTCACTAAGAGAACTAAAGAGGGGCACCAGTTAGCCAAAGGGAGGATGGGCTAGGACATCCCTTTTCTCAAAGAGAATCAAGAGAACCAAGACACAAATTTACAAGAGAGAATATATGTACTAGACACCATATTAGAATATGAGAGAGAGAGATGAGAGGAGAGGAAGAAAAAAGGAGAAGAGGTAGAGAAAGCTTGCCATTATGCTACATGGAATGAGAAGATGAGAAGAGAGCAAGATAATAGGAGAAGAGGTAGAGGAATCTTGCCATTATACTACATAATAAAAGAACTTACTCATAGCTTACCTCAAAGAGATGAGGGTATTCTAGAGTGCTCTCATGGACTTGTCATTGTCCTTCTTTCCCCTCTTCATTCTCCATGGGCTCTTTATATATCCTCCATGAGGGATTAGATTAAGTTAATCTTCTTGATTAACATAATCCTAGATGATGTATGGCATCTTTGAAAATATGAAGAATAGTGGATGGGACAAGTCCCCACCTTGGCCATCATGCAAGAAGCCAAAGGTGGTGGTAGACAAAGTAGAGAAATGGAGCTAGATTACAAGAGGTGGGTGCCCAAAGCACATTATTATAATATATTTACAAGAAGGATAGAGTGGAAAGTTGGTGTGGTGAAAGAGAGAAGCAAATTGCATGTAGCCAACAGTCTGCGCCTTTCTAACTTTAATTCCGTGAAGAATTTGAAAAAAGTTTCTTCTACAACTTTGTAGACCAGGTTGAAATCGATCGGGCCACGCAGAAATTTTCTTGAAATTCCCTTTTTCTTGGGAGTTATCAAGATGATAAAAAACGGCTTCCAAAAGATGCTTTGACTTTAGTCCCCCATATATATATAAATACATATAAGCATGTGACAAAAGGGGTCCATGCTTGTAAGCTTTTGTGCAAGATCCAAGTGACACCATGATGTGGATATTGACTTGTGTGCTAGGATGAGGTGTCCTCTAATGATGGTGATAGATTCCAAATCTTAGTGATGCAGGCGGAGCCCATGTGTAGTTGGAGGCTAGTCCTTTGAAAAATCTATGCACTCACACAACTCCTAGGTGTAATCCATTTTCATCTTCACTAAGATAACCATACCTTTTACCCTTTACATTGACATGCCTCCTAAGTACTTGTTCCCCCCATTTTCTAGAGTTATCATAATCGAGAAGCAATGTAGCATACCTAGTGCTTGAAGAGTAAACCCAAAGTGATATGGTAAGCTCTTGATAGGGGCTTTGGAAAATTTTGTGGTAATAATCCGGGTTGTAAAAAACCCGGATCATTAGCCCTCCCCTTAGGCTAGAGGTATTCATGCCTCTAGCTTGATAATGATGGTCTAATAGAGCAAGGAGGACAGCACCCCCTCATTGGTGGCTCTTCATTGAATGACTTCTCCAAAGTGTTCATATTTCTTCGAAAATAAGGCTTTAGTCGCCATCCATTTACCCTTGTCTTGTGAACCTTCCCATCCATGTCACCTAGCTTATAGCTGCCATTTGGATATCTCCTTATGACCATGAATGGCCCTTCCCACTTGAATGCAAGTTTAGCATCCTTTCTGTTATCAAAGCGGTTATCATAATGTAGCACAAGTGATCCTTCCCTTATGTGTTTGCTAGCCAGCTTCTTATTAAATGTCTTCCTTCTCTCTTTAGCCTGCATAGAATAGTGTTGGACTGTTGCTTCTCTGTCTAACTCCAACCTCTCTAGATCCAAGATCCTTTCCTCTAACTTCTTATCTTGATTCTTCTCTTGACTAGCTACTAAAATACACAAACTGGCCAGTTCCATCTCTATAGGAAGCAAAGCCTCTTGGCCATAGACGAGGTGAAATGGAGTATAGCCAAGTGAGGTTCTGAATGAAGTCCTGTAGGCCCAAAGAGCTGCACTCAATTTTTTATCCCAGTTCTTGGGGTGCATGTGTACTTGCTTAGTAATTATCTTACAAATGAGCCCATTCACTTTTTCAACCAAACCATTACACTGTGGGTAGTAGGGAGAAGAATGCCTATGCTTGATTTTTAGCCTTTCCATTACCTCCCCTACTAGGTTCCCCCTAAAACCAGGACCCTGATCAGAGATAATTTCCAAAGGTGTGCCAAACCTACAACAAATATTTTCAAACACAAATTTTCCCACTTCCTAGGCTGTGATCCTACTAGTTGCTAAAGCCTTTGCCCACCTTGTCATGTAGTCCACACCCATTATGATGTATTCCTTGCCAGACTGGGTTCGTGGGAGTGGCCCTATTGCATCAATCCCCCATTTCTCAAATGGACCATATGTAGTTATGGGATTTTGTTCCTCATGCACTAGCTTCCTTGGTCTGGCCTTTTGGCAATCGTCACAAGTGCGGTACCAATGTTGCACATCTCGATGTAGACTAGGCCACACAAAACCGGCATGGAGAATCTTCCTGCTAGTTATTTCTTGAGCAAAATGTCCACCACAAACCCCTTCATGGCAGCTCTTAATCACATCCATAATCTCCTTTGCTGTTGGCACCCTTCTAAGCATTGCATCCTTTCCTTTGCAATACAACACATAATTTATCAAGCGGTATTTAGTGGCCTTTGTAGCCAGCCACCTTTTCTCACCCTTACTCATATGTGTAGGTGCCTCACCATGCTCAAGAAAATAAAGCACATCTTGTAGTTGAAACTTACCTTGAAACAAGGGAAGCTTTACTGCAATGATGCCCACTATTACCTCTTTCAAATTTTCAGTTGCTAGAGTATCTGCGTCGCCATTTGTGCGCCTTGGCACAAAATAGATTTGCGCTTTCTGTAGCTTCCTCATGAGGGTTTTAGCTTCTCTCATTTTCACTGCTAAGTTATCATTTTTACAAGCCCAGATTCCTTTCATTTGCTTAACAATTAGCATAGAATCCCCAAAAACATTAAGTCAAGTGACACCATGTGAAAGACACCACCTCAAACCTAAAAGCAAGGCTTGATATTCTACCTCATTATTAGAATGGAAATCCTCCAAGCTGATACCTTCTCCATAAAGTTTGTCACCTTCGAGACTGAACACCACTATTCCTGCCGCCGCTCGGTCTTTAATACACTTGTAGGCCCCATCGAAGTAGAGGGCATGGGCATTCTCCACCCGTGGCGGCTCCTCAAGAGGAGGTGTCTCCTCTTTTACCTTTCCCTTCTCCTTTTCCTTCTTTTGATGGCATTTATGGGTCAACAAATCAGCTAGGCAAGCTCGAGTAGAATCCTCCAACTTAAAGGTGTAGTCAAACTCTTGGAGTTGTATCATCCACTTAGCAATTCTAGCTGAAACATCCATGTGCTGTAAGGCATAGGGAAAATGTGTAACAATTCCCAATGGATAAGAACCTTTTTTTAAATAAATAAAAAGCAAATTTTTAATCCACTCCTTCTCCCCCAGCTGACGTCGCACTGGAGGGGAGGGAGGGAAGCCACGTTCAAGCAGCACGATGGGGCTCATGTAGAGCCTTAGCCATGCGTGTTGTCGTGTAAGGGAGGGAGGAACCTCTCCCTCCCCCTATTTAAATCAGTGGGGACCTGAGGTTGAGAGGGCGAACAGAAACGAAGTGCTGTAGCCGTGACGCCGCCAGGAGGGAACGAGACAGAGTGTGAGAGCTGCCAAATGCTGTGCTGGGGCCCTGCGATCTATGGAAGGAGGGAGGGATAGCCATTTCATCGCTGCCTGTAGATTTTCACCCCCCCTCCCCCCCGTCGTCGCCGTCAGAATTCCCCCCTCCCCCACACGGCTACAGAAGCTTCAAGAAGCTTCTAAGGGGGGGCTCCTTAAGCCCTCCTTCCTATACCTTAGAATCCTTTCACCCCCCCTCCCGGTTTTATCCCCTTAGAATCCTTTCAACCCCCCCTCTCCCCCCCCCCCCCCCCCCCCGTGTTTAAATTTATAAGTCCCTTATTGTGTTTCCCTTGAAACCCCGTATTGCACCCCCTCATATTCCTTTTTATCACACCCCCCTAAAGCCGTTTTTTAACCCCCGTGTCCCCTTTTTCCTTGCATCCATTTTTCCCCTGTGCTATAAACCCTTGTGCTATCCTTCAAATTTCCCCCTGGGTTTGAAAACCCCTAGGTCCTTTAACTCCTGTGCCCAAAGATCTCCCAAGGTTCATATGTTTTCAAAGCCACACAGACACACGACCTTTTTGCCGTGTATATGTCCTATAGGGCCTTTTTAGGCTTTCTAAACCTTTTTCTCTCCAAAGAAGCTAAGACCTTAAAGGTCATGTTACCCCTTTTCGTGGTTAAATCCCTTAACGATTCCTTGCTTCGAAAGAAAGAAGAAGAGTATTAAAGCGGTGGTGGAATTCCGAAAGGAGTGTAAGGCTGCCTTCACGTTCGAAAGATTACAACTGCGATGCCGCCTAAGAAAGTCCAAGGAGTAGCTGCGGGAGGGTCATCTCCCGGTATCCATGTGGATATCTCACCCCAAAACCAGGTTTTTCCTTCTTGGTTTTATATCGGTTTTAATTCAATCATGCAAGATGAATTGTTCGGGACAAGATATATGTTTTCCTAGTTATTTACGATGAAGGAATTTAGTTTAATTGAACATGCAAAATGGATAATGTATAAAACATAGTTTTCCTTCAAATAGCATCATGCATTGAAACGAATTACGAGCAAGATTATCTACCTACTATAGTAGTATATTTCGGTTAAACCTTGAAGGTATAAAGAACTGCATCTTGCACCATTAACCCCTATTATTTTTTACAACGAATCATCCTAGAAGATGAAATTCATGAAAGGTTTCTTACCTTGCTTAAACTTTAGGAAGTTATCATTGCTAACTGCATATCTTAGCAAGCAAAAGATTTTTTATTTGGCATGAGTTTTATTCGCAAGGAAAAATGAAGTTTAATTGAATTTACCTAACCTCAAAGCAATAAAGTTTAGAACTGAAAAATAAATTGTCACATAGATAACAAACCGTACCGAAGTGATCTCGATATTACCTTCTAAAAGTTAACCGAATTAATATAAACTTAAAAATACCTATGCTGCAAAATATGCATTGGGAATGATTTAAAAATCCAAGAAACGTTTATACCTTAAATACTTGCCTACCTTCCTTGATTGTAGGGTCAATAAATCATAAATATAAAAGAACTAGGATTTGTCCCTAAGGTTCTTAAAAAGAGACCCTAGGTCCGACAAACATCAGCTTAAAGAAACTTAAACGGATGGTTTCATCGTATATTACGATGCAGGACTTGCGCAACAAGTACGAAGTCATATGGTCTTGTGATTGATTCACAAGAAGAAAGGTTAAATACCCTCAACAAGGATAGCGGATCCTTACGTAAGTTATCTTGCAAAAGGATGTATTCTTTGATATCCTTCTAAATAAGGAAGGTTAAAAACCGAAAACTAAAGTATCCAATGAACTTTAGGGTTGACCAAGTTGGGTTGATAGGGCACGCCCTAACCCAGAATATAAGGGATCTTGCCAAGTTGCAAGACACCCTGGAACGAGCGCTGATGCATTCAAAAGGAAAGGATCATTCCTTAGCAGTTTGCCAACAACAAGATCGGTTAATGGAAATGTTTGTGCTTGCTAGAGATTTTAGAGCACTCTTTGATTTATGAAATACAAATTAAATGAATATCTATACTTCAGGTTGAAGGCCTGAAGGGAGAGGCAGCTTCAGTTACCCCCGACTGCCTGCCTAACCCTAACCAAGGGGTTTGTTGACCGCGCCGGGAACGTGGACCGAACCCGCTGCGAGAGGTCTCTCTGTTGAGCTCTACTTGGAGTAGGAGGACGCTTGGGTGACAGGGGGGGATCTGGCCATAAATCCCTCGCCTAACGGATCAAGGAAGAAGATATCCCAAAGATGGCCTTCAATACAAGATATGGCCATAAATCCATCAGATAAGGATCAAGGAAGAAGATATCCCAAAGATGGCCTTCAATACAAGATATGGGCACTTTGAGTTTCTGGTTATGTCATTCGAGCTCTCGAATGCACTTGCCACCTTCAATAGGTTAATGCAGGATATCTTTAGGCCATGTCTTGATGATTTGGTGCTTGTCTTCTTCGATGGCACTTTAGTCTATTCTAAACAGGAAGAAGATCATGAACCTCAACTTCGAATTGTCCTTGAGACAATGAGGTCACATAAGTTGTATGCTAAAATGAAGAAGTGTGCATTCTTCAAGCGTCAGATTGAATATCTGAGATTCATAGTATCATCAGAAGGAATATCAGTGGACCCAGCCAAGGTCAGAGATGTGCTTGAGTGTCCAATACTAGTATCTGTCAAAGAGATACATAGCTTTCTTGGATTGACAGGATGGTATAGGGTCTTCATAAAAAATTATACTTTGATTGCAGCACCTCTGACAAATTTACTGAAGAAGCAGACATCTATTACATGGTCAACTCCCAAACAAAATACCTTCGACAGATTGAAGCAAAGTTTGGTATCAGCACCTATTCTAAAACTTCTAGACCTCAATGAGGAATTCGAGGTAGTAACTAATGCTAGTATTCTTGCCTTGGGGTGTGTACTTATGTAGGAAGGTCATCTAGTAGCATACTCTTCAAGGAAATTGAAGAGTCATGAAAAGAATTATGCTACGCATGATCTGGAATTACTAGCTGGAATCCATGCTCTAAAGATTTGGAGACACTACCTGTTGGGTAACAAGTTTACTCTAGTAACCGACCATAAGAGTCTCAAATGGATCTTTACCCAGAATGAGCTCAACATGAGGCAACGTCAGTGGATTGAAGTGTTGGAGGAATATGACTTTGAAATCAAGTACCGACCAGGGAAAGAGAATGTAGTTGCCGATGCACTTAGTCGCAAGGCATTCCTAAGTTCCCTAATCTTGCAGAATCCCTCAATGGCCAGATCTCTAGCTACAAAAGTATCTATGCCAAACAACCCTAAACTTGAGTTAGCTAGAGAGGAGCATGCCATGATTTGGCCTACCAAAAAATGCTAAATGGGATCTCTACCAAGGAGCAGAATCAAAAGTTGCAAGCTAAGTATCAGGAATTTTCCATTGATAATGGACTTATCTACTACAGAACAAGGCTGTGTATACCAGCAAGCCAATCACTTAAGCAGAAAATAATGTGGGAAGCTCATGATTGCCCTTTCGCAGGACATCCTGGCTGCGCTAAGACTCTTAATGCAGTTAGAAAAAGCTACCATTGGGTGAGGCTCAAAGGTGACGTTCTCAAATATGTCACTGAGTATTTGTCTTACCAACGTATCAAAGCCGAACATGTCATGGTGCCAGGGAAACTGCAACCGCTTGACATTCCCCAAATGAAATGGGAATTCATCAGTATGGATTTTGTTGTAGGCTTAACCCAAGTCCAGGGAGGATACAACTCCATCATGGTTGTGGTTGACATGCTTATCAAGGTTGCACACCTTATTCCAATAAAGACAAACTATAAAGCCTCCGACATTGCAAGATTATTTATCAAGGAGGTATTCAAACTACATGGTTTACCCAGAAGAATCATTAGTGACCGAGATTCTCTCTTCATATCACACTTCTGGAGAGCTATCTTTGAAGCTACTGGGACTCAAATATGTTTTAGCACCGCCTACCACCCCCAAACGGATGGCCAAACAGAGTGAGTAAATCAAGTCATCGAGGATATGCTTAGGGCATACTGCTGTCGAGAGCCGAAGAGGTGGATTCAATACTTGCCATTGGTAGAATTTTCATACAATGCTTCTTACCAGCAGAGCATTCAGATGACCCCTTTTCAAGCATTATATGGTCATGATTGCAGAAGTCCCCTAAACTTCTCAGATCCAACCTTAAGGGTTGAAGCTTCAAGACAGATGTTGGAAGACATGGATAATCAAATAAAGTCAATAAGACAAGATATACAAGTGGCCAAGGATAGACAAAAGGCATACGCGGATTTGAACGTCAAGAAAGAGTCTTCGAAGAAGTAGACATGGTCTTCATTCGCGTACGCCCTAAAAAGAGTTCCCTATCCTTAGGAGATTGCAAGAAGCTAAGTCCAAGGTATTGTGGGCCGTACAAAATCCTCAAATGCCTAGGACCCAATGCTTATAGATTGCAACTCCCTGAGAACTTAAAGGTTCACAATGTATTCCATATCAGCCTATTGAAAAAATATGTACCCAACCCTAACCATGTACTTGATGACCAACAAATTGTAATGCCTAGTCAAGGAGTCCTTGAGCTAAGGCCTAATAGGATCTTAAATGTTAGGGAGGGACAATTAAGATCCAGAACCTTGAGAGAATGCCTCATCCAGTGGAAAGATTATCCCGAAGAGGATGCCACTTGGATAGAAGAAGACACTCTCTGAGTCAACCATCAATATCCCCAGTTTATCTTGAGATGAGAACATCTCGATTCCTCTAAGGGGGAGAGAATATAAAAATTCCCAACGGATAAAAACATTTTTTTTAATAAATAAAAAGTAAATTTGTAATCCCCTCCCTCTCCCCCAGCCGACATCTCGTTGGAGGGGAGGGAGGGAAGCCACGTTCAAGCAGCACGTTGGGGCTCATGTAGAACCTTAGCCATGCGTGCTGCCGTGTAAGGGAGGGAGGAACCTCTCCCTCCCCCTATTTAAATCAGTGGGGGCCTGAGGTTGAGAGGGCGAATAGAAACGGAGTGATGTAGCCGTGACGCCGCCAGGAGGGAACGAGAGAGAGTGTGAGAGCTCTCGAATGTTGTGCTGGGGCCCTGCGATCTGTGGAAGGAGGGAGGGATAGCCATTTCATCGCCGCCTGCAGATTTCCCCCCTCCCCGTCGTCGCCATCAGAATTCCCCCCCACGTGGCTACAGAAGCTTCTTGAAGCTTCTAACGGGGGGCTCCTTAAGCCCCCCTTCCTATACCTTAGAATCCTTTCACCCCCCCCCCCCCCCCCCCCCCCCCGGCTTAAATTTATAAGTCCCTTATTGTGTTTCCCTTGAAACCCCGTGTTGCACCCCCTACAATTCCTTTTTATCACACCTCCCCTAAAGCCATTTTTTAACCCCCTGTCCCCTTTTTTCCTTACATACCTTTTTCTCCCATGCTATAAACCCTTGTGTTATCCTTCAAATTTCCCCTGGGTTTGAAAACCCCTATGTCCTTTCACTCCCATGCCCAAAGATCTCCCAAGGTTCATATGTTTGCAAAGCCACACTCACACACAACCTTTTTGCCGTGTATATACCCTATAGGGCCTTTTTAGGCTTTCTAAACCTTTCTCTCTTCGAAGAAGCTAAGACCTTAAAGGTCTTGTTACCCCTTTTCGTGGTTAAATCCCTTAACGATACCTTGCTTCGAAAGAAAGAAGAAGAGTATTGAAGCGGTGGTGGAATTCCAAAAAGGAGTGTAAGACTGCCTTCACCTTCGAAGGATTACAACTGTGATGCCGCCTAAGAAAGTCCAAGGAGTAGCTGTGGGAGGGTCATCTCCTGGTATCCATGTGGATATCTCACCCCAAAACCAGGTTTTTCCTTCTTGGTTTTATATCGGTTTTAATTCAATCATGCAAGATGAATTGTTAGGGACAAGATATATTTTTTCCTAGTTATTTACGATGAAGGAATTTAGTTTAATTGAACATGCAAAATGGATAATGTATAAAACATAGTTTTCCTTCAAATAGCATCATGCATTGAAACGAATTACGAGCAAGATTATCTACCTACTATAGTAGTATATTTCGGTTAAATATTGAAGGTATAAAGAACTGCATCTTGCACCATTAACCCCTATTCTTTTTTACAACGAATCATCCTAGAAGGTGAAATTCATGAAAGGTTTCTTACGTTGCTTAAACTCTAGGAAGTTATCATTGCTAACTGCATATCTTAGCAAGGAAAATATTATTTATTTGGCATGAGTTTTATTCGCAAGGAAAAATGAAGTTTAATTGAATTTACCTAACCTCAAAGCAATAAAGTTTAGAACTGAAAAATAAATTGTCACATAGATAACAAATCGTACCGAAGTGATCTCGATATTACCTTCTAAAAGTTAACCGAATTAATATAAACTTAAAAATACCTATGCTGCAAAATATACATTGGGAATGATTTAAAAATCCAAGAAACGTTTATACCTTAAATACTTGCCTACCTTCCTTGATTGTAGGGTCAATAAATCATAAATATAAAAGAACTAGGATTTGTCCCTAAGGTTCTTAAAAAGAGACCCTAGGTCCGACAAACATCAGCTTAAAGAAACTTAAACGGATGGTTTCATCGTATATTACGATGCAAGACTTGCGCAGCAAGTACAAAGTCATATGGTCTTGTGATTGATTCACAAGAAGAAAGGTTAAATACCCTCAACAAGGATAGCGGATCCTTACGTAAGTTATCTTGTAAAAGAATGTATTCTTTGATATCCTTCTAAATAAGGAAGGTTAAAAACCAGAAACTAAAGTATCCAATGAACTTTAGGGTTGGCCAAGTTGGGTTAATAGGGCATGCCCTAACCCAGAATATAAGGGATCTTGCCAAGTTGCAAGACATCCTGGAATGAGCGCTGATGCATTTAAAAGGAAAGGATCATTCCTTAGCAGTTTGCCAACAACAAGATCGGTTAATGGAAATGTTTGTGCTTGCTAGATATTTTAGAGCACTGTTTAATTTATGAATTACAAATTAAATGAATATCTATACTTCAGGTTGAAGGCCTGAAGGGAGAGGCAGCTTCAGTTACCCCCGACTGCCTGCCTGACCCTAACCAAGGGGGTTGTTGACCGCACCGTGAACTTGGACCGAACCCGCCGCGAGAGGTCTCTCTGTTGAGCTCTACTTGGAGCTGGAGGATGCTTGGGTGCCAGGGGGGGCTCTGGCCGTAAATCCCTCGCCTTCCGGGTCTTGCAAAAGAGGCTAACGTGACTCGGGATTGGATCTCGAGGCCCGCATATTAGTCTATGGGTGGAAGCTTGGAATAGTACCTATGGATTACTGAATAGCCTTCGGGCGGATTATGGACAAGCCTACGGGCGGAACTCCTTGTATTTCAAAGATAAATATGATGATATGTTAATAAAGAACTTATTTGATATTGTTTTTCTATGTCACGTGACAAGATTACGTGAAGGAACCAGTGCTTAACGGTTTAATTAAAGAAGTTGATTGTTACATGTTCAAATTAATGTGTCAGATAATTACATAACTAAAACAAACCGAGAAATGTGCGGAGGATGGGCCATGGGTCTGTCCTACGGTTGGGCGGTCCTGGTTGGCCGAGAACTTTTCTCAAATCTCGAAGAACAGCGGGATGATCATCAAAGGACACGAACAACATAAGCGTTGACCTAGAGTTATGTCTTAACCGATTTATGTTGTTTTAGGGGAACGGAATGGGACTATGCCTTATGGCAGAGAGGTTGAGCTTTGCATCCCTCTCGTTTCCCATTCTCTTTGAACCAAGTGCAGTGTGAATCCGCTTCAGACCTGGCGTTTCTGCATAAAGTAGTTCGCTTGGGTCCGATGATAGTTGCTGTTAGGAAATGACCAATCAGGAAAACCCTAATTCCGATCGATCCTAAGTGGGAACGGCCAAGAATACTTCCGCTACGTGGCAGACGCGGAAAGCCCTGGATCGCAAACCCTGTAACATTCCATGGGAGTGCCGGGCGGAGCTTTCTAGACATCCTTTTCGATGGACTGCTAAGATGTGTCTTGGATGATACTAGTGGACACGTTACAAAATGCTCTTTTATCGCGATCACTGTGAATGGCCTAGGGAGAAGATAAGGACGAAACTTTCTTATAGCAAACATTAGAGACAAAACCATCACCTCGACCATCTTGTACCTTCATTTTTATGCTGTCATTACTCTACTAGAAAAGTAAACCGGTCTCATTAGGCCAGTTTTAGCATCCTTTTGTATTAGTGCTGCCCCTAGAGCATCTTCCCCAAAACTCGGATTGACAAAAAACTCGTGATCCCAACAAGGCTGTAAAATTATAGGAAGGGTGCTAAGAGCCTTCTTCACGTCGTGGAAGCACCTTTTGCTTTCGTCATTCCATAGGAGCTCCTCAGAGTGGGTTAACTGTTGCAGTGGAAATATTAATTGGGAGAGGAGATGAATGAACTGCCCCATATATCACACCTTCTGAATGAAAGAGGTTAGTTGCTTCACAGAAGATGGTGATGGCACTGCCAATAGGGCCTTAACTTTGTTTGGATCTGCTTCAATGCCCCTCTCACTTACGACATGTCCTAACAAAGTTACACTGGTTTCGCCAATGCGACACTTCTCATGGTTTAACTGCCCCCCCATTTGTGCGAGGCGGTTGAAAGCTTCATCCACCTTCCCTAGATGTAGAGCCTTAGAACTATAAATACAAAAATCATCAATAAAGACCCTAATGGATTTCCCAAAATATGGCTGGAAGACATAATTCATGAATCGCTCGAAGGTAGCTGGGGCATTTGTTAATCCAAATGGCATTACTTTGTAAGCAAAACAACCCCAAGGTGTAATGAAGGTGGTCTTCTATTGATCCTCCTCAGCTATTCGGATCTAAAAATAACATGAATACCCATCACAAACAGTGTATCTCTCATGCCCGGCCACCTCGTTGAGTGTTTCATCCTGAAAGGGAAGAGAAAAGTGATCTCTCTTAGTTGTAGCATTTAGCAGCTTGTAATCCACACAAATCCTCCATTTTCCATTCTTGTTGGGTATCACCACCACAGGTGAAACCCACTCTGAGTCCCCTATTGGATAGATGAAGCCTTCCTTCAAAAGTCATTGCACCTCAGTGAGTAGAGCGTTCTGTTGAACTACTCCCAATCGTTGTAGTCGCTGCACCACTAGCCGTGCTCCCTCTTTTAGATTAATGTGATGTTGTATTGTTGTCCCACCTGTGATGTGTTCATAATCAGAAATAAAAAGTGCAGAGTGTTTTATCACCACTTCCATGTAGGTTACCTTCTCCTCAACTGATAGATCCTTAGCTAACATTTTTTCTAGCCCCTCCTTCTTGACCTTTGGAAGCTACTGTGGAATTTCACTACTAGAAGGCCCTTTTAATGTAATCCCCATCACTTCTAGAGAGCTTTCTTCCTCCTCCTTAGAAGAATCTCCCTTTGTCATAGATGACCAACCCTCGCTGGAACTCCATTCATCAGCGGTGGTCTCTAACACAAGATCCTCCTGTCAGCCCTCCTTCATGTTGTAGATAGTGCTCTTCCATTTTTTATGCAGCCCCTTTTGTGGCCTTAGCTCTAAAGCCCCTATCTCCCAATCTTGTCTGGCTTTCATTCCCATTAGCCATGGTCGCCCGAGAATGAGCCGATAGCCGTCCCCCTTCACTGGCATCACATACATGTCAAGCTCCAATTGCACTCCACACACCTTTACCTTGACTTTCTTTATAACTCCCAAACAATTTACTACTACATTGTTAGCCATTTTGGCCCCAAATTTAGTAGTTTCATTTACCTCTAATCCCAAACGATGCATCAACTTTTCTGTCATGACACAAATCTCTACACCTCCATCCACATATGTCTTTGACACTCTTTGCCCATTGATTTTGGCTTCCACTAGAGGCACAGTATCTTTAATCTTTCTAGCCTGGATTGCATTCACATGTCTATTCTTCATGGATCTAATGCTTACCATCTTTGACCATTGTCGTCGCACTGTTGGAGATAGATGTAGTAATTGTGGCCATGAAATTTTTGGCCCTTGATTCCTCACATCAGCAAGCAAATCATAAGCTATAGTACCTTTATCCAGGGAAAAATCATCTGGCTCAATGTGTCGGGGTGAGCGAGCCCTCCTCTTTTTATTGTTGCGTGTCTTTGCAGCCATTGATGACTCTGCCTCCTCTTCCATATTTTCAACCTCCTTTGGTGGTGTTGGCTCCATTTTCTCAATTCTACGGGCTTTCTTCACTGGCATTTCTTCAACCTCTACTACTTTGGCCTTCCCTTTGACATCACTCTCATCTAAACTAATTATCCCGACATCATGATTCTCTGGCAGCTGGACAGGTAAGGGCGGCACCTCTGCAAGTGGTCGAGGATGTTGAAGAACTTGAACCGGTGGTGGAGGCCCTGGATTCGTTGGAACAAACCTTTCACTAGGTGGTGTCACTTGTTGTCTCCTCCTTCTTGGTTGGAATCCATTTCTTGGAAAATGCCTAAGATGAGGGCAAAAGTACATACCATGGCCAGTCTCCCCACAATTATAGCAAGCATACTCTCTTTCTTGTCTCCTTGGACCTCCATTGCCTTCATTTATAAGGGGAGGGGGCCGTACTCCTTGCACCAAATTTAACGAAAGGCTTTCAAGTTGATTAGTAATGCGTTGTAGGAGCTCTTGCTGTGGCATCTCCGGTTCAGGTGGGGCCTCTACTATTTCTCTAGGCCTTGGCATGGTTGGTAAAACCTGCATGGGCTCAACTCCCCCCTTCAACTGGGCTTGATACTTCAATTTTCTATCTTTCTCCCTGGCATAAGTGACTGATTCTTCATAGGATATGGGAAACTTTCCTTTGACCTTCTCCCTTAGTAGAGGATGAAGTCCAGCTAGAAAACAATATTTCTTAAGGCAATTAGGTACTCTTTCTCCCTCGGCTAAGGAGGTTGTCCATTTATCCTACAATTTTATAAACATGCCTTCATATGCTTGGTACTCCCCTGGTAAGTTTTGGCTAAGATCTAAGAGTTGTCTCCAAATATCTTCAGGTGGCTCTGTATCTTGGTACTTGTGCATGAATGCGGCCTTGAGATCCTCCCAATTACCCCTTGTAGCCTCGGAGAGAGCTTGATACCACACTCGAGCATCACCCTTTAGAACTAAAGGGAAGGCTCGTACTTTGGTTGCTTCATCATCGCGGCCTGTGACTAGAAAGGCCATTTCTAAGTCATCCAAAAAGTCTAGAGCTTTCTCCCCTTTGTGCCCAAAAAAACTTGGAAACGCCATATTGTCTTAGTAGAGTACGAAGATGAACACGTCTAGACTTAAGTTGTATTTTATGAGGGGAAGGATGAATGGGTTCACAGATGCATTGATTTCAGCAAGACGTCTAGGCCCCAGTATGCTTCTAATAATGCCTTGGAATCTGAGCTTTGTGCTAGCTACAATATGCACAGTTTGCATAGCAAGTGGATGGATAGGTCCATACAACTCATGGCGATACATGAGAAACTATTATAATAAGAGAAAGACATGTACATTGAAGGATGCATTATAGTCTAGCATTGGGAAGATTATATGTTCTGGTGATACAAGAATCTCCCTTAATCTTTCAGCCCCAAAGTACATGACAAGACGCTGCTGGAAGAAAATCTTCCTACTGATGCATACATTAACTCGGATGTTTTGTACAGAGTGGAAGGTGTAGAAATTCGGGCCATTATTATTATTCATGAGTGGAGACTACTTAAGGGAGTAGAGGGAATGCACTTTCTTGAATTATGAAGGATTTTTCCCAGAGTGTTTCTTTCTGGAACCCACCAACTTTGCTATACAGAGAATTTGCTCACCAGTGATTGTTCTTGCCTTAGTGTGTCCATCCTCGGCGACATATATTTCATAAGGTGTGATGGCCACCTTTTCAACCACACCCAACCTTCGAGCTAACAACAGTTGAAGGTAGTCTCCATAATTTGCACTTCTACAAAACTCCACACCATTCATACATAGTTGTCCTCCTTTGATGTGGATTAGGCCAGAGAGAGAGAGCGATTTGATGATTTGGAGACGAGGACCTCTCGGAAGGGCCTTCACTTTGTTTGCAAAACACTCACCACAATTATGAGAACCTAGCAATTGATGGCAACATGATTTTTTCCGTTGTGAGAGAATGGAATTTCTAAGGTGAACACCTTTTACCCACATACGTGCCGTCATCCGATAGGCATACTTCCTTTCTTGGGCTTCCCTGGGAGACCATTGTGGGAGTCGTGGAATTTGACCAGCTTCAAAAAAATTTGGTGAAGGCGTTAGAGAAGAGCCACTTGGGGCACTTGTTGTAGAGGATGCACTACCATGTGTTGTATCGTCCCACATAAGGAGGTAGAGAATTGTGGTTGAGAATGTCCTCAGTGGGGGCACAAAAAATGAGAGCTGAAATGATGAACGGGTTGCCTCTTACCCATCCAACCTCCAATCCTCACTAAGAGAAATAAAGAGGGGCACCACCTAGCCAAAGGGAGGATGGGCTAGGACATCCCTTTTCTCAAAGAGAATCAAGAGAACCAAGACACAAATTTACAAGAGAGAATATATGTACTAGACACCATATTAGAACATGAGAGAGAAAGATAAGAGGAGAGGAAGACAAGAGGTAGAGGAAGCTTGCCATTATGCTACATGGAATGAGAAGATGAGAAGAGAGGGAGATAATAGGAGAAGAGATAGAGGAAGCTTGTCATTATACTACATAATAAAAGAACTTACTCATAGCTTACCTCAAAGAGATGAGGGTATTCTAGAGTGCTCTCATGGGCTTGTCATTGTCCTTCTTCCCCCTCTTCATTCTCCATGGGCTTAGAAAGACATAGAGAGAGAGAGAGAGAGAGAGAGAGAGAGAGAGAGAGAGAGAAACATCAAGATATGATCTTCAAGTGATCTATTGTTTTGAATGGTGATCATGCCACTTGCTCTCATAATGTATGTTGGGAGACACATTCAACATGAATTTGTCAAGGGTTATCAAAGTATAAGTACTCTGTATTCTAAAGCCAAGTTATCCATCTTGTGCTATTGGATATGAGAGGAAACATCCTTTAGAAAATGGAGTAGACATGTTGGAAAAGAAGAAGTATCTGTATAAATACAAATAGATGTGTGTGTGTGTGTGTGTGCCTAGCACTAGATATTGGTCTTGTTTGGGTAGGTCCCCCTTTGGCATACAAAGCAAGGCATGCTTCCCAACTTTGTTTCTTATAGTAGCTAGAAATGCAGACCCTTTGGTGCCCTTGAGTGAAGTCGTGGGATTGAGTTAAGGACATGAAAGAATACTCTACTAAATGCATTATGGTGAGAAAAAAATTATTTTAAAAATAATTATATCTTAGTTATAATCTTATAAGAACATGAATAAAACATGGGTTCAAGTTTTCAAAAGCCTAGCCAAGAACCACTAGCTCAAGTGGTAGTGAAATAGTATGTTAAATGCTCAAGGAGATGGAGAATGAATCACATACTTGTATTTCTCACCTGCTTACAGACTTGCATTGTAATAGCTGAGAGTACACAGTAAAGGTGTGGATATGGCAGGTCTTCTTAGTGAAGTATCCTCCACATGTTCTAGATCTATTGTATCTAGTTCTCCTAGATATCTAGATATTGTCTTGCTAGATGTTCTCTAGAGTACATCCGATCATTCTAATATTCCCCCTCTCTAGAAAATGTTAACAATATCTTCTAACATCTTGCCATGCCTCCTATCTAGTTTTAGGGTTTTAAATTCATGTATCTTGTACAAGCTAACCCCTAAGAGAAGTTTAAACTAGCTTCAAACAACTTTTAATGTTAAATTTATATATCTCAATACCTTTATATTTGATATCATCTGACTCATTTTGAGTTTTGGTGCTACAATTGGTTTAATGTGAATGATATTGTTTAAATGGAAAAGACTAGGGAGCTACTAGTTGCATAATTATAGCTCCATTTGGAGTTGCAAATTTTTCCAACCAACTATGCCCTAGATTTCTTTTCTGTCAATATACAATGCATTTATAGGTGCTTAGAAATTACAGCTAGAGTTATTAATAAGTTGCGCAAACTATCGTAAAAATTTGAAAGTCAAACAATGTTTTAATATATGCAACCTTAGACACAAGACTTCTAATGGAGACATAAGCCCACCAACTTTAGATGTACTCATAAATTTTTTGAAAGTTTAAGCAACATGCCTTGAGGTATCTTATGAGCTACTCTATTGTAATGAAGAGAATAAAAGAAATTACTATTTTATTCAACTATCCTCAAGTTGTGTGAGCCATTCCTTTGACTTTTACTATGAATGGGGGGAGAGGGAGAGAGAGAGAGAGAGAGCACTGAAATAGGATGAGAATGAGAATGCTAGATTGCAAGAGTCAATGCAAAAGATATGATTATATTGTTATAGATGTGTTCATATAAGATCCTCATAAACACAAGAAAATTTTAATCATTTCCTATATAGGAAGAAAAAAAATGGACATTCCCTATCAATTCCCTAGTTAAAAATACACATAAGTTGGGAAAGTAAATAATAGGGAAAATGGAACATTCCCTAGTTCGAGAAACTAGGGAATTGCAAAAGAAATTTCCTCCTACATAGGGAAATTTCCCTACCTAAGAATTTCCCTAGTTAGAGAAACTGGGGAATCACATAGGAAATTACCCACATAGTAATTTCCCTATCTATGAAAATTTCATATGCCATTCGCTAGTTTCTTTATCTAAGGTAGGGAAATCTCCCTACCTATAAAAATTTCCTATGCAATTCCCTAGTTTCTCTAGCTAGGGAATGTTCCACTTTCCCTACTTATGTTTATTTCTAACTAGGAAAATGATAAGGAATGCCATGGATCAAGAGGGCAATCTATATATAACTATTATAACAGACCTACAATAGTACTCTTAACACCTCTAGACTTGCATTTTTGGACTAACAAGGCAAATCTAAAGCTTCATTCACTAAATAAAATGATAATTTTTCACCACTCGAAGCATGAAAAGCATAACAATACTTAAATATAAACCTAGTAAACACCAATCAGGCCTACAATTATGAGATGTTGCAATCAAACATAAGCTTTAAAAATTGGCATACATAAGAGTGTTCACCACTAGCAACATTAGACACCTAAGTCTTGTAACCAAAACCTTTTAAAATTGTAGACCTGGAATTAATTATTCAACGATGTACTGATTCTAGTGAGCTCAAAGAAAGAGCATAAGTTTTTGACTATTAGTACTAAAAAGCAAGACTAATATCACCATTTAAAGAATGATATAACATGCATAAGAAGATTCATCTCTAGCAACATGAGACACCTACATGTAGCCAAAGACTATTAAAATTCTAGACCAACAAAGCAAGTACTAAATGATGTATTTGTTTTAGTGAGATCAGATAAAGAGTATAAGAATTTGACTATTAGTATACTGACCGAGAGGTCCAATATCACCATCTAAAGCACATGATATACATAGCTCTAATTGAGAGAATTTGAGATTAATGATACCTATTAGACAAACTTCCAACTATTGTATTTATCCTTAGAATTATAGATTAAGATGCTAATACCTTGAGATGAATATGGAGCATCCTAATCATAATAAATATGTAATCTCCAATTCTAATTTGTAATCATTAAAAGCTAGGACCGATTTAGAGTTTTAGTCCTTCTAATATGCATGATACATCTTCTCCATGACATCATAAAAAATATCTAATTGTAACCATCAACTCTGAAGAAATGTAGGCCCCACAAGTCTATATACACTCTCACATGTATCTATTCAAATCTACTCATGTAGAAATATGTTTTCCTAGACAATAACAATCTATAATAAATACTCAATGAGATAAGTGTGTATAAAAAAATAAGAATAATATGAGCCCTTGACCTCCACATCTTAAGGATTGGGGAAATTGAGTTGATGGTGGAGTTGATGACTTTTGAAGCAGGTTTGAGAATGTGTTGTACCTAATATGGATCCTAAACGGAGTAGTTGTCCATCTATGATTTGAAAATGATGCCACCCAATTGTGTGGCTATTTAGGAAAAAAAAAGAACTATGATGGCTGGTTGTTAGCATGGCAAACTAAGGAAGACCACCGAAAATGGCAATAGAATTACCAAGGTGAAAACACAACAGTTCAGGTCTTAGAGGGGACTTATAAAACCAATAGGAAACAATAACAACAAACCTTGAGAAACATCAAGTTTGATGTCAATCTGTAACGTGTCCACTAGAATCATCCCGGACACGTCTTAGCAGTCCATCGAAAAGGATGTCTAGAAAGCTCCGCCCGGCACTCCCATGGAATGTTACGGGACTTGTGATCTAGGTCTTCCCGCGTCTGCCACGTAGCGGAAGTATCCTGGCCGTTCCCACTTAGGATCGACCTAAATTTGGGTTTTCTTGTTTGGTCATTAGCTAGCAACAACTAGCGTCAGACCCGAGCGAACTACTTTACGCAGAAACGCCAGGTCCGAAGCGGATTCACACTGCACTTGGTTCAAGGAGAATGGGAACGAGAGGGATGCAAAACTCAACCTCTCTACCATAAGGCATAGTCCCATTCCATTCCCCTAAAACAGCGTAAATCGGGTAATACGTAACTCTAGGTCATCGTTCTCGTTATTCTTTTTGATGATGATGATCATTCCGCTGTTCTTCGAGATTTTTGAGAAAAGTTCCCGGCTAACCGGGACCACCCATCCGTGGGACGGACCCATGGTCCATCCTCCGCACTTTCCTCGATTTGTTTTAGTTATGTAATTATCTAACACATTAATTTGACATATAACAATCAGCTTCTTTAATTAACCCTGTTAGGCACTGGTTCCTTCACGTAATTTTATCACGTGACATAGAAAAACAATATCAAACAACTTCTTTATTAGCATTTCATCATTTTATCTTTGAAATACAAGGAGTTCCGCCCGTAGGCTTATCCATAAACTGCCGAAGGCTATCCAGTAATCCGCTAGGAATCACTATTCCAAGCTTCTGCCCGTAGACTAGTATGCGGGCCTCGAGATCCCATCCCGAGTCACGTTAGCCTCTTGTGCAGGACCCGGAAGGCGAGGGATTTACAGCCAGAGCCCCCCTGGCACCCAAGCGTCCTCCTGCTCCAAGTAGAGCTTAACGGAAAGACCTCTCGCGGCGGGTTCGGTCCACGTTCCCGGCGCGGTCAACAACCCCCTTGGTTAGGGTCAGGCAGGCAGTTGGGGGTAACTGAAGCTGCCTCTCCCTTCAGGCCTTCAACCTGAAGCATTTATATATCTTTTCATCCTTTAGTTCCTTGAGCAAACAATGCAAACAGTGCTTTCTAAACTGTTACAAGCACAATCAATTCCAGTGGTTGTTTATTTGGCAAACTGTTAGGGAGTGAATCCTTCTCTCCGAATGCATCCAGCATTCGATCCGGAATCAATTGCAACTTGGCAAGATTCCTATTGTCCTTGGGTTAGGGTCATATCCTGTTAACCCAACTTAACCAATGCCTTAGGTTTTATTAATAGTAAATTCCGGCGGCCATGACGCTTTAATTTATTGATTAATCATTTGCGTCCAAGCAAATACCTAACTTCCCTTAACTTGGCAAATTTCCCCTAATGAGGGCGAAGTAATAGGATGACTACCCATCCCCTTGCAAGTTAAACTTGCATAAGAACCTGCCAACCTCATTCCAAGGAATGGCAAAACTTTCTTGTGATCAAACCACAAGGCTATGCGACGTTGCAACTTGTTGCACAAGTGTCGCCTCCATTCCAAGAGATCATTTCACTTTTGAATGGTGTTTTCTGGTCAAGAATTATGATTAGACTCGAAGTAGATTTTAGGGCGTCTTCTCACTCACCCCAATCCTAATTGCACTAGACCGACAACGTTCGGTCCTAGGGATTTCCAACTCAAACCAAGTTCTAGCACTAGGTCGAATGATCTTTAGGGTAGAAACCTTAGATCGTTTTATGCATGAGCATCCAATTGACTCAACATTTCGTGAATGTGGGTATGATCATTGGGTATGAAGGTTTCGACTTAGCAACAAGTAGAAAACTTGGCCGAATCCTTAACGTGCTAATCCCTAGTTAGTGCTTGGGGTATTTATCGTATTGACTGAACCATGCCCATACGAATCCCTTGCGGTTTAGGTGACCTAGAAAATTCAATATGCTTGTCTTGCGACAAGGATGAATCCTTCCCTAGATCTAAAAAAGAAAAAATAGTTTCGACTACCACAATACATGTAAACATGCGATTCATTCTATCTTTCATTGGTAAAGTAAAAAAATACATGATAAGCTGGATACCAACTTTCTTAGGACCTACTAGGACTTACTTCAAATAATCATGTCTACTACCTTGTTATCTATACTTTAGAATCTCATGCTTTGTTTAAACCCTGCAACCTTTCCCAAATGCAACTCTTGATGAATGAATTTTATGCACGATGAAAGTGCAACATGCAACCCTTTCATAATTACAACGTAGTTAAATGAGGTTATTGTAGGATTAGTGTTGGTATATTCTTTCTTGCAAGCACATGCCACATGCCAATCCATAGATTTATTTTTGATACACCACCATTACTTTTCGGATAACCTCCTACAGGTGTTAACGACTTTTCCCCATGAACCATTACAATAAAGCTCTTCCTAAAATGCGACATATGCTTATTCTTTCCATGTCTAGTCAAAAGTACACTTAATAACTTTAACCCTATAAAGATAGACAATAGGTGTTCTAGGCCGTCACTTTGACATGCACGACAAGGCAACATACTATTAAGGACGTTAAATGGATAGACAACTTCTTTATATGGAGAATACCAATGCCCCAATTTCATGTCATGAACTAATTCTAATCATTGTTCGAATAGTCGATTTATTTCCAGTTGCATTTAACTTGACTAGTTGAATTTGAACATGCATGAGTGCTTCCTAATCGATGAAGTTATCGTGACTAATTCAATACTTTTGTGTGGAATCCAAATAGATCAAACCTGGACTTGTGGGCTCCGGGAAATATCCACGTAAACACTAGGAGAAGATCCTCTCGCAGCCGCGTCTTGTGGCTTTTTAGGGCCCATTGTAGGCGTGATTTTGGCTTCCGGGTTGCCTTCGCGGTCTATAAATTTACTCGCCTTAGTATGCAGCCTCAAGATCTTGCCCTTCCCCCCTCGTATGCAGGAGATACCTTCATGGAACTTCGGATCTTTAAAAGGCCGGCCTGTGAGACCTGGGCCTATAGGATTTGGGTATATGGGATTTGGAGCTTATGGAAGGCCTTAGGATTCAGAGCTTGGGCCTTCTTTCTTTCGGAAAAAGAGAGGGTTCGTGAAAGGGATCTTGTGATGGACCCTGCAGGAGTGGAGACTTTAAATCCGAGCCTAGGAGGCTTATGGGCGATTGGTGGAAAGGGACTTGTGTTGGGAATTCGCGAGAAGGGGGAAACTTAAATCGGGGCTAATATGGGTTGTGTGGGAATGCAATGGGAAAGGGGGATTGAATCCCGGGGGGTAAAGATTGCTTGTGTAGGATCCAATGGGAAGGGGGCTTAGGGAAGCCCCCTTAGAAGCTTCCTAGAGAAGCTTCTAAGAAGCTTCAGGGACTCCACATGACGGCGTGGCGACGTGGAGGCTTACTGGCCGGCGGCTAAACGAGCCCAGGCAGCGGCAATCTACACTAGCGTCTCCCTCTCCTCCACGGCGCAACTCCTTCTCCCTCCACGCCGGATTCCACAGCTCTCCCCTCTTCCACGGCCACCTTCCTTCACGGTCGCCTTCTCCTTCACGGCCCCTTCTTCACGGCCGTCTCCTTCACGATCGCCTTCTCCTTCACGGCCCCTTCTTCACAGCCGTCTCCTTCACGACCCCCCCCTGCCCTCACTTCAACACCTTAGAAGGTGTTCTTATAGTTTGGGGGGAAAGAGAGGACCTCCCCCTACGTGGCCCCTCGCATGGCCTCTTCCCCTCCACCTCTTAAATTTCCATAATAGCCCATCCTCTTCCCTCAGCCACGCATTGGCTGGGGGAAGAAAAATATATATATAAAAATTTCAACAATTTTGTCCCAACATTATCCTCTTGACCTCCTCCCAAGAGGGAGTTCACCTATGGATATGCGGGTTATTTAAACCTTGGTCCCGTTTTGCCAGTGGAGAGGTCACGATTCCTCGGTCCTGATTTACCAATGCGGAGTACTCCTTTTCTCGCGTACGATCATAAATCAACTACCGGAAATGGAGATAATCTTTTCACGAATTTACGATGTGCGGGAGGTTGGTCTAGTAATATTTCAAACGGAAATATTACACAATCAATAGGAGAAAAGTTGCCACAACTACATATGGCTAGATGTTATTAATATAGGTTCAATTGGAAATGTATTCGATGAGGAAGCAATGATGAAAAGATCGGTTGTGTGAGATGAAAAGATCTCTGATCAACAACTTCCTTGACCTGGGAGTAGTAAAAGGACCATAGAAAATATATAGGATCAGCACGCATAAACCTCTTTTCACCTCTTTTACTATCTCGAATGCTAATGGCCACCCTACAGACAGTTGCAACAGCCATTGAGCTACAAGGGCAAGTGATCTCGTCAAACTGTCAATAGCTTTGTTGCTGACACATGAATCTCATACCACTATGCAAAATAATGCAATGTTGCACTTTTATTCAATATCAATCTAGATTCACTAGCAGCTGTAAGATGATGCAGAGTGCAACCTCTAGGCTGTTGTGTAGTTTCGTTAACCACACAGACCAAACTGATGTCAATGTTTTCCCCATCCATAGCACGTTCAACTGTCACCCTAACTACCATCTGGATTATTCTGCCATGTTGCATCATCAATGACAGCACTCTGTACTCCTTCTTCCCCTACATTGTTACCATCAGAATGTCGACCCCCGTCCATAGAGTTCTTCACCAGATGTAGTTAAGACAATGTGATCAAATTGTCGTGATGTCCAAGCTTCTAACTCATAGACTCCAATATCGTAGCGAGGGCTGATAACCCCACATTTGTTCCATCTTCCAAACTTGAACTCCCCAATGTAAACAAACTTCTGCTTGACTGTCAGAAACCTTATGTTGACTTTCGAGGAAGGCTTAATAAGAACCCGCTTCTCCGCATTTCATAGTTCCATCAAAACTATTTGCTTTGCAAAAATGGTTATATTAATAGCTGTGAGTAGAGGAATAATAGTACCCTCAATATACATCCCTTAACGACTGCTAAATAATGGAATCTCTGACTGACAACCATCAAGTTATACATGGCATGGTGCTTTTTAGGATAAAAGAGATTTTCCTTGGTCACTTCAATCGATGTTTCAAAAGGGCATGTCCCAACCAATAGTATTCTGTGCTCCCACATCTTAGGAAACAAACGACAACTGAACATCTCAGCTTCATTTATGTTAGATATGGTCTTAAAGGATTCTATTCTTATTGTAGTTGATTCCCTAGTTTCATAGTTGGGGATTGCAATTTGTCCATAATCAACATCGCCATATACCAGTTGAGTCTCAAGGGAAGATGCATCATCCAAAAAGTATGCTTTGCCATTGAAATAGTAACTCCAGCTTGCGTGCATTTTCAATAGCTCTTGAGTTTGAATATCCATCTTGAGCCTTTGTAAACTTGAATATGACCCCCAATAGAGTAGCACACAAAGTCTCCTCCTTTAACTATGTTGACAACATCCGAATTACAAGTCACATGGGGAAAGACCAAAGTGAAGGATCAACATCACAATCTTTTCCTCAAGTTCTTGAGTCAAAAACCTTCATATCAACCTATTTCCCATGCATTGTGCCCTATCAAGAACATGCTTTGGAAAAGAACTTCGTGCCTAATCACTCATGCAGTTTGCAAATTAGAATCCATGCTATGCAAGCAATCGAGCGATGTTCACACAAAAAATAATGAATGCATCGAAGAAATTGTGCCTAGCCTAACTACATGTGCTCGTGCATCATGCAGTTGCAAACAAAGAGACACACACAATGGAAAATAAATCCCTAATGACGTTGACTAATAATTCCGCCCTCAGATTTGAAGTGGTGGTTGGACGTGCTGCATCACGACAACGTTCAATGTGAATACGTCTAGGTTATTATCAAAGTGTAGGTACTTTGTACTGCAAATCATCAAGAGCATGCAACAACTATTCAACAAACTATCCATATTGTCTTATTGACTATGTGGGAAAACATCCTTTAGAAAATACACTAGACATGCTAGAAAAGAAGAACAATATGTATAAATATAAATGGATATGCATGTAATTGTATATGTATATTTGTTTTCCAAAAGGACTACTAGCACTAGATATTGATCTCTTTTGGGTAGGCCCCCCCCTTGGCATAGAAAGTAAGGCGTGTTTCCCAACTTTGTTTCTTATGGCAGCTAGAAATGCAGACCCCGTGGCGCCCTTCAGTGAAGTCGTGGGATTGAGTTAAGGAGGTGAAAGAATACTCTACCGAATGCGTTATGGTGAGAGGAAAAACCCGTTACAGCGAGTGAAGTCGTGGGATTGAGTTAAGGACGTGAAAGAATACTCCACCGAATGCGTTATGGTGAGAGGAAAAACCCGTTCTAGCGAGTGAAGTCGTGGGATTGAGTTAAGGACGTGGAAAAGCACTACTGTATGCCTTAGGATGAGAGGAAAAACCCGTAGCGAGGTTGAATACCGTAGCCGGAAAGGCCAATAGCATCATGATGCTGCCCCGCCTTTTCTTTTGGCCTGCACCTCCCTACGTGGGAGTGCACAAGTGTATCTTGCATGGCCAATATGCTGTACAGCGCCCTGAAGGGCGGAGTTTAAATCCTCTGCTTATCCGCTGTGACCTCGTGCGCTATAATACATCATCTAATGCCACACGCATAGAAAACCGGGACCGGAGCTTTATGATATTGTGGCTTCAAGTCACCTGCAGTACTAATATATAATCAGTGCGGATGGGATTAATGATCCCGCATCAGAGCTGCTTTCTTCTTACGAACAGCGGTAGTCTAAGCGCATGCAAGGCAATCTCTGGATCAAAACAGTAGCTAATAGTGCCTAGTATTAAAATGGCAACGTTAATTGGTCTCTCATGGAGCTCGAGGAGTGGCGCTACGTCGAGTAGGTCTCGGCCAGCGATGAAGAGCAGTATGCGAATTTCGCTGCTGCTGCTGGCGCTTATAATGATAATGCAGCTCAGCTCTGATTATACGTCCGTGAGGGCGGCGGACATCAAGCTGACGGTGTCGCGCTGCATGGAGTGCGCGTCGGCCGGCGTATCGATAACCTGCGACAACGTGTTCAGGATTCACTGGGGGGATAACAACCTGGGCAGCTGCGCCGACAGCGAGGCGCCGTTTGTTGACCAACGCTACAACGCCCTTAGACCCAACACAGAAATCAACACCCCTCACGGCAAGACCTCCAACTACGTGCTCGTCAACGCCAACGCCGGGGTCGACCAGGTCAAGTCCCGCATCATCGCCCGCGACGGCGCCACCTACACATGCTACGTCGCTAACCAACAGCAGTTCACCCGTAGGTGCGCCGTCAGCTGCACCGTTGGCCTCTCCTGCTACGGGCCTGCTTGATTTAATTATACCCCAATATTGCAATATGCCGCGTGTACCACATCTCACAAAACTTAACTGGCCGCGGCCGCCGCTACCAGCGGTGGCTAATATGCTGTCCAGATTATCACAATTCCATTCATAATAAAAGTGAGATAAGACGCAAGACTTGTTATGGTGATTAACTACAATGCTTCATAAGTTAGACGTCTAGCATGCTTTACGTAGACAAGAGAGTCATAAGGAGGTCAACCTAATAATTGAGGAAAAGTTGGGTGCATAAAGAAGGGAGGTGGGATCGATAAGGTTGTTGGGATGTAGTGTTGACTTTCTAAGCTTCTTACACATGTAAGATATTAAATATCCTCCAATATCCCCTCTTAGAATGAAGAGAATCAATCAATTATACAATGAGATACATAGATTTTCTAATAGGTAGCCAAACGAACTTGCTACTTGCTCATCCCTCCTTTAACAAATGAGATGAGGTGCATCTACAAAGACGGATAGATTTAGGCCACTACTAGTGAAGTGAAAATTTTCATGTGATATAACTATTCTAAGAATGTTAATCCAGCTCTATGAACTCTACACATGTCTTGATTGAAGGTTGTCTTTCTCGAGTTCTTTGTTGATGAAATGGTATCAAAGATCAATGCGTTTTACTTTTTCATGGCAATTGACCTTTTGATGTGATAATGGTAACAAAAGAGTGATTATCATAGTAAGTAGTAAATAAGGAATATTAAGGCTGATAGAAATCAAGTTCTTAAAGCATTTGCATGATCTAGAGACTATTTTCTATAAGGGAGGCAACAATGTACTTCGCTTTTGTTATGAAAGATCCATTAAATTGTGTTCCTTGGTGATCTAATATATGGTTGCACCTCCCAATAGGAGAAGGTGGCCAGATGAAGGCAACCAAGTTAAAATATCTCCACTCCATTCAACATCACATTACGCCATGTGAGATTTATGGCCACATCTAGAATGAACTATGAACATACAATTAGAGAATCTTTAATGTAGGAGAGAACGCGCTTGAGGGCTTCCAATGATCTTGGGTAGGATATTCAAGTTATCTACATAGAATGCTCAAGATATTTAGATAGGAAAATGCTTGGTATTGCAAATGTACAACGTACATAAGTGATAATGATGTGGATAATTAATCCCAAGAGTTGGGCATATGTCTCAATCTTGAGACGTGAAGCAATGGGGCTATTAGTTTGGAAGTGGCAAGGAGAGGAGAGAAAGTAAAAGAGCATCAGAGTTATAAATGCCCTTCCAATAGTCATCAATAGGATGCTTAAGATATTTAGATAGGACCATATCCTGTAAAGCAAAGGCCACAACATGCATAAGTGACAAGGTAGTGGATAATTAGTCCCAAGACTTTGACATATCATGCTCAATTGTGAGGGGTGAAGCAATTCAGTTATCTTGTTTGGGAATCACAAGGAGAGGAGAAAAAGCAACAAAATACTCAAATTTAAGTTTTTGTAAGAACATAGAATTAATATACCTTTGTCGATGGAGAACAAAGAGATCCTACTAACAATCCTTTTGAATTCCAAGGAAGTAGGACAATGGGTCATTATTGATCTTGGGAAAGTGAATATCAACGAGCTCTTTTGCATGGGGGAGAGCTTCCAAGGAGGAGGCAAAAATGGGGGTTTTATCAATAAAATTACATTGGGGAAGTTACAATATGTATATCCTCTATATCACGCGCGTTCATTTATAAATATCCTTATTAGTGAAATTTTCTTGAATAAAACATAACCCTTTTCAATTCAATATGTAAATAACCCCTTTATATTACACTCTTTTGTATGCAAAACATGTATAAAAATGGTATTTAAAAAATACCTTACTTTGAATCCACTTGATGTGCATATATATTCATGATAACTTACTTGAAATAAATATCAAGAATAATGAATAGGTCATTAGCATGAAAAACATATAGATTGGGATTCGCTTTCATTTATTGGAAGCCATGTATACATATATATTTTTGGATGTTATATACTAAGGTCTTTGAGTCCTTGTTGGACCCTTAGACTATTAACCTCCTTAAGAATGGGTGGAAGCTTAACCTCATTGAGCTCTTTGTCAAGAAGAGGACTAGGGAGGAGAGAGAAGAGTAAAAAAAGGGAGAGGAAAGAGGAGAGAGAAAGATTACAAAGATAAAAAACAGTTGAGAGAAGCCATGAAAGCTTGGAGAAGGAGGTGAGATGAAGAGATCATAATTTTGTATTAATGAATGCTAAAATAAAAGTATCTTACATCTCTTTTATACCTAACCAGTGTGGTTGGTTATTTTTTATTTTTCCTAACAAATATTTCTTGACTTTTCCATTCTTTACATTCCATCCCCACTCCAAAATGCTTTTTGCCCTTTCAAATAAGAAAGAATCTAGAAGAATTGAATGGAAACGAAGGCTCATGAAGAAGCCAAGCATATGGACAACATTTAGAAGTTTTCAATTTAAAACCTTGATCACCAAGTCTCTATGAAAGAGTACTTGCAAATAATAGACAAGTTATTATCCAAACAAGCCTTCTTGGATAAGATCCGAGATAACTTTCCAAGAACTCATTCAAACTAGGCATGCGACATATCAAAATAGAGCTCGTGAAGAGTACTTTCAACTTACATTTATGGTATTTTGCTAAAATAAGAAAAAACAAAATATTTTCTAAAATAGAATATTGTTGTTCGGGTGATGTCTGCAACATAAGAGAGCCAATTCAGTTAGTCTTCATCCAAATGTTCCTTGAAGAATCCCTAAAGGCATTTGTCCAAACAGAAGATAAACCAATAATGATATTTTATCCACCCGGATCAAAAAGGTTAGGTATTATTCAAAGCATGGAGTGGGCCAAAAAATTGGTCCAAAATATTATCTTCATGCTATGACTCATACTCCAAATCTTTAAGAACAATCACACTATTGAGTTTGGTATTTCCAAATATAAACTTTAAGGATGACTTGGTGAATACTTTTGTCCATAGTACGTGAAGCATAAACCTTTTTCCTGTCAATCCTTATAGAGGTTCATTGGGATCACTTTGTCATTCTTTGGAAGAATAGTAAAAGTTTGTTTGAATTTAGCATGTTGGTTCCCTATTTTATTACCATTTACAGTCTTAAAATCACCTCTTGACTTAATAGTATTAAAGATGCAATGGTTGATATTGGGCACATTATTTCCACCATAAAATTTTCCAAACTATCCTTTTCTCAGATCATTTCTTGGATACCCAAATGATGGCTATAAAGGGGATTCTCTCCTCCATTTCCTGGAGCACCTTTTAGCTACCTCACTAGCTCTAAACAAACTCATAGGCGATTGTACCATTACATGAACTAAAAGACTAGGCTCTAATCCATACATACATTTTTCAAGATTGGAATCATCATTCATAGACTCCACATACATGGTAAGGTTCAAAACTTGATTGGTATCTTCCCTCATGGTAAGAGAATGTTGCTCTAGGTTATACCAATGTTGAGTAAGTCTTTATTTTTCTACTAGGTAAACAAATACATGAACCTTGATTATCTTTAATTCCTCCCAAGTATCCACTTAATGATTTCCTTTCTTCTTGTAATGCCACCAAGTTTAGGCGAAACCCTTTAGATGAATGGTAGCATAGTAGATCTTCTGGTCATCAACCTCATGTGGAAAGATATCAAGTAATCCTCTAATTTGGAGAGATAGTCTTCAAGATTTGATGGAGAGGATGGCTAGCCATTATGCTTGGAGAGTATTATCTCATCCCTGAACTTCCTATCACCATGATTTGGTTAACACTATGTGGCTAATCATTGTGAGAGTACCACCCTAACCACTATTATTGGAATAATCCTATAGCCAAAAGAGGACCAAGGTCTCATACTTGAAATGGGTACCTACGGTGGAAACAAACCCCATATTCTTGCATTGCCAAAGTTATCACTATCCCTATGATAAGGCTCACCCATCTCATAACTAGTATTTAGAATGCCCATCTTTTCTAGGATGCTCGAAGAATTCACATTGGTTGATGTCACTACCACATTATTTACATTGGCATGTGGCTTTTCCCCGTGTTACTTCTCCTTCTCTTACATTTTGAATTCCATCCATATTTCAAAATGAGAAATAACCTTATTGACAGAGAGTTGGGTTTGATTCATGGCATCCATTAATTCAATGTTCCCTAACTGAGTTTTAGTTCATTGCATCCATCAATTCAGGCCCAGTTGGATGCCTTATCTCATGCTAACATAGAGTATTATTTAAGGTACAATAAGCTCCTATCCCATATGAATGATAAAAAATGAATAACCAATTCTAGGAACAGATTGTTGTGGCTATACACAACAATAAAACAAGTTGTAAATACTCTATATGAGACTT
Source organism: Lygodium microphyllum (assembly GCF_053477565.2). Classification (NCBI taxonomy): domain Eukaryota; kingdom Viridiplantae; phylum Streptophyta; class Polypodiopsida; order Schizaeales; family Lygodiaceae; genus Lygodium; species Lygodium microphyllum. Next base: position 79,217,523 of record NC_141157.1, on the reverse strand, counting down.
AAAACCACACTATGCACGGTCTCTAAACCCTAAAATAATCAACGTAGCACATGTATACATTGAGAGCACTTCTATATGACCTCTAGCCAACCTATGTAGGCGTAAAAATGACCTTCAAAGTTTATAAACCTCTTGGAAAAGCCTAAAATACCATGTTTTGACATGTAAGCCTTATATCCCCAAATCGAAGCTCATGCAAGGCTCTTTTTACCAAATGATCCCCAATTGCATATGAATATATACAATATAGCTAAACACTTTCAAGTTAACGCATCGAGCTTCTTTTGTAGCTCATCTCACACATGAACATATACAATATAACCAAACACTTTCAAGTTGACACATTGAGCTTATTGCCTATAAAGCATTCTTTTGGGGTCATCTATTATGTGAAAAATGTTATCTTTCTTGCTTATCAAATTGATATGCTTCATACACTTTATGAAATTTTGCAACTCTAAAAGAAGGAAACCCTATAAGAAACCCTTTGGATTTTATTAATTTTAGCCTTTGAACATTTATATATCTAATATGTTTGTGCCATATTTCAATTTTTACAAGTACTCCTTTGTCTTTAGCATACATAGTAACATTCATAGAAGGAATTCTAGTATCTAAAGTAAACATGCAACCAACTATACTTTCTTTTGTGACCAATCTATACTTCTCATTAAAATCTTTCACAAAGTAGTCTTTTACATTAAATCAAAATTGCAACCCTTGCTCTATCATTTGACTAATATACACTAAAATCTTTAGAATTGATAGTATCTGTAATATATGAGAAATTATTTATCTAACTATCAAGAAAGGATAAGGGAAAATTTTTAATATATAAAATTGGGTGCAATGAGTCATCACCTCTTTGCACATAACTTGAATTTTGTAAATCTTGCATCTCTCTAAACCATTTAACATGGCTAGTCATACAATTATATATATTATGTATACCTAAATCCACATGCCATACATCATCATGTATTCCCTTTCATATAACAACATTTACCATATATTATATAACAAATAGATGCTCATTTTTATCTTTATTATATCTAAAGATTATGCATAGTTTTCTTACTACAATTTTATCATTATAGATATCATCCTTCTTAGCATAACAATAAACTATAATATGACATGTTTTGCCACGCTAATGATAAAAAATACCACAATTTCTAAAACTTCTATTCTGCCATCCACCTCTTTCTCTAGAGCTCCCCCTTGCCTTTGATGTTTCCACGGCCTCTTGAAACTTACATTTTCTTGAAGTATTGGCTCAACCTGGTTTGTTGGTTATTATCAACACATCCCATACCACAACCTCTTGAAGAGGATCTACCACATTCCCTTGGACCTAAACTTCAGTAAAATGTTCGGATCTGCTCACTACTTTTCTCAAATGATTCACACTACATGTTGACTTTTTTTGTGATCATGAGAGAAACCAACTCATCAAGAAACTAGAAATGGCTTTCGTACATATATAGGATCGACAAATGATTTCCAAGCCTTCTCATTACTAAGGCCACAAAAAAAAGATGAAACCAAATTACCATCATCAAGCATTGCATCAATAGCTGCAAGGCATCTACAATGCTTCTCACTTTTAAAACATGCTCATTTACAGACATATTTCTTTTTTTAAAAGTTTCTAAATTTTTAATATGCCCCAACATGGTGTTGTGAATGACTATAGATAGTCAATATATCATCTTTTTGTCTTTTTTATTCCATTCTTTCTACGCCTTTAATTATTCTACAATCACAAAATTACTTAGCTCTGTCCTCTTTTCTTCACCTAAAACAAACTCATAAAGGCCTTTCCTAATAAGAAGATTCGTTATACAAAACTTCCATGATAAAAATTTGTTTTTGTTCAACTTCTCAATGATAGGGTTTCTAATGTTGTCTGCCATTTTCACAAAATTGATAAAAAATAGCAAGCAAGTCTTTAGCAATCTTTTATAACAAGTTCATAGTAACATACCAAATAGACTCTTGCACTATCTTCTCAATAATACATGTAATCTGCAACTTGTTTGTAGATAAAACTTTTACTTTATTCCTATCAAACGTCTCGCAACTTACTGATTCAAAATCTGTAACCTTTTCAATCACTTTTGATCGACATAGCCAAAATTGCTATATAATCTAAAACTGCTATCCATAATCGTGCAATAATTTGAGATTTTTATTTTCCCTACCTTCAAAGTTTCCAAAAACTCTAACCAAGAGAAAAAGTGGAAGAATGGGATACCTTCTGACCCATTTCTTGTGTTGGGGCCTAAAATGGGCACGACACGAGCTGCGGCCTCAAGAACTCACCTAAAACCACCCACACACGGCCTTACAGCCAAGAGCATCTATGAACTTTTTGTTTGTCTGATTTTGTACTCCAACGAGTAATTATTTTTCCACTCCTAAAAAGGAGTCCCTAAACATATTGGTATTATACACCATGTAGCGCACACATACGGAGCACCCCTTGGTTGACCACCGTGGCTCCACTATGACTCTCCTACACCTCGAGGATTTGGCTCCAAGATGCACTGTGAACATAGAACATGTTCAAAAAAATTCCACTCTTTTAATTAAATGATCCAAGAGATTATATACAAACCTCACCAAATAACTTCCAAGGAATAGAATATCTATCCCTATGATCTGGGATACCTCACACTCTCAACATCGTGTCATCACTCATACAAACCGGTGCTATGCATCTAGGATACGTTACCATGTGGCGTATCAATGCAAGTGTGAATATGACTATCGTGCTAAAATAAATGCTCATTGAAAGTCAGCAACATGAAAGTGCAAAGATAATTCTTTTTACGACTTTCCTTTTCTACGATAGTGCTTTGTTGCTTACGACTAGCGCTGAGCTTCCTCATGTTACTAGTCTCTTTTAATTTTTAAATATCCACATAATCTATATGATATGTAGCATGAATCATCATCATTTAATGTACTTCAACCACTCAACAACCCCCCTACTCCCTGCCATTTAAAATTTTTCATGCATTGATAGGTATAAGGCATAGTTCTTTATACATTTTTCTTTATTGAGAGCCATAAAAACTCACTCTAATAAAGAGATAGGGCTGAACTAAGGCTAAAACTCATGCTTCAGCTCTATTATAGATCCACACACATTAATCTTACTTTTTCTTATTTTTATGATGCAAAAAACCTATTTTTTCATTTTTCTTTCTATTTATTGATAGAAAATTATAGATAATTACCTATTTTCTTGTATAGACTAATTACCCTTATAGAATTTTTTTAAAGTATGTTTCGTTCCATGGAAACGGTAAATGTACCAAAAATTCAAAAAGTGCATATTTCTCCTTAAACTGCCTAGTCTTGTGTTTTGTTACATGTTTTGCATACAATTATTATACAAATAATCTTTTCCTGATTCTTTCAACCACTACAATAGAAACGAGGCATAGACGGGCCTGTTAAACGCGTAAAGTCGGGTGCGTCTATATGTGCGTGTAAAAGAGTGTGTAAATAGACACGAATTTTGCGTCTATATATCCGCATAAATAGACGCCAATATAGACGCGCAATTATTTAACCACCTAAAATTGGACTTAATATAATGAAAAAACCAAAGTTAATAATTATTTAACCACCTGAAATTGATTCTTGAGTATGCACGTGTGCGTATGATAAAAACCATAGAATTAAGAATACACATTGAATCATTGAATAAAAAAACCAGAGTTAATAATTATTTTTGCATTACTCTCTAATGAATGGCAATTCCTCCAGTTGACAAGCCTGATATAAGTAATTAGCGGCAAGCAACAGAAACCTTATTATACAATTACTAGCAAGCTGCATTGCAATATGTATATCGTAATTTCTCTACTTGAAGATGATAAAAAATACTTCCTTTTTATTATGGAAAATTCAATTTAGCTTTAAACGTGATTATTGATTCTTGAGTATACATGTGTGTGCATGATAAAAACCATAGAATTGAGAATACACATTGAATCATTAAGCAAATTAAGTATGTTACAGTGAATGATCCATATCATCTTCAATGAGATTAGCCCTTGCTAAACTATCTACTTCTAGGTCTATGTTACCAAGAGGTAACAAAACAAATAAGTCTATCCCACTATCAGATGTGTTGCTATATGTTGAGAGAGAGAGAGAGTATGAGAGAGATACACAAGACATGCTCCCAAAGAATAATTCATATTGATGTAGAGTTAGTATATATAGGTGAGACCCAAGTCAAGTGAGAGATGATATATATAGTTGTAACAAGTGTTGAGAGAGAGAGAGAGTATGAGAGAGATACACAAGACATGCTCCCAAAAAAAAAGGTTTCATTATGGTGGAGCATTGTCCCAGTGATCAAATGGTTGTAACACTATATTGCTCAATAACTTCATTAATATCATCGACAATCACATTATTGTCTTCTTCTGCGTTTCCTTGAATATCCTCACGAGGTTTATCTTGTACTATATCACGCATATCATCCATTATGGTGTCATCATGCACATCATGATAAATTGTTGGATTGTCATCTGCTATCTCCATGTCCGTAATATTACCATATATTGGCTTTGAGCGATTAGATATAGGGATGACATACCACCATCGGTTATTGTTTACCATTGGATGATACACAACCTGTATTTGAAAAACAAAAGCAAGAAACTTAAATACTTATTATATTGTATATATATATCACATGTATACATATTAAAAAATTAGCTTTTGCATATGTACCTACTCGCATTGTTGAGGTAGTACTAATGTGTCATTCTTGTTTTGGTGTTATTTTATAGAGTCAATGATTACAAAACCACTTGGATGACGTCTGATTGTGCAATGCTGACCATTTGTTACCACTTCTTTAAACCACTTCACATCTAGTACATATATAAAGAATCGTCTAAAGTCAAGCTTCAGAATATCTTGGATCAAGCCACAATAACCTTCCATGGTACCATTGGCATCCTTGGAAGTGAGCAAGGACACCACAATCTTGGGTATTTCTCTTTTCATGTATATGTTGAGTTAGAAGATGTTTACCCTCACACCCAATAGCATTGAATAATGTGCACTAGTAGTAAAAGATAAAAGATCAAACATGTCAATTATTTATATAAAATCTAACTTATAGAAACAAATAATTGATAGTATGTCTCACCTTTGATAAGCAACCTCGTGCATATTCCCACTCTTCTTGAGATATATTAATTTCCTTCTCTTTTTCCATTCTCTCCATTTCCTCATGTAACCAATCTATATCAATATGACGTGGGAGCGCATTTAGATGATCTGAAAATGAGACATTACGTCCATATCTGGTGCGAAATTCTTGTCTTTCAATTTTTCTTCTTGCACTTGCTTCATTATATAGTGTTACCCATTTGCTCATTACATCACTATTGAGTACACAAAAACTATTTAACTTACAAAGTTCTTCTTTTGTTAGCACTTTACTCATTCCTTTTCCTTGAGGTATTATAGAGGTCATCCTCAAGTCTTCATCATCTTTCCATAGTCGTGGTTGAGAGGGATCCACTTCAGCAAGATATTCAGAGATATAAACAAGGGATGATTGCACTAACCAACCCTCAGCCATGCTTTCCTCAGGCCGTGCTTTTTGCCTCACAAAATCTTTCAAGGTTTTCATGAAGCGCTCAAGAAAAAACATCCACCTTGCATGAACTACCCCACAAAGTGCGATCTCATCAATCAAATGTATGAGTAAATGTAATTGAGTAGTCAAAATTGATCGAGGAAAAATTTCCTCCACCAAACAAACCACCTCAACAGATAATACTCGAGCATCTTGCAATGTGTTTGGATCAATTTTCTTCGAGCTCACGTATCTGTCAGGATGTATTTGAGAATTATTTATTTTTGTGTAGAAATTGAAAGATATATAATGAAAAAATACAATGTATACACACCTCACAAGCTCTCCCATCTTGTAAATGATATCATGTACATCTTTGGATACACAATGGGATATGCTAGTAGGAAGTACAAATTGAATATAAACAATGTTCATAGATCAAATGATTAGCTGAGGAAAAAGACATCATACCCCAAAGTTTACACATAGTTACTCCACTAATTACTATATTCATGGTTAGAGATACCCTTACTTGAATCATTTTGTGCCAATCGTGGGACTTCAAACCAGATAGTTTCTCCACACCTCTTTTCTTTTTCTTTATGAAGGCTCCCTTGAGATATCTCATACATCCTATGGGTGTTCGAAAGCTACATATTTATTCCTTCACTATTTTTTCCTCGTTCTTTGACAACATCCAAGGTGCATGGGGTAGCTCAATCTTTCCTCTGGGTCCAATGCATGGCCAGGCTCATCTCATGCGACCAATGTTACGTAAATCCTCCCTTACATTGACTGAATCACGAGCCCTTATCAAGTGATCCCATAATGTAGATACAACATTTTTGAATATGTGCATGGGGTCCAACAGGTGCTTGATCTTGAGTTCAGTCCAGTACGGAAGACGAAAAAATATAGAGAACCTAAAAAACAAACAATATATTATGTAAACAATTCATCATGCTAAATACTTTAAAGTCAATGGAGAGAAATGCACTTCTTACCGACTCATGCCGAGTGGAGGGTGGCTGTCGGCATTAATCCATCTCTCCTTACAATCTCGAATGGTTAGAGATTGTGGAGTCATTCCATTAGTAGGGAGAACATATTTGGGATGGTCAATAGGAAGAAAACGATGATGATTGTCGTAGATAACCTTCTTTAAATGTGCCGGCCTAGAGGAAACTAGAGAGGGACCACAAATAGGACATGCGTGATACCTTGATGTGGTTAAACCTGAACAAACAAGTGAATTAATAAAATGCAATTGATTTAAGTCTTGAATTTGAAATATAGAGTTATATACATGTACCTAAACACTCTCCGTATCCTGGAACGTCATGCATGGTCCACAACAACATGGCCTTCAATGTGAAATCTCTAAAGGATGCAGATGCGCTTGTATCTTGCACCTCAATACCTTCCCATAACATTTCTAACTCTTCAATCAAAGTCTCTAAGTAAATGTCCATGTTTTTTACCTTGTGCTTTCCAGGAATCAGAAGGGACAACATTACATGTCCCTTTTTAATTGCCATGGATGGAGGAATATTATAGTTCACCAATACCACTGGCCATACACTGTATGATGTGCCTTTGATGCTAAATGGATTGATTCCATCCATACCTAAACCAAATCTCAAATTTCTTGGCTCTTCTTTGAAAACGGGCCACAAATTATCTATATGTTGCCATGTCGGTGTATCTACACGGATCCTCCATTTTCCATCACTTGAATGATGACTAGCATGCCATGACATGAGCTTTCCAATAGACTTGCACTTGAACATAAGTTTTATACATGGAACAATCGAAAAATTTCACAAAACCTTACGAGGCATATCCATTGACTTCATCTCCACTTCGTATCTTGATTCGCCACAAACAGGACACTCGCGTACGAACTCGTGAATCCCACAAAATAAGACACAATCATTGACACATGCATGGATCTTGACATAATCGAGGCCTCCCAGAGATGTCAAGTAATGTCTTGCGTGCTCTCTCTTAGTTGGAAATTTTTTTCCTTTTGGAAGCATTTGTGATAATAACCTACATATATTTTTAAAAGTGAGTTAAAAAACCACCAACATATATTTCTGTCTGATTTCAAAATAGAACAATTAATTTTATGATTCATAAGCCAAACTGAATTGATACCTACTTCAACAACGCATCCAAACTGACATTACTCCATCCATAAATTGTTTGCAAGTTAAGTATCTCGAGGGATGCACGAAGAACGGAGTGCATACAACCTTCATACAACAAAGTAGATGATGCTACGTATAGTGGATGATCTGGCTTCGTAGAGTGACCTTCTTTCTGAACCGGTTACGAAAATAGATGGTGTACCATGTTGTCCAAAATCTCATCCTCTACGACTTGATGGGACATTTCATGAGGGCTACTATCATGGTCGTGAGTCTCTACTCTTCTTGAAGACTCTGCCTCCTCGCGTCGACGTTTTGCAGCATCTCGACGCTCGAGAGGGAGCATCTGAGGATGTGGCACCGCATCTTGCTCAACCACAAAAGGGAGTTTCATGTACATTGATATATATTGAGTAACATAGACTAGCAATCTTAGTGGTAAAAAAAACAATGAATACTGGTGATTTTTTTCGGTCCCATTCTCCATATAAGCTGAGGTGTGACATTGCAATTTGACGTGCTCGAAAAATACACCCTCGACAATGATCGCACATGCATTTAATTTTTCGTTGTAGCCATGCATCTCGATTATGAAGACGTAATATTTCATCCTCACTTGAGGATGTGCTCGTTGACTCATCAACATGCACCGCACTAGGTGATGACAACGACATGATTAAACCTAATTCATGACAACATCAAAATATTTGTCATTCATATGTTTACATACAAACTTCAAGCTAGCGTATTAATTATTCTAAGATCTCAATTTTAAATACGCAAAATTCATCATAAATACATTAGAACTTATGATAAGAATTCACTATCAAAACTTATCTTAAAAACCAAAAATTATGATAAAGCCTAAATGCGCATCTATATCCATGTTTACGTATGCATCTATACTCTTCTTTCATTTCAAACACACAAGAAGGGAAAAAGGAAAGCCAAGGAGAGGAAGAAAGAGAGAACAAGAGAGAGGAGAACAAGAGGAAGAAGAAGCAACAAGCAAGCAAGCAAGCATCAAGGGAGGGTAACTTACCAAGGAGAGGAAGAAGGAGAATGAAGAAATGCCACCACCCGCCACACCAAACACCCAAGGTGACTCTCTCTCTCTCTCTCTCTCTCTCTCTCTCTCTCTCTTTATCTCTCTACTCTGTCTGTGTATTAGGATTTCTGATTCCATTATGTATTGCATTTTGTAAATCATCAATGGTGGTCGTCGGACTAAAATCAGCCGACTGAGCGCATCTACCAGCGCGTCTACATTTCAGTGTAGACGCATGTATAGACGCAAAGAAATGTTTTCTCTCATTGCGCGTGAGGACGCGTCTCAGAGCACGCGTGCTGTCGCGTGTGCTCTACAGTCTACACGCGATGATACACACGCGCGCCAGAGCATTGACTTGGAATATGCGTTTGACAGTGTTTTTATACTGCATCTCAGATGCAGATATAGACGCGCTGGACAGAGGGTTGACTTTAGGAACGCGTCTGAGAGCGCATCTAACGTGCAATTTAGACACGGTCATACACGCGCCAGCTCTCCCAGCTCTGATAAAAAACAATATATTTTTGCAATGATGAATGTGACCAATCCCATGTTTGTGTTTATCAGTTTTCTTGTTTATGAGAAGCATTAGCACTTAAGTTTTATGCTCAATGTCTAAAGAAAGCTCTTTAAAAATGTTTAGGTATGGATGAAGGTAATATATGATTTTTTATATGCAAACAATTTTGTCTTTTTCCTGTGTTTTTTTTGCAGATGTCGTATCCTGGTTCATCTAGCAATGACCCGGATTTGGATCGCATGAATGGTACATTGGCCTCGTTCGGCAGGGGGGTCAATGCATTTTTTGAAGGTTTTCCTAGTAGGGAAGACTTCATGGGAGAGATGACTAGACACCTTGGCCGCTCTCCCACAGCAAGACAAGGTGTTCAACGTCATGTCGGGAACGCCTCTGACGTCTTTGCCTGGCACTACTTCCCAAACTCCAATTGCAGGTACTTCACATGCAGTACCTGTACATGCATCGACTGAAGCACAAGCATCAGCCGACACACGTGCATCTGCAAAAGCATGTGCATCCAGCGAAGCATAGGGTAGTCGACAGAGAGGGAGGAAGGAGAGTCGAGGGGGAGGACGAGGCTTGTGTGGGGGTTGCTTAGGAGGTGGCGAGCGATCACCCTCACTAGTAGATCACGTAGAGGAGCCTATACGCGAGTACTATAGAGTTAAAAATGTGAAAGCCTATTCAATATTCCTATACTATGCAATATGTCCATCAAGTCATAAGTGCGATCTTGCCCAACCATGCTGCCAACTTTGCTGGAAAAGATTTCAACTACATTGGATCCAATCAAATGTATTGGAAGCATCTTATTTGGATGGAAGTCTCTAAAATATTTTATGAGTAGGACAATGATGTGACATGAGAGTTGTACATCTAAGAATGCCTCCTTACTAATAAACTTCTTTGATAATGCATACATGGCATGTTTTAGGTCTAAGATCTCCAGAGTTGGAAGAAGAATGCCACTTTTGGTACTAAATGGACTCTCTCTAACGAAGCTCAAGTATGGAGACAAGAAAATATCAATGTAGTCTCTAGCAACTTCAAGATAGACTTGTGTTGCAACCATGCTCCACTCCTTTCTATACTTTCTATTATTTGCTAGCTCTCCCAAACACCATTGGACTTGCTTGCTACATATTCTTTGTGTTGTAGCCCAATTTTGACAATCATCTTGTCTGATATCTATTTCCTTAAGGATATGTTCATCAACAGAAAAAGAATCATAAACAATGGTAACATGACTCAAAGAAACCCATACATCCCCAAGAGCCAATTGACACTTGGGCTTGTTGAGAATATTGACTAGCTTTTTCACATTGTGTATAAAATACTAATCATGCATGCTTGAAAACTCTTCATTTAATAATTTGCTTGAAAGAGGCCATCCATCCCATCCAATCTCATATCGAGCACCATGCTTATTTAAATAATTATCTAATATTGCTTTTCTTCGTCAACTATCTCCATCTAATGCATGTCCAATAATAGGGCCTACTTTTGATTTGAGCTTCTCATCCCGTAATGTCAAAATTTCAATCCACTGTCTATGAATAAAACTTCTGTAAAATCAATTACACGTACAATGAGCAGCAACAAACAAGTGTGAAAGTGCTTCATGAAGTGGATTTGCTACAAATACTCTTGCATAACTACCAATAATACGAGTCTCAAATGCATCAACAATGATATCATAACCTACTTTTCCTTCTCCAACTTTAATCATGTGTGATGTCCCACATTCATGGTCTAAAGGCTTGTATGCATCGTTAACACCATATTGGGGAATATGGGAATTTTCCATAAGTTTGGGACACATAGTCAAATCTTTGGATTTGTCATAACTTGAACACTATAACTCCAAATCGAGCACTTTATAGCTCAATAGATTCCATTTTCCAAGCGCTTTCCAATGATAGGTCAGATCATATCGTTTTGATAAACTTACGGGCATGTTATCCGGGTGCCACATTTTTAGTATTCAAAAAATCGGAATTGGGAGATTCCCAAACTCACTAATCTTATGTTAAATCCAACGAGAGTATCATCTTTAGGATTCCACCTATGATGAAAATAGTAAAGGTTATAAAATCTTAAAATTTTATTGATAATATTTTTTGCAAGTCAAAAGAACAAATATTTTAGTATGTTTACCTTATCCGCTTCTTTATAGCGGTCTCATCTTCCACCAAGATAAAGGGAATGTTTCCTATAATACCATGTTTTTCTTTTGCCTTTCGATATATTTTAGCAATAGCATCAAATATATATCCATGTATCCCATGGATAAAGTGGGTGGCTTGTCTAACCTCAAACAAAGATTTTGTATTTGTACTATATCATTGATGTTCTTTTGAATGTACCATGTTTAAGTCAAAATAGTATATAAATCGAACCTTGAAGGGCACAAATGTAACCATGTGTCATCGTACTTGCATCTTACACAAGCAAAGATTTGGTCTCTGAAGTCATGTAATGTCACTGTAAGGACTTCAAAATCTCAATGAACTCAGCACTAAGTAGTGATGGAGGATGACTTTTTCAGATTTTTAGCTATCTCTTCCTCTTTCTTATCACTAATTGGTGATGGAGAGCAAGGACACCATAAGAACTGCATGCAAAAACGCGCCACACTTAAAACTCAATAGCAATAATTCATGTTAGCTCCAATTTTCACTGCATATAACTATTACTTCCAAATACTTAAAACTCCATAACAATTCCTCTCAACTCCTATTTGTACTACATATATATTTTAATTCTAAACAGGAGCTTCTATTAGATGAAAACATGCAATCCACTACTCCAGGCATAAGTCAGTGTGGGTACGAATTCAACCCATACTACTCTGGCAACACTTAAAACTTCATAGCAATTCAAGTCAACTCCAATTTTCACTGCACATATATGTTAAATCCAAACACCAGCTTCCACTAAATGGAAACACATAATGTACTACTCCAAGGCATAAGCTAGCTGGATAAATTCAACCCATTCTCCTTACCTAGAAAAGCCTATCCCTACGAAGTCAATTAAGCAATTTGCCACTGAAAGACCAGATATTAAAACCATCTCAATTTGATGTACATATGTGATTGACCTTGACACAAACTTGATTACAAGTAAATGCAAATGATTATAGATCACACTACTTAGAAGTAAATGGTAACTATTCTATAGTGTACTATATTTTCCTATATCCTTTGAGCCAAAACCATGAGAGTTCTAAAAATCATTACCTTCCTATTGGATCCCAATCTACATCTATGGCCATGAAGTGGTGAGCTATGACGATTGTTTCCAATTCATCAGCATTGTAGAAATCTAACTGCCCATTGTATGCCTTTAGTCCAACCAAAACAATAAATTGCCCAATTGGAGACCAATAAAGGAAATTTGCTTGCTTACCCTTCAAATTTTCGACTTTGTTACTCGCCCCACATTGTTTGGACTTTTCATAGAGTAGAGTGTAACATCTTGTCTAGGTCCATCGCCACGAATGATGGCAAATCTGTGACCTTTAGGCTCCCCTGCAAATGCAATAATTTTTTCATTTTTTCTTTCTAGTTCCAAAACCATGGAATTGGAATGTCTCTCTCCTAGATTCAGAGCAATTCAAATCCAGTGTATGTACTCTTTTTTTGTGTACCTATCTACTTTCATGACCAAATAATCCCAATGCTTTGCTAGTACATTTTACAATCACTACCACTGAATAAGTCCTTTTGTATGAGCTCCTCCCTATTGGGGATCTACACTAGACTTACTTATCAAACTATGCAAGAACCAATTAAAGCAGCAAGTCCAGTCGAGACACTCCAAAAATACACTATTGTGAATAATAGAGATAAAGGGGGTGACCTTGCTCAACACAGTAGAAACAATGAGCTAGAAGAAAAAAATGATGCACAACACAAAAAAATACCATTCATAATAGGAAGGCACAACAACAATTACAACTTCTAGAAACAATGCATCTTATGAAAGTTTAGCATAAGGCCAAATGCACTCACTCTAATAGGTTTATTTCCTCCATTTCCTTCAAGAACAAATAAAGCCATGATAGAGTCTATGGGGGACCAACTAAAGACCATGACATTTTCTACTATCAAGGATTTCTTATCAAGAAGATTCATGGTCTCAGTCTCATACACGTTGATTGCATTCTTGCCTATTAGAGCAAAATACTTGTCATCTCTATATGCACCAGCATGAAAGCAACCATTAATCTCAATTAACTTAAACTTATAAGAGAGAAACAAAGAATAAATAGAGAATAATTATACTTGAACACTAGCTAAGAGATACCTACCACACCCCCTAATCCACAAGTTGCAAAATCATCTACACTTTCCTTAAATTCTATAAGCACTTTCCTAGCCCTCACATCATAATAAATTAAGTATCATCCTCTAGATAAACATATCTAGACATCAATAGATACTTGTGCAGGTAGTTTTCCAAGGAATAAATAAAATTCATCAATAACCTATGTATCTCTAGGGTTGCTTGGTTCATGACTACTATATGTCACAATCTATTTGTCTCTTAGAGAGAAGTTAATCAATCTAACCTAAAAGAGTAGATCATAGAATTGATACAAGAGCCATCATTCATATTTAGCAACATTCCCAACTTACAAACCATAATGTTACTAGCCATTGTGAAATATGCACTAATGCCTCAGACACCAACTAACCTTTAGCCATGCTACCTGATCTCATTGTCACACAAATATTTTTAGGGTTTTCATGAAGCACTCCAAGAAGAACATCCATCACATATGGACAGGTCCAACAATCTCCACTTCGTCTATAATATGCATAAGGAGGTGGGTTTCTATCGTGAGTATACTGGTGGGCAAGTACTTCTCAAAGAGACAGACCATCTCCACTGCTCCCTGCCTTGCGGATTCAATAGAGGATGTCTTGATCTCCTTCTATGAAATCCATTGCACCAAATTTGACAACCTGTAAATTGTCCCATGTATTTCTGGAGAAAGGCATCTTGCGATCACGATCGGTAGTACAAACTGCCACAAATAAAGCAGCATTAAGAACAATGAATACACTCCAAATAGCAAATTATGCAGGTCACATACAATCCATTCGTAGTACAAAATTGCCATATCTTATGCCAATCACAGGATTTTAGCCCTGTTGTTGGTCATCTTTAGAAAACGCAGATCTAAGAGAACGCATCATACCCGTCTAGACCTGATAATTTACTCCACAATGTGCTCTTCTTTAGTGGACAAAACTCAAGGAATGGGAGGTAGTTGCAAGCGAACACCAATACTCGACTGTGGCCAAAGCACCATCATCTTGCCTACCTCCTTCATTAAATCCATTTGTGCCCCTACAATGTCTCTCTTTCCTGCAAATGTGGTCCCATAGTAAGTTGCCCACATTCTTGAAAATATGCATTGGATCCAACAAGTGGATGATTTATAAGTGGATCCAATACGAAAACTCATAGAAAACCAAGAATTGTCACATTCCGTTTGGATGTCACTCTATGTGGACCATTTTCAACTCGTACAAGCTTTGGGCGTTCATTCATGTTGGAGGTCATTCAAGAAAAACATCCCTCAATTCATGACCCTCCAACAAGAAAGCGGTGTGTCCTTGATATATCATCTTCTTTATGGTTTGCGGCCTTCCAGAGTCTAATTGCGGCCCACACAATGGACATGCATGATAACCTAAGATAACCAGACCTATCCCAACACCTCTATTTAGTGAACACAAACTTGAACGAGCTATGATAGATATGACCAATGAGAATGGAAGCCTATTTACCTAAGAACTTCCCGAATCGTGGAAAGTCATATATGATCTACATGAGAATGGCTTGTATATTGGTGAACCGTCAATCATCGTGCTTGCTCATATATTTCACGATGACCCCCTCCTCCCATAAAATCTTAAGCTCATCAACTAATGGGCGCAGATAGACGTCCATATTCCTGACTTTGTAGCGGCTAAAAACGAGCAACCTAAGGATCACGTGTCCTTTCTTTGTAGAAATCCATGGTGAGATGTTGTAGTTAACAAGGACTACAGGACAAACATTACAAGATGTTGAGTAGAGACCGAATGGGTTCATGCCATCCATAGCAAGACCGAGTCAAAGATTCATTGGCTCTCACGCTAAGCCTGGAAATGTAGAGTCAATGTGGCTCCATGTGCGTGAATCCGCTCAAATTTTTTGGATTTCATCTGTGGATCTATTCTGCACATGCCACGTTGTCAAGCTCGCCATGCCTGACGTATAAAACATGTGAAGTATACGAGCGATAAGTGGAAAATATCTAAGAACTTTGTGAGGGATGGTTTGCCCTTGCAAGTCCTATCAATACTTGTGAGTACCACACTTTTTGGACATGTCGCCATAGTCTCATACTCTCCTTGAAAGAGCACACAATCATTGATACATGCATGGATGCCATTGTAGTCCATGCCAAGCTTTCGTAAAACATGTCGTGTATGATCACGAGACTCAGGCATGGTATTTTCAAGTGGTAATATGTGATACTTTAGCAACCTGAAAAGAGATCATAAAATACCTTGAAAAAATACAAATGTTTTTTATAATGGTGCCGAAAATAAATCAATGAAGCATACATAGAACGTACCTAAACAAGTTCCTCACACTTGCATCGCTCCACCCGTATTTTGCTTGCACACTTAGAAGTGCAAGTAGCATCTTCAAGCAAGATACTCGAAACCGATCATATAATGGTATAGATGCTTCTTCTCTAAGCGGATTAGAAGTTTCGGTATCCATGGTAATCAATGCATCGATCATTGCCTCCATCTTAGGCTCCAAGATTGTAGGAAAGTCTGAAAGGCTACCTGTCTCCTATGGTATTGACGGTATAGGTTAGATAGTGCCTTCCAAGTGGTGGATTGGCTAAGGCACTCCATCCATGGCATGCCCACCAACTCTTCTAATTGGCCGTAATAGGTGCACTCCTCCTTGGGATGAGACAACATGTCGCTATATATAATTTTACAGTCACATCCAATGTTGTAGTATATGATATTCAATTAGTTTGCAAATATAATACATGATTGATACCCACTTTTCTTACCATTTGCTCAATTTATGAGATCGCTTGATCAATGATATCTGATTGAAACTCGTCGAAACGTCATATGTGTTCTATAGACAAGTGACACTTTTATTTGATTGCCAACTTGCATTAAGATCAAGGACACGTGATACACTGATTAAGATACACCTCATGATCTTGAACATCACAACCTTCATGGTTTTGCATTTTGTCTATGTTACAAGAAACAATTTGTTTTTTTTCTCATTATATTTTTCTTTCTGAATTTATTTGAGAAGGGATTTCTTCTCTTGTAACTCAACAAAAGTAACGTCAATTGTCATCTCGGTCTTCTCCCCTTTTCTTTGATTCTCCCCCTTTGTTTGCACCTTTCTTTGCACTCTTGGTTTTATGTTCTCTCCCATTTCTCTTTCTTTCTCTCTCTCTCTTTCTTTGTTTCCCCTCTTTTTGTTTCTCTCCACCCCCGTATGTTTTCTCACTCATTCTCCTCTCTCCTCCCCCCTCTCTCTCTCTCTCTTTTTCCATTTCTTTGTTGTCTTTCAAGTTTATTCTCTCTCTCTCTCTCTCTCTCTTGTTCGCTCTTCCTTTTCCTTTCTTCTTCTCCCTCTCTCATTTCCTATCTTTCTTACTTTCTCTCTCTTTCTTTGTTGCCCCTCTCTTTGTTTCTATCCACCCCCTTACATTTTCTCAATCATTCTCCTCTCTCACTCTCTCTCCCCCTCTCTCTTTGTTTTTCTCTACCTCGTCTTCCGTGACTACGTTCTTAATAAGTGATTAGTTTAGGCAAGGAAGTGGTGGCTTCTAAGGAAGACATCTCTTGCTCTCCAAATTTGTCATATGTGCGATGTGTCGTATGCTAGGTGTTAAAAAGACAATTGCCTAATTTGTCATTGTTGGCTAGTAAGGATCATTTAGTGATGTGGTCTCCATTGCATGGTGTGTAAGCTTTAATTTTTTTTTGATGATAAGGTCCATTTTTGACAGTGTATTTTCTTTGTCTAAGCTATGATTGTAGGGGTTTCTAGAGTTAGTCAATATTTGGTCTATCTATTTCTCAAATTTCTTTATGTGTTTTGTGATTTCCTTTTTTGATTTATTTCTTTATGTATCTTGTGTTCCTTTGTTAGAAATTTGCAATTTTACTAATTTGCAAGTGTGTGTAGGTGCACCATGCACAAGTAGACTTTGGTTTTGTGATTCAATATAAATCCAAGTATCTTCATGATGATGGTTCTCAAACTTTCAATTCAATTATGAGATATGCAAACAAGCATTTAATTACAATTGTTACAACACTACACAATGTGTGAACTCTCTTTTTTGATGATCCAACCACTTGTGAGTGATTTTGTAGGCTAATTAAGGTGACATCCTAATCTTCTTAGTGTTGTCATCTCTTAGATGTAGTCACTTTTATTGACCTAGTTGCATAAGGTCCAAGGGCTTCACTATCACTATTAGTGCTACCTCCACTCAAGTTGTTCTCACCAAATGGTTCCATGTGAGCTTAAGAATAGTTTTGGATTGACTACTCAAGTTCACCTCTCAAGGTATGAAGTGAGCCTTTAGCACTTACTTTGGAAGTGAGAATATTAGAAGTGTTGGCATAATCTCTTTTGCCTCTATCTAGCACTCTGAAAACACTCCTAAAGGTGTTCAAACAAGTGAGTTGAGTTGAGCTTCCCATTAGTGAAGACTTGGTTACTCCTTCTCAAGTGTAATGGTCATTCTGACATGTCAAGGTGTAGGGAGTTTCTTTCACCAATCTTTTAACAATGAAATGTCCTCTTGCATGACTATGGTCTCTCTTTGTTTTTCTCTACCCACTCATGTTTTCTCATTGATTCTCCTTTCTCCCTCCCTCCCTCCCTCCCTCTCTCTCTTGTTCTATTTCTTTATTATGTTTCATGTTTATTCCCTTTCTCTCTCTCGTTCTTTCTTTCTTTTCCTTTCTTCTTCTCCCTCTCTCATTTCCTATCTTTCTCCCTCAATGCACCTCGTTCTCAACAAAAACAAAAAAAGAAAAAGAAAAAAAACAAGAGAAAATCAAGAGGGAGAACTCACCACAAAGGCTCGAAGATGCATTCTTCATCTCCTCTTTGTGACAACTTCCTCCTCTTCTTCGGGAATGGTGGCGTGGCCATGGCGGCGGCGGTAGGGAGAAGCTCTCGTTCCTTCTCTTTCTCTCCCTTTCCCTCCCTCTTTTTCTCTCTCTTTCCCAAAATGCCATACTCTTATTTCGGTTGCATTTTTTGTCTAAGTACCATTGCTATTTGGGACGAAAATAGCGACACCGCTAATTTGCATCGGAACTCGGTGTTGCTATTCCCCCCTTCCCTTGTAGTGAAAGATGGATAAAGATAATGAGAGAAGGAGAGGAAAGGAATAGAGAGAAGTACAAAGATGGGGAAGAGAGAGAAACAATGAGAGAGAGGGGAGAGAGAAATAATGAGAGAGAGAATAAGAAGTGGCTCACTAGATACAAGTAGGCCAAAAGAGAGTAGGAGGGAGTGTGATCAAAATTTCCATGTAGTACATGTCATTGACCAGCTCAATATCCCGCAAGAATGGAGGAGATGTCGCGATTTATATCTATGCGATGGTTGCATGAAGCTTTGATTGCAACTTTGCACGAAGGGGTAGAGGTCTCTATCAAGGAGTGGAAATTCTCGAGGGGATAGAGTTTGAAGGTGACCACATACTTTCTTTGTTGTCATATCTAGATTTTATATGCAAAAACTAATCTAATTGTTGTGGTGTATAGTAGAAAATTTATAGCCCGACGTGGTTGCGTGGGTGGCATTTTCAAGTTGAGCACATCGAAAAAATGTAATCCACAACAGATTTTGGTGTCATAGCAAAGTTTGAGCAAGAGAGCCAATGTGGAACCACAAATACAAATATTGTAATAGATGAGATAAAGTATTTTAGCAACTTGCAAAGTGTTTTCCCAATGGATTACCATAGCTTCTCTATGATCATATTTGATAATACAATGATTTAAAGTGGTATTGGAAGGAGCTGGGGCAAGCGTTTGAGGGGGCCCATCTAGAGATTTGGAGGTAGATTTTAAGAAAAGATGGATAGATTTGTGTGAGACATTTGTTTTGTTGGGTCACTGTGAACAAGGGCATGGACCTTTTTATTAATTTTTCCTTGACATGAAACAATCATAAATGTTGATTTACTCTAATAAGTTATATTGAATAGGTAATCTTCCATTCAAATACTCAACAACCTTGATGGTGGTATAGTGTGCCATCAATAACTTAGAGTGCATGAGTGTATAATGAAAGTAATGTCCCTAGCATGGATGATGAAAGTATGTAGGTAGAGGATTTTATGTTGTAGAGGGTGGAGGGCGAAGAGGGCTTGGACCATGCAAAGGAGATAGGCATGGGTAATGTCAACAAAGAGATAGGATGCCATGAATTTTTCCAAAATGAGGTGGTCTCCTCTTTCTATAGTGTCCTATATATAGACCTTCTAATGTACACTGAGCTATGCCAAGAGCTTGACATGGATCCATATTGGGTCAAATTTGTGTCCACTTACTAAATTCATGGATAATTCACTTTTAAGGGTACTTTAGTATATGAATTTTAATTAGCATAATTTTTTGAAGAGTTATGTTATTGTACTTTACCTAAATCCTTATATTGATTATGCTAACATCATTTTCTGTTTATGTAGATTACATTTGACAATACCCAGAGAGCAGGATGACCCATGAGGACCTACATGAGATTTTCACATGTATATCTCTGGATCAGATAGCCCCCTTTAGAGATATGGTGGACCAAGAGTTGTTGCAAACATATCAAGCCATTCTATGAGGTCTACTTTAGCACACTCCAATGATTTGATCTCCAATAGGCAGAGTTCATGCTATAGACTTGGCCGTGGATGAAGGGATTAATTTTGGGAGGTGTTGTAGAGAGATAGATACTCTGAGTCCATGGTTGGTTCCAGAGATTATTGGTACTCCTGGCTCTTGTATTGATTCCATAGAGGATGGATCAGGTGGGTGTTGTGTAGCACCAGTATAGTGTCTCTATCTCATTGATCTGGCGAACACTTATCACCTCCAAGATTTGTCACAGCTATGGAGACATCTACTCCTGTGACTCTAGGTTTCACTCATTGTCTACACAGGTGGCACCGTTATGGGTTCTACTCTGAGAGATAATATCCCTATAAGTACACCACATGTACAAGAATCTCCTAGTTATGCATAGGAGAGTGGTCGTAGGTGGGAGAGGCCGCACCTTGGACATACCCCAGTAGGGTATGGATAACTCGTAGATGACAAAACAAGTGTTCTGATCATCAATGATAAGATGAGGGTGTTGTCTCACATGAGAGAGTTGTGCCAACAAATATTTAGGTATAACATTTTGGACCATTGAAAGAATATACTAGAGGGGAGTAAGGACTATGTAGTGCATCTTTGCATGAGGATTCTTCAATACCTACTGTAGTAGAGAGGTTTTCCATTGGGTGGATGATGGAGTCTTATGCATGCATACATGTCACATAGACAATCAAATGCGCGCAAGGTAATCAATAGTGGTGTCTCAAAGCCTGACCGATTGAATATAGAGGATTGGTAGAGACTGAAGGAGAATGCCACAGACTCTCCAAGACGATAGTAGCAGTAGTGGGAGACAACGAGGGCATGATTGGAGACATGGGTCATGCATCATCTGGGGAGTAGTGGCGAGAGGACTTATTTGGAGGACTTTGTAATTTTTCTTTTGGTTCTTCTCGCTTTCTTATTTGGAGTATCACCTGTACAAAAAACGTTTTTTCTAATAATGCTATTACTTTTTCTTTGTAGCACTCCATCACAAACTATGTTCCCATAGGTTTATAGGCTCAATATGTAGAGAGACACTACAACAAAAATGCTCCATAGACGTGCTTGTAGACGCAATATTTGAATTGTGAAAAAAAATATCGGGCGGGTTTATTAATGCGTCTACAAAATCACATCTAAAAGCGTGCTTATGATCAGAGTTACACGCACATTTAGACGCGCATATAGACGCGCGTATTGACGCGCTACGTAAATATATAATCATATTTATAAAAAAGTGGACATATTTATATTGTGTGTCTATACATGCGTGTATCTACGCGTCTAAAACCGCGTTTACTCTGCAAGTTTTTGACGAGAATAGCACGTGCATTTATTCTATAATTTAGACGCGCTGATAGATGCGCAAAACAGAGATATGAAAAAAAAACCAGAGAGCTCTGTTTTTTTCCCCCCATCAACATCAAATTGTATGCTTAGGGAAAACAGAGAAAGATTATTTCAAAGATTGGATACTGAAAATAAAACAATGTATGTAGCACACGAAATTTCATATATATAGATGAAACGTTTTTACATTATGAGTTCTACTGCTTGTCACGTCATGGTCGCAAGCACTAGCTGAAATTAATACATATCAAAAATGAAAATTACAAGCCAAGGGGAGGCATGCATGCATGGGGCTCCTCTATATCTCCTTAGAAAATGCATCATCATCACTACCACCACCGTTGTCTGTGCCGCTGCCGTTGCCGCCACCGCTACTGCTAGTCCCCCCTTCGCTATCCTCAACTGCATCAGGGTTCGCCTGCACAAAGGATTAAGGTATATAAATACCATTACAAACAATAAATTAGAGTTATCTATACTTTTCATGTAAAAAATAAAACATACCTCTTTTGGTGGTGGAATCCTCATGGCGCGATTATATTGCTCCTCCGTGATGAGTCCCTCCTCGTAGAAATGCTGCCAAGTGGACACCCGATTATGACCTCGATGGTAGCCTACCTCTCTAGGAGTAGGCATCCTACCAACGATACGATACTACAAAACAATTTGAACATACAACGTATTAAAACACACTACATAATGAAGTGAAACAAATTACAAAATTTAATTTAAAAAAAGAAATCAAATAATACTTACAAACTCAGCCTCCCATGACTCCCTGCCACCCGATCCATAATGCGACGATCCCCTGGTTGCCATCTGGATACGTCGCGCCTCTGCATGCTGGCGACTTGTCATTTTCTCCACTGCTCTCTTCTTGGCCTCTTTCGACTCCTTGTGGTGGCAATTGGGTGGTTGGCCATATCCAAGGCGCCCCTGCTCTTGTCTCCGCAATGACTCCTTGGCGCGCATCATAAGGTGAGACCTCTTGTTATGAAGCATGTCTCTCACCTTTGACCGTCCCAAATCATCTAAGAATCGTGAATTCTCGAGATTAGGGTACTTTTTATGTACTATCCGTAGCACCTTTTGCCACAAACCATTTTTTTGGTGCTTGAAGGGAATCATGCAATCTTTGTATGTGGCATGCACGACACTCCTCAAGTAGGCTATCATTTCCCTCCCCTCAAAGTCATGCAAGATACCACCAACATCAGTGATAGAGTAGTACATTTGTGGAGGCTCACCTCTCTTATTTTCCGGTGAGGGTGATCGAGAGCCACCACCTAGGCAACCCCCACAAAGCCCTCGACCTCCTCGTCCTCCTGCACCACTCTCCCTCCTTCCTCGACATACACTACCCTCTACCTCACTTGATACATGTGCTTCTGTAGATGCACGTGCTTCGGCCGATCCATGTACCTCAGCCGATCCCTGTGTAGGCAAAGATGTGATAGGTGTCCCAGACATCACAATGAAAACCTCCTCTGCAGTGGGAGGGTGACCAAGATAATTTGTCATCTCCTCCATGAATTGCTCCTTGTTGAATGGGGTGCTGGAGGATCCAGGATTCCATATCTACACAAGAAAAATCATATTACCCTTTGCAGATAAAACATATTACATGCAGCGTCTATACCTGCGTCTCTGTGCGCATCTATACCTGCGTCTCTGTGAGCGTCTGCCAGTGTGTCTCTGTGGGCGTATGTCAGCGCGTCTATTTCTGCGTCTATAGCAGCGTCTACACTGTCATCTGGATGCGCTGAGACAGATGCACACAGTCGCACCATTTCTTCTCAAACTTGCTTTAAAAACAAAGCTTAAAAACCTCCATAGATGAGAAGATCCATCATGTGAAGAGAGAGAAGAGAGAGACAAACAAACAGAGAAAGCAAATAAGATTGAGAGAGAGAAGAAGAACTCACCTTCTTTGCTTGTTCCAACGGGTGGCGGCTAGGTTGCAAGCTCCTTGTCCTCCTTCTCCCTTCCCTTGGTAAGTTGCTTGAATCTTGTTCTCTTCCTTGTTGTTTGGCTCTTATTCTTTACTCTTTGGCTCTTCTTTCCTCCTATCGTCTTTTTGCTCTTATTTCCTTGCCTCATTGTCTTCATGAAGAGATAGATAGACATGAGTAGTGATATCGAGCTCGAACTGCAGAAAATGCGCAAAAAACGCAGGAAAGCACAAGTTTGAAAAGAAATCCACAACTTTTTTAAAATTTTTCTATACTTGCGTGGCGCGTCTGTCAGCGCATGTAATTGCGCAGATAATTCCTATTACACGCGCTTACAGACGTGCATGAACAATTTAAGGAATCAATGCATGCATTTATGGAATCAATTGACCTATGTGGTGACATATATAACAAAGCTTGAGGATAAGAGATAACACATTGGCAAGTCAATTGGCACATATGTAGTGACTTACTAGACCATCCCACTTACAATTGCATGCAAGTATCAATAGGTGGATAAAGCACGAATGGTTTTTAGCTAGAGAGAGATAATGCAATGAAGGTGTACACGAAAGAGATAGAGAAAGGCATATTATCCATCAATCAATCAAAGATATGTACATGAAGTGACTTGATATAGTAATTAAAGTATTGTCATTTTTAGGATGCTCCATTAACTTCTGCAAGTTCCTATAACCTTGAGGTAGAATATAGCCAACCACACTGTCCATGGAAGGAAAACTTGGCCTCATCAAATTAACCAAGTTAATTTACTTATACATTTCATAGATAAGAGATTTGTAGTTGGCTTGTTGGTATTAGTCACCAACAAGTGGACACGCTGGCTAAAGATGATGAAAAGAGGACATGTGCACATTGGTTACATGTGGTCCACCTTATCTAAAATTATATGTGAGCTATAAGTGCACCTTGACATGATTGGAATAGCTTGCATATGCACAAGCCAACTGATTTACATCAATCTACTCATGCTATGAATTGGCATACATGGCTAGGTTAAGTGCACAACATTAAATGAGACATGTGAGTGTATTGATCAGTTCTCTCTCTCTCTCTATATATATATATATATTTTGCAAATGCACAAGTCAACCTTTGATTTATATATACATCCAATTGTCATGCCCTATCCAATCACATTTGTATAGGGCATGATTGGATGTATATAGGGCATGAAATCACATATATGTAATTAGCTTTGGAATGATTGGATATACATTTGTAATACTCAGAAAGAAGTAAAGTTGGTAATGTATATCATGTCCTATGCATGTATATGGCCTATACATGTATATCATGTCGTATATACATGTATATCATGTCCGTATGATCCTATACATGTATATCATGTCCTAGCGTATGATCCAGGTGTAATTATGTCGTATATACATCCAATCATGCCCTATTCAAAAAAATACTAGCTGTTAAGAGGTTTGGTCATATTTAGGGACTTTATGAGAAATAAAAAATATGTGTGTTTATTTTCGCATCTATAAGCGTGTTTATCAGCGCGGATATATAGACGTGTTTTTTATACTAGCGTGAATAGACGCGCTGATACAAGCGCTTATAAATGCGCCCGCTTTTTCACGTGTACATTGCACGTCTATGGGGCCTTTCTCTTGTAGTGAGACACAATCTCACTATAATTATTGATAGATTGTTTGTGTGCGAAGCTCTAGTAAGTCATTCCTCTTTCTTGTTTGTAGTCATTAGTTTTTTCGTGATCCATTATGTATGGTGGAATAATGTCTGGTTTTTTATTTTACAGAGTTTTTTTACCGCTCCTTTGAGTCGAGACAAGCTTTCAAATGGTGAGAAGTTGTATCATGCACTTAGATTTGTGGAGCACACATATTTTTAAAAAAATTCTTGTAATGCATGTAGGCCTCTTCCATGTAGCATTCCTTAGATATATTTATCATCCTTTATATAGAATCGCACTTTGCGACATTTACAGATAGATTTCCATGTTTATTTTAGACTCTCCTCTCCGTGGTTCCATATAATGTTATGAGTTGTTATCACTAGTCTTGTACTTACTTTATAAGTTATCACTCTTGAGATTTTAAGTATTTTTTGCACCTATCTTGATAATGATTGTATATTCAATATGTAATTGCTTTCGAGATATTATTCAACACATGGTGCTATAGGTAGAAAGGCAGGTTTGCTATCCTACCACCATTTCTTTTCTCTATACGCTTTGCTATTTGTATCACTACTTTACTATAGGCGTTTGTATCCCAATTATGCGTCACAATGCATCACTATAGCGGCATAGATGGCGATGCAAACAACGAAGCTACAAATAGCAAAAAATTTATGGAGACACCTATACCGATGCTTTTAGCGATGATGAGGAAATTTTTTTTATGAATATTTGTGTCACATTAAATGTCACCTATATCATGTAGTGCATAAAGATATACTGAAAAAATAATAGAAAAGAGAAAAACATAGAGAGAAAAAGAGACAGGGTGTAACGTGTCCCCTAGTATCATCCAGGACACGTTTTAGCAGTCCATCGAAAAGGATGTCTAGAAAGCTCCACCCGGCACTCCCATGGAATGTTACGGGTCTTGCGATCTAGTTCTTCCCGCGTCTGCCACGTAGCGGAAGTATCCTGGCCGTTCCCACTTAGGATCGACAGGAATTAGGGTTTTCCTAAAGGGGTCGGTAGCTAACAGCAACTAGCGTCAGACCCGAGCGAACTACTTTACGCAGAAACGCCAGGTCCGAAGCGTATTCACGCTGCACTTGGTTCAAGGAGAATGGAAAGGAAAGGGATGCAAAGCTCAACCTCTCTGCCATAAGGCATAGTCCCATTCCATTCCCCTAAAACAACATAAATCGGGTAAGACGTAACTCTAGGTCATCGTTCTCGTTATTCTTTTTGATGATGATGATCATTCTGCTGTTCTTCGAGATTTTTGAGAAAAGTTCCCGGCTAACCGGGACCACCCAACCGTAGGATGGACCCATGGTCCATCCTCCGCACTTTCCTCGGTTTGTTTTAGTTATGTAATTATCTAACACATTAATTTGACATATAACAATCAGCTTCTTTAATTAACTTTGTTAACCACTGGTTCCTTCACGTAATCTTATCACCAGACATAGAAAAACAACATCAAGAAAGTTCTTTTAACATTTCATCATTTTATCTTTGAAATACAAGGAGTTCCTCCCGTAGGCTTTTCCATAAACTGCCCGAAGGCTAACCAGTAATCTCCATGGATCACTATTCCAAGCTTCCGCCCGTCAACTAGTATGCGGGCCTCGAGATCCAATCCCGAGTCACGTTAGCCTCTTGTGCAGGACCCGGAAGGCGAGGGATTTACGGC
The DNA here is from genome assembly GCF_053477565.2 of Lygodium microphyllum. Lineage (NCBI taxonomy): Eukaryota > Viridiplantae > Streptophyta > Polypodiopsida > Schizaeales > Lygodiaceae > Lygodium > Lygodium microphyllum. The sequence continues at coordinate 79,190,572 of NC_141157.1, read as the reverse complement.
CAGAGCCCCCCCTGGCACCCAAGTGAGTTCCTGCTCCAAGTAGACTCAACGGAGAGACCTCTCGCGGCGGGTTCGGTCCACGTTCCAGGCGCGGTCAACAACCCCCTTGGTTAGGGTCAGGCAGGCAGTCGGGGGTAACTGAAGCTGCCTCTCCCTTCAGGCCTTTAACCTGAAGTATAGGTACTTGTTTAATTTGTAATTCATAATTCAAACAGAGCCCTACAATCTCTAGCAAGCACAAACATTTTCATTAATCCACCCAGTTGTATGGCAAACTGCTAAGGAAGTGTTCTTTCCTTTTTGAGTGTATCAGCAGTCGTTCTCAAGATGTCTTGTAACTTTGCAAGATCCCTTATATTCGGGTGTAGGGTATACCCAACTTGGTTAACCCTAGGGTACCTTAGATATGCTAGTTTCTTTTTTACAACTTTCCTTATTCATAATAACATCATCTAGTTCCATAAGCATTAAAAATTGCAACAAGATTTTTTTGGTTTGAGTTATTTGGAGTACTATATATCTAGTGCCAAAAGGATTCAACATAATGCGGCATACATTGTAACTTTAGCTTCTTCCTCTTAGTAATAGTAGTCTACTATCAGTGTACGTAAAACAATCTCTAGATCAAAACAATGGCTATAAGTTTAATATAAGATTAAGTAATGATACTGTAGTTAATTAAAACACTCATATGGTCTTAACACAATATTAAAATAGCATGCAGGGATACGTATAACTACATGTGTAAATGCAAAAAATCATGTTACTTTAGTTCATTTTATTTTTAAAGCATCCTTACACTTCATAGGGTCCCCAATACCTTAGACCAAGTGTAGTCTAATGATTGTGTATTAAGATTTCTCAATCTCTATTTTTTCAGAATTTTTAAAGATTTTATCTCTCTTTTTAAGTTTCTAGTACTTAACGGCTTAGTTTCAATGTGTAGATACAAAAGAACAATAAATATTATATTCCTTTGAATACACTAGAAGCAAGCAAACAAAAAAAACTTTTATTTTTTAAAAATTTTGAAATTACTTCTTATTTTTTATTTTTAATGTTTAATTTTTTTGGGTCTATATTTTAGATAGAGATGCATATCGAAGAGTATATTGTGCTAGGTGCCATATTACTTTATGGTATGATGGCTTTTATGTTTAGAAGAACATTGCAAGAAAAGGTGGAGGTGCTTGACAATAAAAAAGTTGCACTCACTCCACATATGGTGCACATGTCATCACAAGGAGATTCCAATTCTCCTCAACAATGTGCACTTCTCGGGTGATGAGGCCCACATGCATTAATAAGGCATGAATGCTAAGAATGACCCTTATCTGGTGGTAATATTTATCATGCACTTTCATCCTTTATCACATATCTTTTTTGTAAGGCAAGTAGAATATAGCTTGCCATACCTCGTATCTCATTTTAGGGTTTGAAAATTATATATCTTGTATAAAATATTTTTTTAATGAAGTTAAAACTAGCTTCAAATAGTTTTTAATCTTATCAACATATATTTCAAGAACTTTGTTTTATTCCATTTGGTTCATTCTGAGTTTCGTTGCTACACTTGGTTTGATGTGAATGGATTATGTCTAAAGAAAAAAGATAGGGAGTTTCTAGTTCTCTAGTTTTTTCTTATTTTAGCATAAAATGTGTTCATAGGCACATCTAAATTGTAGCTGGAATGCATTTAATAAGGTGTTTAATCTGCTATGAGAATTTGGAAGTTAGACAACATTTAAAAGAATGGTTAGATTTGGCTTGTGGTTCGCTGAATACACCTTGCTTTAGAAACCTATCTATGAGGTCATCTACGAGCCTAATCCCTTATCATAGAAAAGAAATTAATGATTTTGTTCATAAAATATGAACAAAAATAATCGTAACAAAAGAAAAGAGGATAACAAATAAAAATATTATTTGATTAAACTACCTTCAAATTTTGTGATTGCAAATAGGAATTTTGTTTTGGAGGCACAAAGGGGGGAGAGAGAGAGAGAGAGAGAGAGAGAGAGAGAGAGAGAGAGAGGAAATGGTAAAATAGAATGAGTAGATTGCAAGATTAAAAGTGAAAGATAAGATTGTATTGATATAGAATGAGAATTTTGTCTGTTTGTTTGTTTGAGAGAGAGAGAGAGAGAGAGAGAGAGAGAGAGAGAGAGAGAGAGAGAGAGAGAGAGAGAGAGAGGTGTGTGTAGTAAAATTGAGTTAGAATGCTAGATTGCAAGAGTGAAAGTGAATGATAAGATTGTATTTATACAGAAATGTTCATACAAGAGCCTCATAAAGAGGTCAAATGGGTGCATGAGAAAAAGATGGATCCATAAACTAGTGGATGAGTAGGCCCATAAATGAGTGGAAGAATAAGTCCATAATGTGAGAGGTGGAAAGGAAATGTGGATGGATAAGGTTGTTGGAAAATAATGTTAAATATCAAGGCTTATATATGTAACCTGAAGAGAGAGAGAGAGAGAGCTTTATAAATGCATGAAAGTCAAATCTTACTTGGATGTTTCCTTATGGTTTATTAGATATTGTGTTGTCTTATATGAGTAACTTCATATAAAAGTTATATGAAGATAATATATATGGCTTTATTTGGTTAATTTACACATTAAGCTACATTTATGGGTATTGATCCTAAGCTTTAGTAAAATTTTACATCACATGTCAATTTGTATTTTACACACACAATTGTATTAAGCACTAGATCAATCAATGTTGAAATTAATGTAGAACTAATTTCTTAAAGATAAAGAGATCAATCTATGGCACATGTTTTTCATATTATTATGCTTCCATTTTGCCTTGAACAAAGAGCCCTTTTGTGAGAGTACACATGTGAGAACTTTGCTTCGTACAATGAAGCAACACATTTTCAATTGTATTATCATAAGCACATTTCACAAGGAACTTTAGACACTAAACTAGATGGTAAATAGCCTTATAACTAGTAAATACACATTCTTTTCTAGTTAGTAACTAGGATTTTTTAAATTAGAACTAGGTTTTTAATTTTACTAAATAGATGTGAAGCTATAACTAGTAAAATAAGTGTCTATATGGTAAAGTAAGGCAAATTTCTATATATCACCTAATATAGCCATGTTTATTGGATAAAATTATGAAGCTATGGATCATAGGATAATGTGCATCTATAGTAAATCAAAATATATTTGTATAGAATATCTAACATTGTCATGCTTATATAGTCATGTTAAGTAATATACATCACAATTGATAGGCCTAACCATCAACCATGTAGTCAATTATTTGATATCAAAATGGCTACCATAATGAGCTCTACCTCTATTTGTGTTAGGGTAGAGCACCTATTCTGAGTTGTTCTTTCTTTGTCATAAAGATGAAATAAGACAAAAAAAATTCTCTTATAATATTGACATAGATATTAGATCTGCAAAATCAAGTATTAATGTCTCTTTTATTGATGGAGATTCGAAACTTCTTGTACTCCTCGCCCAAGCCATCCAAACATGTAGCCATTGTATCATCATTATTAATCTATAGTTTAATAGATCCAAGAGCTTCAACACTGCTCTTAATCTTCAATGCATAGTCATTAATAGATAGATTACTACACTTGACATTGTCTAACTTAGACTTCAACTACAATTTTCTAGCTTTAGTATTTGACTATCAAATAGTTTGACCTGGTTATTCCATGCTTCTTTAGTACTATTTGCATCTTGCACATACCTAATGATATTTTTTGAAACACTGATGGAAAACCACTAAATAACTTTTCAAGCACCCTAGTTCCATTCTTTAAATGCCTTAGTCTCCTCAAGTGTTGTATTTTCCTTTCGTAACTCTAGAGCCTTAGCATTATCTTCTTTAATGTAGTGTCAATAACCATTACCTATAAAGAAAATTGGTCAATCTAAACTTCTAAGCATGGAAGTTATGCTTGTCAAGCTTGATATTCACAATTTGATTAAATACCTTGGATATTGTACAAGAGAATTGACAAATCTACTTTTATCAACAACCTACTAATTAAGGTAAACAATCACCCATACTAAACTTAATACATAAGCATACCCTTGAGTAATACTTGTAATGTTTGATAGTATCTAATATTGTCTACCACACTAAATACCTACAACAGTGTTTACAAAATGATGGGGTTTTCTGAGTTCGTATACCTTACCAGATTTACATTGAAATTTTTCTAATTCTTGAACGAAGGCCAAAATGCACCTTGAATGTAAAATTTGACTAGAAAGTGAAGATTGCAGGTCTCAAACGCTCCCTTGGAATATCAATCCAAGCTTGCAAAGATGGCTTGTCAATCAGAGATGGCATGAGAGATCTCCGTATGTATACTCCACAATAGGGCTTCCCTGTAGACTCATGCTTGTGGCTCATAGTTCCTTGCTTAAATGTTGCTTTGATACCATGAAAAGATGGGGGGAGAGACATGGAGGTTGAGCTCTTGTAAGACACAAAACACACAAAGAGAATGTGCACAAGATAGAAAGATGAAAACCTTAGTGTTTTTTGTTGCTTCTTTTTCACTAAATATGTTTACTAAAACAAAAGAGAGAGTACAACATATATATAATGTAAGTGGCCCACAGTGTGAACATGCTAACTAGAGAGATGACTAGATAAATATCCTATAACTCGAGTAGATGGTGTAAAGTATCACTAGAATGATATGTTGATGTAGGGACCAACCACATTAGTAATATGAATGCAAAAACGGTCATCCAGGCATGTGAGTATTAGCTTGTGTTGAGATTGGCATCTTCACATTTATGTATTGCAGTATGATTGAGTTGGTTTTACAATTTTCTACCCATTACATTAATCTAAGCTCTTCTTCCACAATTGACTAGACCCTCTGCTAAATCCCAAATGATATCTCCTACCTCTATTTAACTTGACTAGGCAACCCCGATTTGGCGGTAACCCTTTTGCTTTTAGACAGACTCGATTTGTAGCTCAATGATGACCACCTCCCTTGCTCTGAGATAACCCCACCATGCAACCTCAATAACCCTAAAATCCTTTTGGGCATGTTGTACATGATCACTAAATAGACAAGTTGGTTGATCATAAATAATAATGGAAAATGAATCATTGTGAGGCTACATAATCTTCTTTGTATGTATATTGCCATAGCATCATTGAAAAGTGGAGGAAGTAAGACTTGATCCACAAAGATCATCATACATAGACTAGATATTGAGTTCCACAATGTCCATCTAATATTGTATGCATGTGGCCAAAACAAATATTTTCTTAAATATTCTTGATGCTTGCATCTCTGCTCGATTTGTGATTTTATTGGCCTTTCACCTTGATTAACCTTTGTTATCTTTTTCATTTATGGATTTCTTGGCTAGTTGCTTCTACCAACTTTATGCTTACACAATTGATATATGCCACCTTTGTTGTTCCACAGTTAACATTTGGTGCACAGATCGGATGCTGTAAGTATGCGTAGTGAGCGTCAGAAGGTCCCCATGAACAAAAGAACTCTACTTTTTGCATACAAATCAATGTAGAAAGCTTGCACGACATGAACAAGAGACCAATTGGGTGCAATCACCCCCCATGCCTTGTGTGAGCGCTCCACAAAGCATGTATTTTATATATTAATCATCTTCAAGCTCAAATAATAGCCCAAATTACAAAATAACACGCTTTAGCTTTTGAGTTTGCTTTTGTGCCAAATAGAAATAAAGCTAATGGGCGGGCGCCCAAGAAGTCAGGCATACCCAAATACAATGTCCAAATACAAATATCTAAATCGTGCGCCCATGCACATACAAAAATAATAAATAAATATCAAACGCCTTGATAAATAGGCGCGACAAAATATAGGCGCCATGCCTAAGGTATGCGCCCATCAAAATATTGACGATAATTTGAATACATGCTATCCTCCAATGCTTTCCACTGCCACCACTGCTATCTCTACACATCAACTGAAGCATTCACAATCATTAGTAAAATAATACAATTAAACCGACAAAAGTGAATACCTAGCAGTCTTCAGCTACATAAATAAATTAATTGGTTAGAAATCAATCCTAACCTTAATTTATCACGAGTGCACACTCTAAACTCATAAACATTTATTAATTTAAATATTTATTTTGCCGAATCACCCGCTATGGAATCACCCATGTATACACTAAATTAACAAAACGCCCGAAAAGGATAGGCGTCCCCATCGACTTCTCGCACAAAGAATCCACTTTGTGTATAAGCCCCGGTAATAAAAGTTTACGAAATCCACCGTAAAACCTCGCGAAATCCACCTCTAAAGGGTCGTAATAAACTAATATGAAAGGTGTTGTGAATTTTCCAATGTTGTGGTAGTTCCAGTTTAAATGCATTGTCATTGATTTTGTGTATGATCTTGAATGGTCCATAGAATCTAGGTGCTAATTTCACAACTAGGTGTTTATCTACACTTTGTAATCTACGTTTTTCTATACGTAACCAAACATAATCATCAACTTTAAAAGTCATGGCCTGTCTTTTCTTATTTGCTTGCTTTGTATATGATTGCTGGGCTTTGGCAATCATATCTTTAACTTCATCAAAAATAGTAGCGTGCATGTTAGCAATATCATCAGCAGTTTGAATTTTATTTGATAGTGATGCAACAGGTGTAGGTAATCTATATCCATAAATAACTTCAAATGGTGCTTTCTTTGTAGCCGTGTGTGGTGTATTGTTATATGCAAACTGAAGTAAATGTAGATGTGTATTCCATGTATGTGGTTTTGAAATAGTGTAAGCACGTAAAAGATCTAAAATAGTACTATTAGTAGCTTCTGTTTGACCATTAGTTTCATGATGAAATGCAGATGAAAAATCAATCTTTGTTCCTAAGTTAGCAAACAAAGTAATCCAAAAATTATTACAGAATCTAGAATCACAATAAAAAATAATAACTTTTGGTAAACCATGATTAGTAAAAACAGTTTTCAAAAACAATTGAGCTGCTTGAGATGCAGTTAAAGTTTTCTTGCATGGAATGAAATATGCTTGTTTGCTAAACCTGTCTACAACAGTCCAAATCATATCATGGTTAGCTTTAGTGTTAGGTAAACCAGTGATAAAATCCATAGAAATTTATTCCCATGGTCGTGATGGAATAGATAATGGCATCAGTAAACCATACTATTTACCATGGTATCCTTTAACTCGTTGACAAACTAAACATTTAGAAACAAAGTTAGATACATCTGTCTAGAGTTAACCAAATTAGCATAAAACCTAAAACACCTAAGCCATAGAATACTCATTCAGAATAAGTTAAATTCCAAGAAATGTCTATATCTTAAATACTTGCCCACATTCACTGAATGTAGGGACAGTGAATTGTAATCGTAAAGTGAACTAGGGTTTGTCCCTGAGAATCTTACAAATATGAAAATTGGAAACCCTAGGTCTAAGGATGTCAGCCTAAAGAACCTGAAACAGATTGTTTCCTGACTCCATAGTCTCATAGTTTGATGCAGCACTTGCGCAACAAGTGCGAAGTCACTTGATCTTGTGATTGGATGACAAGGGGATGGCCAAGTTCTCGCAATGAAGTTGGCATGTCCTTATGCAAGCTATCTTGCATGAGGATGAATAATCATTCTAATTTAGTGGTATTTCTTGAGTAAAGAAGATTGATTGGAAACTAAAGACCAGCCGATAAACTGAAGTACCCAATGAACTTAAGGATTGACCAAGTTGAGTTAAGAGGGTACGCCCTAACCCAGGATATAGGGGATCTTGCCAAGTTGCAAGTCATCCCGGATCGAGTACTGGTTGCATTCAAAAGGAAGGATTCATTCCTTAGCAGTTTGCCAACAAAAACGATCAATGGAAATGTTTGTGCTTGCTACAGATTTTAGAGCACTGTTTGGCTTTGTTTGATCAATGAATTAAAATATAAATGGATATCTATACTTCAGGTGCAAGTCCTGAAGGGAGAGGCAGCTTCAATTACCCCCGACTGCCTGCCTAACCTTAACCAAGGGGGTTGTTAACCGCGCTGGGCAAGTGGACCGAACCCGCCGCGAGAGGTCTCTCCATTGAGCACTACTTGGAGCAGGAGGACGCTTGGGTGCCAGGGGGGCTCTGGCGGTAAATTCCTCGCCTTTCGGGCCCTGCACAAGAGGCTAACGTGACTTAGGATTGGATCTCGAGGCCCGCATACTAGTCTACGGGCGGAAACTTGGATTAGTGATCCCTGTGGATTGCTGGATAGCCTTCGAGCGGATTGTGGATAAGCCTACGGGCTGGACTCTTTGTATTTCAAAGATAAATGTGATAACCTGTTAATAAGGAACTTGTCCGATATTGTTTTTCTATGTCAAGTGATAAAATTACGTGAAGGAACCAGTGCCTAACGGGTTAATTAAAGAAGCTGGTTATTACATGTCCAACTAATGTGTTAGGTAATTAAATAACTAAAACAACCCAAGGAAAGTGCGGAGGATGGGCCATAGGTCCGCCGCCCTACGGATGGGTGGTCCCGGTTGGCCGAGAACTTTTCTCAAATCACAATGGACAGCAGGAAGATCGTCAAAGAACACGAACAACAAAAGCGTTGACCTAGAGTTATGGTTGAACCCGATTTACGTTGTTTTAGGGGAACGGAATGGGACTATGCCTCATGGCAAAGAGGTTGAGCTTTGCATCCCTCTCGTTTCCCATTCTCCTTGAACCAAGTGCAGGGTGATTCCGCTTCGAACCTGACGTTTCTCCGTAAAGTAGTTCGCTTGGGTTTGACGCTAATTGCTGTTAGGAAATGACCAATCAGGAAAACCCTAATTGAGGTCGATCCTAAGTGGGAACGGCCAGAATACTTCCGCTACATGGCAGACACGGAAAGCCCTAGATCGCAAACCCCGTAACATTCCATGGGAGTGTCGGGCGGAGCTTTCTAGACATCCTTTTCGATGGATTGCTAAGACATGTCCTGGATGATACTAGTAGACACGTTACAGAAAAATAGATAAGACATACATTTCATTAGGATAAACATGCAAGCAAGCATTTCATATTGTACATTCAAATGTGTAAAGTCCTACAAATATTTCATTAATGATTCGATATAAGTATTATGCAATCTTTATTGATGATCATTTAAGGAAGGTATGGGTGCATTTCATGAAGGAGAAAAATGAGGTGTTTTCTCATTTTCAAGATTTTAAAAATCTGTCAAGGAAACAAATAGGTGTATAGATTAAGTACTTAAAGTGGGATGAAAGGGGAGAGTATCTCTCCAAATAATTCAGTAATTTTGTGAAGTAGCTTGGAATTCAAAGGTAGTCTACATGTATGTATCCTTTGCAACAAAATGGTTTGTTGAAAGCAAAACATGCACATTGCAGAAATTACAAGAGCCTTGATGGCTTTTAAAAATGTACCTCATTATTATTGGACTAAAACTCTCTCTATGGATGTGTATATGATGAACAATACTCCCATTTCTACAATACATTATGTAGCACTAAAGAAGAAGTTTACTATGGCAAGAAACTAGATTCATCACATGTTAAAGTATTTGGATGCATTGCACATGTACATATTCTTGATGAGCTAAGAAAGAAGTTGGATCCAAAGACTAAAAAGTGTGTGTTCGTTGGCTATTCCCTTGAGTAAAAGGTTTATAGGTATGATAATGAAGTTACATGAAAGTGACAGGTGAGGAAAGATATTGTATTTGATGAGATGAGTAGCTATTATACTACTAAAAAACTATATTATCACAAATGATGTAAAACGAAAGTGAATGACAGAAACATGAATCCACAATCACAAACATTGAGTGGGCTAGAGGAGTCCTCTTGTAGTAGGTCCATGAGAGACTATGGAATGGTATGTTGCATGCAGATAGCACTCCTATAGGTTCAATAAATGTATCACAAAAGGGAAAAGAATAGATGGTTGAGTCACTTGGTATGCCAGATATTTGTGCAAGTTATTTACTTGTAGATAATGAGTTTGATGGCTCATATTAGAGTATGGATGAGGAGTTTGGTATCATGGTTGTTCATACATCTAGTGTGAGAAAAGCCAAGGTTGACGCAAAGAGATCACATAGTGCTCTACAAGTATGCACATCAATGAGAGTAAAGTATCCCATAAACTGGTTGACATATGATGGTTATATTGCTTGCCATTATGCATATATAGTGAGGTTATAAAATTAGTTGAGCCCACTTGTTTTGAGGAAGCGATTGGTCATGTGCATTGGGAGAAAGCCATGAATGAAGAAATGGATGATAAAGATTATGCAATGTAGATGGTAATATGAGTAGGTACAAGGTGAAATCGGTTGCTAAATATTATGCAATATGCACAAGCTCATGGGATTGATTATAAAGAGATATTTACTCCAGTGGCAAAGATGGTGATGCCAGGAGGCATATTCCACGGTGGATTCCGTGCCACAGTGGATTCCGTGCCACGGTGGATTCCGTGAGGTTTTACGATGGATTCCGTAAACTTAGATGACCGGGGCTCATACACAAAGTGGATTCTGTGTGCGAGGGACGCCTGTCCTTTTCGGGTGTTTCATTAATTTAGTGTGTACATGGGTAATTCCATAGCGGGTGATTCCGCAAAATGCATATTAAATTAATAAACGTTTATGAGTTTAGAGTGCGCACTCGTAATAAATTAAGGTTAGGATTTATTTCTAACCAGTTGATCTATTTATGTAGCTGAAGACTGCTAGGTATTCACTTTTGTCGGTTTAATTGTATTATTTTACTAACGATTGTGAATGCTTCAGTTGATGTGTAGAGATAGCAGTAGTGGCGGAGGAAAGCATTGGAGTCTAGCGAGTATTCGACCTATGGATTATATTTTGATAGGCGCCACGCCTATATTTTGTCATGTCTATTGAGACATCGATTATTGATTATTATTTTGTATGCGCCTATGCGCACGGATATGTTATTTCTATTTGGACATTGTGTTGGGCATGCCAAATTCCATGGGCACCGTCCATTAGCTTTATTTCCTATTTTTGTAGAAAGCAAACTCAAAAGCTAAAAGCTTGTCATATTTTTGTAAATTGGGCTATTATTGAGCATGAAGATGGAAATATACATAAAATACATGCTTTGTGAAGCGCTCACACAAGGCATGGGGGGAGATTGAACCCAATTGGTCTCTTGCTTCTTGTCGTTCATGCTTTTACATTGTTTTTTGTGCAAAAAGGTAGAGTTCATTGTTCTTGGGGACCTTCCGGGATTCACTACATGAGCATACAGCGACCGATCTGCGCACCAGTGGTATCAGAGCGAAGCTGAGATCAAGAGCTTCCAATCGCTACCCATCTCGGGCGAAGGCGGAGCTCCTGGAACGATCAGGCTCTACAGTCAATCTCGTCGTGAACCGTCGATACAGGCAGATTTCTGGCGATCAAGAACCCCTGTTTCTACTGTCAGATCGCGAAGGACCAGGCTGTACAGGCGGAGGACCACGCAATCATCTCCATAAACAAGTCGTGGATATACTGTGAGAAAAAAAACTTCATATCTCTTATCTCTCTTAAGTTTAAGCTTGACTTAAGCTTAGAAGAAGCTTAATTGCTTCAAAACTTGTCATCGAGGTATCTGAGGATGCCCGAGATTTCCGCGACGGCATGAAACGGCTGCCTACGTCCTCATAATCTGCGCCGTTTTTCCACGATTAATTCCCCCCTATTAAGCTTAAGCTATTATTAAGCTTAAATCACTAAGCTTTCATCAAGTTGGACAAGACAAACAAGTCAACAAACTTCAGGTCCTGCACCTCCGAAGTCAAGTCCTGCAAGTCGACTGGAATCAAGTTCTACAAGTTCACTAAGTTCTGCAAGTCTGCAACTCTGCAAGTCGGCTAAGTCTGCAACTCTGCAAGTCGGACTAGTCAACTGGAGTCAGAACTGACTAGTGCTCAAAACTCCTAGAAGGGTTGTTCCTGCGCAGAAACTCTGAACTGCAAAGTTGTTCGTGGCAAAGTATTCTATCTATCCGCAGGTCCGCTAAAGTATTTTCAGCATATAAAGAAACAAATATTGCAGATTTTTTGAAAATTGAGAAAGAAATACCCAAAAACACATAGCCTTGTAACCCCGAATTTGAGCTACGCTCATCCCGCTAACTTGATTTTGAGTGAGAAAGGTCTTTTGAGTTTTATAGGATGACGACACCACATATGGATGATCATATGGCTGAAGACGACCTACCTGAGCCTACCATGGAACAAAAGCTGGACCTAATCATGATGCAATTGGAAGAAGAACGAAGGGCTAGGCAAGCATTGCAAGCGCAATTGACAAAATTACAAAGAGCGTCTACCGACAAAGAAGAACCTCAAGCTGAAGATTTGATTCGACGTACCATCAACGCCACTCTTGAAGCTCAAACTATTCGCAAGGAATCAAAGATAAGTAAACGAAGTTTCAAATTTCGCACTTTCAATGGCATACGAGAAGGAAAGACTGTTTTATCATTCATTAGCCAGCTTGATGACTATTTCCATGAGGAAACCTATCCAGAAAAAGATAAAATCAAGTGTGTTACTAATCATTTGGTAGACAGAGCATCACTTTGGTGGACTGTAGTACGCAAGAGCATAGAATGTCCTGCTACTTGGGAAGATTTCAAGAAGAAGTTCATGCAGAATTTCCTTCCACCGCAATTTCATGAGAAGGCTATCAAGCAATGGGATTTACTTCAACAACGGGATCGTGAGCCTATTCCACAGTATACATAGCATTTTTGGAATGCACTCCTACAGCTACGCATGCTTGAAGATGTACCAGAGACGACACATAAGCGGAAGTATATGTCTAGACTTCTTGGACATTACTACGCTGAAGTGAACATGTTCAAGCCTGCTACCCTTGAAGACGCCATCTCACTAGCTCACGACATTGAAGATAAGTTACGCGGTAGAGACAGGCGACCACAGCAATTCCAAGCCAATGGTAATTATGGATCTAAACAATTCAATTCCAATTTTAGAAGGTTTAATCCAGGTTGTTTCTCTTCACCATCTTTCCGTAAGAATTGGGCTAAACCACCTGCATTACCATCCAATGTCAATCCAAATCCTAAGCCTATTCCATAAGCAAATCCAAATGTACCCAAACTTCCAGCCATTGCAAATAATGTAACCAAAGCCAAGCCAATAGTATGCTATAGATGCCACCAGCCTGGACATCTCGCAGCAAATTGTCATTCAAAGAAGCCACCAGCTCATATCAACTATCTTGGAGCCATGGACGAAGACGAGCATGAGGATATGCCTGATTTCACTGAAGATGATGACCACACTACTACTACTTCCGACACTTTACCAGGTATGCCTACTCCACATTCATTATTGACTATGAAATGTTTGGTGCATGGAAAGGAAAATACTATCTTGCATGATGACGGTAGTACGCATGACTTTATTTCAGCAAAATTGGTAAAGGAATTGAAATTACAGACTGTACCTACGCATTATCGCATAAAAGCTCCATTTTTAGGTACTAGGTATAATGGTACACAGGAAGTCCAAGATTTAGAGATTCAAATTGGTTCATACACTGAAAGGAGAAATTTCTTAGTTGTTCCGTTACAGTCGAGTGACATTATTTTAGGAATGCCTTGGTGACACCAGCATAATCCAAATATAGATTATTCCACACACACAATGAATATTAATTTTCAAGGAAAATCTATTACATTATATGGTATGCATGCATCTAATATTTTTTCACTGCTTTCGCATACTCAAGCAAAACGTGCATTACGCAAGAGTACTAAATCATATCTCATTTGGGTGAATGAATTGCAAGCAAAGGAAAATCATATGCACCCTAGGCATAAGGAATTTCTTGCATATTTTAAGGACTGTTTTGCAGAAGACCTACCACCAGGTTTACCACCTTCACGACTAGAAGACCATAAGATAGATTTGATACCTGGCACACAACCACCTTGCAAAGCACCATATAGGCACAATCAGATAGAGCAAAAAGAAATCCAGAGTCAAGTTGAAGAATTACTAAATAGAGGTTTAATTTGACCTAGCAGTTCTCCATTCGGTGCACCTGTACTCTTAGTTAAGAAAAAGAATAATACCTATCGTATGTGCATTGACTACCGAGCTTTAAATAAGATCACTGTAAAGAATAGGTATCCTATACCTAGAGTTGATGACCTTATGGACAAACTGCAAGGATCTTCTATATTTAGTAAAATTGACCTTAAGTCTGGATATCATCAGGTGAGGCTAGATAACTCTGACATATTTAAGACTGCATTTAGAACACAGTTTGGCCATTACGAATTCTTAGTCATTCCATTCGGATTGACTAATGCACCTGCCACCTTTAGTAGAATGATGAACCGTATCTTTTTGAAATATCAGTCCTGTGTGATTGTTTTCTTTGATGATATTTTGGTGTTTAGTCAAAATGAGAAAGAGCATTATGAGCATTTGTCATTATTTTTTCAATTATTGAAAGAAAATCAATTGTTTGCAAATCCTAACAATAGTGAATTCTTTAAGACAAAAATTGAGTATTTAGGTCATATTGTATCATCTGAAGGAATTAAAGTTGATCCTAAGAAAATTGATGCAATATTACATTGGCATGTTCCTAAAAACGTGCATGAGTTACGCTCATTCCTTGGTCTTGCTAGTTTCTATAGGAAGTTTGTACGTAATTTTTCATTACTTGCTTTACCATTAACAAAACTTCTCAAGAAAGGAATTGTTTATCAATGGACTGAAAATCAACAGAAATCCTTTGACTTACTGAAACGTGCATTAACCAATGCCCCTGTTCTACAGTTGCCTGACTTTAATAGACCATTTTTTCTAGTTGTGACCGATGCTAGCGGATCAGGAATAGGAGCCGTACTAATGCAAGACAATCATCAAATAGCATATTCTAGTTGTAAGATGAAACCCTCTGAGCTGAAATATTCCACTTATGACAAAGAACTATTAGCAGGTTTACAAGCATTAAGACAGTGGAAACACTACTTAATGGGTTCAGAATTCATGATAAAGACCGACCAGCAAAGCATTAGACATTTACTTAGCCAACCCCAAATTTCTGACCGTCATATCAAATGGGCATCCTTTATTCAAAGTTTTCATCCTATCATTCAATACTAACCTGGAAAAGAAAATGTAGTTGCTGATGCATTGAGTAGAAGACCTGCAATTCATAATATTTCTGTCATATCTTTTGATTCTTTGATTGCTATGAAAGATACATATCACCAGGATATTACTTTTCATTCTGATTGGCATAAATTAGTTCAAAATAATTTCATTCCTGTTGATTCATTGTCATATAATGAAGGATTTATGTTTTATGAAAAGAGACTGTGTGTTACTATTCCATTCCGATCTTTTGTTTTGAATGAAATTCATTGTCCCCCATATCAAGGTCATAGAGGTATCATATCTACATTGCGTATGTTAATTGAAGATTTTTATTGGCCGCATATGGATGCAGATGTATCTCATTTCGTTTCTGAATGTTTGATTTGTCAAAGAGTAAAAAGACATCATGGTAAACAGTATGGATTACTAATGCCTTTATCTATTCCATCTAAACCTTGAGAACATATTTCTATGGATTTCATTACTGGTTTACCAAATACTAAATCTAACCATGATATGATTTGGACAGTTGTAGATAGATTTAGTAAGCAAGCATATTTCATTCCATGTAAGAAAACTTTAACAACATCACAAGCAGCACAATTATTTTTGAAAATTGTTTTTACTAACCATGGATTGCCAAAAGTGATTATTTCAGATCGTGATTCTAGATTTTGTAACAATTTTTGGATTACACTGTTTGCTAATCTAGGCACAAAGATTGATTTCTCATCTGCATTTCATTCAGAAACTAATGGACAAACAGAAGCCACAAACAGCACCATTCTAGATCTTTTACGTGCATATACTATCTCTAAACCTCAGACATGGGACACTCATTTGCATTTATTACAGTTTGCATATAACAGTACACCGCACACATCTACAAAGAAAGTATCTTTTGAAGTCATTTATGGATATAGATTTTCTACACCTGTTGCATCTTTGTCTAATAGAATTCAGAGTGCTGATGATATTGCTACTATGCGTAATAGTATTTTTGATGAGGTTAAGGATATGATTGCTAAAGCCCAACAATCATATACCAAACAAGCCAACAAGAAAAGACAAGCCATGAATTTCAAAATTGATGATTATGTTGGCTGAGAATAGAAAAACGTAGACTGCAAAGTGTAGATAGACATCCAGTTGTCAAATTAGCTCCTAGATTCTATAGACCATTTAGAATCATTCATAAGATTAATGATAATGCATTCAAGTTAGAACTACCATCTCATTGAAAAATTCACAATACATTTCACATTAGTTTATTGAGACCATTTAGAGGCCAATTACCTGTCCACCCTATTTATGAAAACCCACCTTTATTAGAGGAAGAGACTGAAATACTTGAACCAGAAGCCATCATAGACACTGACTATATGACCACTAGAACTGGCCGAAGGTACTCTAGATATCTAGTAAAATTTAAGAACCATCCTGTAGAGGAAGCACAATGGATGTACGCTAGAGACTTAAATGCTTTCCCCACTCTGTTAGCTCCACATTGAGCTAATAGCAATTGAGGTCAATTGCTATCCCACCCCGGGGGTATGATGCCAGGAGGCATATTCCATGGTGGATTCCGTGCCACAGTGGATTCCGTGAGGTTTTACGGTGAATTCCGTAAACTTAGATGACCGGGGCTCAAACACAAAGTGGATTCTTTGTGCGAGAAGTTGATGGGGATGCCTGTCCTTTTCGGGCGTTTTATTAATTTAGTGTGTACATGGGTGATTCCATAGCGGGTGATTCCGCAAAATGCATATTAAATTAATAAACGTTTATGAGTTTAGAGTGCGCACTCGTAATAAATTAAGGTTAGGATTTATTTCTAACCAGTTGATTTATTTATGTAGCTGAAGACTGCTAGGTATTCACTTTTGTCGGTTTAATTATATTATTTTACTAACGATTGTGAATGCTTCAGTTGATGTGTAGAGATAGCAGCAGTGGCGGAGGAAAGCATTGGAGTCTAGCGAGTATTCGACCTATGGATTATATTTTGATAGGCGCCACGCCTATATTTTGTCATGTCTATTGAGACATCGATTATTGATTATTATTTTGTATGCGCCTATGCGCACGGATATGTTATTTCTATTTGGACATTGTGTTGGGCGTGCCAGATTCCATGGGCACCGTCCATTAGCTTTATTTCCTATTTTTATAGAAAGCAAACTCAAAAGCTAAAAGCTTGTCATATTTTTGTAAATTGGGCTATTATTGAGCATGAAGATGGAAATATACATAAAATACATGCTTTGTGAAGCGCTCACACAAGGCATGGGGGGAGATTGAACCCAATTGGTCTCTTGCTTCTTGTCGTTCATGCTTTTACATTGTTTTTTGTGCAAAAAGGTAGAGTTCATTGTTCTTGGGGACCTTCCGGGATTCACTACGTGAGCATACAGCGACCGATCTGCGCACCAGATGCCAACCATAAGGACCTATCATTGCAATGGCTACATCAAAAGGTTGGGTTTCGCATCAAATAAATGTAAAGAATCAAGTTATATTTAAATCAAAGGGTTGTTTCGTTAAAGACTTCAATAATAAGTATAAGTTGGTTACAAAAGGAAGAAGAGTTTTGTTTGGGTGTAGAAATTCTTACCATAAATGCTTCTATGTACGCTAAGGGCAAAGATGCTATTGCAGAAACTAAAATATGGCACAAAAATAATGCATCCAAATTGACATTACTCCATCCATAAATTTTTTGCAAGTTAAGTATCTTGAGGGACGCACGAAGAACGGAGTACATACAACCTTCATACAACGGAGTAGATGATGCTACGTATAGTGGATCATCTGGCTTTGTAGAGTGACCTTCTCCCGGAACCGGTTGCGAAAATAGATGGTGTACCATGTTGTCTAAAATCTCATCCTCTACGACTTAATGGGGCATTTCATGAGTGCTACTATCATGGTCGTCAGTCTCCACTCTTCTTGAAGACTCTGCCTCCTTGCGTTGACGTTTTGCAGCCTCTCGACGCCCAAGAGGGAGCATCTGAGGATGTGGCACCACATCTTGCTCAATCACAAAAGGGAGTTTCATGTACGTTGATATATATTGAGTAACATAGACTAGCAATCTTAGTGTTTAAAAAAAACAATGAATACTGGTGATTTTTCTCGGTCCCATTCTCCATACAAGCTGAGGTGTGACATTGCAACTCGACGTGCTCGAAAAATACACCCTCGACAACGATCACACATGCATTTAATTTTTTGTCCTAGCCATGCATCTTGATTATGAAGACGTAATATTTCATCCTCACTTGAGGATGTGCTCGTTGACTCATCAACATGCACTATACTAGGTGATGACGACGACATGATTAAATCTAATTCATGACAACATCAAAATATTTGTCATTCATATGTTTACATAAATACTTCAAGCTAGCGTATTAATTATTCTAAGATCTCAATTTTAAATACACAAAACTCATCATAAATACATTAAAACTTATTATAAGAATTCACTATCAAAACTTATCTTAAAAACAAAAAATTATGATAAAACCTAAATGCGCACCTATATCTGCGTTTACGTATGCGTCTAAATTAGCGTCTATTTGCATGTCTAAGTTCGCGTCTATACGCACGTTTATGTAAACTTAGATGCACATATACACGCCAAAATACACTCACACATCAAAATTCAAAACATACTTAAATCATTTCTTTTCAAATTGCGTCTTTCCTTTCCTATGTTTTTTGCGGTTTTGAAGCTCGAGTTTAGCCGACATGCAGTCTCTTCATGCCTCACCTAGTCTCTTCATGCCTCATCTCCTCATGACTCACCTTTTCTTTCATTTCAAACACACAAGAAGGGAAAAAGGAAAGCCAAGGAGAGGAAGAAAGAGAGAACAAGAGAGAGGAGAACAAGAGGAAGAAGAAGCAAAGGGAAGAGACAACAAGCAACAAGCAAGTATCAAGGGAGAGTAACTTACCAAGGAGAGGAAGAAGGAGAAGGAAGAAGCGCCACCACCCGCCACACCAAACACCCAAGGTGAGTCCTCTCTCTCTCTCTCTCTCTCTCTCTCTCTCTCTCTCTCTCTCTCTCTCTCTCTCTCTCTCTCTCTCTTTCTCTCTCTGTCTGTATATTAGGTTTCTAATTGCATTATGTATTGCATTTTGTAAATCATGAATGGCGGTCGTCGGACTGAAATCAGCCGATTGAGCGCGTCTGCCAGCGCGTCTACATTTCAGTGCAGACGCAAGGATAGACGCGAAGAAATGTTTTCTCTCATTGTGGCTGAGGCTGCGTCTCAAAGCGCGTATATTCTGCGTTGGAGATGCAAGAATACACACGATCTGCATAGAGGCTTTGACTTCAGAGTCGCGTCTCTAGGCGCGTATATTCTGCAGTCTACATGCAAGGATACACGCACGGGCCAGAAGCATTGACCTAGAAACCACGTCTGACAGCGCGTCTATACTACATCTCGGATACAGATATAGACACGCTCTAGACAGAGGTTTGACTTTAGGGATGCGTCTGAGAGCGCTTCTATCCTACATTTTAGATGCGGTTATACACGCGCCAGCCAGCTCTGATAAAAAACAATTTTCATTGCCTAAACAATATATTTTTGCAATGATGAATGTGACCAATTCCATGTTTGTGTTTATCAGTTTTCTTATTTATGAGAAGCATTAGCACTTAAGTTTTATGCTCAATGTCTAAAGAAAGCTAGATTATTAGCACTTTCAAGTGCCATAAGCATCCATGTATTTTTTCTATGGAATTTTCACACCTTTGTTTCACTTAAATGGACCTTAGTAAGTGCTTGCAAAATACACTTGAAGAAAATGAAAATGTGTGAGCATCAAAAGCCTTC
The DNA here is from genome assembly GCF_053477565.2 of Lygodium microphyllum. Taxonomy (NCBI): domain Eukaryota; kingdom Viridiplantae; phylum Streptophyta; class Polypodiopsida; order Schizaeales; family Lygodiaceae; genus Lygodium; species Lygodium microphyllum. The sequence goes on along the minus strand of NC_141157.1, from coordinate 79,170,569 downwards.
TCTTACATAATGATTCTAGGCTCACTGAATGATTTTTCATAATTAATGTTGGATTGGATCAAGGATTATGGCTCTTTGAAAATGTATAGGTGTGGATGAAGGTAATATATGATTTTTTGTATGCAAACAAATTTGTCTTTTTCCTGTGTTTTTTTGTAGATGTCGCATCTTGGTTCATCAAGCAATGACTCGGATTTGGATCGCATGAATGATACATTGGCCTTGTTCAGTGGGGGGTCAATGCATTTTTTGGAGGTTTTCCTAGTAGGGAAGACTTCATGGGAGAGATGACCAGACACCTTGGCCACTCTCCCACATCAGACGACGTGTTCAGCGTCATGTCTGGAACGCCTCTGATGTCTTTGCCTGGTACTACTTCCCAAACTCCAATTGCAGGTACTCAACGTGCAGCACCTGTACATACATCGGCTGAAGCACAAGGGTCAGCCGATGCACGTGCATCTACAGAAGCATGTGCATCCAGCGAGGTAGAGGGTAGTCGACAGAGAGGGAGGAGGGAGAGTCGAGGGGGAGGACGAGGCTTGTGTGGGGGTTGCCTAAGAGGTGGCGAGCGATCACCCTCACCAGTAGATCACGTAGAGCAGCCTATATGCCAGTACTATAGAGTTATAGATACTGGTGGCATCTTCCATGATGATGAAGGAAGGGATATAATAGTGTACATGAGGAGCGTCATGCATGCGACGTATAAAGATTGTTTCGTCTACTTCAAAAATCAGAAAAGCGGCTTGTGGCAGGAGGTGTTAAGGGCAGTCCATAGGAGGTACCCAAATCCTAAGGTCAGCGATTCTCGGATGATTGGAGACACACAAAAGTGAGCGATTTGCTTCACAACAAAAGATCCCACCTCATGACACACGCCAGGGACTCAGTGCGGAGGCAGAAGGAGGGGCGTGGAGCCTAATATAGCCAACCACCTATGTGCCACCACATAGAGTGGAAGAAAGCCAAGAAGAAAGTAGCAGAGAAAGTGAAGAGTCGCCAGCATGCAGAGGCGCGACGCATCCAAATGGAAACCATGGGATCATCGCATTATGGATCGGGTGGCAGAGAGTCGTGGGAGACAGATTTTGTAAGTATATTTTGATTTCTAGTTTTTAAAAATTTATATTTCTTTCAATTCTTTATGTAATTTGTTCTAATACATTGTGTCTCATATAAATTGTTTGTATATATCATGATTGTTTTGCAGACTACTATCGTTGGTAGGGTACCTACTCCTAGAGAGGTAGATTACCATCGAGGCCATAACTGCGCAGCCACATGGCTTCACTTCTATAAGGAGGGTCTCATCACTGAGGACCAATACAACCGGGCTATGAGGATTTGACAGCCAGAGGAGGTATTTTTTCTTACTTTCCTATTAAAAGTATAGCTAATTATAACTTTTTCTCCACCATGTCTACGTAAGCAACCTTGATCTTTTGTGTGTGTAGGCGAACCCAGATGTGGAGCATAGTGAGTAGGGGGATAGCGACGCTAGTAGCCATGGTGGTGCTAGAGAAGATGTTTCTTCTTCAGATTCGTAGAGGAGCACCATACCTCCTCTATGGCCTTGTTTTCTTGTATATGTATTATCCATCTTTGAGCCTACTACTTACGGCCACACTTTAGGTCGCAAGCACTTAAACTCCCCATGTAAATGCTTTTGATCTATAATTTATACATGGACTTTTATTTTCAATTCTCGTGCTTTTAGATCCATTGTCTTTTTCCCAAATGCACAATCTGATGTATGGGAGGGAAAAAAAAACCAAAGAGCATGTGGCACATGCTCTCTGGTTTTTTTTTCCAATTCTGTTTTGCACGTCTATCCGCATATCTGAATTACAGAAAACGCGCGTTTATAAGCACGTCTAAAATGCAGAGTACACGCGCTCATACACATGCTAGATAATTTAAATTTTAAAAATATATATATATCTCTTTTTTAAAAAAGGAGATTTTTTGTTTTCCGTTCGCGTCTATGGGTGCTTGTAAAAGTGGGTTTACGGGCGTGTCTATATATCCGTCTAATGTGTGCCATCATATCTTCCAATCTTTGCCATCGTTGGATGCACATCCATGTAATCATAATCGATCAAGTCTTCCATCGAATCCCTGAATATGATGGAAAACAACTCTTTTTTCTTCATTTCAAATATTGCAATACATATGATAGAAGCAAGTATTGTATACCATCTACTTCAATGGGCATCAAGGAGGCAAGGTTGGGTTTGTTGACTTGTGGCTGTTTTGAAGAAGATGGCACCATGAAAGCTAACCCTTGCTCTACCACTACTCGATGTTTCTCTTCAACATTTACGATCTCTTCAATTGATTCTTCTCCCATGTATGTGATAGAGCAACAACCTGTGGAGTTGTATCCTCATCACTCTCCTCCTCTAGGGGTTTATTGAAAGTAAAGTACTGTACTTGATGCACTGCCCATGGGAACAATGCATAATCTATGCGAAGGATCCACATGGGCATGACACCTATTCACCACTTTTTGGTGATTCTTCCCTGCTTGAAATACCATGAGTTGTTCCAGAGGCACCTAAGTCATGTCAGATCCCTTGATAGAGTATGTGCAGGTAGCAATGGTGCTCACAAAGTCTTCCAAAACTTAAAGGGGGGAATCTAGCGAACGAGAGTATGCTTTCAAGGTTGAAGTTCTTAGAGAAAACCTCAAAACATCTCATTACCTTGGCTGGCAAAGATAGTCTCGTGGACCCACTCATCAAAGTATACACATGCATCCATCGTAGCAGGTTGAAGGGATGTGGTGGATATAAAGAGATGAAGAGAAAAAGTGTGAAATGAAATAATGAAACAAGAACTAAACTAGTTCTATCTTAAAAATCTTAAGTTTTAAACCATTAAGGACTATTCGCATATGATATTTAGTTATAGCTTTACTTACATCTTTGTAAAGTTTACATGCATATGTAAATGTGTTGATGTGAATAAGTGTATAAAAAGTGTATGATTTTACATAAATACTATAATTTTTAAATATTGCAAGTTTGCAAGTGACAATATTCTATTGGCCAAAAAAATCCAAAATTTTATAGATGTTGGATATTACAACTTGTGGTGTTGGGATTTTTAGAAAGACTCTACAATTTCTAAAATATGTGGAGTCATACACTTTTCCCGCTGGTAGCATTATCCTCAGCTCGGCTTTGAATTTTCTTACAATCTAGTTTAAAATAGAAGCTAGCATGTGGATTTTGCATTAACATCGTAATTTCCTGGTGCATTATACTCAAGGGGCAATCATCTTGCATTTGCAATACTTAGGTCTTGTGGCCCTCACAAATGACAGTAGCATCCATATCTGCACTTTCACGCATGTCTTGATCAAGGCACAACCATTTATCCTTGAGCATCCTCAATCTACGATACTTGAACACTAGGCATAAAGTCTGTTGTGTGACAAAGTACCTGTAATTGGAAAGGAAAGTTAGCCGATTCATCCTAAAGTAAGATAATAGTCAACTAAGAGAGAAAATATTTGCCTAAAAGCCATGTCCCTTGTTGTGACTCGACACTCCACTATGTCAAGATTGTGAGTCATTTTTTATGTCCAAGTTTTGCCTAGAATCCTTATTACATAATCCTCTGATGCACTTTTTATGACGTAATGGTCTGGAGATTAAGTAGTCCCACATCTTCAAGTGGATCTATAAGTGTTGCACGGAAGGACAATGGAAAGAAGAAAGTGTTGGATGGTAATGATGCATCTATCAGTCATTTGGGATTTGATGGAGATTCTAGTGGTTTGGAGAGTTTGGATGATGAGCTTGGTATTCCTTTAGTCAGGATACCAAGTGTACAGAGAGCTCATAATAATGTAAAGGCTCCATTGAGTGATCCGATGGTACGCAGATCTAGTAGAGTCAGATACCCTATTAAAAGATTTGGTTTTGAAGGTTACATAGCTCACCATTATGCTTATATGGTGAAACTAATTGAGGATGTTGAGCCCATTTGTTTTGAGGATTTTGTTGGTCATGCTCATTGGGATGCAGCAATGGATGAGGAGATGGCTACATTAGAAGCCAATAAGACTTGGGATCTGGTACCCTTACCTAAGGGTAAGAAAGCCTTCGGATGTAAGTGGGTTTACAAAGTCAAGCATAATGCAGATGGTTTAGTTAGCACATATAAGGCTAGGCTGGTTGCAAAAGGCTATGCTCAAACACATGGCATAGATTATGAAGAGACATTCAGTACATTTGCTAGGACGGCAACTGTTAGGTATGTAATTGCCTTAGCAGCAGCCAGAGGTTGGAGTTTGCAGCAAATGGATGTTAAGAATGCCTTCTTGCATGGTGAATTACAAGAACAAGTATATATGGAGAAGCCAACAGGTTATGAGGATTTAGAGCATCCCACATATGTGTGTAGGTTAAAGAAGATGCTCTATGGGTTGAATCAAGCACCTAGAGCATGGTTTGACAAGATTAGAGAGTATCTTCTCAATATTGGATTTTATATTTCTAATGCTGATCACTCACTTTATGTGAGAAAGGGAGATTCAGGTTTGGTCATCATAGTCATCTATGTGGATGACTTGATTATTACATGTGACAGTGACAATGGGATTGCTGAAGTTAAGGACTTCTTGAAGAAGAAGTTTGAGATGAAAGATTTGGGTGAGCTAAGATACTTTCTTGGTATTGAGGTGATTTGATGTGATGATGGTATATGGCTATCCCAAATGCAGTATGGCTTGGATATGTTATCCAAGTATGGTATGACAACATGTAAGCCTCTTTCAGTACCATTGGAGCAAAATGTGAAGTTGAGTGCTGACGTTGGGGATGAGATAGAAGACCCTACTATGTTTAGGAGGATAGTAGGGAGTTTGATTTACATGACTATCACAAGGCCACACTTGAGGTATGCTATTGGCCTTGTCAGCCAGTTTATGCAGATGCCTAGAAAGCCTCATTTGGATTTAGTTATTTGTATATTGAGGTATGTGAAGTCCACTTTACATTATGGACCTTTTTATGAGGAAGGTAAGGACATACATGTCTTTGGATACACAGATGCAAATCGGGCTAGTAGCATGTCACACAGAAGATCTGCAAGTGGATTCATGTTTTCCCTTGGTAGTGCAATAATTACATGGAGCAGCAAAAAGTACCCTACACTTGCTTTATCAAGTACAGAGGCTGAGTACAGAGGTGCTGCTATGGCAGCATGTGAGGTGGTATGGCTGTAAAAGTTATTAGGTGATTGGGACGTGCAAGGAGATGGTCCAATTGTCATTCATTGTGACAACATGAGCAGCATATAGTTAGCTAGGAATCCAGTGTTCCATGCCAGGAAAAAACTCATTGAGGTACACTACCACTTTGTGAGAGAGAAGGTACTTGCAGGAGAGATTGACTTAGTATATGTCACCACACAAGATCAGATAGCTGACATTTTCACAAAGGCATTGGGTGCAGAGAAGCTTCGAAAGTTTCGAAGCTTATTTGGAGTTGCAGAGATAGAGTTGAGCTTGAGGGGGAGTATTGAGATGGCAAGCTCAATAGGTGTGGACATTGATGATGGACTGCATGGCTAGATGAGTCTGCACGTCTACACTTAGCACGTTGGTGGTCATTATGATGCTCACATGGCCACTGGCTTATCACTTATTATATTTAGTTTATTACATCTACGTACAGCTTGCAAAGATATAGTGCCAGTCGATTAGTATAGTCGGTTATGCACTGTTTGACTTAGAAGGCAAATTTCATTTATGTTGTATCTTATCTATACTTTGTATACATTGTATAGTGTGTGAAAGAAGAAGAAAAATTAGCAAGAAACACGTTTTGGCCTCCATCTCTCTTCTTGTGTTCTTGAGTGAGCTTCCTCTTGTGTATAAAGTGTGTGTTTGGTGCAGCAGCTCAAGCGAATCCCCCCCCCCCCCCCCATGCAATTTTTGACACCAAGCACTCAAGCTCTATCATTTTATAGTTTTGTTATGTATCAGTGACTTTTCAACTTGCATAATAAATTGGTTGGTGTAGCTTTTAAGAGCCTTTCTAACAGAGAATTGCACCTAGACCTTTGGATTGATGCATCAATGTACACATGAAATTCCTTCATCTAATCAAGAGGTTCGATGATAGGATTCTCTAATTAGTCACTGCTTCAAGGTACTAAAGGCTTATTCATAGTTATTTGCTAGTTAAACTTGGCATCTTTCCTCGAGAGCTTATGCAAGGGGGCTTTCCCAAATGCAAAATGTCCAAGTGTCCCCAATGCTTGCAAAGTAGATTGAAGACACAAATATATAGCAACAATCGATTAGTGTAGTCTGTTATGCATCGTTTGACTTAATAAGCCACTTTCCTTTATGTTCTATCTTATCTATACTTTGTGTACATTGTATAGTATGTGAAAGAAATCAACAAGAAAACATTTTGGCCTCCATCTCTCTTCTTTGTTCTTGAGTGAGCTTTCTCTTATGTATATAGTGTGTGTCTGGTGCAGCAGCTCAAGCAAGTTCTCCCACCACACGATTCTTGACACTGAAGGGTGTACCTCAATAATGTTTTAGATAGGTATATGTACTATGTACAACTTGGCCCTTACGGGCCAAACATGGGCACTGCCCTTTATCCCAACAACCTGCCCCCCAAAGGCAATGTGCCCAAAGGTAGAGGAAAAGAATCAACTAAGTATGTACAAAGTTGAAAAGACTATACCTATCAAATACCCATCATCTGCGGCAATGGGCAAACCTCTCTACTAGAAGACCCTTCGTGAGAAGGCCTGCAGGGTTATCATCAGTGTGCACCTTGACTAGCTCAATGCTCTTGCTGTCAAGTATCTCTTTGATGAAATGATACTTCACATGTATGTGTTTTGTATTTGCATGAAAGACAGGGTCCCGTCCTAACATGATAGTACTCTCACTATCATAGTGGAGGACAGGAACTTCAGTAATTCCAAGCTTAGCAACCAAACGTGACAACCATAAGCCTTCTTTGCATGCCTCAGTAGGCACATACTCTACCTCCGCAGTAGATAGTGCAACACACTTCTGCAGCCTAGATATCCAAGAGACATGTCCCCTTGTGAAGTTAAACACATACCCTGTAGTGGACTTCATGCAGCCTGCATGTCCAACATAGTCTGCATCCGTAAAGCCAATGACATATGTCTTCTGCTTACCAAAGTAGATGCACAAATCCTTTGTGCTCTTGAGGTATCTCATAATATCTTTCACTACTTCCCAATGCTTCTTGCCAGGGTTTGCCATGTACCTGCTAATCACTCCCACTGTAAAGGCAATGTCAGGATGTGTAGCAACCATAGCATACATCAAACTGCCAACGGTTGAAACATACAGAATCTTGGCCATTTCAATCTTCTCATCATCAAATGTAGAGTTGTCCTCTACATTGAGTTTCACATATGGAGGCAATGGAGCTCCGATTATTTTCCCCCCCTCCATATTGAAACGCTGCAAAATCTTAGATACATACTCCTATTGAGATAGATAGAGTAACCCCTTCAATCTATCTCTAAGTATCCGCATCCCAAGAATGTGATTGGCATCACCAAGATCCTTCATGTCAAAGCTGCCATGAAGACTTTGCTTCAATGAATCCAAGGCATGAGTATCCCTATCAGCAATCAGCATGTCATCAACATACAGAACCAAGTTAATCAGGCTGCCATCTGTTGCCTTCTTGATGTACAAGCACTGATCAACTTTACTTCTCTGAAAGCCCTGAGACTACATGAAAGTATCAAACTTATGATAGCATTCCCTCGGTGCCTATTTCAGCCCATACAAACTCCTTTTAAGTTTACAGACCATTGTCCCTTTGCCTTTAGCAACAAAACCTTCAGGATGCTACATATATATGTTCTCATGCAAATCACCACATAAGAATGTAGTCTTTACATCCATCTATATGAGCTCCATATCTTCAGCTGCAACCAAGCCCAAAATGGTTCTTAGAGTAGTCATCTTGACTATGGGAGAGAAGATCTCGTCAAAGTCAATTCCATGTTCCTACTTGTACCCCTTTGCAGCTAACAATGCTTTGTACTTTGACGAAGAACTAGAAGTGACCTTCATCTTGTAAACCCACTTGCATGGAAGAGTTTTCTGCTCCTTAGGTAGCTGCACCAAGTCTCAAGTACCATTCTTATCATAGCTGCACCAAGTCTCAAGTACCATTCTTATCAACAAGTGATTCCATTTCTGACAACATGGCCTTGAACCACTTCTTATTGTCCGGTCTAGTCATTGCTTTCCTTGAAGCATGACGGCTCACCACAGTCAGTAACCGTGACATAATTTGCAGCATATTGCATACCAGGAACAAATTTATTTGGCTACCTTAAAGGTTGGGTTGACCTATGCAGTGAAGCTTCTACATTTTCTAGCTACTGGGCCTACAAATCTGCATTTATAGGTTGCTGTTCTGAAATGTGAGCCTGTTATTCTGTATGTATAGGTTGTTGTCCTGAAATATGAGCCTGTAATTCTGCATGTACAGGTTGCTGTCTTGAAAACCCAATGTGTTGTCCTGACAGTTCAGGCTCTCCTAACTGCATGTTTTCAAGTTGAAACTATGGTGTATCATGGGCAATACCTTGTTGGTCATTTCTAACACCATTTCTTACATTTTCAAGAGTATTTATAGCAGGTATACGCTATTGTCCACTGGACACAAATGGTTTTCTAAAAGATATATCCTCCTTGAAAACAACCCTCTTGACTTCCTCAGTCTTCTCGGGCTGCTTATGCATGCGATCTTCATGAAAGATGATGTCATTGCTATGTACTATCTTTCTTTTCTCGAGATCCCAAAGTCTATACCCCATTTCACCCTCATCACCGTAACCTAGGAATATGCATTTACAGGAGTTTGATTCTAGTTTCTGCATTCTTCTTTCTATATATGCACAAAAGCCTCGTAGCAGCCAAACACTCACAAATGAGCATAAGAAGGTGGGTTGCCTATCCACTCTTCCTGAGGAACTCTCCCCCCAAAGACCTATTCGGTGACCTATTAATCAAATGAATGGCTATCATAATAGCCTCTACCCAAAAGCCATGCGGTAATGCAGCATGAGACAACATCGTACAAACCTTATCCTGTATGGTCCAATTCATGCACTCTGCAACTCCATTTTAAGGTGGATTATGAGGGGCAATGAGCTCCCTATTTATCCCCTTGCTATCACAAAATGCCTGAAAGGCTTTGGACACATACTCCCCATGGTTGTCAAAGAGAAGGCACTTAAGTGTCTTATCAGTTTGGTTCTCAATCAATGCTAGGAATTTATGAAACTTGTCAAGCACTTTGTCCTTGCTACGAATAGGGCAAACCCATACCTTCTGACTAGCATCATTGACAAATGTGACAAAGTATTTCTTTTCTAGTAGAGATAACCCTGTCATCTAACATACATTGGAATGTACTAACTCTAGAGGCAAAGAGTTTAGTCAAAGAGACTTTTTATGAGATGTCTATGCATGCTTACCATAAACACAATGATCACAGTGCTCAAAATCAGCATAATGAAGACAAGGCAAGTAACCCAAACGAGAAAGTACTTTCATTCATGTTTGACTCATGTGTCCTAACTGGTCATGCCACAAGGAAACACTTAGTTGCTCGGTCATGACAACAACATGGTCATGCACACTAGATACATGGAAAGGATACAAAGTATCGCTCTTTGAGCCTCTGGCAAATAACCCTAGATCCTCTACAGATCTTCCATTTTCCATTGCCAAAGGTGGTATGAAATCCATCATCATCTAGCTGTCCAATACTAATCGAGCTCTTCTAAGGTGCATGCCTTACATTTTGAAGAGTGAAGACAGATCCATGCTGAAATTGCAGTTGCACACTACCAATGCCTGCAATGTCACATACATAATTTTCCGCAAGATGGACAACACCATGTCAACCTCTTGTATAGTCTATAAACCACTCATGGTGAGGGGTGACATGAAAAGAGGCACTTGAATCCAGAATCAAAGTGTGCATGTCATCATCCGTATCGGCCTATCAAAGCATGTGCACTGAAACATGAAGAGACGAAGAGTACATCATCCCCACTATCGCTATCATGGCTAACTACATTCACCTCTTCGATCTTTATATTGCTCTTCTTAGTAGGCTCACTCTCTTTCTTCTCTTCCTTGTTGTCATCCATCTTTTTGCCATTCCCTTTCTCTTTCTTCCATTTATAGTAGTCATGTTTGAATTGACCCTTCTTGCCATAGTGATGGCATTCAACATCCTTATTATGTGATTTACTGCATCCCCTTGCTATCAAATTTGCCTTTCTGCTGTGATTTGCCTCTAGTATGCAAAGCACTGGAAGACTTACTGGATGCATTGTTATGCCGATTCATTTCTTCCATGAGTAGAGCACTCTCTACATCAGCATACAAAAGCATAGCATTAGAATTTCTCATAGCATCCCTGAAGGTATCCCAACTCTCTGGCAGAGTGCAAAGCAAGGACATAGCTTTGAACACATCATCAATATTGAACTTCAAAGCAGCAAGATGGTTGAAAATGGAGTTAAAATCACTAAGGTGAGTAGACATTGCAGTACCTTCTTTCATATGCAAATCCATGAGTTTCTTTAGTCAGTAGACTTTGCTTGCAGTACTCTTCTGGGCATACAATTCTTCCAGTCATTTCAGTGTTAAACAACAAAGCATCAGAAATCGATAGCTCAATGGTCAAGCATGCAAGCTCATTTAGCTCATCCTAGTCGTCATGCTCTACATCAACTAGTTTTGTTCCCTTTACTTTAATTGGCTTTGCTTGCTTCTTCTGCAACAAGATATTATAGCATTGCTTTTGCCAAACAGCAAAATTGTTTGCTCCTTCAATCTTCTTGATATGCATAAGATGATTGCCACTGCTGCTAGCCATGATTCACATGACAGCTAATGCCAAGCAATGGAAGCTCCAAAATCCACTCAGTGGTATGTTAGGAATATTCCCAAGTATGTAGCACCAACAAGAACATACATCAGTTCATTGCCGAAAATGCCTCAAAAGCATTTAATGACAATAAACATACCAATTTCTTGACAAAAATAGTGCAGTCCTGAAATTCTTAACAATGCAAGTGGTTGTCTTGCAATTCAAGAGTGCAGTCCTGAAATTCAAAAAAAAAAATATCCTAAAAATTCATAATTGAAATAACCTCTCAAACTGACTGAGATTGAGCTCTAAAGATCATGCAAATATGCTCAAAACATCACCATAATGTTCTTACATAGAAACACATCAAATTTCTTGACAGTGAGGTATGATGTCCTGAATATGCAGGAAACTATTATGAATGTACAATAATAGACTTGCAGGTAAAGCTGATCCAAAAATGAGCTTTTAATCACTACTCAAATGCATTCCACAATCAAATCCAAGCATGTAACATCAACCATAAGCATGAATAATTGGTTTAGAATGCATGAGACCAAGTCTAGAAGCAAGATATAATGCATATGAGGTCAAAATGTCATTCAACCCTATTATTCTAGCAACCAAATCTTTGTTAAAACCAAGAAAAATGATGACTCTTATCACCCCAAAATGATCTCTAATCATGGACATTACATCTCCAAGTCATGTAGCACCAAATGGGCATTAGATAGTCATCACATAAGTGAATCATAAGCATTACTCACTCAAGAAATAGTTGTTGCCTTGTTTCTTACATATCTGAATATTGTGTATTTCAGACGTAAAGCTGAATGTATATCAACTTCAAGTGTAATACTACACTTCAATGCTCAATGCTAAGCATTAGATGCAAAGTCTAGAGCACAACCATGATGCCAAATGCAGAGGAGCAGTTGCTATTGTAGGTCCCAAGCATGCTGAAAACTAGATCTACATACCCACGCTAATGACGTCTTCAGTCCTGAAGAGATTGGAATGCTAGTCCAAGTATTGGAGATGATGGGGAGGGTCCCTAAGTGGCCAATGATGGCTACCAACAAGCTCAAATGAAGAGGGAAGCTTCAAGCTTCAAGAAGAAGCTTCAAACCTTGCTGCCCTGCTTACAGACTCTTCACATTGAACTCTTCTTCAACTTCAAGCTCGTGCACATGAAGAAATGCCAAGCTCCTGATTGCTTGAACCAAGCTCTGATACCAGTTTGTAGAGTCAGCTGCAATGGAGCTTCTGTGTAGAGATTCACGTTGAGAGAGAGAAGAGATAAAGACACACGATTTATGGTATTGAAGAGTGTACCTCAAGAATGTTTTAGATAAGTATATGTACTATGTACAGCCTGGCACTTAATGGACGGACACAGACAATTCCCTTTATCCCAACAGATATGTTGTAGATTGAGCTACTTTGGGCCAATTGTTCTGGAATTATATTTATCACAATATTTTACCTAAAATCACTATAGCAATAATTATTTTTATTTTATTTATTTTTTTCATGATTTGTAACTTATTGTATGAGGCACATATGCAATAGAGAAAGGATACTAATATATTTTGTGTTGTGGTGAACAAATTATTAGATACAGTTATACAAAGTTATTATTTTTGGAATGTGCATTTTAACGTGTGAAACCCATGTGCTTCATAATGTGAAAAAAATATTGAAAATTGTATGCTACACAGCATAAAAATATTATTTTTTAGGTGCTCATAAATATAACTTTCATGTGCACATGTGCAATTGATTTATTTTGGATATACTTATTTGAAGGATTAAAATACATTTTTTGGATATAAAGCTATTTAAAATAGGTTGTGTTAGCTTTATTTGCCTAAAACCAAGTCATGCAAGAAAAGGAAAAGCTAGAATACAAAAAGATGTGTTTAATGTATTTTGAGCACAAAAGCTTAATTCAAATTTAGAAATACATACATAGGAGAGGTGCTCACCTATGCATGGGGGAGGGGGGGATTATACCCCATCTTATATCTACAAGCTTTTATGGAATTCTCTTCTCTCTTGCAATTTGTTTAAGTTCTACTTTCTTTTAATTTTTTCCTATATTATGATGTAGAATAGCATATTGGTATCAAAGCACAATGATTGGTGGATGTGCCAACATTGAAGAGAAGGCATATATCCATCTTGAAGATTTCCTTATCATCCACATCAAGTATCGGTCTATTCACGTTTCTCATAGAGGGTTTTTGCTTTAAATATCTTTATCATTATCAATTATGTACTTCTTTTCATCCTTAGAAGACAAAGGCTTCTACTTTTTACTCTTTCTATTTACTAGAAACCCACGATTTTGGCAAAACCACTCCTCTAGTGGTTTTAAAAAGGAAAGTGTGGTTTTCCTAACTCAAGCATGACAATATCATTGGGCCATTCAGATGCGAGTAGAAGAAGATGATGATTCTAAAAGCACCTCTAACTTTTGCCTAAATGATAGGTTATTAGTGCCATCAAAATGACACCATTGATTGAACCTTATTCCTTTGAATGAATGCCGTTTTAGGCCACCATTTGGTAGCAATATTATGTTTTTGGCTCTAGGCTAAAGCTAATGCTTTAAAAGCTTTAGACTAATTAAGCTTTTAAAAAACTTATTGTTTTTGTTCTAAGCCAATTATTTAAAAAGGGGGGGGGGGGGGGTTTGGGGGACACTTATTAAAATCCCTATCCCACAAAGTCCCCTTTCATGAGTCCTATATTACTTCCATAAAGGCTATTTTTGTGTGAGAAACAAAATGTGTACTTACCATCATCGCAAGCAATTATTTTTGTAGAAGAGAAATCCAAATATATTCCATAGTCATTTATTGAGCAAGAAAACTTCACTCACACGCAAGAAATATATATTTACAAGATTCCTAAAGGGTTGTTATTGCACATAAGATCTATTTTACCATATCAGGACCATAAAACACGGATGACGTCAATATGGAGAATGTGGAATCATCTTTTCCTTTAAAAAAAATTGAAACAGTAAATCAATATTTTTTAACATAATTTGAACGTAGTCATGATGGTGCTTCAAGAGTATGATCGTCAACAAATTCCATAACCCAAGACAAAGATGATCATATGCCTTTGATTCTAAAGGAAAATTTTGACATGTAATAAACCAATAAGGATTGCAAAATAATCAATAAGTCTTTCCAATTTTCTAAATTTGATGGAAAAGAGAATGAAAAATTTATTTTATCTTGGTTGAGCCACTTCAATGATTATTTCGATGAAGAAGCTTTCCTTGAGAAGGATAAAATCAAGTGCACAACTAATTATTTGACAAATAAAGCATTGCTTTGGTGAAACATTCTTCACCATAGCACAAACTGGTCAAAGATGTGGATCAAAATTCAAGAACAAGTTAAAGAATTTTAAATTTTGTATTTGCTTTATCTTTAAGCAAGGTGTAATCGTAAAATTTATCTAGCAAGAAGGTGATAATATGTCTACTTACATGGAAATATTTTAGCAAAAACTTTTGCTGCTACATATGCTTGAGGAAGTTCTCGATAGCATCCTCCAATACGAATACGAAAATGATCTTCAATCTAGCATCCAAGCTAAACTAAATAATCTTAAACCCACTTCCATTTACGAAGTTATTTTCTATGCTTATGATGTCAAGAAAGAATTTCAATCTATTGCCCAAATGCTTGTCGATCAACAAACTTATCTATTCCAGCCTTTCAACATTGTTTGCAATTCGAGGAGACCTTTTGTGCCCTATCATCCTAATTCTTTTTCACCTAACATGTGATCTGACTTCCAACAAAGAAGCAACAATGCACAAAGGTATGCAAATAACAATCCAAACAACAACGTAAAGCCTCAAACTACAAATATTAATATTTAGAATACAAAGGCCAAGTTTACTTATCATCATTATGGAAAACTTGGACATTATTGATAATATTGTTGAGTTTCCAACAACAATCATAACTCGGTCCAATTCACAATATTGAGGAGGTCCCTAACTATGCTCCTGATTGGACTACAAACACATTCTAGCAAGAATCAATGACCGAAGAAAAACTAGATATACATACTTTTGTATATACTTTATTGAAAATGAGTAGTTTTATTAATAATTCGGATGTGATATTTTGCACGAGATGATAGTTCCCATGATTTTATTTTGGAAAAGTTGGTTAGGAGGTTACAACTAGAGAGTAATCCTTCATTGTATAAGGTTAAAACTACATTTCAAGGCATTAGATATAATGGAACATATGAAATAAATGAGTTACAAATTTATATGGAGACACATAAAGAGAAACTTGATTTCCTAGTTATACCTCTTTAATCATCAGATATTATTCTTGGTATGCCTTTCACACATTAATTTAATCTTGACATTGATTATTACACTCACATGATAACTTTTGAATTTTAAAGACAATAATTTATTTAACTAGCGACCCTCGAGATTGAATTGTTCCCTCGATTAGTCACACATAAGCTAAGAGAGCACTTAGAAAACAACACAATGTATGTATGATTTTTGTGATTGAAGCGGAAAATTCTAAGGCTTTTACATTATCACATGCATAGAAAAAGTTTTTAAACTCATATAAACATTGTTTTGTGGATGATTACCCACCTAGGTTGCCATCATCTAGAGGAGAATTAGATCACAAATTTGAACTTTTCCTTATGTTTTTCCATCGCACAAAGCTCCCTGTATGCACAGTCCTTTGCATCAAAAAGAAATCCAAAGACAAAAAAGGGCTTAATTTTTCCTAGTTCTTTTCATTTTGGTGCACATATCTTGTTGGTTGAAAAGAAAAATAAAACATATTGGATGCGTATTGATTATAAAGCTCTAGAAAAAGGCACAATTAAATATTAGTATCCTATTCCAAGTGTTGATTATTTTCTGATAAACTCAGTGGAACCAAAACTTTTAGCAAGATAGATCGTACATCAAGATATCATCAATTTCTTATAGATTCACTTGATGTATTTATAACTACATATATGATACAATTTGGTAACTATGAATTTATTTGTATGCCCTTTGGTCTCATAATGTAGTAGCTACATTTGCACGTATGATGAATAGAAATTTTTTAGATTACCAAGGCATTGTAATTGTTTTCTTTGATAATATACTTGTTTTCACTAAGTCAAAAGAGAAGCATAAGAAGCATCTTCACATCATATTTGATTTACTACATAAAGATCACTTCTATGCGAATTTTGATAAGAGTCCATTCTTTCAAAATCAAATTAAATATTTGAAACACATTGTGTCTATTGAAGGTATCACAGTTGACCCTAAGACAATTCAAACCCATATTCTTACTCTTAAAAGTGTGCATGAAGTTTGATCTTTTTTTGGATCAGCTAGGTTTTATAGAAAAATTTCATTGGTTTCTTTGCCTTTGACTATGCTATTGCAAAAGAATATTGCTTTTCATTAGGGTTATAGTTAATAAAAATCCTTGGACACATTGAAATATCTCTTAACACATGCACCTATTCTCCATTTGCCTGATTTTTCATGGCCTTTCTTTCTTGTAGTCACATTGATACTAGTGATTCAAATATACATGAAGTTTTAATGAAAAATGATAATCTTATCACGTATGAGAGTTATAAAATGAAACCTTTTGGAGAAAAATATAGTATTTATGATAAAGGATTGTTAGTTGTAGTTCATGCTTTGAATATCTAGAAACATTACCTTATGGTATTCGAGGTTCTCATAAAAGCTGATTAACATGCCATAAAGCATTTGTTGAACCAATATTTAATTTTTTACCAATACATTAAATGGGTTTCTTTTATTAAAAATTTGCATCCAATGATTCAATACCATCTAATTCATGTCAAAGTAGTTGCTTAAGTCATAGGCCAATGGAAAATATTGCAACATATCATTTGCTTGGTTTTGGTAAAATTCAAATTGCATGTTAAAATCATGTTTCCAATGTCAAAGTTATTGGTGTTCCCACAATGTTTGTACACCATGACATGAATTAAGTTTATTTTATTCCTTGCAAAATGGCTTTCTCTAACCCATAAGCT
This sequence comes from Lygodium microphyllum, assembly GCF_053477565.2. Classification (NCBI taxonomy): domain Eukaryota; kingdom Viridiplantae; phylum Streptophyta; class Polypodiopsida; order Schizaeales; family Lygodiaceae; genus Lygodium; species Lygodium microphyllum. The sequence continues at coordinate 79,153,557 of NC_141157.1, read as the reverse complement.
GCTAAACTTTTCACACACCATATTTCCTTATTATGGGTTTTCTAAGGTTATATATTCTATGTGATCGTAATGGTCTTTTTTGCAATCATTTTTTGGTAGCTTTATTTAAAAATTTAGGCTCTAAGATATATTTCACCTTAGCTTTCCATCCTAAGAGCAATGGTCAAACTTACACAACCAATAGTATTATTCTTGACCTTCTTAAATCCTACACTATTGATCGACCTAATAATTGGGACCAAAACTTTGCATATCCTCCAATTTACCTACAAAAATACCCCACATTCTACAAACAATAGAGCACCTTTTAAAGTATTCTCTTGGAGAGAGAGAGAGAGAGAGAGAGAGAGAGAGAAACTTATAAATATGTAAGCATATTATGTGGATTTAAAAGAAGGGATTCTTTAAATACTATATTTATTTATTTATTGCATACAAAAGAATGCCATATAAAGGGGTTATTTATATATTAAAAAGAAAAGGGATGTGTCTTATTTTAGAAAAATGCATAAATAAGGGTAATTTTAAATGGGCCTTGAACACATATGATATAGAGGATTCATATATAGTGAACCCCCAAGAGTATTCTATGGAAAGAAATTGCCTATCCATATGATCACCATTACTATTGATATCCCAGCTACTAAAACTTTGGCTAATGACCATAGCAAAATTTTTAAGAAAGTCACCAAAAGGATTCATCAATGCCAATCGAGGTATGTAGCTAACAAGAAGCATTAGGCTTTTAAATTTCAAGAAAATGATTTAGTGTTGAGATTTGAAAAGAGGAGGTTTAAATCCATTGAAAGACATCTAAAAATTATATTAGCACCAATGTATTATGCCCCATTTTGTATTGTTCACAAGATTAATGAGAATGAATTTAGAGTAGGCATTCCTCCTCACTAGAAAATCATAATCCTTTTCACATAGTCTATTAAAATCATTTAAGGGAGACTCTCTCTATTACTCGTGTTGTTGATGCCCTCCTTTGTTAGAGAAAGATATTGAAATTGTAGTATGTGAAGTAATCCTTGACCATAATCAGACCACAACTAGGATTGGAAGTTAGTATCTTAGGTATCTCATCAAGTACAGAAATCATTCTGTGGAAAACTCTCAATGGATTCAAATATTAGTGCTAACTCTAATAAATGCATATCACTTACAATCACATTAAATATCCCATGGGCATACATTTATTGTAGGAAAAATATTATAAAATCATTTTATCATAGTATTTTATCAAACTAAACATGAAAATATATTGATTTGATTTTATATCTAGTGGATTTTCTTTATTTGCCACATGATCTATGACTCGGTGCATGAGAGACACATGTGCAATATTGATGAGATTATGCATGGCAAATAAATGAAAGGATGCTAATGTGTTTTGTGTTGTGTTGAGCATATTATTAGACAAAGTTATGAGAGATTAGTTTTTTGGGATGCATATTTTAATGCATAAAAATTATTTGCTTCATAGTGGGGGAAACTTATTAGAAATTATACGCTATATAGCATTGAAATATCTTTTTAAAAGGGTGCTCATAAGTACAAGTACTTTGTATGCACACATGCATAATTATTTTGGATGTAATTATTTGAAGGGTTAAAATATTATTTTTGAATGTAAAGCTATTTAGAATCAGGTATATTAAATTTATTTTCCCAAAAGCAAGTCATGGAAAAAAAAGTACAAAAACACAAAAGTATAACTTTATTGTACTTTGAGCACAAAAGCTTAATTCAAATCCGTTCTTGCATGGATGGAGAAGATGCTCATTCATGCATAGGGGGAGCTTGTACCCAATCTTGTACCGTGCAAGTTTTTGTGAAATTCTCTTCTATCTTGCAATTTATTTAATTTCTATTTTATTTCAAAATTTTCCTATTATATGATGAAGGTTAGCAATATCCAAAGAGCTAAATACCGTCTGTCAAAAGTTGCTCACAAACTCAATATGTCGATCATACACTATGACTTATGGTAACCTATGCAATTTAAATGCATGCTCGTAAAAATTGGCCACTTGAGATTGTGTCTATTGAATCTTTGTGGGAATGAAGTGGGCTAATTTGGTGAGTCTATTTGCCACCATATATATGTTGTTCCATCCTTGTTGTGGGTAAGCTAGTGATAAAGTCCATAGTAATATGCATCCATTTCTCCTCAAGGATAGGTAAGGGTTGCAAAAAACCACTTGGCTTACGAGTTCTATCATTTTTTAGTTGGCATTGATGAACACAACAAGTGACAAAGTCTTTGACATCCCTTCATAGGCCCCTTCTAGTAAAAGCTCTTGGAAATTTTATCATAGGTCTTGAAAACACCTAAGTGACTAGTAGCAGGGCCAGAATGCATCTCTTTCATGATCTTTCATGTGAAATTAGAGGTATGGGGGATGGCAATCTTACCATGAGACCATATATGGCCAGTATTAAGTTAATATTAGGAGTTCTCTTCCATTAACCACCCATGCTGTAATTTCTAAAATATGTTGCTAAATTCTTCATTCAACAACAACAAATAGGCCTCTTGGAGCTCCTCAATCCAATTAATATGTAGCTCTAATATAGATGATACTCTACATGCCCACATCCATGACAGTAAATTAGCCACTGCATTATTTTTACCCCTACATGAGTGAAATCAAAATCATAATTTTGCAAGGTTGCCACCCATCTCCATTTCTTAGGAGTCAAAGTAGATAAAGTCAAGAAGTACTTGAGGACTTTACGGTCACTCTTTACTCTAAACTGGTTGATATACATTCATTTGCATTTCCTTTTCATCAAGCTTGGACTCTCAAATGCAATTACACCATGTTCCTATAATAAAACAATAGGTATATCCCTCCCACTGGTATCACACTAGATGATAAACTCCTTGGAGAAGTCAAGGCATACTAGGAAGATGGCTGAAGTGAGCAATTCCTTCATTTGATTAAAGCTAAGATCAGCTATGGCATTAAAAAGAATTCTTTATTTAATCTATTTGTCAAGGATATTGCAATAGTCACATAATACTTGATGAATCTTTAATAAAACAATGAAAGACCAAGAAATCCATGAAGGAAAGTGGTGTTTGAGGGCATTGGCCAATCCTTTACACATTGTATCTTTTTGTGGTAAGCTTGCATCCCATTTTCACTCACAATATTGTGGTCTAAGTACTCCACTACTATTTACATGAATACACATTTCCTCTCCTTAGTAAATGATCTATGCTCTCTCAATATGCCAAATACCCTTCTGACATGTGACATGTGCTCTTGCAATGACTTGCTATAAATAAGGATATAATCAAAGAATATGAGTATAAAATTGAAAATAAAAGGGTATAAATCTTATTCATGAGGCTATGAAAAGTGGTTGGGGCATTCATAAATCCAAATGGCATCATAGGCAAATGATAAAGCCCTTGATTAGTCTTGAATGTTGTCTTTATTTGATCACCCTCTCTCATGGAGATTTGATGAAAGCTATGGATCTAAGATCTATCTTAGTAAAATACTTTGCCCCTTTCAGATAATCAAGCAAGTCATCAATCCTGGGGATGCAATATCTATTAGTGTCCATGCATCCATAGATATGGAACAAATGGAAATGGCAGCATGTGAAGGTATAGTAGAAGTAATCCCACCATGATTACAAGGCAAACATCCACTTGGGTCAAAAGGGATGGGTCATAGAATTTATCTTGCTCAAGATCCTTCTCATACTCATCATTTTCAAATGTATCATGGCATTGATAACACTTTTTTCCAGTTGTCCACGATATACATGCTTTGAATCTTAAACTTAGTTGTCTTATAAGGGCATTTAGAAGCATAGTCTGATGTATACTTGTCCCCACACTAGAAACATAGGTGCATTTCCTTTCTTTCCTTAACTACATCAATTAAGATAAACTTTTGATCACTTTATCCACCTTGGGTTGAGGCATTTCTTAACCTTTTTTCAACATGCTTACTTTCTCCCTTGTGTTAAATGTTGTCCCAAAATTGATTCTTCTCTTTTAGCATTAAAAGTGGGGTAAGTAGGGATTTTTGGGATGGGTACATTACTTCCTTTATAAAGCCCTCCATATTGGCTCTACCTTATGGGATCTCTTTGCTATCTAAAATCCTGCTACAAATTATCATTATTGTGGTACTTATGTGCATATCTTTTAGCCAACTCTATCCCATCAAACAAGGTGGAGGGTTTTTGAGCCATTATATAAGCAAAGAGAGACTTGGTTTCAACCCCTAAATATCCTTATGTAACTTTGTATCATCACTAATTCTTTCAATATACACTATCGAGTCTATAAACTAATTTGTGTACTCCCTCATTGTGAGGTTATCTTGATCAAGTTGGTATCATCTTCTAAACAAGCATTCTTTTTCCACTCAAGATACAAATACTTGTACCATTTGCATTTTAAAGTCCTTCCAATCAATGAATTGTTTTTTATCCTATTTAACACCACCATACATGAGAAAACCCCTCTAAATGAAGAGAAAAAAATAAAATTTTCTAATCATTGGAGCGTGAGTAAATATTAAAATAAGATTCTAGAGATCAATTCTTCTAAGTTAAATGGGGATGATGATTATCCATTGCACTTGGTGAGAATGATCTTATCAAAAGCTCCCTTTCATTTGGGCCTTGTTGCTCATTAAATCCTTGCTAGCCACAAACAACATACTAATTAATGCCTTGCCAGCCACCATGATTTGAAAGCTTTTTAGAGTAAGTGGGAGGGATCTTGCCAATGACTGGCTATTGTCTCACTAGGGAGCTTTCTGCATCTACAACAACAAGAGAGCTCAAAATAGGCTATTTATTTTTGGCCGAGGGCTCACTAACTTCATAGGTGCTAAATGAGATACTCGTGGCCCCAATAACACCCTTTTGGCTGTTGAGTGTTGAAATGACCTGTTTTTCGGCTGATTTTTGTTGTTTTTGAGAGCTGAATGGTTGATTTTATGAGATGATTGATTGGTTTGGAAGTGGTTTGAGAGTGTTTTGGATGATATTGATTATGTTTTGGAAGTTCATGATGTTTATTAGTAGAGTTATGAAGTTCTGTGAGGTTCTGATAGGTTCTGATTGGTTCTGTATACCTTCTGTAGAGCTTCTATTTTGTTCTGTTTTGTTCTGTTTTCTCTCTAAAAGGAGGGATGGATTGATTATTGATGAAGATTGAGATATTGTGAAAGCTTATTGAATAGTTTTTTAGAGTTTGGAATGGTTTGAGTATGAGTTATGAGGTTTTGATGACCTTCTGTAACCTTCTGTAGGTCTTCTGTAGAGCTTCTATCTCTGTTCTGTCTCTGCTCTGTAACTGTTCTGTAGCTGTTCTGGTACTGTACTATGACTGTTCTGTATGCTTCTGTATGCATTCTGTTGGATGAGAGTGTAGCTTGGGAAAGTTTTCTAACCTTGGAAAGAGGTGAATACAAGTGAAAAAGAGCTAAAAGAAGTGAAAAAAGTAGCTACTGAAGACTCAAGTAAAGACTAAAGTGAAGTGACAGTAGTGAGCTATGAAAGGACACTGTAGTGGTTCTGGTGACTCTTCATATCAGACATACCTCTTGGGATGGGTATCCACGACCTAAGAAGGATTATTGAGAGTGATTATGAGAGATTGTAGTGAGAAGATGATGTATTATTGATGGAGAGAGAGAGAGAGAGAGAGAGAGAGTCAGAGATAGCCAATTCTATTAAAACAGAGTGATTGTATGTGAGAGATTGAGAGAGAAGACTATGAAGATATTGAAGATGAATACTATGTGATGTATTTCCATTCAAATATGGTGTATTCCTTTGCTTTCTTTGTTATATTGATGGATTTTGTGAAGATATTGAAGAATATGGTTGATTCTATCAAATCCGTGGGAGATCTACATGATGCTGCATGAAGATTTGTTGTGCTTGGTGTTCTTTTCTTCATTGTGATCATATAAAACCTAATAAACAAGCTTGTTGATGTTACAAGATAGATTTTCTTGCAAGAGAATTCCCTTTTCCTTGGTGTTCCTCTTGGGGCTCCATATTTTTGGTGCGCAGCCGGGAAAACTTGCCATCAACAAGCACCAGAAGAGGCTGAAAATGAAGGAATTGGCATTGCGAAGAAGATAAGAATTCAATGGATGTTTGTAAAGTTCCTTCTTTCACTGAAGAGTTGGAATTTCTCATAATCAAAGCCATTTTCCACAAGAAGTTCATCCCACAATGGCGGAAACACATCACCATCATGATGCATGCTCTATGTAGTGGATAGTTTCCTCTTCCTGATGAAGCAGCAGAAACTTGCATCTTGGTGGCAAACTGTTTGGGAATAAACTGAAGAGTAGAAAGAGAGAGAATGAACATACATGGAAGATTTGGCATTCATTGAGAAGTTTCCAGACATCATCAAGTGGGAGATTGTGAAGAAGCTTCAAGAGTCTTGGTCTATGGAGGTTCATAAAGACAAGAAGGGAAAGAGTTGGAATTTGTTCGTGGATGCTCAACAGCAAGATACATGGGATTCTTGGTGCACTGATAATCTTCTATTTGTTCAATTAGCAACCCACTGAAAGTTGGTAGACAGAGTGTTCTTTACAACATACACTGTTGAAACCATTAGAAGCTGGCATTACTATGATGATGGCACCACCACAATGCTTAGACGTATGCATTTTGACACCTTCAGAACCGAATACCTTCCTCTGTGCAGTGGCATGAAAGCAAAATTCAAAGACGTTGAGAAGGAAGAAGTAGAAGAAATGTTGGCAAGAGAGTCCTCCAGAGACTGAGGCCTTCTGTTAACCCTCTGTGGAACACTAACAACATAATGGAGCCAACCCCTTGATGAATGACGCAATAAAGAGGCAAGCGTTAGAACGAGTCTAGAGGTACGTGAGAAGAGAGAAAGCAAAAATCAGAGCCGAGAACGAGCTCGCAGCAGAAGCCGCCTTTGACGCCCTTGCGGAACTCTTTACAGAAGTCCCAATGGCACATCAAGCCCTTCCTCCTCCTACTAGAGTTCCACTTCCAAGCCAGATCCGTCCTGGAAATATTGATGACAGGCCAGCAAATGTAGTTCCATTGCCAGTTTTTAAGGGAGAGTACAATGAAGACCCCGATCTTCATGTAGCAGAGTTTATGGTAGCATGTGTGGCTAACAATGCCAGAACCCTTGAGCATTGGTTAGCAATATTCCCCGCCACTTTCAAGGGCGCGGCATTTAAGTGGTATGAGAGACAAGCAGCAGGAACTTTTGGCACATGGGACGACCTGAAGTTGGCCTTCCTCACTAAATTCAGGCGTGAAGGTTTTGAAGAGCAGATGCAAGAGAAATTTATGAACCTAAGTCAGTCCTCTGGAGAAAGAGTAGAAGCTTATGTCTCAGGAATGGAATCCATCTTGAAGAGATGGACTAACCATAATCTAGATGATGGCATTCAGAAGGGGGTGTTTCTCAGAGGATTACAACCAGAAGTCCGTAAGTTTGTGGAGCTGCAAAGACCAGCCACCCTGCAAGCTGCAACAGAAGGTGCAAGACTGTATGATGAAGTGGAAGCTAGATTGGCGATGAATCCAGGAAGAGGAGTCCTACCTTCTCTGATGCCAGGAATGATGTACCCACCAAATGCAGTCCCAGGGACAGTCCCCTACCCCTACCAACAAATGCCCCCAGTATCACAGTACAGTGCACCAAATCCACAGTGGCCACAATCAATGCCTCAAATGATGGTTCAACCACAACAACAATGGTCCCAACCAATTTCCCCAATGCCACATCAGCAGCAACAGTGGAACCCTACCAACTGGAGCCAATAGCCAACAGTTCAAACAGGAGCTCTGAATCAGAATCAGAACAGAGACCCCTCTGCACTAGCCCAACCTGTTTATGTAGTGATTACAGAGACTCCTCAAAACCCTACTTCCAGTACCTCAGGAGGAGAAAGCTTGAAGGATTATTTATCCAACTCAATTGCAAATATCAAAAAGGAGTTGATGGATGTGATTACAGAGCAGCTAGAGACGCTGAAAGTGAATACTACTAGCATATCCAACATTGCAGGAGCAAGAAGAGATGTGACGCGGTCAAATACTTGGTGTGGTAAGTGTCATCAAGAAGGCCATTTAGCCACTGAATGTACACGAAAACCAACCATCCCTGGAGCTTTCTGTTCCTACTGTTTACGGAAGAACCATACAGAGGATATTTGCTCTCTAAAGGAGATGCATGATAGGCGAAGGAAGAAGATGCAAGATTCAATTTACTGGAATCCAAAATGACAACACATGATATTGGACCCAAGCCTAGGGAGTTTGGTCCTAATTTCGGTCCAAGAAGATTTCCCTCTCAAAGTTACAGAGGAAGACAATCTGGCGGTGGTCAGAGATCAGAAGTAGAGTGTTACAGATGCGGAGAAAAGGGACATATTTCACCAAATTGTCCAAATCCCAGAAGTTCAGTGGATTACAAGCCCTTATGCAATCGATGCAAAGGAGAAGGCCACACTGCAAAAGACTGTCCAAGCCCAGCCCCAGTGAAAAACTATGCTACTGATAATCCGGTCAAGGCCCAAGAGCCTACTTCCAATTTAGTGGAATTGGAAGTTGCTGCCATCACGCGCGCAAAGAAGAAGGAACCACCTATCCAAAAAGAAAATAATCCTCCTGCCAGAACAGTGAAGTTCAATCTTCCACCAGAAGAACAGAATAGAACAGAGCCTGACAGTGCCATACAGAGCACCACAGTGCCACAGAGAATCATAGAGACAGTTCCAAAGACAGGACCAGAGGTCCAGGAGATCGAAGAGGAGGAAGTGCCACAAGTGGCAGAAGAAGTCCCCATGATGCCTCTGATGGAAGAAAGAAGGAAAATGAAAATGGGTATTGCCCCATTCCCTAACCGGTTAGAGAAGCCAGTGGATCCTATTAAGGAATACGATCTGGTCAGAGATCTAGATACCTTTAAACCAAACCTCACATTCCGACAATTATTGATGTTGTCTCCCAGTTGCCGAAAAAAGTTCAAAAGTATACTAACAAGAAGACGTGGCTTAAGGATTGCTCCCTCAACAGCAATAAAGTCCAACAAAGCTCCAGAGCCTGTCAAAGAAGTGGACGTGGCTAACGCCTTCCTAGATCCGAGTACCCCAGAGACTGGCATGTGGATTGAAGGCTGCTTCATTACAAATGCACTGATTGATGGTGGCTCATCAGTGAACATTATGACGGATGTGACAATGAAGGATCTAGGCCTACAAGGTGTGCAACCCACCCAATGGCTCATCAGACTGGCAGATCAGAGCAGAATCAAGCCTTTGGGTATTCTCCCATATGTGAAGACTACAGTGGTTGGAAAAGATTATTGGCTAACCTATCTGGTAGTGAATCCAAACTCTTATGGTACATCCTACCCTCTGTTACTGGGCAGATCATGGCTTTTTGAAGCTAAAGCAAGGACGGATTGGTTCAAAGGAACCTTGACCTTGGGTAGAGGACCCAATAAAGTGGTGCTGAAGCTATATGGTGCTCAAAAGGACATGGATCCACCTCCTTGGAATTATCTTCTGACTCCCCTAATGAGGCTACAGATGGAACATCAATAGACGAAGATGTTGTCAAACAGATCCTTCCCAAGAAAACAGTGGCACATTCCTTAACAGTGGATACTGTAAGCCAACTCCCAAAAGATGCAAAGCCATTGTTAATGGGTGAATACTTCCTGCCTGAACCAGGAATGATTTCAGAAATCACTTCTGACAGTGAGATAGAAGCATGGATGTATTGCTCTCCCTGTTACATGGCCATAGCAGAGCCAGAGATAGAGGCAGAAGATGAAACAGAGAACCTGTTCTTTTCTTACAGAGCTCCTACAGAGACAGAGACAGAAGAGGATGGAGAGGATATGGAAGAAGAAGGTTATGAAAGTGAGCCAGAAGAATCTATCCCACCTGAAGAGGATATATATGAAGAAGAAGTTCCAGAAGTATCAGAAGCAGACGAGCTCATGCTATGGGACAGAATGGCGATGGTACCATTTGGTTTGGTAAATGGATCTTCTCATATGCAAAATCTTTATAAGAAATGGATTAAGAAGAACAAGCTGTCTTTCAGAAGTGGCTCTTGCCGTCCTCACCCACCCTTGCCAAAGAAAGATGATAATGATGCACCGTGCCAACAAGCACCAGTCTCACAAACCCAACAGGCATCAGAGGGTCCCTGTTATGTGACGTTCCTGGACGTGTCATCAGAAGATGAGTTTTCAAGCCAAGAGGTAACTAATCTTGAAACCCAACCCGAAATGGCTCTAATCCCATTTCAACATCTCAAGGAGCAACCTAAGTCTCTACCAAAAGAAGAAGTTGGTTCTAGTGGGATATCAGAAGAGGACACCACTCCCTTGAAGTAGTTGAATTTGTACCCAGAAGCAGTCCGCGGGACCTTCATCCGTGAAGTAGAAGGTGAAAGGCAGTTAACTTTTGTGGATGCAGATGGCACTGAACGCCACTTGAAGGTGGGAGAGGAGTTGTCAACCTTGTACAACTTGTTGAAAGAGAATTTGGACGTGTTTGCATGGTCCTACAAAGACCTAAAGGGGATTGATCCCACAATATGTCAGCATCATATTGACTTGGAGCCTGATGCCAAGCCAGTACGGCAACGACAGAGGCGAATGAACCCGAATTATTCCACATTGGTGAAAGCAGAGCTGCTGAAGCTTCTGGAAGCCGAGTTCATCTATCCAGTGGCAAATAGTGAATGGGTTTCACCCATCATGGTGGTACCCAAGAAGAATGGCAAGCTTCGTATATGTGTGGGTTTCCGCAAGTTGAATTCCAAGACGAAGAAGGATCATTTTCCGATTCCTTTCACAGAACAACTGTTGGACACAGTGGCAGGACATGAGCTTTATTCCCTTCTGGATGGATTCAGTGGATACAACCAAGTGCAAATCACAGAAGAAGATCAATCCAAAACAACCTTCACCACAGAATGGGGGACCTATGCTTACCGAGTGATGCCGTTTGGGCTCTGCAATGCCCCTGCTACTTTCCAGCGAGTCATGATAGCCGCATTCCAAAATCATCTGCACGACTTTATTGAGGTATATTTGGATGACTTCTGTGTCTATAGTTTGACCCGGGAACACTAGGGACACCTGGAACAATGCTTTGATCGATATCGGGAGTATGGGATTTCCCTCAACCCCGACAAATGCATCTTTAGGGTCTCTTCTGAAGTTTTGTTGGGCCACATTGTCTCTGCACAAGGGATATCAACAGACCCTACAAAGATCGAAAGGATCGTAGCTCTGACAGCACCCACCAACCTCAAACAGTTGAGGGGATTCCTAGGCCATGTGGGTTACTACAGAAGGTTCATAGCCCATTTTGCAACAAAGGAAACCTCCTTGCACAAGCTTCTGAGGAAAGAAGCAGAGTTTGTTTGGATGGAAGAATGTGACAAATCCTTCACCACTCTGAAGCAATGTCTGATTGAGGCACCCATTCTGCAACCTCCTGATTGGACGAAGGAGTTCCATGTACACACTGATGCATCAATTGAAGGCTTAGGCGCAGTTCTATGCCAGAAGGGCTCCTCGAGGCTGGATCAACCCATCTATTACGCAAGTTGAAAAGTCACTGATAGGGAAGGGAACTACACAGTGACAGAGCTGGAGTGCTTGGCAATGGTGTTTGCCCTAGAGAAGTTCCACCACTACCTCCTGTCCACCCACTTTAAATTTTATGTGGATCATGAGGCCCTGTCCTTCCTGATGAACAAAGCAGACGTGAAAGGACGAATGATGAGATGGCTCCTTCTATTTCAGGAGTTTGACTTTGAGGTAATTACCAAACCTGGTCGTTTCCATGTTTTGGCTGATCATCTATCGCGTATCCCACATATTGCAGACGAGGAGCAGGATGATCGAGACCTACCTGATGTTTCCCTATTCCTAGTAGAAACTGTAACTCCCTAGTATGCAGACATTGCCAATCTGCTGGCAACCCAATAGTACCCTCCTGGCATTTCTAGTCGGGAAAGGAAGAAGCTTATATTAGAATCAGCCCCCTACACCCTGCTAGGCGGTGCACTGTACAAGAAAGGCAAAGATGAAGTGCTCATAAGATGTGTTGTAGGAGATGAGATTGGGATTGTTTTAAAGGCTTGCCATGACGAGCCATGTGGAGGCCACTTTGCAGAAGAAGCCACAGCCAGGAAGGCTCTGCTAGCAGGATATTGGTGGCCGACCCTCCACAAGGATGCCTATGATTACTGTAAAAGATGTGATGCTTGTCAGAGGATGGGGAAACCCACGAAGACAAGTGCCATGCCACTGCAACCTATCCTTTCATTGAAGCCGTTTGAGAAGTGGGGAATCGACTTCGTAGGTCCAATCAATCCTCCCACCAGAAGGAAACAAAACAGATACATCCTCGTATGTACGGATTATGTCACAAAGTGGTGTGAAGCTAAAGCCCTCAAGCGGGACGATGGTAACAGCATGACCCTGTTCATGTACGAGAATATCATCACCCATTTTGGCAGTCCCCTAGATCTGGTAAGTGACAGAGGCACTCATTTCATTAATAAAGTCATGGAAGAGTTGAGAGAGCTATATAAGATCTGCCATCGCAAGTCCACTCCTTACTACCCCTGAGCCAACGGCCAAGTCGAAGTCACCAATTGCATCCTCTGCTCAATCCTGACAAGAACAATTGCCGCACATCGTCATGATTGGGACGATCGACTTACAGAGGCCCTCTGGGCGTACAGAACCTCCCATAAAGCAGCAACAGGACAGACACCCTTCCAGCTGGTGTATGGTACAGAAGCTGTTTTCCCTGTTGAACTGGAATTACCCTCTTTGAGAGTGGCTATCAAAGAGCGTTTGGGGGACGATGGTTCACTACAACGCCGTCTCTTGCACCTAGAATGTTAGGACGAAACTCGTAGGATGGCTCTACAGTGCATGGAAGCCATGCAAGCTCGACGCAAGGCTTACCATGACAGCTTCATCAAGCACAAGGAGTTCAAAGAAGGTGATTTGGTCCTAGCCTATTATTCACGATTTGGCAAGTTTTCTGGCAAGCTTCAACAGCGGTGGATGGGCCCATATAAGGTACTGGCCGTCAACCCTAATGGCTCTGTCCAAGTGTGCAGACCGTTGATGCCTCTGATGATCCCTTCCTGATCAATGGATATTGCCTGAAGAAGTACTTCCCTCCTTGGGGATCTTGACAATCATGGTCACCTGATCCTTTCCCTCGTTAGCGTGGCACTATCACTCTTATGATGCTACTTCTGATAGCCGTTCTTCAACCATTCCTGATGAAGTGGACACAACCCTCTGTCCCCTTAGCCCCATCTTCCAGCCGTGATCTCTTATTCTCTATTTTCCACCAGCGACAGTGGCGAGGTGGGTTCTGACAAGTGGCATTTCTACCATTCCCTTGCTTAATTCGAAAGAAAATAAAAATAAAAATATACATATCGGTCATGGGAGAAAAGGACTTAGGTCCCTGTCATGCCGACCTATTCTTCGAGAAAAGGTGGAGACACCCTCGGGAATAGGGGAAAAAAAAAAGAACAAAAAATAAGATAAGAAAAAACAAAAATATTATGGGAGAAAAGGAAGCAATTCCCTGTCATAACAGGCCTCGTTCCAAGAAAAGGTGGCAAACACCCTTGGGCGAGAAGCTAGCTGTGGAAAAGATGGCAACACCCAGCAGTCCAGACAGTGGATTCATCAATTGAAATCCCCAGGATCCCGTTCCGAAGCTGCCTCCCTTGGTACGCTATGTCCTGGGTCTCTCTGCAGAGTGTCTAACTGTCCTCTAGCAGACGACATGTCCTATCCAACACAACATTCGATTTGATGGCTACCTCCCTGGGTACGCCTCTTCAACAACCGACGACGCGATCTTCATCGACAAACAATCGAGTGATGTGAGCTTTCATCCTAACCAGATGGGGTTGTGAGTATGGTTGCGCTCTGTATCTATCAACAGAGCGTGGGGCGAGTGACCAGTCTTTTCCCTTCAAATCAAATGAGAGGTGAGGAGTATGAATGAAGTGTTGCACGCACGGGATGGGCCTCTCAATGCACAAAGCACGATCTATTTCTGTGCACTACACTATAAGGCTCCCTGGCCTTTCTTCTCGCACTGTATGCCAGCACAGGGCGGGATGCACAGTTGCACCATCGAATGCGCACAAGGCATACAACCTTTGCACAAGTGACCATGAGGATTACATCAATGGGTTTCAGGAAAGGGCTGCCCTCCTGTATCTATCAATAGAGAGTGAGACAGAGGGTGGGTTAAGTGTGACTGGAGTTTCTTCAATCATTTACCGAGAGGTGAGATTGAGGGACGTTACGACACTTGGAGTCAGGTATGTTTCCGTTTTCCTATGCACCCACGGGATGGGTCTCTGCCGTCATCACAAGACACGTCACCCTGTTCTGTACACTGCACTGTAAGGCTCCCTTGCCTTCCTCCTTGCACTCATGCCAGCCGGGTTGGACGCACTAATGCACCCTCAACTATGCACCCTGACATACTCCCTCTGCACCATCCCCCTTGTCGATTTCTAAACCGGGTACGAGATATGGGTTTCAATCATTATTCCTCAAGTGATATTAGTCCTAGGGTGAGTGACAGTTCTTTCATTCCATTTGAGTGCTATGAGTTGAGTGCAATATTCCTCATCATCGATGAATTTCCTGCGATTCTTTCAACCAGCTACCTCCCTGGGTGCTGTTGTGTGGTCCTTGCCATGACGGATGTGTGTCGAGAAGATGCCTTGGTACCTCCTGCAGTCGACAACGACAGTGGAAGTGCCATCGACAATCAACCTTGATTCTTACCAATATGGGCCAAGTTTTTCTAACCCTACCACTTTTGTTTCTCAGTGACGTTCATGTTTTAAGTGCGGGGACGTTAGTGGATGGTCTGTTGAGTGGTCCTAGGTCCCTGTTGCTCGGTTCACCCTATCTGTTAAGGTTTTAAGTGTGGGGACACGTCCCTGCGCGTCTACATTTCCTACCCTTCTGCATATGCCTTCACCTGCTAATGACTCTATGCTATGACTTACTTTTACCCTGATGGGGTCCCTTCCCACCCATCCGTCTATGTTCCACCCACCCTTGGGGCTGTTCCCTTGCAGTTTTTCTTCATTCCCTGATTTTGCGGTCCTGCCCTGTGAATGCATCCTACGTTCACCGAAGTCAACACCCAACCTTATAGCCCTCTTCCTCCCTTTGAATTGACCATTTTTCCTTTTTACCTACCCCTGTTCCGATGCACGATTTTCGAGTTATTAATTTTTGAAGCATTTTGCGCAAATTGGCCGGTTTTCCATGTGAACATGCTTTGCTTGCTTCGGAACCATGATCTGATGTGATAGCCCTGACAACAACTTTTCCCTTGACATTTTTCCTTTTTACTCCGTATCATTTTAATGCACGGTTTGTCCAATATTAATTTTCCGGTTTTTCGAGACTTTTTCGTGCGTCTTTTTGACATTTTTCCATATGAACCTACCATGTTTACATCGGAATTCCAATTTGATTTAACAACCGTGTCCCCTGCGCCTTCCCCCCACATTTTTCCTTTTTCCTCCACCCTCTTTCGACTTTTGGATTTATTATTATTAAATTTTAAATGTGTTTTTGGGTGTATTTTTGGTATTTTTCGCATGTGAACCCCTCCTACTTCAACCGGAACTGTGTTTTAACGTGACAACCCTGTACCCCCCCTTCCTGCGGACATTTTTCCTTTTTAGTGCATGACGTTCCGGCAAGCGGTTCGTCCAATATTAATTTCTGATTCTATTTTTGGGTTTTTTTTGGGTTTTTTCCACGTGAACGCGTCTTATCTCCGTCGGAATTATGTTTTGACATGATAGGATTGTTGGGCACGTCTTTTTGCTCATTTTTCCTTTTTCTTGTACCTCGTTTCGATGCACAGATCTTTTGATATTAATTTTTAATTGCATTTTTTGCTCCGTTTTTTACGTTTTTTGCACGTGAACACCCTGTCTTTCCCCCGGAACTCCCGTTGCACATTTTCCCTGTCTTTCCCCTACCGTCCTGCCCTCTAACGCGTCGCCTTGTGGCCGTTGACCTCCCTCTTCTCCCCTCTGCCACGTGCCACCTACACCCTAACACACCCCCCTTATCCCATCTTAGTCCCCCTTCCCCCCCATTCCCCACCCACCCTACCCCAACCCCCACCAAAGCACACCATACCCCACCTACCCCCATCTAAGCCCCTCTTCCCCCACCACAAACACAAACCCTACCTAACCCCCCCTGCCACACACAAAACCCCTACCTAAACCCCCCTTCCCCCCCACCATTACACACCCTTCCCCCACCTAAATCCCCCTTCCCACCATTACACACCACCCTACCTCCAAGCCCCCTTTTCCCCTTCCCACCAAACACGCAACCTTACCCCTCCATAAGCCCCCCATCCCGCACACCCGCAGCCATCACCTTAAACCCCCCTACTCCCCTGTAAGCCCCACGTCCTACCCTGCAGACCCGCAGCAGCCAACCCCTCCATAAACCCCCGTCCCACCCGCAGCCCCCCTCGAGACGCAGCCACATGCGCGAGTGTGTGATTGTTCGGTTGTTCGTGATTGATCGTGAGCGTGTGCGGGAGATCGTTAGCCGGTTGCTGACATGCAGCTGCCACGCAGCCTATTTCTGGGTATTTTCCCAGATTTTTAATTCACAAACCCGCAAACCTTTAACAAAACATTGAAAAATTTAAAATATATATTTAAAAATCCTTAAAATTCTGAAAAAAATACAGAACAATCTAGAAAAATTCCTACTAATTTTGCAGCAAATTGCACTATTTTTCTAACCTGCAAATTTCAGAAAAACAATTCAGACCATTTTCAAATTCAATATTCTTTTAAAAATACCCCAAAAATGAAAAAAATCATTAAAAGTGTTAAAAAATTCCAAATTAATTTCCCAAAAATTCCTAAAAATTCCATTAACATTTTTACTTATTGTGGCATATTTTCTAAGTTGAAAAAATACTTCATGCAACACCTAAATTCATCAAAAATAAAAAATAAAAATCCTTTTTCATTCAAACTACTCAACTTGAAAAATCTCGACACAAATCCAAATATTTTTGGATTGAGGAGAGCGTATTCTTTGCATTCACATACACCCACTACCAAGTATTTTTCCTTTTATTTCTTATTTTTTTCCCGCTACCCCGAAACTCACGATTAATTTTTTTAACAAAAAAATGAACCCTAAACACCACCATGGCACGCACGTTCGCGCTAAACACACCATTTGTTTAGTAAAAATAAACTCGTCGTTCACTTAGTACGCGCTAAGTGTGCTAAAGAGGCACTTTAATATTTTTAATTAAAATAAACCAACCGTCACACGAGCACGCGCTGGCAAAAAAGCGCTCCACATTACCTTAAATTTTAATAAATGAACTTGCATTTAGAGACCCAGTCTGGGTATCGAAGTCCGGGATTCGAATTAAAGCACCGCTTTAACCTAATAATTGGTAATTAAAATTTTAAGAAGGAACCACTGTTTTCTTGATAAGGTTTATCACTTAATAAAAATTCACCCATTTCTTAATAATTTATTAAAATGAACCCTTCATTTAAATTAATTTTTCCCTCACTGCACTTATTTCCCCTTTTTAATGAACCCATTTCGTGGGATGGGTATGCGAAGTCTTCGGAGTTCTCTCCATGGTCACACCTTGATTATCAACATTGTGGTCTTGATATGTAAGGGTTGTGGTTATGTTTTAGTTCGATTTCTTTGTTACGGTTAAGGGTACGGTGTGTAGTTTTTTTTCTTTATTGCCTGATACGGGGATTTGGGTGTTTGCATGATGCATAGCATGAAGCTTTCGGTCGCATATGTCTAGAGGTCATGTCGAATTTTTTCTAGGCTGTGGTTTGCTTGGGGATAGTTGGTCGAGTCACGTTTTACCATTTTTGGTTGCTATCTTATCCTTGGTTTTTTGTCTGTTACTTTGCAGGCATTCTCCTTGATTGTCTGTGTTTGTGGTGTGTGTGTAACCATCTGAATGGCGCCTTCTCATGCTCCTCCCCCTATCCAGTATGTCCCACTAGTCAGTAGGGATTACTCTTCCCTACTCACTTTTGAGCCTCTCACGAAGGCGGGACTCACTGCTTTTGTGGCTACCTCCCCGTTGCTTCCAGAGGATCCATCGATGTGTGACGAGTTTCTGGCCTCCTACAGCAAGAAGTCGGGACTGGTCCAGGGTATTTCTATGACTTTGACACTTCGAGGCCTAGGGAAGGCTCTTTCTCTTCCTTCCAAAGGTGAACCCTTTGTTACCACTCGCCAGCTTTTCTCTAACGAAGAGATTTTGAAGCTGTTACAAAAGCAAACAAGGGAAATTTTGGATGTTAAGAAGGTGGTCAACTCTTTAGGAGTTTCCTTTTCCATGATCACTGATCCTGTGTGGAAGTTGGTCTGTCAGTTTTTCCAGGACAAGTTTATGCCTGCAAAAACGCCATCCCATTACTTGTCCAAAGAGCTTTTCACAGCTTCAAGGATGGTGTTGAAAGGAGTAGCTATTGATTGGAGCACTTACCTACTCACTAAGATGGATCAACATTTCGTCAAAGTCACCAGGGGCAATGTTACCAATGTCACCTATGGATCGTACTTGTCTGCCTTCTTGACCTACTCAGGTTTACAGAAGAATGTGCCTCCACCTCCTCCATCTGATCTAGTCCCTCTTCCTCCTCCACTTTCAGATGAGTCAGAACCAATTGATATAGAGGATTATGATTCTCCACCTCCCCTGGTCATACAGCGCAAATGCTTGAAGCGGGTAGCAGATAAAGCTCCTTCAGTTCTTCCTTCAGTGCCCATTCCTGCTACCTCTGGCAGTGATCTCCCTGGTTATCTCACATGTAATAACCTGTTCAGAGCACATCGAAAAGGTTCGTTGGATATATCAATCCCATCACTGAACAGTCTAGTCTCGGGAGATGCAATTCCTTTCCACTGTAAGGACATTCAGAGTTCCATTGAATTGTCAGTGCAGCCTGTGTTCAACAGCTATATGCTTTCTTTTATGAAGAGTTGATGTAGTCTAAGGACCAGTTGCATAAAGCAACATCCGAGTTAGCCTCTGCTAAGGATACACTAGCAGATTTTTTTAAGCAGATGGAGCAACAAACCCACCTGGTTGCAACCCAAAGAGATGAGATATCTTCTTTGAAGATTCAGTTTAACAGAGGCTCAATCAGAGGTTACTAGCCTTTCAGAGGAGAAGGAGAGGATGTCCAACGAAGCGCAGGAGTTCCAAACTCTTTTAGATGTCAAACTTTCAGCCCTAAAGACTGCTAATGACACCGTGGAATCACAAGCCTCCCAAATCAAGCAGTTGCAAGATCAACTGGCAAAGTCACGGTCTGTTCCTCCAAGCCCTAATGTTCCCTTGATCCCTTCTCTCTCACAGCAGGACTTGGCTGCTCTTTAGAGATAGGCTACCTTGTGTCCTCTCTTCCAAGATAAAGTGGAAAGATTGCAGTCTAGAATAGACTTGTTATGGTCTACATTTGAGCAGTTTCAGGAATATGTTCCACCAGACCATTCTTTCTTTGTCCACTATCAATTACAGAAGTTGGCCTTCTACATGAAGCTTTCCACGATGGATTTACCTCTTCCAGAGGATGGATGGAGTGAGGCTTGGTCTGCTGAGTTGCTGACAGAGGTAGTAAGGATGGTGTTTGAAGATTCTGTCATGACTGATACCATGTTGATGTCATATATGTATCTACGAGGAGACTTGTTGATTCCAGATGAAGTGGATATGGCTTCGTATGTGGGAGACGTGGTTTTACAAGCTGTTTTGTATGTCAACCATTTGGAGTTGCGAATAGATGACATGTTTCAGAGTTACTCCTCCAAAGTGGCTACTTGCCCTGATAATTCCTGGCATAGCATGATTGATTCTGTGGTCCTAAATCAAAGATAGAACACAGCCCCTACCTATGCGCCCAGAGCACTAATCAACTGAGGGTGGATCTCTTAGCTTATCTTTCCAAACATAATCCGTTTGATTCTACCTTTTTTGATGCCTATCATCGACGATCTATCTTAGGACCTTCTGTTCCTACCCTCCTGTATTACCAAAAAATGGCTCACCGACATGATATATATCTTTCCCTCTGTCAATCCAATTCCACAACTATCTTACCCCTTCTTTTTCAACCTCAATCTTTTCCTCAAATTCCCATTTTTACATACTGTTCTTTTATTGAGGATAGAGTTTTTTCCCCTTCTCCACCATGTCCTTCTCCATCCTTTCATGTACCTTCTATCTTTTCTATTTATCAGTTAACACCCTTTCTAAGTGATTCCCTACAATTTTCAGCCACTCCTTCTTTAAATTATTCTTCATTTTATGATTTTGCCTATCCCTCTCTTCATCCACTTTTCCTTATTCCACTTCCCTCTCCTACCACTTCTATATCTCAACTACCTCAGTTGGTTAGTGACTATGACGGGTTTGATCATCAGATTTCCAGAAGAAGGGGATGGAGCTCGAATGATTCCCTTACCAGACCTCAGATAAACTGGCCAGTAATTCCAGGAGAATGGACAGCTGCCAGTCAAGCATACCAGAACTATATTCATTTTGCTCAGCAGTATTCACAGTCTGCAGATCCTTCAGTGAGATTAACTACTCATTTTGCTTAGTACCTGGCATATATGCATAGGCATTCTCATAATGATTCAAAGCCTATTCCAAAGTTGTGCATGAATGTCAATGTGAGCATTGATTCCCAGCAGCTGGATATATTGTACTTTCATGCCCTTTGTTTGCCTAGCAGATACCTTGTCCTGTTGGAAAGGATGTGCTGTTTTCAATTTTTTCAGAATCCTCCCAAAACATTTGTAGATGAATCTTTATCTATGGATCGTTTCCGAAATCACCAATCTTTTAAGAGGGATCATCTTCATTGATACCTTTTCCAATGTATGGTGGATGATTTTTAATGACAAAATCTCTTTTTGGAGGAGTCATTCAGATGGTTGTGTTGTGTGTACTGTTTGTGTTGTGAGTTACTTTATGTAATAAGAACGTGGTGATTGCCTATTGGATTGGCTTTCATGTGAGCTACATTTTGGAGAATTGTGGTGATGGGGTCGTGGTTAGAAAGTTGAAGATGCTGATATGCAGAAGAAGAAGAAGAAAACTCTTGTATCCTTTACAAGTTTGTTGTGATTTTTAGTTTGATAAGAAGTGTTAATGTATAAAGGGTTTTCCTTTTGTTGTATTTTTATATCAGATATAGGTGATAAGTTGGGGTCGTGGTTGGATGGACTGTTTTTGAAGATGTATTGAAGATCAAAGTTGAGCTTTTGAATGAACTTGTATTCCCTTTTTCCTGGGCCGCGAGGACGCTTTCTTATTAAGTGTGGGGATATGTTGAGTGTTGAAATGACCTGTTTTTTGGCTGATTTTTGTTGTTTTTGAGAGTTGAATGGTTGATTTTATGAGATGATTGATTGGTTTGGAAGTGGTTTGATGATTAGTTCTGTATACCTTTTGTATAGCTTCTGTTTTGTTCTGTTTTGTTTTGTTTTCTCTCTGAAAGGAGGGATGGATTGATGATTGATGAAGATTGAGATATTGTGAAAGCTTATTGAATAGTTTTTCAGAGTTTGGAATGGTTTGAGTATGAGTTATGAGGTTTTGATGACCTTCTGTAACCTTCTGTAGGTCTTCTGTAGAGCTTCTGTCTCTGTTCCGTCTCTGCTCTGTAACTGTTCTGTAGCTGTTCTGGTACTGTACTGTGACTATTCTATATGCTTCTGTATATATTCTGTTGGATGAGAGTGTAGCTTGGGAAAGTTTTCTAACCTTGGAAAGAGGTGAATACAAGTGCAAAAGAGCTAAAAAAAGTGAAAAAAGTAGCTGCTGAAGACTCAAGTAAAGGCTAAAGTGAAGTGACAGTAGTAAGCTATGAAAGGACACTGTAGTGGTTCTGGTGACTCTTCATATCAGACATACCTCTTGGGAGGAGTATCCACGACCTAAGAAGGATTATTGAGAGTGATTATGAGAGATTGTAGTGAGAAGATGATGTATTATTGATGGAGAGAGAGAGAGAGAGAGAGAGAGAGAGAGTTAGAGATAGCCAATTCTATTGAAACAGAGTGATTGTATGTGAGAGATTGAGAGAGAAGACTATGAAGATATTGAAGATGAATACTATGTGATGTATTTCCATTCAAAGATGGTGTATTCCTTTGATTTCTATCAAATCCATGGGAGATCTACATGATGTTGCATGAAGATTTGTTGTGCCTGGTGTTCTTTTCTTCATTGTGATCATATAAAACCTAATAAACAAGCTTGTTGATGTTACAAGATAGATTTTCTTGCAAGATAATTCCCTTTTCCTTGGTGTTCCTCTTGGGGCTCCATTGGCCATGTATATTCTCCAATGGGAAATGCCATCTAGCATTAATCTTGGACTCGTTCTCATAAGAGACAATAGGGTGAAGGGAGATTCGGGGGGGAGGAGTAGACAAAAGAGAAGGGGATTAAAGAAATAGGTGGAGCCCCAAGAGGAACACCAAGGAAAAGGGGATTCTACTGCAAGAAAATCTATCTTGTAACATCAACAAGCTTTTATTTCATTCTTTTGATGACCAAAACAAAGAAAACAACAAATCTTCACACAACATCATAGTAGATATCTCCCACGGATTTGATAGAATCAACCATAATCTTCAACTTCTTCATAGAATCCATCAATAAAACAAGGAACATAAAGGAATACACCAATTTTGAATCGAAATCAATCACATAGTATTCATCTTCCATGTCTTCACAGTTTTCTCTCTCAATCTCTCATGTACAGATACACTGTTTTGATAGAATTGGCTATCTTTGGCTCTCTCTCTCTCTCTCTCTCTCTCTCTCTCTCTCAATAGTACATCATCTCCTCACTACAATACTCTAATAATAACTCTCAATAATCCTTCTTAGGTCGTGGATGCACCTCCCAAGAGGTATGTTTGATGTGAAGAGGCACCAGAGCCACTACAATATCTCTTCATAGCTCACTACTGTCATTGTCACTCCAATCTTCTCTTCAATCTTCAGCAGCTGCTTCTTCCATTTGTTTTAGCTCTTTTGAACTTAGATTCATCCTTTCCAAAAGTAAGAAAACTTTTCCAAAGTCACACATACATTTCACAGAACACTTACAAAAGATCTACAGAACAGAAACAGAATAGGAACAGAGCAGATACAGAACAGAGACAAAGCAGAGACAGAGGCTCTACAGAAGGTTTACAAAGGGTTACATAAGGTCATCAGAGAACATCAAATCCTCATAACTCATACTAAAACCATTCCAAACTATCAAAAACTATTCAATAAACTTCCAAAAGATTTCAACCTACTTCAATCATCAATCCATGCTTCATATAGAAGAAAATCAGAACAAAACATAGACTATACAGAAGGTATCAGAACCTCAAAAGAACATCACAAAGCTTCATATTTCTACTAAAAATCATCACGAGCTTCCAAAACATAATCAATATCATCCAAAACACTCTCAAACACTTGTATTAACAACCATACATCACTCTAAATCCATAAAAAATAAACCACTTAGACCTAAAAAACAACAAAAATTAGTAAAAAATTCAGTCTTTTTCCACTCTCAACATATCCCCACACTTAGAAAGGAAGCGTCCTTGCGACCTAAGGAAAAGAAGAATATAAGTTTACTAAAGAGCTCAATTTTGATCTTTACTAAAGGAAAACTTTGTTATTCATTAACACATCTGATAAACAATAAAAAGTCATAAAAATTTTGTATAGGATATAATAGATTCTTCTTCATCATCTCAAACTATCCAACCAGCACCACCACCACTGCAATTCTCCAAAAATGTATATCTCAAAAGCAAATCGAATAGGTAACCACCACGATCTCATCACATAAAATTAACCCACAACACAAACACTAAACACAAAACAACCATATGAATGACACCTCCAAAAAGAGAGATATATATCATTAAGAATCATCCAAAATACATTGCAAAGGCATCAATGAAGAGGATTCCCTTTTGAAGGCTTGATGATTACGAAAACGATCCATGGACAAGGATTCATCCACAAATGTCTTGGGAGAATTTTGAAAGAACTGAAGGCAACACATCCATTCTAGCAAAACAAGGTATCTGCTAGGTAGACAAAGGGCATGAAAATATAGGACATCCAACTGTTGGGAATCATTGTTCACATTGACATTCATACAAAGCTTTGGAATGGCCTTTTGATTGTTATGGGAATGCCTATGAATATATGCTAAGTATCAAGAAAAATGGGCTGTCAATCTCATTGAAGGATCTAGAGATTGTGAATATTGGTGAGAAAAATGGAGGTAATTTTGGTATGCTTGACTAGCAGTTGTCCAGCCCCCTAGAATTAATGGCCAATTAATTTGTGGTCATGTGAGAGAATCAGTTGAGCTCCATCCTCTTCTTCTAAGAATCTGCTGATCAAATCCTTCGTACCCACTAACCAACTGAGGGGGTTGAGAAACAGAAGTAGCAGGAGATGGAAGTGGAATAAGTAAAAGACGATGAAGAGATGGGTAGGCAAAATCATAAAATGAGAAATAAGTTAAAGAAGGAGTGGCTGAAAATTTAAGTGAATCAGTTAGAAAAGGTGTCAATTGATAAGCATGAAAAGTAGAAGGTATATGGATAGATGGAGAAGGGCATGGCGGAGAAGGAGAAAAGACTCGATCTTCAATAAAAGAACGATAGGTGAAGATTGGAATTTGAGGAAAACCCTGAGGTTGGAAAAGGAGAGGTAAGATAGCTATTGAATTGGATTTATAAAGGGAAAAATAAGCATCATAGCGATGAGCCATTTGTTGGTAGTACAATAAGCTAGGAACAGAGGGACCTAAAACAGATCGTCGATGGTAGACATCAAATAAGGATGAATCAAATGGATGGTTCTTGGAAAGATAAGCTAGGAGATCCACCCTTAGTTGGTTAATTCTCTACACATAAGTAGAAGCTGTATTCTGGCATTGTTTCAAGACTACAGAATCAATCATTGAATGGCATGAAGTGTCAGGGCAAGTAGACACTTTAGGAGAATAGCACTGGAACATGTCATCTATCCTCAACTCCAAATAGTTGACATATAAGGTAGCTTGTAAGACCATATCCCCCACATACCAAGCCAGATCTACATCATCTAAAATTATTACGAACAACTTCTATCAGCAAATTAGAAGACCAAGCCCCACTCCAACCATCCTCTGGAAGAGGGAGATCCATCGTTGAAAGCTTCATATAGAAGGCCAACTTCTGCAACTGATAGTGGAAAAAAAAGGAATGGTCCAGAGGAACATACTCCTAAAAGTGCTCAAATGTAGACCATAATAAATCCATCCTGGACTGCAATCTTTCCACTTTATCTTGAAACAACGGACATAATGTGGCTTGTCTCTGGAGAACTGCCAAGTCTTGTTGAGATATAGAAGGAATCATAGGAACATTGGGGCTTGGAGGAATGGACCGTGACTGCGCCAGTTGGTCCTGCAAAATTGCTTAATCTGGGAAGCTTGGGATCCCAATGTATTGTGAGCAGTCTCTGCAAAGTTGACAGTTTCGTATCCAAAAGAGTCTTAAACTCTTGAGCTTCTTTGGAAATTTTCTCTTTCTCTTCCGAAACTCTAGTGACCTCTGATTGAGCCTCTGCTAACTGAAGTTTCAAAGAAGATATTTCTTCTCTCTGGGTCTCGATCATTTGTGTCTGCTGCTCCATCTTCTTAAACAGATCGACAAGAGTGTCTTTAGCAAAGGCTAACTCTATGGTTGCCTTATGCATCTGGTCTTTGGATTGCATCAATTCTTCATAGAAAGAAGCATATAATTGTTGAACATAAGCTGTCAACAACTGAGAGTTCAATAAAACTTTGGATGTCATTACAAAGGAAATGAATGGCATCCCCTAACACTAAACTGTTCAATGAAGGAACTAATATTTTCAAAGAACCCTCTCAGTGTGCCTTGAATAAGTTGTTGCATGTGAGGTAGGTAGGAAGGTCACTGTCAGAGGTAGCAGGAATTGGTACTGAAGGAATGACTGGGGGAGTTTTCTCTGCCACACGCTTCAAGCGCTTCCGCTGAATGACCAATGGAGGAGGGAAAATCAAGATCCTCTATGTCAATGGGCTATGAATCTTCTGAAGGTGGAGGGGGAGGGACTGGATTAGATGGAGGAGGAGGTAGCACAGCCTTCTTAAGGCTTGAATATGTCAAGAAAGCATATAAATAGGAACCATAAGTTACATTGATAACATTCCCTCTGGTCACTTTTTGACAAAATGTTGGTTCATCTTCGTAAGAAGGTAAGTACTCCAGTCAATGGCAACCCCTTTTAATACCATCTTGGAAGTTGTGAAGAGCTCCTTGGACAAATAATGGGATGGTATCTTGGCAGGCTTGAACCTGTCTTGGAGAAATTGGTAGACTAGCTTCCAAAGAGGATCAGTGATCATTGAAAAAGACACTCCTGAAGTGTTAGTCACCTTCTTGACATCAAGGACCTCTTTGGTCTGCTTCTGTAACAGCTTGAGAATCTCGTCATTTGAGAATAATTGTCTGGCTATAACAAAGGGTTCTCCTTTGTAGGGAAGAGACAAAGCCTTCCCTAACCCTCTAGGTGCCAAAACCATGGAAGTACCATGAACCAAGCCCGATTTCTTACTATATGACGCAAGAAACTCATCACATAGGGCTGGATCGTCTGGAATCAAAGGGAGTGAAGCAGCCACGAAAGTTGCAAGGCCCGCTTTCGCGATAGGCTCAAAAGTCAGTAGGGAAGAATAATCCCTATTGACCAATGGGACATACTGAACATGAGGAGGAGCTTGAGGCGCCATTCAGATAGAATACACACACACCATAAACACAGACAATCATAGAGAATGCATGTAAAACAGCAAAATAGCTATAAAAAAGAAATTGATTAAAAGAAGCACACACAAACGTAACTACCAAGTGACCACCCAAATAACCCACATCCTAGAAAAATTCGACATGACCCGTACACATATGCGATCAAAAGCTTCATGCTATGCAAGAAGCAGTCACCCAAGACCCCGTATCAGGCAAAAAAGAGAAAAAACTACAAATTGCATCCGTAATCGTATCACACAAACAAACCATTATACCTCAAAAACCTAATCAGGACCTAACCAAAACTTTAATAGACAATGTCAGCTTAAAGGACTATATGTGCCAATCCCACGAAGCATATTTATTAAAAAGGGAGGGAAAAAAGTGTAGTGAGGGGAATGATTTTAGTGAAGGGTTCATTTTAATAAATTATTAACAATGGTTGAAATTTTATTAGGTTGTAAGCCTTAATAAGAAAACGGTGGTTCATTTTTAAATTGTTAGTTACAATTTATTAATGTGAAATGATGCTTTTAACGAAACCCGGATTGCGATCCCTAGACTCAGGTCTCTAAATGCATATTCATTAATTAACATTTTAATGTGTATGAAGCACTCTTCTTTTTCAGCGCGTGCATTTTTGTAACGGCTAGTTCGTTTTTATTAAAAAATTAAAGTGCCTTTGAAGCGCACATAACACGTGCAAAGTGAATGGCTGGTTGATTTTAATTTATTAGAAAAATGTGTGTTTAGCACGAGCGCACGTGGAAAAGTGGGTGAATAAAGTTTATTTTAACAATTAACTGTGGTTAAGGGATTTTTTTAAAAAAAGCATGAAAAATAGATACCTAGTAGGGGTGTATATGCAAGAGACTGAGGGCGCACTGATTAGTCCCAAATGCAAGAAATCCAATTTAAAAAACGAAAACCATTGACTAGAAAAAATAAAGCACCTTAGTTTTTTATTTTTTAAATTATTTTTTATTAATTAAATATCCAAGAAATATTAGGGGGATCACATTTGGTTTAGGCAATGTTCATTAGTGTGTGGGTGAGATTGTTATTATTATTATTTAATTATAATTTAAGTGTGTTTTGATTTTGTATTTTACTTTTTTTTTAATTATTATTTTTTCTCTATTTTATATATATATTTTATTTGAAAATATTTTAAAAGCAATAAAATGCATTAATGGAATTTTTTGTTATATTTTTGAATTTAATTCTGATTTTTAGGGATTTTTAATTAATTTTTCTCAATTTTTAATGAATTTAAAATGGATTTTAAAAATTATTAATGTTTTTGCAATTAATTCTCTATATTATAATCAGCAAGATCGACCAAAAAAGTACCCAATTTAGAAAGGAAAAATTTTGTAAAATTTTTATGTTTTTTACTGAATTTTTATGAAAATTTTAATATTTTAAAGTATTTTTAGGTTTTTCTAAGTATTTTTCTCAAGTTCGTGGAAAATCAAAAGAGATACCTGGCTACGTGTGAACAAATGTGTGTGCTCAGGGACGGCACACTCCACTGCACGGAGAAGACCAAACGCGCGTCCTCGCGCGTGAACACCTACTGACCACATGCGTACATGCAAGCACACCTAGAGAGGCCCGCACAGCGTGTGGAGGGTGGGGGTTGAGGGGAGAAGGGCAAGAAAGGGGGCTAAAACGGGGGTTAATGGAGGGTAGTGAATTAAGTGATCTAAATTAGGTTCGGTGAGGTAACTAAATTAGGTTAAGTAAATTAGGTGAATTAAATTAATTAGGTGAGGTAAGTTGATTAAGTTAGTTAGATTGATTAGGTTGATTAGGGTATGTAGGGTGATTAAGTTGATTAAGTTAGGTAAAGTGAGATTAGTTAATGAAGTTAATTAAGTTAAGTTAATTAGGGAACCTTTTTTTTTTTTGTGGAAAAACTAACTAGGAGGAGGAGGGGTGGTGGGTGGCGGCCCGCGGCGACATGGTGGGAGAAGGAGGAAAGGAGAAGATGGAGGAGGATGCGATGAGCCAGCGGGCAGCTAGAGGGGAGGAGGTGTGGGAAGAGAGAGGTTGAGGAGGAGGGGACAACAGCGGAAGGGAGGAGGAAGACCGAGGTGGCGAGCAACGACGTCGAGGAGAGGGAGGCGAGGGAGGAGGGAGCTGAAGGAGGTGGAGGAGGACATGGTGGAGGCGGAGGGAGGGAGAGGAGGAGGAGATGGAGGAGGACGCGGCAGTGGGGGGAGGAGTGAAGGTGGGCGGCGTGGAAGGAGAGGGGGAGAAGGTAGGGTTGGAGGAGGAGTGGAGGTATGCGTCGTGGAGGAGGGAGGGGAGGAGGAACGAACGCAACGGAGGAGGGAGGGGAGGAGGTCGCAACGCCACGAAGGCCACGGAGGGGAGGAGGTCATGCGAGGAGGAAGAAGGGCCGAGGGGGCACTGCGAAGGAGGAGATCATGTGAAGGAGGAAGGAGGGGCCGACGTTCGCGAGACAACGAACATGTAAGTTTTGTTTTTTTTGTTTTTTTTTTTAAGTTCTAAGTTTTTTTTGTTTTTTTTTCTTTGTTGGGTTTTTGGTTTTTTGTTTTTTTCGCTTTTTTTCTCTTTTTTCTCTTTTTCGATTTCTTTGTCTTTTTCTATTTCTTGTTCATGTTGTGGTGTGATGATTATTGTTTTTTTTTAATGTATTGTTATTTTATTTATTATTATTATTATTTTAATATTGGTGTTTTATTATGTGTTTTTGTTTTTTTTTTTGGTGTTTTAGTGGTTTTGTATTTTCTTATTGTTATTATTATTATTATTATTTTCTTTATTGAGGTGTGGTTATTTGTTGTGGGGTTGTGTGTTGGGGGTTTTTTTTGTTTTTTTTGTTTTGGTGGTTTGTGTTGTTGTTGTTATTGTTGTTTTTATTTTAAAGAGTGAAATTTGGTTTGTTGATTAAAAGTGAGCACACCCTCGTCACGCGCGCATGCGCGGGGCAGGAGTAAAAAAATTTGCATCGGCGAGATCAGACGAGCGGGGACGGCGACACCCGAGTCGCAGACGCCACGAGGCGACGCGAGGCGCTTAAACCCAAAAACGCGCGCAGTCACGCGCGAGATGTGGGACGCGGCACACGTGAATGGAAAGAAAAATTAATAAAATACAAGCCGAACATCGAATCGAAAAACCGTAAAAAGGAAAAATGGGTCAGGAGATGAGGGGAAGGTGATTGAAAAATGCGACATGGGTTTTGGGGCAAAATCAGGGTGTTCACCTGGAAACAACATGAAAAACAGACCAAAAATCTGACAGTCGAAAGAGGAGGGAGAAAAAAGGAAAAAGTGGGGGAAAGGCTGGGGGGATACGATTGTCAAATTAAACTGGAATTCTGGTGAAATAGGGCATGTTCACATGAAAAAATGTGAAAAATAGGCACGAAAAAGACCCAAAAACCTGCAAAAATTAGCGGACCAACCGTGCATGGGAAGGATAGGGTGTAAAAAGAAAAAATGGCAGGAGGAATGGGTAGGGCAGGGAGGGTATATCAGATCAGTGGTTCGAAGCAATAAAAGCACGTTCACATGGAAAACTATCCAATTTACAGGAGTTGCTTCAAAAATTAATAACTCAAGAACCATTGGTCGGAACAGGGGTTGGTAAAAAGGAAAAATGGGCAATTCGAAGGGATGAACAGGGTTGTAAGGTTGGATGTGATTCTCAGTGAACGTAGGGCGCGTTCACATAGAAAAATGGCAAAACAAAGGATAAAGGCAAATGAACTATTAACAGCCTTTGGGACAAGGTGAAATAGAACAGAGGAGTGGGAAAGGGACCCCATCAGAGCATAAAAAATGAATTTCTGCATTTGGAGGTGGATAGATGTATTTCCATGATGAGATGCAGAACTGATGTCCAGGGACGCGTCCCCACACTTAAGACCTTAACGGAAAGGGTAAACCGAACAACAAGGACCTAGTACCACACGTCAGACCAACCATGAACGTCCTCTCATTGAAAACATGACCGTCATTGAGAAACAGAAGGTGTAGGATTAGAAAACTTGGCCCATATTGCCGAGGAGTAATGTCGACTATCGAGGTTACGTCTTGTGTCATTGTCGACTGCAGGAGGTACCAAGGTGTCTTCACAGCACACGTCCTCCATGGAAGGGACCAGATGGCAGCACCCAGGGAGGTAGTTGGTTGAAGGAATCACAGGAAATTCGTCGATGATGAGGGATATTGCACTCAGCTCACGATCACTCAAATGGAATGAAAGAACAACCACTCGCCCCATTACTAACATCACTCGAGTGAATAATGATGAAACCCAGAGCTCACACCCGGTTTAGGAATCGACAAGGGAATGGTGCAGGGAGAGTATGCAATGGTGCACAATTGATGGTGCATTAGTGCGTTCAACTCGTCTGGTATAGGTGCAAGTAGGAAGGCCAGGGAGCCTTGAAGTGCAGTGTACAGAACAGAGTGACATATCCTTTGCTAATGGCAGAGACCCATCCCGTGTGTGCAAAGGGAAACGAGAACGTACCTGACTCCAGGGGTCGTAACGTCCCTCAATCCTCACCTCTCGATAATTGATTGAAGAAACACTAGTCACACTCAACCCACCCTCTGTCTCACACTCTATTGAAAGATACAGAGGGCAGCCCATTCCTGAAACCCATTAATGTAATCCTCACTGTCACTTGTGGAGAGGTTGTATGCCTTGTGCGCATTTGATGGTGCAACAGTGCATCCCACCCTGTGCTGACATACAGTGCAAGAAGGAAGGCCAGGGAGCCTTATGGTGCAGTGCACAGGAATAGATCGTGCATTATGCATTGAGAGGCCCATCCCATGCGTGCAACACTCCGTTCACACATCTCACCTCTCATTTGATTTGAAGGGAAAAACTAGTCACTCACCCACCCTCTGTCTCACTCTCTGATAGATACAGAGGGCAGCCCATACTCACGTCCCCATCTTGTTAGGATGAAAGCTCACATCACTCAAGAGGTTGGTGAGGAAGATCGTGTTGGCTATTGTCATCAAGATCTTGAAGACGAGGCGTATCCAAGGAGGCAGCCAACAAGTCACGTACTTCAATGATTTGTAAGAAAGGTCGTCTGTTAAGAAGGATAGACGGACTGATATTGCTGAGACAGCGCACCAAAGGAGGTGGCTTCAAATTACTTGCTGGGAAGGTTCTAATGGTGAGTCAGCTATCCTGAACTGTAGGGTGTTACCACCTTTTCCACAGTCAGCTTCCCGCCCAAGGGTGTTTCCACCTTTTCTTGGAACGAGGCCTGTTATGACAGGGAATTTCTTCCTTTTCTCCCATAACAGTTTTGTTTCTTTGTTTTGTTTTGTTTTTTTTCCCTCTTTTTTTTTCCCTTTATATTTTTTTGTTGTTAAGAAAGAGAATGGTAGAAATACCATGTGTCAGGACCAACGTCGCCACCGTTATTGGATCAGGTGAGAAGAAAAGAAGGTCGGATTGAGAGGTATCTGTGAGGGGCTAGCAGAACGAGACCCCCTCATGAGGAGAATCATAAAGGCTATCAAAAGCATGAAGAGAAGGACAATGCGACACCCAAAAGGAAGAGGGTAGGTCGACTGTGATTGTCAAGTTCCCCAAGGAGGAAAATACTTCTTCAGACGATAGCCATTGATCAGGAAAGGATCATCATAAGCATCAACGGTCTACACCTGAATAGAGCCATTAGGATTGACAGCAAGTACCTTGTACAGGCCCATCCACCATTGTTGAAGCTTGCCAGAAAACTTGCCAAGTCTCAAATTATAGGCTAGGACAAGATCACCTTCTTTGAACTCCTTGTGCTTGATGAAATTGTCATGATAGGCCTTGCGTCGTGCTTGAGTGGTTTTCATACACTATAGGGCCATCCGCCATATCTCATCCAAGCATTCCAAGTACAGGAGGCGGCATTGTAGTGACTCATCATCTCCCAAGCATTCTTTAACTGCCAGTCACAAAGAGGGAAATTCCAGTTCAATAGGGAAGACGACTTCTGTATCATACACTAACTAGAAAGGGGTCTGTCCTGTAGCTGCCTTATGAGAGGTTTTGTATGACCAATGGGCTTCTGTAAGTCGATCATCCAAGTCGCGACGATGTGCAACAATCGTTCTTGTCAGGATCGAGCAAAGGATGTGATTGGTGACTTCAACTTGGCCGTTGGCTCTAGGATAGTAAGGAGTGGACTTGCGATGGCAGATCTTATACAGTTCCCTCAGCTCCTCCATGATTTTGTTAAGGAAATGAGTATCTTTGTCACTTACCAGCTTGAGGGGACTGCCAAAATGGGTGATAATATTTTTGTACATAAATAGGGCCACGCTGTTACCATCGTCTCGCTTCAAGGCTTTAGCTTCACACCACTAAATTGTAATATAATCTATACATACTAAGATGTATCTATTATGTTTCCGTCTGGTAGGTGGATCAATGGGACCCACAAAATCAATCCCCCACTTCTCGAATGGCTTTAGGGGAAGAATGGGTTGCAGTGGCATAGCACTTGTTTTGGTGGGTTTCCCATTCACTGACAAGCATCACATCTCTTGCAGTAGTCATGTGCATCCTTGTGGAGGATCGGCCACCAATAACCTGCTAATACAGCCTTCTGACTGTCGCTTCTTCTGCGAAGTGTCCACCACATGATTCATCATGGCATGCTTTCAATACTATGCCGATTTCATCCCCTGCAACACATCTTCGTAATACTTCATCTTTGCCTCTCTTGTACAGTGCACCATCTAGCAAGGTGTAGGGGGATGATTCTAATAGAAGCTTCTTCTTCTCATGGCTTGAGATGCCAGGAGGATACCGTTGGGTTGCCAGGAGGTTGGCTATGTCTACATACCAGGGAGTAACTATTTCAACTAGAAACAAGGAAGCATCATGAAGGTCTAGATCATCATGTTCCTCTTCTGCAGTGCAGTTTGAGGGATCCGTGATAGATGATCGGCTAGGACATGGGAACAGCCCCAGGCTTAGTGACCACTTCAAAATCAAACTCCTGGAATAGGAGCAACTATCTCATTGGTCACCCTTTAACATCTGCTTTGTTCATTAGGAAGGACAAGGCTTCATGATCCACGTAGAACTTAAAATGCATTGACAATAAATAGTGTCTAAACTTCTCTAGTGCAAACACCATTGCTAAGCACTCAATCTCTGTCACTGTGTAGTTCCGTTCCCTATCAGTGACCTTCCGGCTGGCATAATATATTGGTTGATCTAATTTAGAGGGGCCCTTTTGACATAGGGCAGCATCTAGCCCTTCAACTGATGCATCTGTGTACACATGAAACTCCTTCGTCTAGTCATGAGGTTACAAGATAGGTGCTTGGATAAGGCACTATTTTAATGTATTAAAGGCTTCTTCACAGTCATCAGTCCAAAGAAAATCAGCATCTTTCCTTAGGAGCTTGTGCAAAGGGGCCACCTTAGTTGCAAAATGTGCAATAAATCTTCTGTAGTAGCCCACATGGCCAAGAAATCCTCTCAATTGCTTGAGGTTTGTTGGTGCTGCCAAGGCAGAAATCTTCTCAATCTTTGCCGGGTCTGTTGCAATCCCTTGTGCAGAGAAAATATGGCCCAAAAGGACTCCTGATGAGATGCCAAAGACACATTTGTCAAGGTTGAGAGAAATCCCATACTCTCGACATCTATCAAAACATTGCTCTAGGTGTCCCAATGCTCACGGATCAAAATATAGACACAGAAGTCATCAAGATACACCTCAATGAAATCATGCAAATGATTTTGGAAGGCAACGATCATTACTCGTTGGAAGGTGGCAGGGGCATTACAGTGTTAGATATGATCAATGCCCCACCCTCATTAGGTGCCACCAATGATCCATGGTGCTCAAAGTTGTAAGGCCCCCACTATGAGGAGAAGCCAAATGTGAGCCCAGACATTGGTTGAGTCCTGACTTGTATATCAGATGAGGTCTATGTGACCGGATGGCAAAAAGGTGACCATTGTGGATCTAATCTTTGGGTTAGACGGAGTGGTTAAGCTGGTAGTAACTCGAGGCACATTGCATCAAGTTGTGGGGTAAGGGAGTTAAAAGGGTCCCCTATTTTGGGGTCCGGGGGTTGCGGAAGCGGCCCTTGGCTGGGGGGGTCCCAGGGGGGCCAGTGGCCCGATGGTAAAGGGAATATTCCCTGAAATATTCCCTGGCCGACCAGTGGAGGCTCATATGGTAGGTCGGTCAGGCCGACCTAATAGCCTTCGCAAGCTATAAAAGCTAAACCCCTTCACAGCCATCTATCACTCATCTTTCACCCAGTCAGAGTTGTTGTTCCAGCTAGCCTTAAGCTCTTCACCTATCTTCTGTCTAGATCGCCATCTAAGCTTCACACAGTGGAAGCGCACAGGTGGACAGAGCCATCTTTGTATTAGTTGTTTGGAGTTAAAGAATTTACTGATTCTCCTCTTATCTATTGTGTACTCTCTATCTCTTTCTCAGATTCTGTTCGCTGCGCCGTGTATTATTTTATATACATAGCCCAAATGGCATCACTCTATAGGCATAGGTCCCCCATTCTGTGGTGAAGGTTTTTTTGGATCGGTCCTCTTCTGCAATTTGGACTTGGTTATATCCACTAAATCCATCCAAGAGGGAATACAGCTCATGACCTGCCACTGTGTCCAACAGTTGGTCTGTAAAAGGGATAGGGAAATGATCCTTCTTCGTCTTCAAGTTCAGCTTCCTAAAGTCCACACATATTGGAAGTTTCCCGTTCTTCTTGGGTACTACCACAATGGGCGAAACCCATTCACTGTTAGCCATAGGATAAATAAACTCGGCTTCAAGAAGTTTCAATAATTCAGCCTTCACTAGAGCAGAATAATTAGGATTCATACGCCTTTGTCTTTGCCTTATAGGTTTGGCATCAGGCTCTAGGTCAATGTGGATGTTGGCATACTGTGGGATCAATCCCCTTTAGATCTTTATATGACCAAGCAAACATGCCTAAGTTCTCCTTTAGTAGATCTCGTAGGACCATTAATCCTTCTTTTGGAAGATTGAGACCCACTTTTAGGTGATGTTCAGTACTGTCAGTATCCAAGAACGTCACTTGCCTTTCACCTTCCACTTCGCGGATAAATTTCCCACGGATTGCTTCTGGATAGAGTTCTGACTCTTTCAAGGAAGTAGTGTCCGCTGATGTTCCACTAGAACCAGTGTCCTTCATCTGAATAGATGACTCATTTGTCTATTGAGGTTGTTGAAAGGGTATCAGAGCTTTGTTTGCTTCTGTGTGAGTGGTAATTTCTTCTGGACTTAGGGATTCATCTTCAGAGGATGCGTCCAGGAATGTTACATAGCATGGACCTTCTATAAGTCGTGACTCTGATGGCTTTGGCTTCTGTTGACAAGGGGAATCATCATCATCTTTTTTCCAAAATGAATGGTCAGGGCGACATGAGCCACTGGTGAACTTAATTTTTATTCCTTTGATCCATTGCTTATGCTGATTTTGCATACTTTGTGGTCCATTGGTCAACCCAAATGGAACCATGGTCATTCCATCCAACACCCTGAGATCTTCGGCCTCTGAGGTCTTTGTAGGGACATCAACAAGATCATCCACTATCAGAGGATCTTATTCATTTGTACTTTCATAACCTTCTTCGTTTTCTTCCTCATCATTTCCATCCTCTTTCTCTAGAGGCTCTATCTCTGCTTCTGTAGAGGCTTTGTAGGAGAAGAACAGATCTTCTGCCTCTGCATCTGCTTCTACTTCCGTCTCTGTTACTGTCTCTGTGACTGTTCCTATTACTGTCTCTGTGATTGTCATGTAATAGGGAGAACAGTACATCCATGCTTCTATCTCACGGCAAGAGGTGATTTTAGAAGTTAATTCTAGTTTAGGCAGGAGGTATTCCCCGATGGACAAGGACTTTGCTTCCCTTGGAAGTTGGCTTACAGTGCCCACTGTTAGGGACTGTGCCTCTGTTTTCTTGGGAAAGATCTCTTTAACAGCCTCTTCGTCTCCTGATGTACTATTTGTTACCTCGTTGGAGGAGTCAGTTTATGACTTCGATGGATGTGGATCCATTGCCTTTTTGCGATCCATACAACTTCAACACCACTTTGTTGGGTCCTTTGCCTAGGGTTAGGGTTCCTTTGAACCAATCCGTCCTGGCTCGTGCTTCAAAAAGCCAAGGTCTTCCCAACATCAGAAGGTATGAGGTCCCATAAGAATTTGGTTTGACCACCAGATAGGTCAGCCAATAGTCTCTTCCTGTAAGGGTTGATTTTACTTATGGGAGGATGCCCAATGGTTTAATTCTGCTTTGTTCTACCAATCTAATAAGCCACTGTGTAGGTTGAATTCCTTGCAACCCTAAGTCCTTCATTGTCACATCTATCATTATGTTTACTGATGAGCCTCCATCAATCAATGCATCTGAAATAAAGCGTTCTTCTATCCATACACTAATCTCTAGGGTTCCAGGATCTAGAAAGGCATTAGCCACATCTACTTCCTTCACCGGCTTCGGGGCCTTATTGGTCTTGGTCACTGTTCTTACAAGTAGTTTATTATCACCTTGCGGAGGCCTAGTAGGTTCGTGGGGACAAGTCCCGATGCCTGCTCCTCCTTGGGATAACAGCTAGCTGAAAAAAAAGGAAGGTTGGAGTGAAAATAAAAGTGAGTGAAATAGAAAAGAATTAAGTATCACCTCATGAGAGCTTTGTAGGTTCGTGGGTACCAAGTCAAGACTTGAGGCCGATGCCCTATTTTCCTTGGGTCACTCTACGCTCATCAACTCCCTCCTTTTTACACACCCAAGTATGGAAACCTTGAAAGAAAAATGTGTTACAAGAAAAATATGATGACCAGGCTATAGGGGTCCTCGCCTAGTAGGAGGTCCTGGACCAATTGTCCTAAGCTAGGTAGGTAGTTCAAACCACCACTAGGATGACCTCTTTGATAGGCTTTTAAGCCAATCCTCCATGCTAGAACAGTTGGTTAGCGACTCACTTTGGCTTTCTATCAGATTATTCTAGGCCTATCCCTTGTGGATTCTCATGCCTTAATTCTATCAAGGGGCAGTGTGAGAGTTGTTCTTGTGTTTTGTTTAGTATATTTTTTGTAGTAGCTTGATGCTTTCTATGGTTGATGTTTGTGTAGATCAGTTCATGGGATTCGACGAGTTGAGTCGCCCTATCCCATGGTCACCAATGAGAGTAGCATTTAAAGACCCTTAAAGTGCCAAAGAGGAGTGGATTAATGTAAATTTTATGCGAGAATTTCAAGCCGATGGAAGTGGAACATGAAGATTCTACAATTTTTAGAGACCAAGGAAGACAGAAATGCAAACTTCGGCCATTGAGGTGGTTGTGGATTTTTAGTTTTTTTTTTTAATGGTTGGATTGAAGAGACATAGCTTCTTGGGCATTAGGGATGTCAAGTCAGACAGCAGGCACGATTTTTCAAATTTGAAATTGGGCACCAGACGGAAGGAATACGAGTGGCAACAATTTAAAGGTCAAAAGTGACCAACAAAACGGACAAGAAAAATGGACATGGGCCTTTAGGGGGCCCATAAGCCCCTAATTTTTTTCCATGGGGGTGGGGTTTCAAATGGGAACAATAAAAAACGACGCCCCCTCCATGGCGTCGATTTGCATCAAGGGGTGGTTGGAGCCTGCAAAGCAAGCCACACAATTGATCAATCATAGCATATTCTTTATTTTTTCACTCTCCATTGCCTCGATTTTTTATTGCAAAATGGCTGTCTGATGGAGAAGTTGAAAAATCAATCTTTCTCTCTCCTCTCTCCTCATGATGCCTATTCACATGCGTGATTCTATGGGAGAAGGGGAAGGAGTTTGATGGAAGATACTGATGGAATAATAGAATCCGAGCAAAGGAGATCATAGATCGGAGTTGGAGAGAGTGTCACCGGTCTCCCAACCATTAAATATGCTCATCCAAAACTGGGTTTCTATGTGTAAGTAATAGATTCATTTGTTTTATGATAGATGTTTGTTGATGGAATTGGTTGCAAATGGTTGCCTTTGTTTGATAGTTCTGAAGTTTATTAGAAATCTTGAAGAAAACTAGAAAATTTAGTCATATAATGATTTATATCGAAACATGCAAAACCCGCAATTATGTGGTTTTCATAGAAATAATAAATTTTGGGGTTTTTGTTGTGACTTTGGGATTCATATGGATTAGAAATGAATATTAAATGAATTTTCAGTGATTGTGATCAATCCTAAGCCATAAATCAGAAATATCATAAATTTTATCTAAATAAATGAAGAAAAATAGTGGAAAAATAAGAAATTTTAGGTTTTTGCATTAGAAAATTAAGAAAAAATATGCTTTGTGTTTGTGGATATATGGCATGGCTGGATCATGAGGGATAAACCTCACTTCAGCCTTGTCTCTATGTTAAAGTCCATTTTTACCACTTTTTACAAGAAAAACACATGAAAAAACCACTTTCTACACCTATCAACAATGCACAACCTAAATGGTAGAGGGAAAGAGGGGCTTTGTTGTTGATTAGTTGTTGATAGCATTTAAAATTTTGATCTATTTTCTTGCGCATACCATATAGGACATTTATAATTTAAGTTTTAAAAGGGTTAAGCAGCATGAGGATTCTCGCCTCTGCTGACCCTTAGCAACACAACATTACGTATAGGCTGAAATCATTGAAAGAAATGTCTTTGCACTGCACAATATTGATTTTTAAAACATAAAATGTTTGAGCACTATGGCATTCACAGTTGCATTGCACATATCACATGGTCATTCCTTCTAGATGCATTGCAATTTTTTTCTTATACATATGACCCATGTTGAGTTGTGAGATACCTGAGCTATAGATTTAGACGATTGGGTTCCTTGGGGAAGTGTTAAGTGAGGAAATATCTTATCTCATGGAATGGATTAAAACAAGAGTGGAGTTTGTGATGTATTATTTGTGTTAGCGGCATATCGAGGGGCCAATCTGTGAGGTGTAGGAGAGCTGTATTGGGGCCATAGCATTTAACCAGTGGTTGCCTCCTTCTATTTGTGCTTACGAGGTGTTTTTACACCAATATATGTATAGGGACTTCCTCTGAGGAGTGTGGGGAAGGCTTAACCATTGGGCTACAATTTAAAACAAACGTGAAATTTATGATAGAAGTTAGGTTAGGGTAGTGTATCCCTTAGACGCTCCTGGCCACCCCAAGGCTGAGGGGTTGTGTTCTTTTAGTATAGAGAGGCTCGGTTAGTGCTTAGAGCTAGTGTCAGGACCGTTTTAGGTCCCAATAGTAGGAGGAGGAAAATAGAGTAGAGGTATAGACAAAGGTGGACCAAAAAGGGGATGGTAGCCCAAGGAGGGGATAAGGCATGTATAATAGTCAAAAAGAGAATTCAGAAGATCGTTCTTATGTGTGGCCAAACTTCCTCTCTTCTTGCTTCTTGCTCTTACTTCCTTCTTGTGCATAAGAGAGGGAGAGAGAAAGTGAGAGAGAGGGAAAGAGCTATTGGAGGATAGACCTCCAACATAGAATCAATTAAAGGCATGGTTGGAAAAGGCTAGCAAGGTCTTGTATTAGCTGTCCTTATGTGTGTCAGACACAAAAGCTATGCAAATTGCAAATTGTACATCACCAAAAGCTGCTTCGGACTTGTTGGTAAAGAATTATGGCCATGTCGCTCATGCAAGAAAGACACAATTGAAGTAAAAATTCAGCCACACATCTAGGAATGGAAGGTTTATTGAAGACTATGTGAGTGAGATTAGAACCATTTTAGTGCAACTAGGCTCAATTGGAGCTGAAGTTGAGGATGATGATTTGGTGGCCACTACCCTCCATGGTCTTGGATACTTCCATATTATTGTGTGAGAAGAAACTTGACTTTGATTAACTTGTGGCACTTCTTTTTCATGAAGAAGTGAAGCTTGGACTCAATACACGTTCCAGTGGGTCTAAGAACTGCAGGGACAATGTCTTCTACTCAAATAAAAGGGGTAGAGGTGGAGGAGGAAGGTCAAACTTTAGAGGAAGAGAGGCTGAATATGCATATGCAGCCCGTCGACAACAAGGTACTAGATGGAAAAACAGGTAGCCTCAAGCAAATAGAGGTGCCTTTAATGCTCATGGAAGAGGGGATTACTCATCTAGAGGAAGAGGTACTTGGCAACAGCCCCAAATGAGTCATGGACATCAATCAAATGCAAATAAGGATTATCATTATTGTGGAAAATATGGGCATGTAGCTAAATATTGCTACAAGAAGCAGAATGTTCAGAAAGAAAGAGGGAGGCAACATGGTAATTATGCCTCTTCTAGTGGTATGCAAGAGAATGACAAGCTATTTGCTATGCATGATGTGAAGAAGGGTTACCTACACAAGGAAAATTAAATGATGTATGGTATATAGAATCAAGGGAATCTATCCACGTGACTCCTCATGGAGAGTGGTTTGACATATTTGTAGAAGGTGCTCATGGATATGTTTGCACACGGGATGATACACAACATGACATTAAGCATACATGTACCATTCCCTTGATGATGCATGGTGATAAGAAAAAGAGTCTATATGATGTGTTACATGTACCCTCCATTACCAAAAACTTTCTTTCTATGGGACAAATGGCTGAACAGAATCTACAAGTTAGATTCAATAGAGATGGATGTTACATTGAAGAGTATGGTCAAGGATGCAAACTCATTACTGAAGGCAAAAGAAATGGTAGGATGTTTACATTGGATGCAAAAATTCTAGCCTTGAATGTTGCTATGTATTCACATGACAATGTTGCAATAAGGGACATTGAGATATGGCATAAAAGGATTGGTCATGTACATGTTCAAAAGCTGAAAAATATAACATAAGAAAGTTGTACTTGGACTCCCTAAGTTCAAGCATGTGGAATTGGGACATGTATGTCAATCATGTAAATTTGGGAAGCAATCAAGGCTTCCATTTATGAGGCATGTAAACACCACTACTAGACCATTATAGCTTGTACATTCTAATGTATGGGCCCCCTCATAGAATGCATCTCTTGGCGGATCACACTACTATGTGTCATTCATAGATGACTATAGTAGGTACACATGGTTGTATGTGCTGAAGCACAAGAGTGGTGTCACGGATGCTTTTTAGGACTTCAAGAGACATGTGGAGAAAGAATTGGCTTGTTACATCTCATGCTTGAGATTTGATAGTGGTGGAGAATATGTCTCTAAAGACTTTGATCACTTCTTGGTAGCCCATGTGGGATAAAGAGGCAATTGACATGCAAATACACACAACAACAAAATGGTGTGGCAGAAAGGAAAACCAAGGTGATCATGGAATCAACTAGAGCCATGTTTAATGAGAAGAGCCTACCAATGCATATTGGGAAAAGGATGTAATGACTATTGTGTATGTCATTAATCATACATCAACAACAAGGATACATGAGATGACTCCTCATGAGAGGCTTTATGGGATAAAGCCTAGACATTAGCCATCTTAAGGTCTTTGGATGTTTTGTATATGTACGTGTTCCACATGAGAAGAGGAAGAAGCTTGATCCAAAGGTAGAAAAGACCATCTTTATAGGGTATGCACAAGATAGGAAGGCTTAGAAATGCTATAATGCTTCTACTCATGAGACATTGGTCTCAAGAGATGCAGTATTTGATGAGAAGAATTTATGGCATGAGAAGAAGACCATCTTGATGGGGATGATGATGATGTTTGTTAGGAGACTTATGTACATGTAGGTACAAATGAGAGCGCATAAATTTCTAGGCCTTTTAGAGATGCTACTACATCAGTTAGTCCTTGGACAGCAGGTAGATTGAGGACTTCATCATCTTTATCCACTGACATGGATATGTTAGTGAGGGGTAGAAATGTGGATAAAGGTGAATGAAAACTTGATGATGTTATAGGGCCACTCACTTTTGGCTATGATTCACCTAGACAACTTGGACAGTGAGTTTGGCATTCCATCAGTTGTGACTCCTTGCGTGAGACATAGATATGTACCACCTCATGAGAGAGGAGAGTCTCATACTGCACCTTAGTTGAGGAGATCAGAAAGAGTCAGAAAGCCTATGAATAGGCTTACATAAAGTGGCTACACAATGAAGCACTATGCATATATGGAAAAATTCACTAGCTTCAAGGAATCCACAAAGTTTTCTAAAGCTATTTTGGATGATCATTGGTCTAAGGCAATGGATGTAAAATATTCAGCATTGGCTGAAAATGACACTTGGGATTTAGTTGATTTACCTGAAGGAAAAATCCTATTGGTTTCAAATGGGCATGCAAGGTGAAGTGAAAATCAGATAGCACATTGAAAAGATACAAGGGAAGACTTGTGGCAAAAGGGTATGCAAAACAATATGGTCGTGATTATGAGGAGACATTCAACCCTGTTGCTAAAATGGAAGTTGTGAGAATAGTGATTGCATTGGAAAAATATAGAGGATGGAGTATATATCAAATGGATGTTAAGAATGCCTTCCTCAATGGTGATTTGGTTGAGGAAGTATACATGGATCAGTCTGAGGGATATGTACATCCTGATTTTCCTACACGTGTGTGTAGATTGAAGAAAGCATTGTATGGGTTGAAGTAAGCACCTAGAGCTTGGAATGCTAAGATAAG
Organism: Lygodium microphyllum; assembly: GCF_053477565.2. Taxonomy (NCBI): domain Eukaryota; kingdom Viridiplantae; phylum Streptophyta; class Polypodiopsida; order Schizaeales; family Lygodiaceae; genus Lygodium; species Lygodium microphyllum. The sequence goes on along the minus strand of NC_141157.1, from coordinate 79,109,919 downwards.
TACATTCTTACAAAAGCTTGGTTTCATTATGGGCAAGGCTGATCATAGCCTATTCACAAAGAAGACAAGGGTTGGTTATGTGATATTGGTCATCTATGTGGATGACTTGATCATTACAGGTGATAATGCCATGGGAATTGGAGAGGTCAAGGAAATGTTACATGTTGAATTCCAAGTCAAAGATTTGAGTGAACTGAAGTATTTCCTTGGGATTGAGGTTGTTTCTACACCTCATGGTAATTCGTTGTTGCAAAAGCAATATGCACAAGACATGTTATGGTTGTTGCTTATTCTACAAAGTGTCCTCCACAGGGCTCGTCACGGCATGCTTTTAGAACTATCCTGATCTCATCTCTTGCAACACATCTTCGAAGTACTTCATTCTTGCCTCTCTTATACAAAGCACCACCTAGCAAGGTGTAGGAGATTGATTCCAAAATAGAAACTTCTTCTTCTCATAGCTGGAGATACCACGAGGATACAGTTGAGTAGCCAAGAGGTTGGCTATATCTGGATACCATGGGGTTATAGTTTCGACTAGAAAGAGGGAAGAATCAAGGAGGTCTAGGTCATCCTCCTTCTCTTCATCACTTTGAGGGATTTTTAATAGATGTTTTGCCACGACAGGGGAGCAATTGGGTTTGGTAACCACTTCAAAGTCAAACTACTGGAACAAAAGGAGCCATCTCATCATTCTCCCCTTCACATCTACTTTATTCATCAAGAAGGATAGGGCCTCATGGTCCACATAGAATTTAAAATGCATCGACAACAGTAGGTAGTGCCACAATTTCTCCAAAGCAAACACCATAGCGAGGCATTTGAGATCCGCCACTGTGTAATTTCTTTCTCGATTAGTTACCTTTAGGATTGCATAGTAGATAGGTTGATCTAACTTTGAGGAACCTTTTTGGCATAAGACTGCTCCTAAACCTTTGAAAAATGTGTTAGTATGCACACATGATTCCTTCATCCAATTAGGAGGTTGCAAGGTAGGTGCTTCAATCAGACACTACTTCTTCAGGGTGTTGAATACTTCGTCACAATCAATGGTCCATGTAAACTCCGCATCTTTCCTCAAGAGCTTATGCAAAGGGACTGCTTTGTTGAAAGTGTGCAATGAACCTTTTGTAATAGCCCACATGGCCAAGGAATCCCCTCAACTGTTTGAAGTTGGTTGGCATTGTTAAAGTTGTAATCTTCTCAATCTTGGTGGGGTCTATTGCTATCCCTTATCTAGAAACAATGTGGCCCAAATTTCTCCTGAAGAGACTCTGAAGACACATTTTTCAGGGTTGAGAGAAATCCCATACTCTCGACATCTGTCAAAGCACTACTCTAGGTGTCCCTAGTACTCACGAATTAGGCTATAGACACAAAAGTCATCTAGGTATACCTCAATGTAATCACGTAGATGATTTTTGAAATGCCACCATCATCACTCATTGGGAAGGTAATAGAAGCATTATAGAGCCCAAATGGCATTCCTTTGTAGGCATAGATTCCCTATTTTATTGTGAAAGTTATTTTGGATTGATCTCCTTTTGCGATTTGGACTTGGTTTATCCACTGAATCCATCCAAGAGGGAATAGAGCTCATGTCCTACCACTATGTCCAATAGTTGGTATGTAAAAGGAATAGGAAAATGATCTTTCTTTATCTTGGAATTCGGCCTTCAAAAGTCCACACATATTCACAACTTTCCATTATTCTTGGATACTACCACAATCAGCAAAACCCATTCACCATTGGCCATTGGATAGATAAACTCAACTTCAAGGAGATTTAACAATTCAACTTTCACCAAAGGTGAGTAATTTGGATTCATACGCCTTTGTCTTTGCCTCATTGGCTTGGCATTAGGCTCTAAGTCGATGTGATGTTGATACACCATGGGATCAATCCCCTTTAGATCTTTATAGGAACATGCAAACATGTCCAAGTTATCCTTTAGAAGGTCATGCAAGATTGATAGCTCCTCTTTTGGAAGACTAATACTACCCACCTTCAAGTAACGTTTCGTACCATCAGCATCCACAAACATTAATTACTTTTCACCTTCCACTTTACAGATGAAGGTCCCATGGAGGACTGCTTCTAGGTATAAATTTAACTCCTTTAAGGGAGTGGCCTCCTCATATGAATCAATTTCCTCTTTTAATGAGGACCCTACTTGCTCATTGGGATGCTGAAATGGTATCACGGTTGTTTTAGATTTGGTTTGGAAATTAGTTACCTCTTGAATCGAGGACTCATCTTCTGAGGATGCCTCTAAGATTGTCACACAACAGGACCTTTCAAAGTTCTGTTTGGGCTATAGGACTAGTGGTTGTTGGCAATGTGCATCGTCATAATCCTTTCTTGAGAAGGGTAGATTCGGGTGACAAGAGATACTACTCAAGGAAGGCTTATTCAGCTTAATCCATTTCTTATGGATATTTTTCATATAATGTGACTTATTGGCCAATCCAAAAGGGTACCATTGTCATTCTGTCTAGCATCATGGGATCTTTAGCTTTTGTAGCCTTTGGAACTTCTTCCTCATTTGTATTCTCTTCAAGCTAGATGGATTCTTCTAATGCACTTTTATAATCTTCTTCTACCACTGTCATCATTGTCCTCTTCAGACTCTATTTCTGCCCTCTGTGTAGGGGCTTTGTAAGATAATGAAAGATTCTTTGTTGTATCCTTTGTCTCTACTTCTATGTCTAGCTTTTCTTTTGTCTCTGTCTCTGATATGGCCATGTAACAAGGAGAATAGTACATCCATACCTCTATTTCACACTGTATCAGAGATGACTTCTAAAGTCATTCTTGGGTTAGGCATAGGAGGTGTTCACCCATTGACAAAGACTTTTCTTCTTTTGGGAGTTGGCTTATAGTACCCATTGGTAAGACTATGCCTTTGTTTTCTTGGAAAGATCTTTTTGATAGCCTCTTCGTCTCCTAATGTGCCATCTGTAATTTCATTGGGAAAATTTGTGACGACTTCAATGAAAGCGGATCCATTACATTTTTGTGAACCATACAACTTTAGCACCACTTTATTGGGTCCTCTACCTAGGTTTAGGGTTGTTTTGAACCAATCCTCTATGCCCTTGCTTCAAAAAGTCATTATCTTCCCAGCTGAGAATAAGGTCTCGTGGGAATTTGGTTTACAACTAGAACAGGTCACTCAATAATCTCTTCCTGCAAGGGTTTTTCTTGACATATGGGAGAATGCCCAAAGGCTTAATTCTGCTTTGGTCTAGCAGTCTGAGATAAGCCATTGCGTAGGCTGTATACCTTGCAAGCCTAGATCCTTCATTGTCACATCCATCATTATGTTCACTAATAAACCTCTATCAATCAATGCATCCACCATAAAGCATCCTTCAATCCACACACCAATCTCTAGGATACCAGGATCCAAGAAGACATGATCCTCATCCACTTCTTTCACAGGCTCTAGGGTCTTATTGGACTTAGGGACAATGGTAGGAGCAATTCTTAGGCCTCTTGTTATTGTCAGTATGCTTTTGAATATTTTCAATAGCTAGAAGACAACATCATCAACTGTTAGAATGTTAGGTTTGGTTTGAAGGTATCCAAGTCTTTGACCAAGTCATATTCTTTAATAGAATCCATGGGCTTCTCCAGCCGGCTACCAAATGGGGCAACACCCACTTTTATTTTCCCTCTTTCTTCTAGCTGTGGCAACATCTGCACTTCATCTATTACTAGAGGTACTTCTACATCCTCTATCTCTTGGATCTCTAGTCCTGTCTCTGTATCCTTCTGTACTATCGGATGGCTCTATACTATGCCATTTTGTTCAGTATTGTTCTGTGTCTCCTTATTAGGAATATTGAACTTTACTGTTTTGGTAAAGGGAATATTCTCTTTTGGAACTATGGGTTCTCCTTTCTTAGTACACATTATTGCGGCAACTTCCAATTACACTAAATTGGAGGCACATTCTTGGGTCTTTTGTTGGGCATCAATGGTAGCTTTCACAGGAGCCGATGAAATGGGACATTCTTTTGTAGTGTAGACTTCTCCTTTGAATCGATTGCCTAAGGGTTTGTAGTCCATGGACCTTCTAGGGTTTGGACAGCTTGGTGAGACAAGTCCCTTTTCTCCACATTTGTAACACTCCACTTCTGATCTCTGCTTGCCACTGTCAGACTGTCATCATTTGTAACTCAAAGGAAAACCTCCTTGGGCCAAAATTAGGATCGACCCCTCTAGGCTTTGATTCAATATCCTGGGTAGTCATTTTGAATTTCCACAAATTGACCTTGCTTCTTTGACTTTCTTCCTTCTTTCATGCATCTCTTCCTTCTTAAACAGTAAGAATAGAAGGGTCTAGGGATAGTTGGTTTTCAGGTACATTCAATGGCTAGATGTCCCGCTTGATGGCACTTTCCACACCACATATTAGATTGCATCACATATCCTCCACCTCTTGCAGGACTGGATATGTTGAAAATATTCACCTTGAATGTTTGCAGTTGTACGTCTGTAGTTTTTTTGTAATCACATCCACAAGCTCCTTTTTTTATGCTTGCAACTAAATTGGACAAGTAGTCCTTCAAGTTGCAGTAGGATTTTGGGAAGCCTCTATAATCACTGCATAGACTGGTTGGGTTGATCTAGAGGGTCCTCTATTCTTATTTTGATTCAAAGCTCCTGTTGAGATTGGCGTTGTTGGTTCCAATTGGTAGGATTCCACTATTGTTGTTGAGTCGCCCTTGGGGAAACTATTTGAGACCACTGTTGTTGTCTCATTAAACCATCATTTGAGGTACTGCTGTTTGTGGCCTGTCAAGACCTAAAACAGGCCTAACACTGGCTATAGGCACTAGTCGGGCCTCTAATACTCATAAGATAACCCCACACGGGCTCGCGGTCAAGAGCGTCCAAGGGACACACTACCCTAATTGGCAATGTAGATATTGTGTTTGTAGTGGAATATAGTCCAACAATTACCTTTCCTTACTCCTTAGAGGGAGATCCCACACATCTTGGTGTAGTACACCAACGTAATCACAAACAAAAGAAGGCACCCCTGGTTGAATGTCATGGCCCCACTATAGCTCTCCTACACCTCGAGGATTGGCCCCAAGATGCATTGCTCTAACATAAAGTACATGTGATTACACTCTGCTCTTATATATTTCAAATCTTTCAAGATATTTTGTGTTCCCTTACCAATCTCACCTCCAAAGATTTGATTGTGTAGCCTAGATTTTAGGTGTCTCACAACTCAGTGTAGGTTATATGTTTGGCAATCAATTGCTATGCATCTAGGAGTTACCATGTGATATGCATAATGCAATTGTGGATGACACACCTTGTGCTCAAGCATTTTATAATAAAAAATAGCAACGCGAGGTGCAAAAACAATCCTTTAATGATTTCCAAGCTACTAGTAATTGTGACATTGCTAGAGACTAGCACTGAGTTTCCTCGTGCTACCAGTCTCTTTTAAATTTAAATGGTGATTGGGATATATGCTATGCATAATCAAATAAATCAGAATTTAAAATATTTTTAGTGACCACTCACTTTTACAACCCCCTTTCCTCCTACCCTTTAGGTCTTGCATTCGTTGGATAGGTGTAACGTTCATTTTTATGTAATTTTTCATGTAAAAACCGATAAAAACGATACTCTAACATAGAAACAAGGCTGAACTGAGGCTTATCCCTCATGCTCCAATCTTGTTATACATTCACAAACATAAAATATATTTTTTCCTAATTTTTTAAGGCATAAAAATTATTTTTTCCACTTGTTATATTCTTATGTTGCCTCAATTTTCCACATTGGTCTAATGGACTCAATGCGGACCTATTACTATGGATAGCTAGCCTCACATCCTTATGAATTCTATCAAGCATAGGTGGACCTTCAATATTTTGCATCTTCTTTATTTGAGATGTCTTTACTTGCCTCTGTCCACTCTGAAAACTGATTAGCCATAGGAACCATGCTTTTACTAAAAGGAATAGCATCTACTCAAAAGCATGATTCACTAATAGGCGGCACATGTCTCTTATGAGCTTGACTAGGAGCAAGATAATAACCACTCATAGGACGCTCATTCACACTTGTAGACCTAATTTCTATGCCACTAGTGCCTCCATGGCTACCTCTCATGGAATTGTTGCAAGCCTCGATGGGACTTGCTTGGGTCGAAATCTTTTTACCACCAAGAGGCATCTTATCCATGCTCATAGGATTGCCACTTCCTACTTGGAGATTTTGGCTACCAATATCCCCCATAGAGGTTTTTTGGGTATCAACAAATAAATTATCTCCTTGTAGAAATGGTTGGATAATAGGATGCACTTGTAATGAGCGGGGAAAACTCCAAAAAATATTGCTCATAGTCAATTGTGTGCATCTTGGCCTCATTTAATGACTTAGGATCTCGCATTCTCACTTGGATTTGTGTAGTAAGCACTAGACCACTCATAAAGAGCTCACATAAGCACATCATTTGGCAACATATTGGCTCTTCTTGGCCAAATCCTAAGAATATCATCAAAGGCTCTAGCATATTCTTTAGCAGAAGGGTAAGACTCCTGTCTAATCTGTAGAAGCTGCCCTAAAGACTTAGTCATCGGCACTTTATTTTCATATTCATCTAAAAATTTATCACATAGCTCATCGAAGGATTTAATTGACCCTCTTGGGAGGCTCTAGTACCATTTCCTAGCTTCTCCCTTCAGGGTGCTATAAAATACAAGCGTCCGATGAATATCATTGAGCCCACTTGCAAGGCAAGTTAGGCTATATTATTTTAAGTGCACCATTAGATCCTCATTTACTAGCCCATGAAACACTGGGAGATTCCTATAAGGAGGAGGGCACTTAATCCTCTCCTTCGGGATCATCACTAGGTCATTAAAATCTTCATATTCATCATGACCTAGTTCTAGCCTTTTAGGGTATCTCGCCTCTTCTGTTTCCACCTGTATTTGTATAGGAAGGTTAATACTATCCTTGCCATTCATTTCTACAACTCATAAAGTGGTTTGGGGAGGCCTATGCTATGCAATAGGGAGTCTACCTCATCACCCTAATGATGTTTTAATAATTCTATCCTCATTTGCTATTGTTTCCCTAGAATCGGAGATAGGTCCCAATAGAACCTTCCTTTTTGACAAGGGTTTTCCACATATATAGATATCATCCAATGCTTTATGGATTTGCAAAATTGCACTTCGATACCCAACTACATCAAGCCCTAGCCTCGAATGTATATCTCGCTCATAGGCATGTATTACTCCAACCAATGGCATCACAGTCTTTTCCTCTAAAAACTTACAATTATTGAGGATCATAGATGATTGTGCCTTCCTAGCCTCACTTTTTCTCCCTAATCTCTCCTCTAACTCCCATGGATTATTACTCAAGATTATTCCATGGGTAGTTCCCCATATAACGACCCAAACTTGAGCATGGTGTCGCTTTCGGGGCAAATAATAAAGTAATCAGTCACATGCCTAACTAAAAATCCCACTAAACCATTTAAAATGGACAAAGTATCCTTTGGGTTACTGAGATTCCTTGGATTGGTCGTCATGCTAATTAGCGTAATAGTAATCGGTCAATTTTAACATCCATCGCTTCAAGGTGGCTCTCAAATATAGAATAAGGCTAACATGTCCCTCATATGACCAAGATTCGAAAACCGCCACTTGTAGGCAGCTCCCGAAAAATGCACCACATATAGGGACCTAAAACGGGTGTGACACTGGCTATAGGCACTAGCCGGGCCTCTAACACTCACAAGATAACGCCACATGGGCTCGTAGCCAGGAGTGTCTAGGGGACACACTACCCTAATTGCCAATGTAGATATTGTGTTTGTAGTGGAACATAGTTCAACGATTACCCTTCCTTAATCCTCAGAGGGAGATCCCACATATCTTGGTGTAGTATACCAACATAATCACAATTAAAAGGAGGCACCCCCCAGTTGAATGTCGTGGCCCCACTACAGCTCTCCTACACCTCAGGGATTGGCCCCAAGATACACTGTTCTAACATAAATCCTACTCTTATATATTTCAAATGTTCCAAGATATTTTGTGTTCCCTTACCAATCTCACCTCCAAAGATTCGATTGTCTAGCCTACAGCTTAGGTGTCTCACAACTCAGTGTAGGTCATTTTTTTGGCAATCAATTGCTATGCATCTAGGAGTTACCATGTGATATGCATAATACAATTGTGGATGACACACCTCACGCTCAAGCATTTTATGATTAAAAAAACTAGCAACGTGAGGTGCAAAATCAATCCTTTCATGATTTCCAAGTTACTCGTAGTTGCGACATTGCTAGAGACTACCACCAAGTTTCCTCGTGGGTGCTACCAGTTTCTCTTAAATTTAAATGGTGATCGGCCTATATGCTATGCATAAATTAGAATTTAAAATATCTTCAGTGACCACTCACTTTTACAACCCCTTTTCCACCTATCGTTTAGGTTTTGCATTCATTGGTGGATAGGTGTAACATTTATTTTTATGTAATTTTTCATGTAAAAACCGATAAAAACCATACTCTAACATAGAAACAAGGCTAAATTGAGGCTTATCCCTCATTCTCCAACCTTGTTATATGTTCACAAATATTTTTTTTAAAAATCACTTTTTTTAGTCGCAAAAACTATTTTTCCTCATTTATTTGGTATTTTCTGATTTATGTTTCTTAACTGATCATATTGACTGAAAATTGATTTTTATTAGTTTTTTATTCTATATGAACTTCATCACCTAACTCAAAATGGAAGAAACCCTCATTTTTCCTCTTAGAAGACACATTTCAAGTTTTAAATTATTTATTACGACCATGTGTGACTAGTTCTACATTTTATTATGTGCAACCCTCGAACATACTTCAAACATGATTCATACAAATTTTCTTTCCATGTGCACATCATTTAAGTCATCAAACATCAAACATCAAAACAATAAAATTTCCTTTGTAAAAAATGAGCATACCGCTTATTTGTGTGTTGCGTGTTATTAAAAATGGTTTCGGGGTAACCAATGGGCCCATCAAAGATTCCCCAATAGTGCTGGAGATTGCCTCTTAGTGTCCTTTTGATCTTGTATGGACAAGCATTCTTTATCCCCCTTTCCTTCATGATTCTTTACATGTGATCAACCTCTTAGAGGAGAGAGAAAGACTGAGTTTTGATCTCTACATCTGGGTAGCCATTACGCGAGCAAAGACCGGCATTAGGGAGAGGAAAATTTGAAGAATCCATTGCTGAAGATTGTTCCATAGGTTTCTTTAAGTCTTGGCATGCCATCTTTTTAAAAATGTCGCATGAAGGAGGGGGTGTTGACTGCATGTTGCCGCTGTTTCAACCCCCCCCCCCCCCCCAAATCAAATTTTTTTAATAGGGGGCCCAATTGGTCCCCCCCCAAAGGACCATGCCCAATGTCTAAAATTTTTGGCCTTTTTGCCTTTTGTAATGTCCAGTCTCATATCTCCACTGTTCGGCTTCCAAATTGAGTTCCAGAAATTTCTGCATGCCCGACTCGGGGTCTTGCATTGCTGACCACTTGCACTAGTCTAACTAGGCACCTGAAGATTTTGTGAAAAATTTTCAAATTGCTCTTCAAAACTGCTTTCAAATCCCATCTTTTGTTGCTTGTAAAAATTGGCAAATCTATCTCTGCTACTTCCAATGAGGTTAAATTCCCGCCTTGGAGTAAAATATTTTGGCACATTTTGGTCGCTTTTTGGGATCTAAAATCCATCTCTCACTATCATGGGGAAAGATAAGACTCCTCTTCCTGAGGTTATTGACATTCTTGCTTCAACTTCATCATACAGTCTTGCACCTTCCACTGCAGCTTGCAAGTTAACTAGTCTTCTCAGCTCCACAAACTTACAAACTTCTAGTTGTAGGCCTCTAAGAAAAACTCCCTTCTAGATACCTTCACCCAAGTGATGGTTGGTCCATCTCTTCATTATGGATTCCATTTTAGAGACATATGCTTCCACCCATTCACCAAAGGACTGAATTAAGTTCATGAACTCCTCTCACATCCGCTCTTCAAAACCATCATGCCTGAATTTAGTGAGGAAGGTTATCGTCCCATATGCCAAAAGTTCCTGTTGCTTATCTCTCATACTACTAAAACAATGCGCCTTTGAAAGTGGCAAGGAATATTGCCAACCAATGCTTGGGGGTTTGGGCATTATTAGCTACACACACTACCATAAACTCAACTACATGAAGATCAAGGTTTTCATTGTACTATCCCTTAAAAATGGGCAATGGGACTACATTTGCTAGCCTATCATCAATATTTCCAAGACGGATCTGACTAGGAAGGGGACCTTGAGTTACCATGGGTTGTAAAGAATGCCAGAAGGGCGTCAAAGGAGGCTTCTACTGCTAGCTCGTTCTCAACTTTGATTTTTGCTTTCTCTCTTCTCACATACCTGTGGACTTGTTCTAGTGCTTCCCTCTTGATCACATCATTCATCAAGGAGTTAGCTCCACCTAGTTTGCCTGTACTCAACAAAACAGAATCAAAAGGGCTTCAATCTCTAGAGGACTCTCTTGCCAACATTTCTTCTACTTCCTTCCTTTCAACATCTCTAAATTCAGCTTTCATTCTACTACAAAGGGAAAGATATTCAGTTCTGAAGGTATCGAAACTCATTCTTCTTAGTGCCATTGTCTTGATAATACCAACTTCGAAGGGTTTAAATAGCATAGGTTGTGAAAAACACTCTGTCTACTAGCTTTTAGTGGATTTCCAATTGGACAAATAGAAGGTTGTCAATGCACCAAGCATCTCACATATCTTGTTGTTGAGCATCCACAAACATATTCCAACTCTTTTCCTTCTTGTTCTTGTGAACTTTAACTGATCGTGACTCCCAAAGCTTCTTTAGAATCTTCCACTTGATGATGTTTGAAAATTCTTCCTTTAAGGCAAAAATCTCCCATGGATAGTCATTCTCGCTGTTTCTGCTTCTCTTTTTAGTTTTGTGGGAAACAATTCGCTATTGTAATGCAACTTTCTGTAGCTTCAAAGGATAGTGAAATCAATCTATCACATAGAGCCTTCATCAAGATAGTGACATGCTTTTGCCGTTGAGGAATTCACTTCTTGTAGAACGTCGCTTTGGAAATGAAGATATCCAATTCTTCAATAGTTGCAAGGATTTGCCAATATTCCATTGCTTTTCTTTCTCTTCAATAGTGCCACTTCTTCCATTTTCAGCCTCTATTGGTGCTTTTTAATGGAAAATTTCCCTGGCTATACACCAAAAACATGGATCCCCAAGAGGAACACCAAGAAAAATGGGAATTCTACTATAATAAAATCTATCATGTATCATCAACAAGCATTTTCTTCATATTTTAATCAACCACAAGGAGAAAAACAACACCAATCTTCTCAAATCTTCACGCATCATCATATAACAATTCTCCCACAAATTTATTACAACAAAAATTCAACATATTGTTTATCAAAAAAATAAGAAAGTACAAAGAATTCTTCACTTAGAATGGAAATCATCACATAGTATTCATCTTCAATACCTTCATAGTCTCTCTCATAGTCTCTCACTCATAGATACATTGTTTTTCATGAAAATTTAGCTATCTCTCACTCTATATCTCTCTCACATATCTCTCTCAATAGTATATTGGAATCATCAAGAATAATCATCCATAATCCCTCTTTGGTCATGGATACCTCTCCCAAGAGGTGTGTATAACATGAAAGGTCACCAAAGCCACTACAGTATCCTTTCGTAGTTCAATAATGTCAGTGTCATTTTAGTCTTCACTTGAGTATTTAGCAGCTACTTCTTTCACTTCTTTGAGATACTTTGAACTTGTTTTCATCTCTTCCAAAGATTAGAAAACTTTCCCAAGCTACACATTATCCAACATAACATTTACAAAGACATAGAGAGCAAAAATAGAACAAAGGGAGAGGCTCTACAGACGGTCAATAGAGGCTTAACAAAAAGTCATCAGAAAGCATTTAGCTCAACTAAAACCATTCAAAGCCATCAATAATTATTCAATAATCTTCCAAACACTCTCAAAATCTAGCAATCATCATTCCAACCTCTCATACAAAAGGAAAATAGAACAAAACAGAAGCCCAACAGAACCAATTAGACACTCAACATAACCTTTCAACATATCATATATCCATTGAAAAACATCATGAACTTCTCAAACCTATCCAACCTTATCCAAAACTCTCTCAAACACTTCCAATTCAATCAATCATCATTCAAATCATACAAAAATTAGCAAAAAATCCAACAAAAATAGTCAAAGAACATAGTCATACCAACCCTCACTAGCAAATCCTTATTTATAAAGCTTCAATGGTGGCTCATGAATTCTCTTAAAAGCTCAATGTCATGCACAATAACAAGCCATGATTACTTGGAAGTCAATGTAGCTTCAATCTTAAATGGTTTTTAGCACTCTTGAATGCTCAGAAACGAAGTTGAAGAATTGTATTAAAACTCCCCAAATCCATTTCCATAATATCTTATTGTTGTAAAATACGCTTCAATGCTTAAAATCCTGGAACAATATTGAAGTACCAATACTATAGATGAATCTCAAGACCAAGATATGGATGAATCTTCCCAAAATTGAAAGCTTGGAGTAAGCTTTAATAGTTGGCATGTAGTATATTAGGGTTTTTGAGTGAAAAATGCCAAGAACACTAGAAATAGAGCTCAATATTAAAGAAGAATGATAAGAACTTGATGCTCACTGCCTATGCTAGCTCCAAATGAAATATCATATTTTGAAGATTAAGTATAAACTACATGTAACCAAGGCAAAATGCGCCTCATTTTTCGAGGACTATCTTGGAGTGAATAATGGCCACTACACTAATGCTTAATGGTTGTTACCTAACTATAAATAGTCTCCATAAAGTCTTTAGATTGTTCAAATTGGAAGTCAGATGATAATAAGGAAGAGATACATAGATCTTGGTTGGAAACTTCCATGGAAGCTAGAAAGGGAGAATAAGAATAAGCTCTCTCTAAAAAAGTAGTTAAAACTTCTTCTAACTCTTGTGAGTTCCTTTTAGACAAAATACCTCCAAAATTTTCTTGGAATTTTGTGATGACCTACCATTTTGATCATTTTACTTCTAGATCTATCCCAAGCTCCTTCGTATGGGTTTAATAAAGCCAATCTACTATCTATGGAGGTCTTGCTGGTCACTGCCAAAGCATGTCACTGCCAAAACGTAGACTACAAAGTGTAGATAGACACCTAGTTGTGAAATTAGCCCCTAGATTCTATGGACCATTTAGGATCATTCATAAAATAAATGACAATGCATTCAAGTTAGAATTACCACCTCATTGGAAAATTCACAACACATTTCACATTAGTTTATTAAGACCTTTTAGAGGCCAATTACCTGTACACCCTGTTTATGAAAACCCACCTTTGTTAGAGGAAGAGACTGAAATACTTGAACCAGAAGCTATCATAGATACTGACTTTATGACCACTAGAACTGGCCGAAGATATTCTAGATATCTAGTTAAATTTAAGAACCATCCTGGAGAGGAAGCACAATGGATGCACGCTAGAGACTTAAATGCTTTCCCCACTCTGTTAGCTCCACATTGAGCTAATAGCAATTGAGGTCAATTGATCCCACCCCGGGGGTATGATGCCAGGAGGCATATTTCACGGTGGATTCCGTGCCATGGTAGATTCCGTGAGGTTTTACAGTGGATTCCGTAAACTTTGATGACCGGGGCTCATACACAAAGTGGATTCTTTGTGCGAGAAGTTGATGGCGACGACTGTCCTTTTTGAGCGTTTCATTAATTTAGTGTGTACATGGGTGATTTCATAGCGGGTGATTCCGCAAAATGCATATTAAATTAATAAACGTTTATGAGTTTAGAGTGCGCACTCGTAATAAATTAAGGTTAGGATTTATTTCTAACCAGTTGATTTATTTATGTAGCTGAAGACTGCTAGGTATTCACTTTTGTCGGTTTAATTGTATTATTCTACTAACGATTGTGAATGCTTCAGTTGATGTGTAGAGATAGCAGTAGTGGCGAAGGAAAGCATTGGAGGATAGCGAGTATTCGATTTATGGATTATATTTTGATGGATGCATACCTTAGGCATGGCACCTATATTTTGTCACGCCTATTTATTAAGGCATCGGGTATTTATTATTATTTTGTATGCACATGGGCGCACGATTATGTTATTTCTATTTGGACATTGTATTGGGCGTGCCAAACTCTTTGGGCACCGTCCATTAGCTTTATTCCTATTTTGTGTTAAAGCAAACTCAAAAGCTAAAAGCTTGCTATTTTGTAATTTGGGCTATTATTTGAGCTTGAAGATGAATAATACATCAAATACATGCTTTGTGGAGCGCTCACACAAGGCATGGGGGGAGATTGCACCCAATTGGTCTCTTATTCATGTCGTTCATGCTTTTTACCTTGTAATTTGTGCAAAAAATAGAGTTCTATTGTTCTTGGGGACCTTCCAGCATTCACTACGCGAGCGTACAGCATCCGATCTGCACACCAAGCTATGATGATCGTATAACACTAGCTATAAGTGTCAAAACACTAGCTATAAGTGTCATATAACATTAAGGAGTGGATGGAGTAGCATCGATAATTTATTAAAACACTTCTATAGTACTACTATGCTACTAAAATGTTGTGCATGTAGACTATAGAAAATCATGATACATGCAATGTTAATAAACACATTTAGTTCATTGTCCACTTTTTAACACTCTTATTTCTTCGAAGGGTATGTAATATCTTATATTATCCTGTTTGAGGTATTTTGTATTGATATTTTTAAATCCCTATTTTTTCACAAAATTTTAGATTTGATTTCTTTTTCCTATTTTTTAGTACTTAATGACTTGTTTTTAAGGTATAGAAAGAAATGCATAAGAGATACTATTTTCCTTAGAACAAGATCCAAACAAGAAATTAAAATATTTTAATTTTTCTGTCATCCATTTTTCTATGATGGATTAGTTTTGCATTCTTTTACTTTAACATTTGATATCTTTTTTTTTGCCTATCTTATAGATAGAGCTATATATTGAAGTGTACCTTATGGCAGGTACCATACTACTTTATGGTGTAATGGCTTTTGTATTTAACAAAACATTGAAAGCAAGCAAGATTGGAGATGCATGGCATCGAGGAGCAAAATATTACACACACCACATATGGTGTGCACATTATCACACGATTAGATATGAATCCTCCACCACAATGTGCACTTTGCAAGGAGTGAGCCTCACATGCTTTAGCAAGGCATAGACACTAAGAATGTCTCTTATCTAATTATAGGGTTATCATGTACTTTTAGCATTTATTCTATATCTTTATAAGGCAAGCACATATTACTTGCAATGTCTCCTATTTAGTTTTTGGTTTTTCAATTCGTGCATCTTGTACAAACTATTCTCTAAGAGAATTTCAAACTGGCTTCAAACAGTTTTTAATCTTAACTATATAAATCTCAATACTTTTATATTTTATACCATTTGACTTATTTGAGTTTTTTTGCTACACTTGATTTGATGAGGACGATATTGTTTAAAGGAAAATGACCAAGAAGCTACTCGTTGTATAATTATAACTCCATTTGGAGTTGCAATTCTACCAACCAACTACTCCCTAGATTCCTTTTTTGTCAATTACATAATGCATTTCTATACGTGCATAAAAATTATAGCCAAAATAATTTTAATAAGTTATATAAACTATTGTGAAAATTCAAAAGTCAGATAATGTTTTAATATATGCAACCTTAGACATAAGACTCCTGACATGCGAAACTTTAGACATACTCGTAAGTTTTTTAAGATTTTAAGAAACATGTCTTGAGGCTATATTATGAGCTACTCCCTTGTAGGGAAGAGAATGAAGGAAATTAATGTTTGATTCAATTATTCTCAAGTTTGTAGTCTATTCATTTGAATTTTATTGGGGAGAGAGAGAGAGAGAGAGAGAGAGAGAGAGAGAGTGTGTGTGTGTGTGTGTGTGTGTGTGTGTGTGTGTGTGTGTGAGAGAGAGAGAGAGAGAGAGGCCACTGCTACCACTACCATTCTCAAAGAAGGAGGAGATGGGCGCAAAGGAGAAGGATGAAAGTCATGCAAACACAAAGAAGGAGAAAGGAAGTGTGAAGGGATTCTTCTTCAAGCCTTTGACGTAGCTGCATTGTCATCTTTCTATTTTCTTCTCTTCTCTTTGTTTTGTTTGTGGAGAGATGCAAAGAGAGAAAGAGAGAGATAGAGAGAGAGAGAGAGAGAGAGAGAGAGAGAGAGAGAGAGAGGGAGAGGGAGGGAGAGAGAGAAAAATAGAGATAAGGGAGAAAAATAGAGAAAAAGACAGAGAAAAGGAGACACAGAGAGAGAGAGAGAGAAAGAGAGAGCGAGAAACAAATAGAGACAAGGCAGAGAAAAAATGAGAGGAAGGGAGATAAAAATAGAGATTTAGAGAGGGGAAAAAGAGAGAGAAATAAAGATAAGAAGGGAGAGAAAATTTGAGAGAGGAATAGAAAAAGGGAGGGAGAGGGGGATAGAAAATTAGAGAAAGGAAGGAAAAATAGAGAGAGAAATTATACATATATATACATTGTGTTTATACATATATATATAGAGAGAGAGATAGGGATAGACAAGATAATGAAAGAGATGGAGGGAAAAGAAGAGAGAGAAATAGAAAGGAGGAGATAAAAAAGAGAAGAAGAGGGAAGGATAGAGAAATAGAGGGAGGGAAGGAAAAAAGAGAATGAGAGGGAGAGATAGAGTTAAATAGGAGGGATGGAGATAGAGGAAGGGAGAGACATAATTTTACATATACATACATAGGGGTGTGCGTCTGTGTGTGTACATATAGGGAGGAAGGGAAGAAGAGAGAAATGGGGGGAAGAAAAAAACAAAGAAATACATACTGTTGAAGACCTTGAAGGGGTGTGCAACTTGGCATGGAAGAAGCTTTGCCCACCTCCTACCAAAGCCCAATACTCATGTGTAGGTATAGCTACATTCAGTGGATACCCCAAATCTTGAGGGAAAATACTTGTTGAGATATCGAGCTCCACTCATGATATGCCAGGGTGACCGTTGCGCATTTATGTCACCGACTTGCCAATTTTGCAGATGCAGTTGGTACACCGCCCATGAATAATAGCTAGATGACAACTATCCTTATCTACTCTAGTTCGTGGCTCAGTTAGTATGCCACCTTAGTTAGTTGAGTTTGGTTTAAGACCCATATATAGGGTTCTTCTATTTCTATGTACTTGAGTTCTTTTGTCTTACACAACTAAGAAGAGGAAAACTATTTTCGGCCTCCACCTTTGTGTGTATTCCCCCATTGTGCAAGCAGGAAAGCTACAAGTGAGACTCCTTCCTTCTCTTCCATAATCTTGACATGGTATCAGAGCCTTGTTCGTGGTAAGGAGCTCAAGAAAGCAAACCAAGTTCGCGGTGTTCTGGTAAGAGGACCAGTGTTGCTTTCATTTTTCTGTTTTGGGAGCAAGTCTCTACAAGTAGCACAGCCGGAAAGTCCAAGAGTGCATTTTCTCAGATTGAGACGCCCTTTACGGTATAGCAAGAGGGCAGTATATGCTGCGGGAAAGGGCTTTAGCCCATGGTTGCTCTGTTTTTTTTATTTGAGGCCATTTCAGGGCCTGTTTTGGAGGCGAAAGTTTTCTGCACGCACTCAGGAAAAGGCCCTGTTTTATGCTGTGCGACCACTGTTCTACAGGTCAGTGAAAAGTTACTGTAGAAATTGCATCGTATGCCTGTGCGCAAAGACATTGGGAGTTACAGAATCATCCTTGTTGCCTGTTGATGCAAAATCGTCACTAGGAAGTGACTGTGTGGTCAAATACCACTTTCGTCAGTTTTGCAAATTTGCCCTTGTGAGGCTGAAGCTGTGTTCTTTGCAGTGACATAATTTTTTGCAGTGTTCTGTAATGGCGTCTGATTCTCTTTCATAGATTGTCTCACTGAAAAGCTTGACAAGAACAACTTCCAAGCATGGAAGTTCAGAATGACGAATTTCCTTATGGGAAAAGGATATTGGGAATTCGTTGCAGGAAATGAAGAAGAACCAGTTCTTCCTGATGTTCCCAATCAACAGCAAATGCAGGCATTTAAATCATGGCATGAGAGAGCAAGAAAAGTTATGTACTGGCTGTCTATTAGCATTTCAGACTCTATGATTGTGCATATTCAGGATGCAAGTACGCCAAAGGAGGCATGGGATACTCTGTCAACAAATGTATAGCACAAATACTCAAGCCAGGAAAATGCAGCTCAAGCAAGAGTTGCACAATATGCAAAGACAAAGTATGAGCATCAATGACTACCACATGAAGGTGAAGAAGATTGCAAATGCACTTGCTTCCATTGGGTCGCCAGTGGAAGATGATGATTTAGTTTATGTGACCTTGAATGGTCTAGGAAAGGATTATGCACAGTTCCGAACATCGATTTCCATTCGTGAAAGATTTCCTGATTTTGAAGAGTTGATTGCTCTTCTAATTTCTGAGGAGCAAAGAAATGGTGGTGCAGCTTCTTCAGGGGGAACTTCAAAAGAAGCTATCTTCTACTCAAATGCTGGAAGAGGTAGAGTCAGAGGTACAGGAGGCCGTGGTAGAAATCAGAATATGCAGCAAACTCAAGAAAACCAATCCTATGGAGGAGGACGTGGTAAATCTAGAGGCAAGGGGAGCCAAAGAGGTCGTGGTGGATGGCAAAGAGGCCAAAATGCAAAAAGCAATGTTGAATGCTACTACTGTGGTAAAATGGGTCATATGGCTAAAGACTGCTATAAAAAGCAGAATGACATCATGAATGGAAAATTGCAACAAGGGAATTATGCATCTTCTAGTAGACAGTGTGATGAGAGAAATGAGCATTTGTTTATGGTATAGCATATGACCAATTCTGTGACAAGTGCACAAGAAAGCAATGATGTGTGGTATGTTGACTCGGGTGCATCAAACCACATGACAGGTCATGCAGAATGGATGCAGGATGCAAGGAAAATGGAAAAACTAGGATTTGTGGAGACTGGTGATAATACTTCACATCCTATTGTGTAGATTGGAAAAAATCCTTTGTCTATGCAGGATGGGAAAAAGAAATACATGTCGTATGTATTTCATGTCCCGAATATCACTAAGAACCTGGTTTCTGTTGATCAAATGGTTGAGCAGGGCTTGCAGGTCAGATTTAATTCTCATGGATGCTTTGTTGAGGATATGAAAAATAAAGGTCGCTTGATAGCAAAAGGAAAGAAAAAGGGCAGAATGTTTACGTTGGATGTAGACATGCCTGAATTGAGTGCAGCAATGTTTGTACATGGGATTGGTGTAGTTGCTGATATTGATATCTAGCATAAACGCATTGGTCATGTTAATGTACAACGACTTAAATCAATGCAAGCCCAAAATATTGTTGTAGGATTGTCTAAATTCAAGGTTGCAGAAATACATAAGGTATGTGAAGCCTGTCATTTTGGAAAATAGGCAAGGAAACCATTTCCTAGACATGTTCAAGAGAGTAAGAAGCCATTGGAATTAATCCACTCTGATGTGTGGACTACTAAAGCTGCATCTCTTGGAGGCTGTCATTATTTTGTCATTTTTATTGATGACTATAGCAGAAAAGTTTGGGTATATTTTATGAAAAAGAAAAGTGAAGTTTTTGGACATTTCAAAACTCTTAAAGCTATGGTGAAAAAGAAACAGGCCTGTAAATAAAATACCTAAGGTCAGATGGAGGGGGAGAGTACCTCTCAAATGAGTTTGCAAGGTTCTTGCAGGAGCATGGCATAAAACAACAATATTCATGCAGTCATACTCCACAACAAAATAGAATTGCAGAAAGGAAAAATAGGCATATTGGAGAGGTATCTCGTGCCATGCTCCACGAAAAAGACTTGCCAAATTTTTACTGGGCTGAAGCAGTAACTACAGCAATCTACATAATGAACAGGACTCCCACTGTAGCAATACATGGGATGACTCCAGAGGAGAGGTATATTGGTAGGAAACCAGATATTTCTCATTTGAATATTTTTGGTTGTATTGCCTATGTTCATGTGCCAGATGAGCTGAGATCCAAGTTGGATCCAAAAGCTGAGAAGTGCATCTTTATTGGTTACTCTCTGCAAGCAAAAAGGGTATAGATACTATAACCCTTCTACTCATAAGTTTACAGTGAGCAGAGATATTGTTTTTGATGAGATGAGTAGCTGGTATAAACCAGTAAATGTGATTGATGATGTAGATGCACAAAATGGTAATGCTGCATAGAACTCACAACAACACTCACAAAATATTAGTGGACCTGGAGTGTCCTCTAGCAGTGGTTCACATTCTTTGCCATGGACAGGCAGATTGAGATCAGGAGAATCTCCTCAAAATAATGCAGGTAGTGGTATGCAGGTTTCACGAAAAGGAAAAGAGAAGGTAGATCAGCCCATGTTTGATGTGAATGCAGGTCACTCTTATGTGGATGGTGAATCCAGTGGCTCAGAACAGAGCATTGATGATGAGTTGGGTATTCCTTCTATTGTTACACTTGGAGTAAGGAAGACCATGGATGTTTTGAGAGCACCTGGGAGTGAACCTACTTGGCGCAGGTCTACCAGAGCTAGGTATCCTGTGGATAGGCTGAAATATGATGGATTTACAGCCATTCACTGTGCCTATATGGTCAAAGTGATACAAGAACTAGAACACACTTCTTTTGAGCAAGCCATGGGAAAAGAAAAATGGGAGAAAGCCATGGATGAAGAAATGGATGCTTTGGAAGCAAATGCTACATGGGAATTGGTACCTTTGCCTAAAGATAAGAATGCAATTGGTTGTAAGTGGGTTTATAAGGTGAAGCACAATGCAGATGGTTCTGTGAACAGATACAAGGCAAGATTAGTAGTCAAGGGGTATGCACAAACATATGGCATTGATTATGAAGAAACATTCAGTTCGGTTGCAAGGATGGAAACCGTAAGAGCACTCATTGCTATGGCTGCATCAAAGGAATGGTCTTTACATTAGATGGATGTAAAGAATGCCTTCTTGCATGGTGATTTGCAAGAAGAGGTCTATATGGAGCAGCCACCAGGTTATGTGCATGCTGTTCATCCTGAGTTTGTTTGTAGGTTGAAGAAAGCCTTGTATGGCTTGAAGCAAGCACCTAGAGCATGGTCTGACAAGATAGGACAGTATCTTGTCACTATTGGCTTTTAGATTTCCAAGGCAGATTTCTCACTTTATGTGAGAAAAACAGAGAAAGGTATTATGCTGCTTGTCATTTATGTTGATGATTTGATTATCACAAGTGATAGTGATGAAGATATCCTTCATGTGAAAATGCTATTGAAGCAGAAGTTTGGGATGAAGGATTTGGGAGAGCTACATTATTTCTTGGGCATTGAGGTGATTAGATCACCAAGTGGGATATGGCTCTTGCAGAGGCAGTATGGATTGGACATGCTGTCCAAATATGGGATGATAGGCTGTAAGCCTATTTCAGTTCCTTTGGAGCAGAATGTGAAGTTGAGCGCAAATGCAGGTGAGCTTCTCGAAGACCCTACTATGACAACATGAGTAGTATACACTTGGAAAATAACCCAGTCTATCATGCTAGAACAAAGCACATTGAGGTGCATTATCACTATGTGCGAGAGAGAGTTTTACTAGGTCTTATTGATCTAGTTTATGTCAGCACAGATGATTAAGTAGCTGACATATTTACGAAGGCATTGGGCGCAGAGAAGCTGCGCAAGTTCAGAGACCTGCTTGGTGTGCAAGAATTGGGATTGTGGTGCGCAGATCGGACGCAGGTAGCTCACGTAGTGAATTCCCAAAGGTCCCCAAGAACAAAGCACTCTACTTTTTAGCACAAAAACCAATGTAAAAACAAGCACGACATGAGACAAGAGACAAATTGGGTTGAATCTCCCCCATGCCTTGTGTGAGCGCTTCACAAAGCATGTATTTAATATATATTTCCAATCTTTATGCTCAAAAATAGCCCAATTACAAAAATATGACAAGATTTTAGCTTTTGAGTTTGCTTTCTACCAAAAATAGGAAAATAAAGCTAATGGACGGCGCCCAAAGAGTCTGGCACGCCCAATCTCAATGTCCAAATAAAAATAACATATCCAGGCGCATAAGCGCATACAAAATAATAATAAATAATCGATGTCTCTATAGACATAATCAAAACATAGGCGTGACGCCTATCAAAATATAGTCCAAAGATCGAAAACCCGCTAGACTCCAATGCTTTCCTCCGCCACTGCTGCTATCTCTACACATCAACTGAAGCATTCACAATCGTTAGTAAAATAACACAATTAAACCGACAAAAGTGAATACCTAGCAGTCTTCAGCTACATAAATAAATCAACTGGTTAGAAATAAATCCTAACCTTAATTTATTACGAGTGGGCACTCTAAACTCATAAACGTTTATTAATTTAATATGCATTTTGCGGAATCACCCGCTATGGAATCACCCATGTACACACTAAATTAATGAAACGCCCGAAAAGGACAGGCGTCCCCATCAACTTCTCGCACAAAGAATCCTCTTTGTGTATGAGCCCCGGTCATCTAAGTTTACGGAATCCACCGTAAAACCTCACGGAATCCACCGTGGAATATGCCTCCTGGCATTATACCCCCGGGGTGGGATAGCAATTGACCTCAATTGCTATTAGCTCAATGTGGAGCTAACAGAGTGGGGAAAGCATTTAGGTCTCTAGCGTGCATCCATTGTGCTTCTTCTACAGGATGGTTCTTAAATTTCACTAGATATCTAGAATACCTTCGGCCAGTTCTAGTGGTCATGTAGTCAGTGTCTATGATGGCTTCTGGTTCAAGGATTTCAGTCTCTTCTTCTAGTAAAGGTGGGTTTTCATAGACAGGGTGGATAGGTAATTGTCCTCTAAATGGTCTCAATAAACTAATATGAAATGTATTATGAATTTTCCAATGAGATGGTAGTTCTAACTTGAATGCATTGTCATTAATCTTATGAATGATTCTAAATGGTCCGTAGAATCTAGGGGCTAATTTGACAACTGGATGTCTATCTACACTTTGCAGTCTACGCTTTTCTATTCTAAGCCAGACATAATCATCAATTTTGAAATTCATGGCTTGTCTTTTCTTGTTGGCTTGTTTGGTATATGATTGTTGGGCTTTAGCAATCATATCCTTTACCTCATCAAAAATAGTGTTATGCATAACAGCAATATCATCGGCACTTTGTATTCTATTAGACAAAGATGCAACAGGTGTAGATAATCTATGTCCATAAATAACTTCAAAAGGTGCTTTCTTTGTAGATGTGTGCGGTGTATTATTGTAAGCAAACTATAATAAATGCAAATGAGTATCCCATGTTTGAGGTTTAGAGATAGTGTATGCACGTAAAAGATCTAAAATAGTGCTATTTGTGGCTTCTGTTTGTCCATTTGTTTCTGGATGAAATGCAGATGAGAAATCAATCTTTGTGCCTAGATTTGCAAACAGTGTAATCCAAAAATTATTACAAAATCTAGAATCTCTATCTGAAATGATCACTTTCGGCAATCCATGGTTAGTAAAAACAGTTTTCAAAAATAACTGTGCTGCTTGTGATGCTGTTAAAGTTTTCTTACATGCAATGAAATATGCTTGCTTACTAAATCTATCTACAATTGTCCAAATCATGTCATGGTTAGATTTAGTATTTGGTAATCCAGTAATGAAATCCATAGATATATGTTCCCAAGGTTTAGATGGAATAGATAAAGGCATTAATAACCCATACTGTTTACCATGATGTCTTTTTATTCTTTGACAAATCAAACATTCAGAAACAAAATTAGACACATCTGCATCCATATGCGGCCAATAAAAATCTTCAGTTAACATGCGTAATGTAGAGATGATACCTCTATGACCTTGATATGGGGGACAATGAATTTCATTTAAAACAAAAGATCGGAATGGAATAGTAACACACAGTCTCTTTTCAAAGAACATGAATCCATCATTATATGACAATGAATCAACATGAATGAAATTATTTTGAACTAATTTTTGCCAATCAGAATGAAAAGTAATATCCTGGTGATATGTGTCTTTCATAGCAATCAAAGAATCAAAAGATATGATAGAAATGTTATGAATTGCAGGTCTTCTACTCAATGCATCAGCAACTACATTTTCTTTTCCAGGTTGGTATTGAATGATAGGATGGAAACTTTGAATGAATGAAGCCCATTTGATATGACGGTCAGAAATTTGGGGTTGGCTAAGTAGATGTCTAATGCTTTGCTGGTCGGTCTTTATCATGAATTCTGAACCCATTAAATAATGCTTCCATTATTTCAATGCTTGAACAACTGCTAAGAGTTCCTTGTCATAGGTGGAATATTTGAGCTCAGAGGGTTTCAGCTTAGAACTAGAATATGCTATTGGATGGTTATCTTGCATTAGCACGGCTCCTATTCCTGATCCGCTAGCATCGGTCACAACTAGAAAGAATGGTCTGTTAAAGTCAGGCAATTGTAGGACAGGGGCATTGGTCAATGCACGTTTAAGTAAATCAAAGGATTTCTGCTGGTTTTCAGTCCATTGATAAACAATGCCTTTCTTAAGAAGTTTGGTCAGTGGTAAAGCAAGTAATGAGAAATTACGTACAAACTTCCTATAGAAACTAGCAAGACCAAGGAATGAGCGTAATTCATGTACATTTTTAGGAATAGGCCAATGCAATATTGCGTCAATTTTCTTAGGATCAACTTTTATTCCTTCTTCTGATACAATATGACCTAGATATTCTATTTCTGTCTTAAAGAATTCGCTCTTCTCAGGATTTGCAAACAATTGATTTTCTTTCAGTAATTGAAAAACTAATGATAAATGCTCATAATGCTCTTTTTCACTTTGACTGAACACTAAAATATCATCAAAGAAAACAATCACACAATATTGATATTTTAGAAAAATACGGTTCATCATTCTACTGAAAGTAGCAGGTGCATTAGTTAATCCGAATGGCATAACTAAGAATTCGTAATGGCCAAACTGTGTCCTGAATGCAGTCTTAAATATGTCGGATCTATCTAGCCTCACCTGATGATATCCAGACTTAAGGTCAATTTTACTAAATATAGAAGATCCTTGCAGTTTGTCCATAAGGTCATCAACTCTAGGTATAGGATACCTATTCTTTACAGTGATCTTGTTTAATGCTCGGTAGTCAATACACATCCGATAAGTATTATTCTTTTTCTTGACTAAGAGCACAGGTGCACCGAATGGAGAACTGCTAGGTCGAATTAAACCTCTATTTAGTAATTCTTCTACTTGAGTCTGGATTTCTTTTTGCTCTATTTGATTGTGCCTATATGGGGCTTTGCAAGGTGGTTGTGTGCCAGGTATTAGATCAATCTTATGGTCTTCTGGACGTGATGGAGGTAAACCTGGTGGTAGGTCTTCTGCAAAACAGTCCTTAAAATATGCAAGAAATTCCTTATGCCTAGGGTGCATATGAGTTTCTTTTGCGTGCAATTCATTCACCCAAATGAGATATGATTTAGTATTCTTGCGTAGTGCACGTTTTGCTTGAGTATGCGAAAGCAGTGGAAACATATGAGATGCATGCATACCAAATAATGTAATAGATTTTCCTTGAAAATTTATATTCATTGTGTGTGTGGAATAATCTATATTGGGGTTATGTTGGTGTCTCCATGGCATTCCTAGAATAATGTCGCTAGACTGTAATGGGACAACTAAGAAATTTCTTCTTTCAATATATGGACCAATTTGAATTTCTAAATTTTGAACTTCTTGTGTGCCATTGTACCTAGTGCCTAAAAATGCAGCTTTTATGCGATAGTGCGTAGGTACTGTATGCAATTTCAATTTCTTTACCAATTTTGCTGAAATAAAGTCATGGGTACTACCGTCATCATGCAATACAGTTCTTTCTTTTCCATGCACCATACATTTCATAGTCAACAATGAATGTAAAGTAGGCATACCTGGTAAAGTGTCGGAAGTAGTAGTAGGATCATCTTCTTCTTCAGTGAAATCTGGCATATCCTCATGCTCGTCTTCGTCCATAGCTCCAAGGTAGTTGATATGTGCTGATGGCTTCTTTGAATGACAATTTGCTGCGAGATGGCCTGGCTGGTGACACTTGTAGCATACGATAGGCTTGGCTTTGGTCACATTATTTGCAATGGCTGGGAGTCTGGGTATATTTGGATTTGCTTGTTGGATAGGCTTAGGATTTGGATTGACAGTGGATGGTAATGCAGGTGGTTTAGGCCAATTCTTGCAGAAAGATGGTGATGAGAAACGACCTGGATTAAACCTTCTGAAATTTGAATTGAATTGTTTAGATCCATAATTACCGTTTGCTTGGAATGGCTGTGGTCGTCGATCTCTTCCACGTAACTTATCTTCAGTGTCGTGAGCTAAGGAGATGGCATCTTCAAGGGTAGCAGGCTTGAACATATTCACCTCAGCATAGTAATGTCCAAGAAGTCCAGACATGTACTTCCGCTTATGTGTCGTCTCTGGTACGTCTTCAAGCATGCGTAGCTGTAGGAGTGCATTCCAAAAACGCTCTGTATACTGTGGAATAGGCTCACGATCGCGTTGTTGAAGTAAATCCCATTGCTTGATAGCCTTCTCATGAAATTGCGGTGGAAGGAAATTTTGCATGAACTTCTTCTTGAAACCTTCCCATGTAGCAGGACATTCTATGCTCTTGCGGACGAGAGTCCACCAAAGTGATGCTCTATCTATCAGATGATTAGTAACACACTTGATTTTATCTTTCTCAGGATAAGTTTCCTCATGGAAATAATCATCAAACTGGCTAATGAATGATAAAACAGTCTTTCCTTCTCTTATGCCATTGAAAGTGCGAAACTTGAAACTTCATTTACTTATCTTGGATTCCTTGCGAATGGTTTGTGCTTCAAGAGTGGCGTCGATGGTACGGCGTATCAAATCTTCAGCTTGAGGTTCTTCTTTGTCAGTGGACGCTCCTTGTAGCTTTGTCAATTGCGCTTGCAAGGCTTGCCTAGCTCTTCGCTCTTCGTCCAATTGTAGCATGATAAGATCGAGCTTTTGTTCCATGGTAGGCTCGGGTAGATCGTCTTCAGCCATAGGATCATCCATATGTGGGGTAGTCATCCTGTAAAACTCAACAAACCTTTCTCACTCAAAATCAGTTAGCGGGATGAGCGTAGCTCAAATTTGGGGTTACAAGGCTATGTATTTTTGGGTATTTTCTTCTTCAATTTTCAGAAATTCTAAAATATTTCTGTCTCCGTTTGCTGAAAGTACTTCAACGAACTTGCAGATAGGTAAAACAGCTTGCTGCGAACAACTTTCCAGTTCTGAGTTTTTGCAAACGAACAAGTCTTCTATGAGTTTTAAGCACTAGTCAGTTCTGATTTAGTCTGACTTGCAGAGTTGCAGACTTAGCAGACTTGCAGGGTTGTTGACTTGCTGGACTTAGCCGACTTGCAGAACTTGCAGGACTTGTTTACAAGTGACTTGCTGAACTTGTCTTCTGGAGTGCGTGACCGAGAGTTTGCAGACTTGTCTGCCCAGTAGAACTTGCAGAGTATAGTATGGCTTAAGCTTAATTAGTTAAGCTTAAGGTAATAAGCTTAAGTAAGTCCGCCGTTTTTTTGATCGTGAGGGGGGGGGGGCCGTTTTTCTTCACGCGGATTTTTCGGACTGATCCTCCTCTTGCCACGACTTGACGATTTGTTGATTAGAAGCTTTTTAAGCTTCTTAAGCTTTGTCTTAAGCCTTTACACTAAGCTTTTTGAAGATAGAGTTATGGCTTTCTTACTGTTTATCACGACTTGTTCATGGAGATGAGGGAGTGGTCCTCCGCCGACAGAGAGTGGTCCTTCGCGATCTGACAGTAGAAATAGGGGTTCTTGATCGCCAGAAGTCTGCCTGTATCGACGGTTCGCGACGAGATTGACTGTAGAGGTCGTTTGTTCCTGGAGCTCCGCCTTTGCCCGAGATTGGTAGCGATTGGAAGCCCTTGATCTCTGCTCCGCTCTGATACCACTGGTGCGCAGATCGGATGCAGGTAGCTCACGTAGTGAATTCCCAAAGGTCCCCAAGAACAAAGCACTCTACTTTTTAGCACAAAAACCAATGTAAAAACAAGCACGACATGAGACAAGAGACAAATTGGGTTGAATCTCCCCCATGCCTTGTGTGAGCGCTTCACAAAGTATGTATTTAATATATATTTCCAATCTTTATGCTCAAAAATAGCCCAATTACAAAAATATGACAAGCTTTTAGCTTTTGAGTTTGCTTTCTACCAAAAATAGGAAAATAAAGCTAATGGACGGTGCCCAAAGAGTCTGGCACGCCCAATCTCAATGTCCAAATAAAAATAACATATCCAGGTGCATAAGCGCATACAAAATAATAATAAATAATCGATGTCTCTATAGACATAATCAAAATATAGGCGTGACGCCTATCAAAATATAGTCCAAAGATCGAAAACCCGCTAGACTCCAATGCTTTCCTCCGCCACTGCTGCTATCTCTACACATCAACTGAAGCATTCACAATCGTTAGTAAAATAACACAATTAAACCGACAAAAGTGAATACCTAGCAGTCTTCAGCTACATAAATAAATCAACTGGTTAGAAATAAATCCTAACCTTAATTTATTACGAGTGCGCACTCTAAACTCATAAACGTTTATTAATTTAATATGCATTTTGCGGAATCACCCGCTATGGAATCACCCATGTACACACTAAATTAATGAAACGCCCGAAAAGGACAGGCGTCCCCATCAACTTCTCGCACAAAGAATCCTCTTTGTGTATGAGCCCCGGTCATCTAAGTTTACGGAATCCACCGTAAAACCTCACGGAATCCACCGTGGAATATGCCTCCTGGCATCAGATTGAGCTCGAGGGGGAGTGTTGAGATATCGAGCTCCACTCGTGATATGCCAGGGTGACCGTTGTGCGTTTATGTCACTGATTTTTTGGTTATGCAGATGTGGTTGGTACACTGCCCATGAATAATAGCTAGATGACAGCTATCCTTATCTACTCTAGTTCGTGGCTCAGTTAGTATGCCACCTTAGTTAGTTGAGTTTGGTTTGAGACCCATATATAGGGTTCTTCTATTTCTATGTACTTGAGTTCTTTTGGCTTACACAACTAAGAAGAGGAAAACTGTTTTCAGCCTCCACCTTTGTGTGTATTCCCCCATTGTGCAAGCAGGAAAGCTACAAGTGAGACTCCTTCCTTCTCTCCCATAATCTTGATAATACTAAATATGATGAAAATTTATTTACAAGGATATATATATATATTGAAATTGGAGTACATATGGTTAATATTGGATGTATGCTAATGGTCTTTGTAAAATTTTTATGTATACTTGATGGATGCTTGTAGAAATTTGATGGATGTGGGATAATTCAGATCATGCTCTGTGTATGCTAAACACTAAATACATAGTCTTTTCAGGCCATAAGGCACCAAACATTGGAATTTTGGTCCAAGGGATAGGCAGTGCATTGGGTGGAGGAATTTTGAGGCTCCACAAAAAATTCATTGCAAAACTTCTCTATTTCTACTTGGGAAGAACCCTATATCTTCTTGAAGATGACATCATTTCCTTTGATTCAAAATAAAATTCTCCCCAATCAGAGCTATGATCTAGGATCGGGGGGTTCACCTTATATATATTCTCTATATAACGTGCATTCATGGCCCATTTATAAATATCCTAATCTATGAAATTTTCTTGAATAAAACACAACCCTTTTCTATTCAATCTGTAAGTAAACGCTTTATATGACACCCTTCTGTATGTAAAAAATGTATAAAAATGGTGTTTTAAAAAGCCCTTGTTTTGAACTCACGCTATATATACATATATTCAGGAGTGACCCCCCTGAGGATCTAGGAGATATTGTAGTTTTTGTGCACAAGGGTTCTATGGACAAGGTGCAAACTCCTCTTAGATAGTCATAAATATTGAGTCATATAAACTTTTGCAAATATTCTATCATAAATCTTAATAGATCATCTTGAAGAAGGAATCATTATTTTTTATTTGAATTATGAAATACATTGCCTGGAGATTGCTACCAAAAATTACAATCATTTTACTTATGGGAGGTCTTATGAACTACACCTTGGGATGGCAAGAAATAGAGGAAAAAGTAAGACTTGGAGTGACCTACATATGGAAATCATTGATGCTAGAGAGCCTATGGTTAAGGATAATCATGAGGATTCTTATGAGAAAGAGTCATCTGATTTGGGACAATGCACTCAACCAACATTATGAAACATTTAATGCACTGAGGCATGATGATATGGTCTCCAAGCAAAATGAAGTATTGTCTAAATTGGATCAAATGATTGATCCTATAAACTCAATTGTCATTATTGATTTGGGATAAAACAAATCAAAGTGCAAAATCTAAGGCATGTGTCCCCATGATAAAGAGCTTTAATGGATCTGCATGGATACAACTGAGTGTTGAGGTGAAGGCTTGCTTTAACCTTCGAAAAGCTTATTTAGCCTTCTAATCCCATAGAAACTTGTATTTCCAGTTAGGTTGGTTGGAAACTAGCAATATTAGAGTAATCATCCATAAACATTCGATAAAAACTTACAAATTTCAAAAAGCATTAAACATCCTGAATAACTAATGGGGTATCCCATTCTAGAATAGTTTGTGCCTTCTTAGGGTCCATAGAAATTCCCTTCTTAGAAATGATGGCTTAGGATCCATAGAAAATTCCTTCTTTAAAATGACATATCCCAAAAACTCAAATTCAATTTGATGGAAAGAACACTTTTCTACATTTGTATACAAGATTACTTCTTGCAATTCATTTAAGATTATTTAGATGTAGTGCTCATGCTCTTATTGGTTCTTAGAAAAGATCAAGTTGTCATCCAAATAGATCACATTAAAGTCATCAAAGTATTCTCAAAAGATATCATTCATTATATATTGAAAATTTTGTGGGGCATTCACTTGGGGGGTTACTCATGAATATACATGTGTATCATGTGGGTTCAAAATAAGAGATCTTAAAAATATTATTTTTATGTACTTTTTGCTTACAAAAGGGCATCGTATAAAGATATTATTTACAGATTGAATAAAAAAGGGTTGTCTTATTCAAAAAAATTTCACATATAAGGATATTTATAAATAGGCATTGATCACACATGATATAGAGGATATACATGAAGTGAACCCCCTAAGGTATTCTTGAGGCCAAATGGCATGAAAACATATTCAAAATGCACGTATCTATGCAAAAATCCATCTTCCATTCATCATCTTCCTTTATCCTAATAAGTTTGTAAGTGCCATGAAGATTTATCCTAGTGAAGATGTTGGCTTTTCCAAGTCATTCTAGTGTTCTAGAATCAAGGGAACAGGGTATCGATTCTTGATGGTAATCTTATTGAGCTCATGATAATCCACACACTTATAGAGGGATCTATCTTTTTTGTTGATGATTAGAATTGAGCACTTGATGGAGATTTAGAATGATTTATGAATCCCTTTGCAAGATTCTCATAAATAATTTTTGGGAGCTCTACTAATTCATCTTAGGATAGCTTATAGATGGGACCAAAAGGAGGTTGAGCTTTCTTTTGTAAATCTATTGCACATAAGGTTAATGTTTTGGTAGCATATCTACATCCTTCTTTTCAAGCACATCCTTGAACTCTACATATTGAGTTGGTGGGAGTGTGTCTAGGCTTTTGTCCTTTGGCCTCTCCATTGGAACTTCATAACTAAAAATGGATGGATTCCTCTTTGCTTGATGAATGAACAACTTTGCCCGAATCTATATTGGTCAAGAATTTTTCCTTTTATTATTTGTTCCTAGCCTTGGTTTAACTTTTCTACACCTCCTTGATGTCAATGTTATATTATTCTAACCAAACTAGCCTTTTAACAACATGACTATTTGGAATGCTAAAGACTATATTTGATGCAAGAATCCTTAGGGTAACTTTTATGGGTTTGAGTCTCATACTTGATGTCTCTCAAGGTAAGAGACTGGCCATCATTTACTTCTACATATATTAGATTTTCTTTCCTTAGAAGCCATATATCATGTTGCTCTATAAATTTATTGGAAGCATCTTGTGGCTCTAGAGTCCAATAAATCTTGTTCATCTATATCTGTCTTTCCTCCAAGTGAATCTTTATAATTGGTAACATAAAGATAAACATTGGATTTGTAGATAGAAAGAGACTTTCTTTGGGGTTTCTTGAAGCTTTGATCCAACTAGTTCTATGGTCTCTACACTGAGGCTCAATGTAATGATGGAGTAATGGGGCTATGGATTCTCATGATCCCATTTTTTGGAGAATATTTAACTATGTGTCCTAACTAGCCGCAGTACATGCATAATCCATTAATGTGATACCTTTGTTTTTCTTAAGCTATCAACGGCTTGAACTGCATCATACCAATTTTCATACACTCTGCCTTATATACTTGGCCTTCTTGGCCTATTGGGTCTTAAAAAGTCTGTCTTGCATGAATTTAAGGTGGATCTTTGATGTCTTTTTTCGAGACCTAAAATGGGCCCGAGACTCATTCTAAGGCACTAGCCGAGCCTCACTACTCACTTGAAACCAACCCACATGTCCTCGCGGCTAGGAGCATCTATGACTTTACATTTGTAGATTTTTCATAGTTCAACGAATGATTCCTTTCCCACTCCTCAAAAGGAGTGTTGAAACATGTTGCTGTTATATACCACATAGCATACACACAGGGAGCACCCCTTCGTTGATCACCGCAACTCCACTACGACTCTCCTACACCTCCAAGATTGGCCTCAAGATGCATCGTGAACATAAAACACATTTGAAACAAAGTTCACTCTTTTGATAAATAATCTAGGAAATGATATATAAACCTCACCAAATAACTCCCAACTAACCAAAAATCTAGCCCTATGACTTGGGATACCTCACACTCTCAGTGTCATCATCACTCATACAAACAGGTGCTATACATCTAAGACACCATACCATGAGGTGCATCGATGCAAGTGTGAATATGACCACTGTGCTCAAAAAAATATTCATTGAAATTTAGCAACATGAAAGCGCAAAGATAGTTCTTTCCATGATTTTCTTTTTCTAGGATAATGCTTTGTTGTTTAGGGCTAGCACCGAGCTTCCTTGTGTTACTAGTTCCTTTAATTTTTAAACAACTGCGAACCCTATATGATATGCATCATAAAATGTCAGCATTTAACGTACTTCAACCACTCAATAACCCCCTACTCTCTACCATTTAGAATTTTTCTTGCGTTGATAGGTGTAAGACATGATTTTTTTTGTGTTTTTATTTATTAAAAGCGATAAAACTTCACTTTAACAAAGAAATGGGGCGGAAATGAGACTAAACCTCATGCTACTACTCCATCATACCTCCACACACATAATTCTTATTTTTTAATTTTTTATGATGTGAAAAAAATAAATTTCTCCATTTTTATTTATTTTTCTTTATTTATTTATAAAAAATTACTGATAATTACTCATATTCTTGTATAGTATTGACTTCCTCACATTGAACTCCATTTAGGAAAACTCTAGCTCATCGATCTACAACCATTTCATTTTTCATGAAAAATTGGTCTTTGGCGGCTTCCCCTAATATTTTTCGCTTCAAAAATGGACTTTAAAATCCACTCTCATTTGTGATCATGAGATAAGGAGACTCAACCGGTTGAATCCCATGAACAGATATGCACAGACAACAACCATAGAAAGCATCGAGCTGCCGCAAAAAATATACTCAACACAGTAGAAGAACAACTCTCACCCTAATCCCTAACAAAACCAAGGCATGAAGATCCACAAGGGATAGGTGTAGCATAATTTGATAGAAATCCAGAGTAAGTTGCTAACTAACTACTTCAACACGGACTAGCTAAAAGAACCATCAAAGAGGTCATCCTAGTGGTGGCCTGAACTACCTACCTAACCAGGGACAACTAGACTAGGAACTCCTACTAGGTGAGGACTCCTATAGCTTAGTCATAAGATATTTTCATTGAATACATTGGTCTTTCAAAAATTTCATACTTAGGCAGCAAGTAAAAAGGAGAGAGTTGAGCCTAGAGTGAATCCAAGGAGAATAGGGCATCGGCCTCAGGTCATCCTAACTCGGCACCCAAGAACCTACCAAGATCTCGTGAGGTGACACTTAATCCTTTTCTTTCCACTCACATTTATTTTCACTCCAACTTTCCTTATTTCTTTATTTTAGCTAGCCACTATCCCTAAGAAGACAAGGCATTGGGACTCATCCCCGAAAACCTACCAGGCCTTCGTAAAGGCGATAATAAACTTCTTTTAAAATGTTTTTCTTCTTTTTCTTTTTTCTTTTTAAAGGGGTTAGAACCCCTTTTTACACACCTCTATAACGTTGGCTTTAGATATAGTCAGAACTTGCTCTTCTTTTTCATTTTGGCAAGCTTCTCTAACTACCTCACACTAGCAATGACTCTTAGAATAGCTGCCTAGTAGGCTAGGAAGGAGAGGGTCACTCGGACTACATTCTAAAACAAGTCTTTAATTCTTGACAATGTCTTGATAGGAGGTAGACAGCTACTCAAATCTGCCCCCAGATATATCTAACAAAACCCTAGAGCTTTATGCCTTGTTTTCGGTCCCTACAAACAAAGAGAAAATAACCCCCACATACACATATAATATTATTAGCTTAAGGGAAAAACTCGAAAAGGTGACAACAGCACCTAGAATGGCCACAACAAGCTCCTGCGCAACAAAGGCTCCCTCCACGTACTTCATCAAATCTATCTTATGCAATCACTTAAACAAAAAACCATTAAACCTACTCGCACCAAATAGACACGTGGCCCTCTTGGCCTTAGGAAATCAAACATGAGAACCCTATAAAAGCGGTCCTTTTGGCCTTAGGGAATAAAACACTTTACAACCATTCAACATCATAATGGTGAAACAAACCCTTGGTCTTCGTAACATAACTCTACTAAAGCACAAAATCGCCCAAGGGTAAGGGCTCCTTAGGCCCTACACTAAGTGCATCGCGTAATTAGCTAAGCCTCTTGTGTAAACAATAATGAATGTCTAACAAATATGATGATTCACAATCCTATGTGTCCATGACAAAGTAGGAAGGTGCTCATTTTCTTCTTGACTCATAATCCAAACTAACCATTGGTGGCCAAAATATGACGAGTTAGCAAGAAGACCCTAAGTTATTCCAATTCTAATGTTAGAAGATAATTGTAAAGGCTCCCCTAGACAACAATTGAAAAAGATATCTTCAACAAAATCATAGTTAGCCAAGGAGTTTGCAATGTGATTCCACTATCGAGAAACTAATTGACAAGTCACTATCTAAACAATATGCAACATATCTAAAGGTGCACAAGGCACATCCATAATATGGGATCCTACACTATACGTTCCATTCAATTTATTGATTACAAACTACGAGTCCCATTTAACTAATAATTGCTGGATACCACCACATTGGGCTACATTTAGCCCCATGATCAAGGCCTTGTATTTTGCCATATTACTAATAAAAGAAGGTCCTAAATAGACTCCCATCTTCAAGACAATCCTACTTCAGGGATCTTTAACAACCATACCAATGCTCGCATGTTTAGTGGGCCCTCTAGAAGCTCCATCAAAATACAAGGTATAGACCCACTCTTTAGTGATATCTATGCCATACTAATCAGCTCACTCGTACTTTTGAGAATCAAAATCGAGTTAAGAGAGATGATGTATAACACATGTAATCCCTCCTTCCTTGCTGAACTTGATAGGAATGCTAGTCAGAATTCGTTGACAATGGTGGTAGTAGACCTTAATCTCCCATGTGAAGGATCTGTCGTGCTACTTAATAACTTGATAACCTTTACTCCACTAGATCACGCAACCTTGGTGGTAACATTGTGCTCTAGATATGGAATAATTCATTCCATCTGATTGTCTTGGTACCTACTACACATTAAAGTTGAATCCTAAAGGACCTACATAGGCACCAAGCCCAACGTCAACCCTTACACATAGTAAGGCTTCAACTTATCAAAATGAACTTTAGTATTAAACTCTACCCCCCTGCAAATCTACTAGAAGGGCTGCAGAGCAATTTTTTCCTAGATGTACAATCTTGTATGGTCCATCCCAGTTGGGTTCTAATTTACCTAGAAATAGCTCATGACGATCATCATAATACAACAACAATTGACCTATCACAAATTTATACTTCTTAACTAAAGGTCATTAAGGGGTTTCATTATTCACTTTCCTACTTCTTGATGTTGTAAAGCCTACAACTAAATCTCATCAAGATGTGCCAAAGAAGTATATCTTTCTTCTAATGCTTTTTCCTCTCCTAATGAATGATTGAGAGTGAAACGCACAGTGGGTAGCTCTATTTCCAACAGAAAAACACACTACTCCCCATGCACGAGCTTGAATGGAGTGTGGCCTATGGCTTCCTTGAATGTCATGATATAAACTCACACTACCACATAATTTCTTATCCCAGTCACACTTGGTGATTTGTACTTTCCACTTGACTGTTTGCTTGAGAATTATATGGGGTAGTCTTGCTCTACTCAATCTTCAAAGCTTCAATCAAAGCTATAAATTTATTGAAGAAGTGTGTTTCTCATTTAGACACAATCTCCTTAGGTGGACCGAAACAACAAACAATTTGATCCATAATGAAACTAGTTGTCTCCTTAGCATTATCCTTCATCGTGGCTCGAGCTTTCAACCACTTTGTAAGGTAGTCCATTCCTACAATAATATACTTCTTTCGCATAGTCTATGAAGGATATATTGGTCCCATAAAATCAATATCTCATTTTTCAAAGGGTAATGTAATGAAAATAGGGTTTAGAGGCTGCTTATGATTCTCGATGGCATCATGTCTTTCACAAATACCACAATGCTTAATATAACTAAAAGCATCTTGGAAAATTGATGGCCACCAATATCCAGCATGGAGAGCTTTTTGGGCGATAAGCTATCTAGCAAAATGTCCCCCACAAGGTGAATCATGGAACTCCCCTAGAATGATGGTACCTCATCAAGTACCACACAATGATGATAAATGTCATCTACTCCTCTCTGATACAAGACACTTGCTATAATCGAAAGCATAACGCTTGTTGTTTAATCTTCCTCTTTTTAGACTTTGATAAATTAGTCCCAAATCCTCCTTTAGATAGATAATACATTATGGCTACATACCAAGAAGGGATGGAAGTTGTATCAATCTTCAATAGGCCTTTAATATCACTTCCTTCAGCTAGGATTTTCTTTGGCTACTGAAAATCCACAAGACATTCCACAATACCATGCATCTTCACCAACTAACTCCTAATCTCATAATTGAACTCTTGCAAGTGATTAAGCACTTTGCTAAATGGTCAGGAAAGTACAACTTCTTTAGCAATAATCTAAGGCCATCCATCTTTGTGAGAAATACTACCTTCTCATAGTCTAGAATATAATGCCTAAATTTCTTCAACGCAAAGACCATTCCAAGGCACAATTTCTCCATGTATGTATACTTGACTTTTTATATCTCCAACTTCTTGCTAGCAAAGGCAACTACTATTTCTCTTCCCAAATTTGGGCATGCATTGTGGCTATTGAAAATATATAGAAAGCTTCAACTCTTTTGGATGCTTTTAGGATTTTTACTTTTACTAGTTCTTGCTTCGGATCCTCAAAGGATACTTGACAAGCTTCATTCCACTCAAATAGAGAGTTAAAAGATAGGAGGTTTGTCAATGGTAATGATATTTCTATTAGTACATTGATAAATTTTTGATAATATCCCAGTGATAACAGAAATTTGTCTACCTCTTTCAGAGTACTTGGTAGACTCATAGCAACTATATCCTTTTTCTTTACAGGGTCAATCACCATACCAGCCAAACTAACCACATGGCCCAGTAACAACCCATAGGGCACCCCAAAGAAACACTTTTGGGGGGTTATGAGCAATGCAAAACTATCTACAACACTCAAAACATTTCCTTAGAATAACTAGTTGTATTTCCCCGATGGTGGCTTCTCCCATATCATCAGTAGATACTTTTAACTCCTCTAGGGAGATATCACCAAAAGTCTTATTAGTTGTTTGTTGCCAAGAGCCATACACATTGCATAACCTAGAGGCCATCACATGATACACAATAGCTATTTGATTGTATCCAACAAAGCAATGCATAAACGAGTAGATTTTGCTACCTGTGCTGATTGATCCAAAATTTTATCAATAAATGGTAACAAATAGTAATCCTTAACTGTCTACTTGTTAAGATCTCTAAATCCTAGGCAAAGCTAAATTTGATTGTTCTTCTTTTTCTTGATAATAACTAGTGAACACCACTTTGTGTGTCGAACCAGAAATATCAGGCCAACTTTTTGTAGCTTCATCAATTCTTTGAATAACATGTCCCTTAATACGAAGAAAGGTATATGCCTTACTTTCTGATGCATAGAGTGACTACCTTCCTTTAGAGGAATCGTATGAACAGCCATGCTAGGAGAAATGCCTCTCAGCTCATCATAACTCAAAGTAAAGATTTCGTGGAACTTCTTAATCAAGGACACGTAGTCCTTCCTTTCTTCCAAACTAAGCATGGACCCTAATTTGATTGGCCATGAATCATTCATTGTACCAAGGTCTAACTCAATTACATCCATATCCCTTACCCTCTCTTGGCTCATTCAAAGTTACTTGTAGATATCCTTTGTAGTGGAGCCCTCGTTAGATTCATCACTTGATGACGTCTCACTAGTAGATGGAACATCCAACGTATCAAACTCTGATGAGGATAAAGAAACTCTCTCACTTTGGGGAGATTCAAGATAGGCACTACTACTACACATCTAGCACCTCTGCCGCCAAAGATCAAGCAACCAGCAGGTATAACGACTTGATAGTCTACTTGTAAAATACATGCCCTACTACCTAGCAATACTTGATAGCTAGGTCACCCTGCAAATTGACTAACCCTAAAGTCGAGAATGCATTCCACATTGGCAATGGTCACATGGACTTTAGTAATCCAACCTTTAGGTTATCTTAAACTGTCTCACCAGTCATTTAGAGGATCATGGAGGCATCTTTTTTTTATTTCTAATCCCAATCTCTCCATCAATTCCAAACTCATAATGTTGACAAAAGATCCTATGTTCACAATAGTATGGTCCACTAATATTCCATCAACATATGCTACTACCCTTGGACAATGCTTTTCAGTATGTTCAAACCAATCATCACATGCTTGTGCTATTCCCATGGGCTCAATAATATACCTAGTGGAAAGAATATTCTTAAATTCTTTACACACTCCTAGAGATAACTTAATTAACTGCAAGAGATTTACATCCGACTTAACTTCACAAAGAGAACTTGCTAAATAAAATTCATGATAGCTAGCAAGATCTTGCTTTTCTTGCCAAATCATTCTCTCTTTTGGTCTTTGAAAGGGCTTTGCTGCCTCTTTCTTGGGTTTTGCCTTCTTCTTTGACGATTCCTTATCCTTCTTGGGGTTGGCTTTACCATCTATGGCCTTTAGAGGTCCACCTTCCATATCGAGATTAAGGACTTGCATCCCCTTATCATCTTGCTTAGGATTACCCTCGATAGTTTTTACCTTATATTTGTCAACTTCTCTACCCTTTTGGCCTCTTTTAATAACCCATAAGTTAAAATCTTCAATGCCATTGACACAAATGGCTTCTATAAAGCTAACACCATTGCCACTAGGCACCTCCTCTACCATAGATTTCCCTCTCTGTAGTATTTATTTTGGTCCCTCATCTTACTAGAGAGTATTTCTGTGCATGCTCCATGATTAACCGAACGTAGCTATTTACTTCCTTTCCAGAGAGAACGAATCTTGCTCCAACAAGTACTGGCTAAATGGTTGAACTTCCCACATATGTCGCATTTAACATTTAGACAATTCTTAGGGAAATGCTAGCTACCACACCACTTACAATTGAATCTTGAGGGGCCACCCTCTTCAGGGGGCATCATTTCCCTATCAAATTCTTCTCCTTCTTAAGGAAATTGACATCAATAACTATTTGTCTATATTGTTCGGTGATCATGTCAATACAATGCCTCGTCATATTCTCAACTTTGTCAAGGACATTCAAGGCACTTGACTCATAGCCGCGATCATCTATCTATCATTCCATTGGCCTAACCACATGGTTGGGAATTGGATGTTTATTTCCTGAATAATGGTAGGATTCATCATTTGGCTTCCAATATTTGGTGGAGCCATCTGACTAGCCATAGGCTTGGTCACACTAGGAGGAGCTGGCAACATGGGGACATTTTTAAATATGCTTCCTATCCCATTAGGAGGACTCATCCCTTGACTCCCATTCGTCAATGGTAAAGTATTTTCAAACCCTAAACTTGGATTCCAATTTTTCCTAGAGGTATAAGCTGCTTGCAATCATGATTCTACCTCCTATACTCTTGTAATAGCCATATCAATGTCGGCAAGAGTAACACTGCTCAATCGCACTTGAATGTTAAAGTCTAGTCCATTAAAAAATTATTGCAACTATGCAAAAGCTGGAATAGGAATATAGGTTTGCAACTTAAAGAATACTTCCTTCAGTTTCTTGGCATACCCACAAACATTCTCATGATGTTCTTAACGTGTTACATTAAGGACACATAGCCAATGCTAACCCCCCCTTTCAAGGGAAAACTCTCTTTGAAAGGCCACAAAGAAGAAGTTAATCATAGTTATGGTTCTAGCTTCTAGGCTATGATACCATGATGCAACTCATCCTTTCAAAGGCATATTAAAGAATATCATCAAGTGTCCTTCGTCTTGAACTTGATAGTTAAATATTAACTTTTGGAATTCATTGATATGAAGTTCTGCATCTTCCTTTGCTAACCCATGAAAAATGGGTAGAGAAAATCATAAGGCTAGCAAGCTAGGCATCCCTACTAGGATTGCAATGGGTTGTGCCATAAAGCATAAACCTTTTTCCTGTCAATCCTTATAGAGGTTCATTGGGATCACTTTGTCATTCTTTGGAAGAATAGTAAAAGTTTGTTTGAATTTAGCATGTTGGTTCCCTATTTTATTACCATTTATAGTGTTAAAATCACCTCTTGACTTAATAGTATTAAAGATGCAATGGTTGATATTGGGCACATTATTTCCACCATAAAATTTTCCAAACTATCCTTTTCTCAGATCATTTCTTGGATACCCAAATGATGGCTATAAAGGGGATTCTCTCCTACATTTCCTGGAGCACCTTTTAGCTACCTCACTAGCTCTAAACAAACTCATAGGTGATTGTACCATTACATGAACTAAAAGACTAGGCTCTAATCCATACATACATTTTTCAAGATTGGAATCATCATTCATAGACTCCACATACATGGTAAGGTTCAAAACTTGATTGGTATCTTCCCTCATGGTAAGAGAATGTTGCTCTAGGTTATACCAATGTTGAGTAAGTCTTTATTTTTCTACTAGGTAAACAAATACATGAACCTTGATTATCTTTAATTCCTCCCAAGTATCCACTTAATAATTTCCTTTCTTCTTGTAATTCCACCAAGTTTAGGCGAAACCCTTTAGATGAATGGTAGCATAGTAGATCTTCTGGTCATCAACCTCATGTGGAAAGATATCAAGTAATCCTCTAATTTGGAGAGACAGTCTTCAAGATTTGATGGAGAGGATGGCTAGCCATTATGCTTGGAGAGTATTATCTCATCCCTGAACTTCCTATCACCATGATTTGGTTAACACTATGTGGCTAATCATTGTGAGAGTACCACCCTAACCACTATTATTGGAATAATCCTATAGCCAAAAGAGGACCAAGGTCTCATACTTGAAATGGGTACCTACGGTGGAAACAAACCCCATATTCTTGCATTGCCAAAGTTATCACTATCCCTATGATGAGGCTCACCCATCTCATAACTAGTATTTAGAATGCCCATCTTTTCTAGCATGCTCGAAGAATTCACATTGGTTGATGTCACTACCACATTATTTACATTGGCATGTGGCTTTTCCCCATGTTACTTCTCCTTCTCTTACATTTTGAATTCCATCCATATTTCAAAATGAGAAATAACCTTATTGACAGAGAGTTGGGTTTGATTCATGGCATCCATTAATTCAATGTTCCCTAACTGAGTTTTAGTTCATTGCATCCATCAATTCAGGCCCAGTTGGATGCCTTATCTCATGCTAACATAGAGTATTATTTAAGGTACAATAAGCTCCTATCCCATATGAATGATAAAAAATGAATAACCAATTCTAAGAACAGATTGTTGTGGCTATACACAACAATAAAACAAGTTGTAAATACTCTATATGAGACTTAAAACCACACTATGCACGGTCTCTAAACCCTAAAATAATCAAGTAGCGCATGTATACATTGAGAGCACTTCTATATGACCTCTAGCCAACCTATGTAGGCGTAAAAATGACCTTCAAAGTTTATAAACCTCTTGGAAAAGCCTAAAATACCATGTTTTGACATGTAATCCTTATATCCCCAAATCGAAGCTCATGCAAGGCTCTTTTTACCAAATGATCCCCAATTGCATATGAATATATACAATATAGCTAAACACTTTCAAGTTAACACATCGATCTTCTTTTGTAGCTCATCTCACACATGAACATATACAATATAACCAAACACTTTCAAGTTGACACATTGAGCTTATTGCCTATAAAGCATTCTTTTGGGGTCATCTATTATGTGAAAAAGGTTATCTTTCTTGCTTATCAAATTGAAATGCTCATACACTTTATGAAATTTTGTAACTCTAAAAGAAGGAAACCCTATAAGAAACCCTTTGGATTTTATTAATTTTAGCCTTTGAACATTTATATATCTAATATGTTTGTGCCATATTTCAATGTTTACAAGTACTCCTTTGTCTTTAGCATACATAGTAACATTCATAGAAGGTATTCTAGTATCTAAAGTAAACATGCTGCCAACTATACTTTCTTTTGTGACCAATCTATACTTCTCATTAAAATCTTTCACAAAGTAGTCTTTTACATTAAATCAAAATTGCAACCCTTGCTCTATCATTTGACTAATATACACTAAAATCTTTAGAATTGATAGTATCTGTAATATATGAGAAATTATTTATCTAACTATCAAGAAAGGATAAGGGAAAATTTTTAATATATAAAATTGGGTGCAATGAGTCATCACCTCTTTGCACATAACTTGAATTTGGTAAATCTTGCATCTCTCTAAACCATTTAACATGGCTAGTCATACAATTATATATATTATGTATACCTAAATCCACATACCATACATCATCATGTATTCCCTTTCATATAACAACATTTACCATATATTATATAACAAATAGATGCTCATTTTTATCTTTATTATATCTAAAGATTATGCATAGTTTTCTTACTACAATTTTATCATTATAGATATCATCCTTCTTAGCATAACAATAAACTATAATATGACATGTTTTGCCACAATAATGATAAAAAATACCACAATTTCTAAAACTTCTATTCTGCCATCCACCTCTTTCTCTAGAGCTCCCCCTTGCCTTTGATGTTTCCACGGCCTCTTGAAACTTACATTTTCTTGAAGTATTGGCTCAACCTGGTTTGTTGGTTATTATCAACACATCCCATACCACAACCTCTTGAAGAGGATCTACCACATTCCCTTGGACCTAAACTTCAGTAAAATGTTCGGATCTGCTCACTACTTTTCTCAAATGATTCACACTGCATGTTGACTTTTTTTGTGATCATGAGAGAAACCAACTCATCAAGAAACTAGAAATGGCTTTCGTACATATATAGGATCGACAAATGATTTCCAAGCCTTCTCATTACTAAGGCCACAAAAAAAAGATGAAACCAAATTACCATCATCAAGCATTGCATCAATAGCTGCAAGGCATCTACAATGCTTCTCACTTTTAAAACATGCTCATTTACAGAAATCTTTCTTTTTTTAAAAGTTTCTAAATTTTTAATATGCCCCAACATGGTGTTGTGAATGACTATAGATAGTCAATACATC
Source organism: Lygodium microphyllum (assembly GCF_053477565.2). Lineage (NCBI taxonomy): Eukaryota > Viridiplantae > Streptophyta > Polypodiopsida > Schizaeales > Lygodiaceae > Lygodium > Lygodium microphyllum. Next base: position 79,065,639 of record NC_141157.1, on the reverse strand, counting down.
ATCTTTTTGTCTTTTTTATTCCATTCTTTCTACGCCTTTAATTATTCTACAATCACAAAATTACTTAGCTCTGACACCTCTTTTCTTCACCTAAAACAAACTCATAAAGGCCTTTCCTAATAAGAAGATTCGTTATACAAAACTTCCATGATAAAAATTTGTTTTTTTTCAACTTCTCAATGATAGGGTTTCTAATGTTGTCTGCCATTTTCACAAAATTGATAAAAAATAGCAAGCAAGTCTTCTGCAATCTTTTATAACAAGTTCATAGTAACATACCAAATAGACTCTTGCACTATCTTCTCAATAATACATGTAATCTGCAACTTGTTTGTAGATAAAACTTTTACTTTATTCCTATCAAACGTCTCGCAACTTACTGATTCAAAATCTATAACCTTTTCAATCACTTTTGATCGACATAGCCAAAATTGCTATATAACCTAAAACTGCTATCCATAATCGTGCAATAATTTGAGATTTTTATTTTCCCTACCTTCAAAGTTTCCAAAAACTCTAACCAAGAGAAAAAGTGGAAGAATGGGATACCTTCTTACCCATTTCTTGTGTTGGGACCTAAAATGGGCACGACACGAGCTGCGGCCTCAAGAACTCACCTAAAACCACCCACACACGGCCTTGCAGCCAAGAGCATCTATGAACTTTTTGTTTGTCTGATTTTGTACTCCAACAAGTAATTATTTTTCCACTCCTAAAAAGGAGTCCCTAAACATATTGGTATTATACACCATGTAGCGCACACACACGGAGCACCCCTTGGTTGACCACCGCGGCTCCACTATGACTCTCCTACACCTCGAGGATTTGGCTCCAAGATGCACTGTGAACATAGAACATGTTCAAAAAAATTCCACTCTTTTAATTAAATGATCCAAGAGATTATATACAAACCTCACCAAATAACTTCCAAGGAATGGAATATCTATCCCTACGATTTGGGATACCTCACACTCTCAACATCGTGTCATCACTCATACAAACCGGTGCTATGCATCTAGGATACGTTACCATGTGGCGTATCAATGCAAGTGTGAATATGACTATCGTGCTAAAATAAATGCTCATTGAAAGTCAGCAACATGAAAGTGCAAAGATAATTCTTTTTACGACTTTCCTTTTCTACGATAGTGCTTTGTTGCTTACGACGAGCGCTGAGCTTCCTCATGTTACTAGTCTCTTTTAATTTTTAAATATCCACATAATCTATATGATATGTAGCATGAATCATCATCATTTAATGTACTTCAACCACTCAACAACCCCCCTACTCCCTGCCATTTAAAATTTTTCATGCATTGATAGGTATAAGGCATAGTTCTTTATACATTTTTCTTTATTGAGAGCCATAAAAACTCACTCTAATAAAGAGATAGGGCTGAACTAAGGCTAAAACTCATGCTTCAGCTCTATTATAGATCCACACACATTAATCTTACTTTTTCTTATTTTTATGATGCGAAAAACCTATTTTTTCATTTTTTTTCTATTTATTGATAGAAAATTATAGAAAATTACTTATTTTCTTGTATAGACTAATTACCCTTATAGAATTTTTTAAAAGTATGTTTCTTTCCATGGAAACGGTAAATGTACCAAAAATTCAAAAAGTGCATATTTCTCCTTAAACTGCCTAGTCTTGTATTTTGTTACATGTTTTGCATACAATTATTATATAAATAATCTTTTCCTGATTCTTTCAACCACTACAATAGAAACGAGGCATAGACGGGCCTATTAGACGCGTAAAGTCGGGTGCGTCTATATGTGCGTGTCAAAGAGTGTGTAAATAGACGCGAATTTTGCGTCTATATATCCGCATAAATAGACGCCAATATAGACGCGCCACCAGACGCGCAATTATTTAACCACCTAAAATTGGACTTAATATAATGAAAAAACCAAAGTTAATAATTATTTAACCACCTGAAATTGATTCTTGAGTATGCACGTGTGCGCATGATAAAAACCATAGAATTAAGAATACACATTGAATCATTGAATAAAAAAACCAGAGTTAATAATTATTTTTGCATTACTCTCTAATGAATGGCAGTTCCTCCAGTTGACAAGCCTGATATAAGTAAATAGCGGCAAGCAACAGAAACCTTATTATACAATTACTGTCAGAGAGAGAACTAGGGAGAGAGAAAGAGGAGAGAGAAAGACTGCAGAGGAGAGAGAAATACTGCAGGAAGAGAGAGAAATAGAGTGACGAGGAGAGAGAAAGACTAGAATTGGAGAGAGAAAGACAGGAAAGATGTAGAAGCCATGGAAGCTTGGAGCAAGAAGGGAGAGAAAGATTGTAAATGTATTGATTTGTCAAAAGATGTGAAAAATTACAACTTCTCTTCTTATATACCAGTGTCTATGTGACATGGCATATTATTAGCATTCTAACTATTCCCAGCTTCTTACAATCCATCCCTTCCCAAAAGTTTTTGTCCTCAAAAACAAACCTAGAAAGAACTAAAGAAGAGATGGATAGAACAGAGTACTACTCTGTTTTACAGCTTTACAAATGGGAAATGAATAAAAGATTATCATTACAAGGGCTGAATTTGAAGAACGGAAAGAGGACCCCATTATATACATGATTTGAAGAACTTCAGAAGCAATTGGAGCCATAGAATCTTCAACAAATAGTTCCAGAAGAAAGTAGACAGCTTGCTGAAATAACAGTCCCTGCTGGACCAAATCTGCCATAACTTTTGATAGAAGTGTCCAAATGAGATGTACCACATATCAAAATGAAGCTCTTGAAGAGTACTTTAAGCTCATGTAGATAGCTCAATTCTGAAAATGAAGTACGACAAAAACTGTTCTAAAACAGCGTGCTGTCCTGAACCAGTCTGCACCAATACTAGCTCCATAAGCAATAGGCTTCAGCCACCAATGTATCCTTCAAGTATGGATATTCATCCAATATTGAATCAGGTCTCCAAGAAGCCTCTTCAGAGGGTAAACCTCTCCATTTAATCAAATATTCCACAATAGAACGTGATCGAAGCTTCTTTTCACGCTGACCTATAACAGCCTCTGGAATGTACTGAACAAGACCATCTTCATCAATAGGTGGCAGCTCATCAACTAAATCCACTGGATCACCATAATAGGGCTTGAGCTGACTAACATGGAAGACGTTATGAATCTTTGTAGAAGAGGGAAGCTCTAGTCTGTATGCCAAATCTCCAATCCGCTTAAGGATCCTGTAAGGGCCATAGAATTTGTGGGCAAGCTTATTATTGGATCTATCTTTCAATGTAGAGTACTTGGATTTGGGCACCTTCAACAAAACCAGCTCTCCTTCCTGGAACTCTAAAGGCCTCATCTTCTCATCAGCATACATCTTCATCTGATCTTGAGCCTTCCTTAGATTCACCTTGCATTGCTGAAGAAGGGTCTGCATTCTTTCCAACTCTTCCTTCCCATGAGGGTTGATCTTTTCGTTAAAAAGGACTGTGGATAGGGGCACCTTGTAACCATATAAAGCCTCAAAGGGTGAAACTCCTATGCTCGCATGAGTGGAATTATTATAAGCAAACTCAGCCAGTGTAACCAAGAATCCCATGAGGTTTGGACATCATAGCAAAAATGGCGAAGATAAGTCTCCAACCATTTATTAACTCTCTCTCTCTCTCTGTCTGTCCATCAGTTTGGGGATGATAAGCCGTAGATGGAGCCAACTTGGTACCCATAGATGTAAATACCGCTTGCCAAAAGTTACTCATAAACTGTCTTGTCTTATTGACCTTATTTGATCATCCATGTCCTCCAACATTTGTCTTGAAGCTTCAACTCTTAGGGTTGGATCAGAAAAGTTTAGGGGACTTCGACAATCATGACCATACAATGCCTGGAAAGGGGTCATTTGAATGCTCTGCTGGTAAGAAGCATTGCAGGCAAATTCAACCAAAGGCAAGTATTGAATCCACCTCTTAGGTTCTCGACAGCAGTATGCCCTAAGCATATCCTCGATGACTTGATTTACTCGCTCTGTTTGGCCATCTGTTTGGGGATGGTAGGCGGTGCTAAAGCAGAGTAGCAGTAAACTGAATTTTTGTTGGGATAAAATGAGCTGCTTTGGTGAGTCTGTCAACCACCACATAAATACTATTCCACCCCTTCTTAGTAGTAGGTAAGCCAGTGATAAAGTCCATAGTAATATGAGTCCATTTACCCGTAGGAATAGGCAATGGCTGCAACAAACCTGCTGGCTTATGGGTGCTATCCTTATTTTGCTGACAAGGCATACACTTCATAACGAAGTCCTTGACATCTTTCCACAGTCCTTTCCAATAAAAGCTCTTGCTGATCCTGTCATAAGTCTTGAAAACTCCCAAGTGTCCAGCTAAAGGCGAAGAATGCAACTCCTCCATAATTTTTCGCTTGAAAGAAGAAGTAGAGGGAATAACAATCTTGCCCTTCCACCAAATAAGACCATTTTTACGTTGGTAATGTGAGTTTTCTTCCATAAGACCTTGCTGTAATTTCTGAAAGATTTGGCTGAATTCCTCATCTAAGAGGTATGCCTCTTGTAGCTCTTCAATCCAATCACTATGTAATTCTGTCATGGCTGATGCTTTGCAGGCCCACATACGAGAGAGAGAATCAGCCACTATGTTATCTTTGCCCCTTGTATGAGTGATGTCAAAGTCATAATTTTGTAATGTTGCCACCCATCGTCGTTGCTTTGGAGTAAGATTTGACTGAGTAAGGAAATACTTGAGTACGCGATGATCACTATGTACTCTGAACCGGCTGCCATATAAATAATGGTGTTATTTCTTGATTGCATGCAGAATAGCCAACATTTCTTGGTCATAAACATTCATGGCCATCTCCTTATCAGTAAGCTTACGGCTTTCAAATGAAATTACTCCATGCTCCTGAAGCAAAACAGCCCCAATGCCACGGCCGCTAGCATCACACTGTATAGTAAACTCTTTAGAGAAATCCGGGCATACAAGAATAGGAGCAGAGGTAAGTAATTCCTTTAACTGGTTGAAACTGCTATTTGCAAGAGCATCCCAAAAGAAAGCCTCTTTCTTCAACCTGTCAGTTAAAGGGGCTGTAATTGCCGCATAATGCTTTATAAATCTGCGATAGAATGAAGATAGACCAAGAAATCCTCTAAGAGAGGTAGTAGTAGTAGGCGTTGGCCAATCTTTTATGCGTTGCACCTTCTTGGGATCAGCCTGTATTCCATTTTCACTGACTATATGTCCCAAGTATTCCACTTCAGTCTGCATGAAAGAACACTTCTTCTCCTTAGCAAAAAGCCTATGATGTCTCAACACATCAAAAACCTTCCTCATATACGACAAATGATCCTGAAAAGTCTTGCTGTAGATCAAAATGTCGTCAAAGAACACCAAGACAAACTGAAAGAGGAAAGGTTGTAGAATCTTATTCATCAGGCTTTGAAAGGTAGCTGGAGCGTTTGTAAGGCCGAATGGCATCACCAAGAAATGGTAGAGCCCACGATCAGTCCTAAAAGCAGTCTTGACCTCATCACCCTCTCTCATGCGAATCTGATGATACCCTGATCTCAAATCAATCTTCGTGAAGAATCGAGCCCCCTTAAGCTCATCAAGAAAATCATCTATCCTGGGTATAGGATACCTATTCTTCACTGTTATCTTATTAAGATCCCTGTAGTCAATGCACATTCTGAAAGATCCATCTTTCTTTTTGACTAACAGCACTGGGGATGCATACGGTGAAGAACTGGGTTCAATAAATCCCATTTCAATAAGCTCTTTGATTTGCTTGGCTACTTCCTCTCGTTCACATTTTGATAATCTGTAAGGTGGCTTATTGATTATCTTTGAGTTGGGTTCCAAATCAATGGGGTGATCCACCGCTCTCTTAGGAGGCAATGAAGTAGGTACTTCAAATAAATCTCTATACTCCTCAAGAAGAGCTGTCAAGGCTTGATGGTTTGCTGAATTATTGGGCTGATCCTGTGTTTCTTTGTTCAAATGCAATACAAATATCTGTGAGCGCTTTTTGTACTCTTTCTTTAGTTGTTGAATGGTGATAAGCTGAAAATTAGATCTACTAGGGATCCCCTGTAAACGGATGAGCTGTCCATTGGAGAAAAACTCCATATATAACTGTGAGAAATCCATAGTAATCCTGCCTAAGGTCATCAACCAATCACAACCAAGTACAATATCTATGGGCCCCATTTCCAAAGTGATCAGGTTTACTTTGACTTCAAAATTTTCAGCCATCTGCAAAGAAACCTGTGGGCAAATCTGCGTGCTGGTTTCCTCTTCACCATTAGCCACTTGTACTCGAATGGGCTGCTGTAAGTCGGTGGGAACACAATTCAACTTGTACATAATAGATTTATTGACAAAACTGTGAGTACTACCACTATCTATCAAGATGAACACTGGCTTTCCACATATGCTTCCCTTCATACGAAGTGTATTAGGGCTCTTAGATCCCGTCCAAGCATCCATAGAGATAGAACAATTAGTGGCAGCAGGCAACTGATTACAAAATCCACGAGGATCAAATGGGATATCACCGCCTGGATCAAAAGGAAAAGAGTCAGATGGATCATAGAAGTACTCCTATCCACCATCATCCTCGAAATCTTCATTTTCGGCATTGATTGTGACTGCATTAACTTCATCTATGTCATTTTCAAAGTCCTCAAGAACTAGCATACTCTGAATTTTTGGCTTGGCATTTTTGTATACACACTTTGAAGCATGGTCAGGAGTATACTTTTCTCCACACTTGAAGCATAAGCCTTTGTCCTTTCTTTCCTTGTAAAGATCCATGGGAATATTTCTGGAATTTGTATTGGCTGAAGTAGACTTAGGCTTATTGTCACCTTGCTTAAATTCAACCTTTGGACTGTTTGCTGTCCTGAAATTGCTTTGAAGCCTAGAAGCATTAAATGGAGGATAAGTTGGTATCCGTAAGCTCCCACTAGGCATATGATTGTTGCCATAATTATTACCAACTTGCCCTTGCTTTAAAACAGTCCTTGGCTGTCCATAACTTGGCTGAAATGAAGACTCTTTCCTATACTTCCTTCCATAGCGCTCTGCAAGCTCAATAGCCTTGAAAAGTGAAGTAGGATTTTGCGCCATAACATCAGCTGACAAGGATGGTTCTAAACCATACATAAACTTATGTAACTTGGCCTCATCACTGATGCTTTCCACATACATGGTCAAGTTGAGGAATTGGTTTGTATATTCTCTTACACTTAAGCCCCTTTATTCCAAACCATACCATCTTCGTGCTAGCTTCTCTTTTTCAAGAGGCGAAACAAAGACTTCAGCCATAAGTGCCTTGAAAGCTTCCCAATTCTCAATAAGTACATTCTCTTTCTTGATATACCTCCACCAAGTATGGGCAAATCCTTCTAAATGCAGGGAGGCAAAGTGTATCTTCATGTCATCAGTTTTAGGAAATATGTCAAAGTAGGACTCCATCTTAGAGGTCCATTCCTCTAATTCTGATGGTGAAGATGACTGGCCATTGAATTTGGCTAAAGCAATTTTGTCCTTGAATTCTCTATCATGGAAGGGTTGCTGTCCCAAAACTGGCTGATCAGGATTTCCAAGTACAGAACCTCCATATTGGGACTGAAATCTTCCAACAGGTGGCTGAGAATTACCATGTAATCTTCATGTTGGTAAAGCACCCCTAGAATTCTGAGTATGCAGTCCAAAAGCTTGAGTATTAGCTCCATTCAAACTGCCCAAATAGTCATCATGCCTTTGTGAAGCTTCTCCTACTTCATACTGACTATTTGGAATGCCTCTTCTTCCAATGATCCCATTTCCATGACCATTCTGGTTAGATGGCTGAAGTGGGACTGAAGGGCCACTGTTTGAACAAGCTTTCTCATTAACTTCCTTTGATGCCATTTGCAACTGCATAAATTTTGCAATTTGTGCCATGAGTTGTTCGTTGGATTCTACCAATAGAAGCCTTGGTCTGATCAGTAGATTGAACCATCTGCTCCATTCTTGACAAGATGGCCTCATGTCGTTCCCTATGTCTCAATTCATGGGCACACAAGGTATCAGTGAGTATACTGATTTCTCCTTGTTATTGAGGCTCTTCAGGGTTCTCTTGAAGTGCACTATCCATCATAGAATCCCTGATTTGCTGTGCATAGTCCTCCTGGACCTTATTTTTGCCTTTATGTCCTGCCATACTAGTGCAGTCCTGCAGTACCCCCTGTCAGTAAAACGGCTATAACTTTGGCTAGAAAACTCCGATTGCAAAACTTTTTTGTGCGAATTGAAGCTTACAATGCCCTCTTCGAGATGAGCTATAGCATGCTATAACAGGTTTAGGACAGAAAATTCTGTAACTGAATTTCAGAGTCTGAACTGTCCAGTCCTGCACCCTGTTTAGACCTGTAAGTGCCCTGTTTTGACCCTGTAATGCAAGAAAGTAACCTCAAATGGCTACCAAACCCTGCAAAGGGGTATATAGGACCTGTAGGTACCTTGTAGTACCTGCACCTGTGCTTCAGTATCAAAGGGTGTACCTGTATCCACCTGTAAATACCCTGTGGGTAACCTGAAAATGCCCTGTTTTACCCTGTTTTAATCCAGTAGGTACTTGAGTTGTTGGAAAGTCTTCAATCTTCAATTCTCCACTCGCTGTACCTGTGTGAGGATAAAACGGCAGGACGGGCTCCCTACACGGGCTCCGAATCACCGAGAGGTGGGCAAAGTTGTTGAGATATCGAGCTCCACTCGTGATACGCCAGGGTGACCGTTGTGTATTTATGTCACCAACTTGTCAGTTGCAAACGCGGTTGGTACACCGCCCATGAATAATAGCTACATGATAGCTATCCTTATCTACTCTAGTTCGTGGCTTAGTTAGTATGCCACCTTAGTTAGTTGAGTTTGGTTTGAGACCCATATATAGGGTTCTTCTATTTCTTTGTATGAGAGTTCTTTTGGCTTCCACAACTAAGAAGAGGAAAACTGTTTTCAGCCTCCACCCTTGTGTATATTCCCCCATTGTGCAAGCAAGAAAGCTACAAGTGAGACTCCTTCCTTCTCTCCCACAATCTTGACATGGTATCAGAGCCTTGTTCGTGGTAAGGAGCTCAAGAAAGCAAGCCAAGATCGCGGTGTTCTGGTAAGAGGAGCAGTGTTGCTTCCATTTTCTGTTTTGGGAGCAGATCTCTGCAGGTAGCACAGCCGGAAATTGCAAGAGTGCATTGTCTCAGGTTGAGATGCCCTTCGCGGTGAAGAAAGAGGAGAGAGAAAGAGGAGAGAGAAAGACTGCAGAGGAGAGAGAAAGACTGCAGGAAGAGAGAGAAATAGAGTGACAAGGAGAGAGAAAGACTAGAATTGGAGAGAGAAAGACAGGAAAGATGTAGAAGCCATGGAAGCTTGGAGCAAGAAGGGAGAGAAAGATTGTAAATGTATTGATTTGTCAAAAGATGTGAAAAATTACAACTTCTCTCCTTATATACCAGTGTCTATGTGACATGGCATATTATTAGCATTCTAACTATTCCCAGCTTCTTACAATTACTAGCAAGCTGCATTGCAATATGTATATCGTAATTTCTCTACTTGAAGATGATAAAAAATACTTCCTTTTTATTATGGAAAATTCAATTTAGCTTTAAACTTGACTATTGATTCTTGAGTATGCATGTGTGCGCATGATAAAAACCATAGAATTGAGAATACACATTGAATCATTAAGCAAATTAAGTATGTTACAGTGAATGATCCATATCATCTTCAATGAGATTAGCCCTTGCTAAACTATCTACTTCTAGGTCTATGTTACCAAGAGGTAACAAAACAAATAAGTCTATCCCACTATCAGATGTGTTGCTATATTTCTCAATAACTTCATTAATATCATCGACAATCACATTATTGTCTTCTTCTGCGTTTCCTTGAACATCCTCACGAGGTTTATCTTGTACTATATCACGCATATCATCCATTATGGTGTCATCATGCACATCATCATAAATTGTTGGATTGTCATCTGCTATCTCCATGTCCGTAATATTACCATATATTGGTTTTGAGCGATTAGATATAGGGATGACATACCACCATCGGTTATTGTTTACCATTGGATGATACACAATCTGTATTTGAAAAACAAAAGCAAGAAACTTAAATACTTATTATATTGTATATATATATCACATGTATACATATTAAAAATTTAGCTTTTGCATATGTACCTGCTCGCATTGTTGAGGTAGTACTAATGTGTCATTCTTGTTTTGGTGAAATTTTGTAGAGTCAATGATTACAAAACCACTTGGATGACGTCTGATTGTGCAATGCTGACCATTTGTTACCACTTCTTTAAACCACTTCACATCTAGTACATATATAAAGAATCGTCTAAAGTCAAGCTTCAGAATATCTTGGATCAAGCCACAATAACCTTCCATGGTACCATTGGCATCCTTGGAAGTGAGCAAGGACACCACAATCTTGGGTATTTCTCTTTTCATCTATACGTTGAGTTCGAAGATGTTTACCCTCACACCCAATAGCATTGAATAATGTGCACTAGTAGTAAAAGATAAAAGATCAAACATGTCAATTATTTATATAAAATCTAACTTATAGAAACAAATAATTGATAGTATGTCTCACCTTTGATAAGCAACCTCGTGCATATTCCCACTCTTCTTGAGATATATTAATTTCCTTCTCTTTTTCCATTCTCTCCATTTCCTCATGTAACCAATCTATATCAATATGACGTGGGAGCGCATTTAGATGATCTGAAAATGAGACATTACGTCCATATCTGGTGCGAAATTCTTGTCTTTCAATTTTTCTTCTTGCACTTGCTTCATTATATAGTGTTACCCATTTGCTCATTACATCACTATTGAGTACACAAAAACTATTTAACTTACAAAGTTCTTCTTTTGTTAGCACTTTACTCATTCCTTTTCCTTGAGGTATTATAGAGGTCATCCTCAAGTCTTCATCATCTTTCCATAGTCGTGGTTGAGAGGAATCCACTTCAGCAAGATATTCAGAGATATAAACAAGGGATGATTGCACTAACCAAACCTCAGCCATGCTTCCCTCAGGCCGTGCTTTTTGCCTCACAAAATCTTTCAAGGTTTTCATGAAGCGCTCAAGAAAAAACATCCACCTTGCATGAACTGCCTCACAAAGTGCGTTATTTGGATGGAAGTCTCTAAATTATTTTATGAGTAGTACAATGATGTGACATGAGAGTTGTACATCTAAGAATGCCTCCTTACTAATAAACTTCTTTGATAATGCATACATGGCATGTTTTAAGTCTAAGATCTCCAGAGTTGGAAGAAGAATGCCACTTTTGGTACTAAATGGACTCTCTCTAACGAAGCTCAGGTATGGAGACAAGAAAATATCAATGTAGTCTCTAGCAACTTCAAGATAGACTTGTGTTGCAACCATGCTCCACTCCTTTCTATACTTTCTATTATTTGCTAGCTCTCCCAAACACCATTGGACTTGCTTGCTACATATTCTTTGTGTTGTAGCCCAATTTTGACAATCATCTTGTCTGATATCTATTTCCTTAAGGATATGTTCATCAACAAAAAAAGAATCATAAACAATGGTAACATGACTCAAAGAAACCCATACATCCCCAAGAGCCAATTGACTCTTGGGCTTGTTGAGAATATTGACTAGATTTTTCACATTGTGTATAAAATACTAATCATGCATGCTTGAAAACTCTCCATTTAATAATTTGCTTGAAAGAGGCCATCCATCCCATCCAATCTCATATCGAGCACCATGCTTATTTAAATAATTATCTAATATTGCTTTTCTTCATCAACTATCTCCATCTAATGCATGTCCAATAATAGGGCCTACTTTTGATTTGAGCTTCTCATCCCGTAATGTCAAAATTTCAATCCATTGTCTATGAATAAAACTTCTGTAAAATCAATTACACGTACAATGAGCAGCAACAAACAAGTGTGAAAGTGCTTCATGAAGTGGATTTGCTACAAATACTCTTGCATAACTACCAATAATACGAGTCTCAAATGCATCAACAATGATATCATAACCTACTTTTCCTTCTCCAACTTTAATCATGTGTGATGTCCCGCATTCATGGTCTGAAGGCTTGTATGCATTGTTAACACCATATTGGGGAATATGGGAATTTTCCATAAGTTTGGGACACATAGTCAAATCTTTGGATTTGTCATAACTTGAACACTATAACTCCAAATCGAGCACTTTATAGCTCAATAGATTCCATTTTCCAAGTGCTTTCCAATGATAGGTCAGATCATATCGTTTTGATAAACTTATGGGCATGTTATCCGGGTGCCACATTTTTAGTATTCAAAAAATGGGAATTGGGAGATTCCCAAACTCACTAATCTTGTGTTAAATCCAACGAGAGTATCATCTTTAGGATTCCACCTATGATGAAAATAGTAAAGGTTATAAAATCTTAAAATTTTATTGATAATATTTTTTGCAAGTCAAAAGAACAAATATTTTAGTATGTTTACCTTATCCGCTTCTTTATAGCGGCCTCATCTTCCACCAAGATAAAGGGAATGTTTCCTATAATACCATGTTTTTCTTTTGCCTTTCGATATATTTTAGCAATAGCATCAAACATATATCCATGTATCCCATGGATAAAGTGGGTGGCTTGTCTATGGCCTCTTGTTGTCGTTGAGAGTGAAGGGCCATTTAGGTTAGCAGTCAGGAACTCATGCAACTTTGGTCCACCCCACATCTTTGCAACCTCAAACAAAGATTTTGTATTTGTACTATATCATTGATGTTCCTTTGAATGTACCATGTTTAAGTCAAAATAGTATATAAATCGAACCTTGAAGGGCACAAATGTAACCATGTGTCATCGTACTTGCATCTTACACAAGCAAAGATTTGGTCTCTGAAGTCATGTAATGTCAATGTAATGACTTCAAAATATCAATGAACTCAGCACTAAGTAGTGATGGAGGATGACTTTTTCAGATTTTTAGCTATCTCTTCCTCTTTCTTATCACTAATTGGTGATGGAGAGCAAGGACACCATAAGAACTGCATGCAAAAACGCGCCACACTTAAAACTCAATAGCAATAATTCATGTTAGCTCCAATTTTCACTGCATATAACTATTACTTCCAAATACTTAAAACTCCATAACAATTCCTCTCAACTCCTATTTGCACTACATATATATTTTAATTCTAAATAGGAGCTTCTATTAGATGAAAACATGCAATCCACTACTCCAGGCATAAGTCAGTGTGGGTACGAATTCAACCCATACTACTCTGGCAACACTTAAAACTTCATAGCAATTCAAGTCAACTCCAATTTTCACTGCACATATATGTTAAATCCAAACACCAGCTTCCACTAAATGGAAACACATAATGTACTACTCCAAGGCATAAGCTAGCTGGATAAATTCAACCCATTCTCCTTACCTAGAAAAGCCTATCCCTACGAAGTCAATTAAGCAATTTGCCACTGAAAGACCAGATATTAAAACCATTCTCAATTTGATGTACATATGTGATTGACCTTGACACAAACTTGATTACAAGTAAATGCAAATGATTATAGATCACACTACTTAGAAGTAAATGGTAACTATTCTATAATGTACTATATTTTCCTATATCCTTTGAACCAAAACCATGAGAGTTCTAAAAATCATTACCTTCCTATTGGATCCCAATCTACATCTATGGCCATGAAGTGGTGAGCTATGACGATTGTTTCCAATTCATCAGCATTGTAGAAATCTAACTGCCCATTGTATGCCTTTAGTCCAACCAAAACAATAAATTGCCCAATTGGAGACCAATAAAGGAAATTTGCTTGCTTACCCTTCAAATTTTCGACTTTGTTACTCGCCCCACATTGTTTGGACTTTTCATAGAGTAGAGTGTAACATCTTGTCTAGGTCCATCTCCACGAATGAGATGGCAAATCTGTGACCTTTAGGCTCCCCTGCAAATGCAATAATTTTTTCATTTTTTCTTTCTAGTTCCAAAACCATGGAATTGGAATGTCTCTCTCCTAGATTCAGAGCAATTCAAATCCAGTGTATGTACTCTTTTTTTGTGTACCTATCTACTTTCATGACCAAATAATCCCAATGCTTTGCTAGTACATTTTACAATCACTACCACTGAATAAGTCCTTTTGTATGAGCTCCTCCCTATTGGGGATCTACACTAGACTTACTTGTCAAACTATGCAAGAACCAATTAAAGCAGCAAGTCCAGTCGAGACACTCCAAAAATACACTATTGTGAATGATAGAGATAAAGGGGGTGACCCTGCTCAACACAGTAGCAACAATGAGCTAGAAGAAAAAAATGATGCACAACACAAAAAAATACCATTCATAATAGGAAGGCACAACAACAATTACAACTTCTAGAAACAATGCATCTTATGAAAGTTTAGCATAAGGCCAAATGCACTCACTCTAATAGGTTTATTTCCTCCATTTCCTTCAAGAACAAATAAAGCCATGATAGAGTCTATGGGGGACCAACTAAAGACCATGACATTGTCTACTATCAAGGATTTCTTATCAAGAAGATTCATGGTCTCAGTCTCATACACGTTGATTGCATTCTTGCCTATTAGAGCAAAATACTTGTCATCTCTATATGCACCAGCATGAAAGCATCCATTAATCTCAATTAACTTAAACTTATAAGAGAGAAACAAAGAATAAATAGAGAATAATTATACTTGACCACTAGCTAAGAGACACCTACCACACCCCCTAATCCACAAGTTGCAAAATCATCTACACTTTCCTTAAATTCTATAAGCACTTTCCTAGCCCTCACATCATAATAAATTAAGTATCATCCTCTAGATAAACATATCTAGACATCAATAGATACTTGTGCAGGTATTTTTCCAAAGAATAAATAAAATTCATCAATAACCTATGTATCTCTAGGGTTGCTTGGTTCATGACTACTATATGTCACAATCTTTTTGTCTCTTAGAGAGAAGTTAATCAGTCTAACCTAAAAGAGTAGATCATAAAATTGATACAAGTGCCAGCATTCATATTTAGCAACATTCCCAAATTACAAACCATAAAATAGAGAAGATGAGCCATACCTAAGGATGAATGTATCACATTATTTGGCGCACCACCCCATATAGCTACACGTTGTTTATGAATTGTGGAAAGGTAAGACCCAAGGGGAGCTACAACTATCTAAACTACAGAAAATTCAACTTACAGAACAGTGATAAACAAGGTCAAGTTTCCCTGATCTAGCATCATTCCAATAAACTTTAATCTCTAATCCAAAGCAAACAAAAAATTGGTCTCGGCCTTGTTTATCTTTCACCCAAGTTAAAAGATTTTCCTGAATACGCGTAAATCATGATGAGATCATACCTAAGTAGTCTAGAATGGTATAGATGCACCTGCAAGAGTAGCTACATGCATACCCCAAGACTATAAGGTGTGACTTTTGGTGGTGCCCATTTGTTTGACACTTTCATATACTTGTCAAATTCATCAAACATGTTGATTGCAAAAACATGGGACTTATCCAAATTGTAGCCATTAGTTTGTTCTCTAGCTATTTGAGACTCTTGACTGCATGAAAATTATATAAAGTATAAGTTCAAAGACCAAATGCATGATCCAAACCTGGACTTCTATGTATACCACACAAACAGAAATCAAACAATGATTCACAAGTTGGCATTCTGTAACGTGTCCACCTGTTATCTTCAGGACACATCTTAGCAGTCCATCGGAAAGGATGTCTAGAAATCTCCGCCCGGCACTCCCATGGAATGTTACGGGGTTTGCGATCTAGGGCTTTCCGCGTCTACCACGCAGCGGAAGTATTTCGGCTATTCCCACTTAGGACCGACCTGAATTAGGGATTTCCCTATTGGTCATTTCCTAACGGCAACTAGCGTCGAACTCGAGCGAACTACTTTACGTAGAAATGCCAGGTCCGAAGTGGATTCACGCTGCACTTGGTTCAAGGAGAATGGGAAACAAGAGGCATGTGAAGCTCAACCTCTCTGCCATAAGGCATAGTCCCATTCCGTTCCCCTAAAACAATATAAATCGGGATCATCTATAACTTAGACTCTAGGTCAACGCTCTTGCTGTTCGTGTTCTTTGAATGATCTTCCTATTGTCCATCGTGATTGAGAAAAGTTCCTGGCCAACCGGGACCACCCATTCGTAGGACAAACCTATGGCCACATCCTCTGTACTTTCCTTAGGTTGTTTTAGTTATTTAATTACCTAACACATTTAGTTGGACATGTGTCAATTAGCCTCCTTAATTAACCCGTTAGGCACTGGTTCCTTCACGTAATCATAGCACTTGATATAGAAAAACAATGTCAAACAAGTTCATTTTTCAATAGCTTATCATATTTATATTTCAAAATACATAAAGTCCAGCCCGTAGGCTTACCCATAATCCGCCCAAAGGCTATCCAACAATCGACAGGGATCACTAATCCAAGATTTTGCCCGTAGACTAGTATGCGGGCCTCGAGATCAAATCCCGAGTCATGTTAGCCTCTTGTGCAGGGCCTGGAAATCGAGGGATTTATGGCCAGAGCCCCCCCTGGCACCCAAGCGTCCTCTTGCTCCAAGTAGCGCTCAACGAAGAGACCTCTCGTGGCGGGTTCGGTCCACCTTCCCGGCGCACTTAACAACCCTCTTGGTTAGGGTCAGGCAGGCAGTCAGGGGTAACTAAAGCTGCCTCTCCCTTCAGGCCTTCAACCTGAAGCATTAGATATCTATTTATCCTTTAATTCTTTGAGCAAACAAAGCAAAACAGTGCTCTTAAAACTGTTACAAGCACAGACAATTTCATTGGTCGTTATTTTTGGCCAAATGCTAAGGAGTGAATCCTTCTTTTCAAATGCATCCAGCACTCGATCCGGGATCAATTGCGACTTGGCAAGATCTCCAAGGGTTTGTTTGTTAACCCTATATCTTGGGTTAGGGCCGTACCCTATTAACCCGACTTAGTCAATACCTTAAGTTCATATATTATTCCAATTTATAGATGGGTCCTTTGCCTCCAAGCAAATATCTAATCCCCGTATCTTGGTCACTTTACCCAAGAAAGGTACTATATCAGGACAATTCATCCTCTTGCAAGATAAACTTACGTAAGAATCTACCAATTCTCATTTCGAGGAATTGGCCATTCCCTTGTGATCAAATCACAAGATCATGCAACTCTACAACTTGTTGCACAAGTGTTGCATCAATTATGGGACTATTTACCCATCAAATGGAGTCACGAAACAATCTGTTCCTGATTGCATTAGGCTGACATTGTCAGTCCTAGGGTTTCGAGTTTCATTTTCTTAGCGAGAGATTCTTAGGAAAACCATAGATCACTTCTCGCAAGTATGTCCTACTATCCCTACATTCACTGAATGTGGGCAAGTATTTAGGGTATAGGAGTTTCAGTTTTTGGCAATACGTGCGACTAGATAAATGTCTTCACTATGCTAACCCTAGTCAGTTACTTGGGATACGTTGCATTGAATTGACCCTTTTCTGAATGAGTACTACACGGTTTTAGGTGTTTAGGTTTATACCAATTCAACCTGTCTATTCTTGAAGATAATTACTCTATCATTTCCATATCCACATGAGTCATTGTCTACACGTAAGTTGAATTTCAAACCCTAACTTTTCGGTTTAAGATCAAGCATAGGTTAGGCTATAGGCTATAGGATAATTCCAATTAATCATTCTATAACATGCGAACAAGATTCATGCTAAAACATGCAGCCTTTTACTACTTTCATTTTCGAATGAATTTGTCGTATGCAGAACTTACACACCCTTCTGTTAAATTAAGTTTTTAGACCACTTGCCTAGTTAAATCTTCTTCATGTAATCCTAGCAATTTCCTACGATTGCTAATAACTTTCTTTAAGAATCATTTCAAAAAAAAATTCAATAATGCAATATGCGATTTATTCCTTCCATGCTTAATCAAAGTGTACTTTCATAATTCTGTTTTGTAAATATGGACATTAATCTAATTTCAATTCATTGCAAGGCACAAAAACTACTTGCTAGAAATGCATATCAATCTTCTGCTCACTTTATTTTGTTCGTTTTATTGAAAATACTAATGGCCGAACTCTTCTGTCGTGAGCTAGTTCTTTTAAATTAACCAAAGTATTTAAGACAAAAAATGCATCCTATCTCCAAAAATCATCCACGCACGATTGAATTATAACAATGTAAAATAAAAATTAGGAAGAAAAATCCAGACTTGTGGTGAGCTGTCCACGTGGATGTTAGGAGACAATCCTCCTGCGGTTGCGCCTTTTGTGCCTTCTTAGGGGCCATTGCGAATTCCACCTTTTTGCCTTGGACGTAGAGTTATGATCTTGTCCGTCTCTTCGTACGCGAAACTCCCTTTGTGAATCAGCTTTAGAAGGCCTTAAAGACTTGTGGGAGTTGCAATAGGAATGATGGTTTTTTCTAAAAACGGGTTATGGTAAGCTTTATGGGAGATGTATGGAAAGAAAAATCCACAGAAATGGAGTTTAAAAACATGGCTTTTTGGAACACGGGGTCCTAAATTCTGGAGTGAGACTGGGGGAAAGGAAGTGTAAGGGCCCGCTTGTGAAGGGGTTAAATCCCGGGGAGGGGGTTTTAAAACCTTTCAAGGTAAGGCTTAGTAAAGCCACGGGAAAGGGCTTAGTGGCTTTCTACAAGGTCTACTGAGACCCCACAGAAAAAGGGAAGCAAGGGGTGTATAAGCCCTTGCAAGGAGAATTTTATGTGGGGGGGGTTTACCAAGCCCACATGGACAAGGGCTAAGAGGACCCACAAAGAGGAATGGGGGTGTAATGTGGAAGGGGGCTTAGGAGGCCCAACATTGAAAGCTTCTAAAGCTTCTAGAGCTTTCAGAAGCCCACATGGAAGGAGGTCAAGTGGGATTTTTGACTGGTGGCAGTGACAACGTGTCAGCTCCTCTCCCTCTCACGGCGGCGTCGACAGTCTTCCCCTCCTTCATGACTGTAGTGCTTCATGGCAACGTCGGCAGTCTGACCCTCTTCCTCTCTCCACACCAACACTCCCCTTCTCGGCTGGCGGTGATGTGGGCCTCTCCCAACTCATGGCAGCGCAGCGTCTTGTCCCCCCCTCTTGACGGCCAACATCAACCCTCTCACTCCACGGCAGCGACCAACGGCAGCATCAGAGTTCTCGACTCTCCCTCCTTTTTCCAAAGCTCCCATAGCCATGGTTTGGTAATAAGTGTTGTTTGCCTAAGCTCTTGTCTAGTGAGGTAGTCCAATCTTCTACCAAATCTTGTTCCCCTATTTCCTCTCTTCTCTTCTTGTACTAGCTTCTCCCTATATATTCTCATTCCAAAGTAATTAAGCTTTGATATACTATTGCAATGACTACAAGAGAAGTCTTTGAATGGTTGCCCATTGGTTGAAGCACATTGACAATCAACATAACAAAAGCAACCATCTATTTGAAAACATGTTCTTCCATCATCCAGACTTGCCCTAGTAAAAAGTTATGCGAACCAAAGTTTACTGCCACATTGATCATCTAATAAAGGTCTCACATTGATTTTCTTCTTATTCACTTCAATAATGTGGCTATATAAACCTCAACATAATAAGTTTAAACTTTTCAATGGATTTCTATTATCCTCATGGTCATTAGGAGATAGGGGGTGATGAATCACCTTCTGTTGGGCTCCCCACCTTTGTAGAAAACAAAAACTTGCTTTGCTTTCGATCATGTGTCGCTCCCTTTCGA
The DNA here is from genome assembly GCF_053477565.2 of Lygodium microphyllum. Lineage (NCBI taxonomy): Eukaryota > Viridiplantae > Streptophyta > Polypodiopsida > Schizaeales > Lygodiaceae > Lygodium > Lygodium microphyllum. Next base: position 79,045,805 of record NC_141157.1, on the reverse strand, counting down.
GGACGTCCTTGCAAGCCTATAAGTAATGGCTTGGATTTGTCAACCTCCTTTGAAAACACCTTTGTGTGTAAGATTGTCTTTGTTTGTTCAGTCAAATTAGTATATAAATTGAACCTTGAAGGGCACAAATGTAACCATGTGTCATCGTACTTGCATCTTACACAAGCAAAGATTTGGTCTTTGAAGTCATGTAATGCAGCTGAAATGACTTCAAAATCTCAATGAATTGAGCACTAAGTAGTGATGGAGGATGGCTTTTTCAGATTTTTAGCTATCTCTTCCTCTTTCTTCTCACTAATTAATGATGGAGAGCAATAACACCATAAGAACTGCATGCAAAAACAGGCCACACTTAAAACTCAATAGCAATAATTCATGTTAGCTCCAATTTTCACTGTATATAACTATTACTTCCAAATACTTAAAACTAGTTAAGAGACACCTACCACACCCCCTAATCCACCAGTTGCAAAATCATACTTAAAACTAGCTAAGAGACACCTACCACAAAGAATAAATAGAGAATAATTATACTTGAACACTAGCTAAGAGACACCTACCACACCCCCTAATCCATCACTTGCAAAATCATCTACACTTTCCTTAAATTCTCTAAGCACTTTCCTAGCCCTCATATCATAATAAATTAAGTATTACCCTCTAGATAAACATATCTAGACATTAGTAAACACTTGTGCAGGTAGTTTTCCAAAGAATAAATAAAATTCATCAATAAACATCATATTGGGGATATATGGGAATTTCCCATAAGTTTGGGACACGTGGTCAAATCTTTGGATTTGTCATAACTTGAACACTATAACTCCAAATTGAGCGCTCTATAGCTCAATAGATTCCATCTTTCAAGCGCTTTCCAATGATAGGTTACATCATATGGTTTTGAGAAACTTATGGGCATGTTATCTGGGTGCCACCTTTTTAGTATTCAAAAAATGGGAATTGGGAGATTCCCAAACTCACTAATATTGTGTTAATAACCTATGTATCTCTAGGGTTGCTTAGTTCATGACTACTATATGTCACAATATATTTCTCTCTTAGAGAGAAGTTAATCAGTCTAACCTAAAAGAGTAGATCATAAAATTGATACAAGTGCCAGCATTCATATTTAGCAACATTCCCAAATTACAAACCATAAAATAGAGAAGATGAGCCATACCTAAGGATGAATGTATCACATTATTTGGCACACCACCCCATATAGCTGCACGTTGTTTATGAATTGTGGAAAGGTAAGACCGAAGGGGAGCTACAAATATCTAAACTACATAAAATTCAACTTACAGAACAGTGGTAAACAAGGTCAAGTTTCCCTAATCTAGCATCATTCCAATAAACTTAAATCTCTAATCCAAACCAAACAAGAAACTCGTCTCGGCCTTGTTTATCCATCACCCAAGTTAAAATATTTTCCTGAATACACGTAAATCATGATGAGATCATACCTAAGTAGTCTAGAATGGTATAGATGCACCTGCAAGAGTAGCTACATGCATACCCCAAGACTATAAGGTTTGACTTTCGGTGGTGCCCATTTGTTTGACACTTTTATATACTTGTCAAATTCATCAAACACATTGATTGCAAAAACATGGGACTTATCCAATTTGTCGCCATTAGTTTGTTCTCTAGCTATTTGAGACTCTTGAATGCATGAAAATTATATAAATTATAAGTTTAAAGACCAAATGCGTGATCCAAACTTGGACTTCTATGTATACCACACAAACAGAAATCAAACAATGATCCACAAGTTGGCATTCACATCTAAAAGTCCACCTAGACCTGAGGCATTGTGTACTCTATAAAAGCATAGCCTTTAGTCTTTTCAATTTCTTCATCCTTGGGCACCCAAAGGCTATGCTCTCTAATAACTCTAATTTTACCAAATATCTTCTAAACCACACCCTCAAGCTTCTCATACTTTTTTGGAAACATTCGCATCAAGTAAATGGTAGCCACACGCACCTCTGGATCCCAAAATCTTCACGGGGTTGGGGGGGGTAAAACATAATGTTTTCGAGGTTGACTTGGGAGAAGTCGATCTTAAGATGGATGCCATCCCTCTGTAGGTCAAGGGCAACGTGATGGGGAGCTTGCGGTGACTCGGTGAGCTGTGCCATAGCCATGAGCTCAAAGGAAGAATAGAGAGAGGGGGACTATAAGTCTTCCAACCCAATCCTTATACAGAGAGAAATTCTAAGAAAGAAGAGTTTGAAGCTTGGCTCTCTCATCAAGTTTGGATTTTCTCATTCTTCATGTTCCTTTTTTTCTCTCGATTTTCATAATAGAAAAATTATGTGTGAGGCAGTTTTAGTCATGATGCATGGGAAGACCAAATTTCTTGACGCCTGTTCAGACCTTGGCAATGGTATTGGTTGGGATATCTGACCACTTCTCCATGTTTATTAGTAATCTCTAGGTGTTTTCGGTGAGCCTTGTTAATATTCTATAATAATTTTTTTAATTAGAAAGAACCTTTGGAATGGGAGACATGTTTCATTCCAAGCCTTCCTTGCAAATGTATTTATGACAGCCATGTGTCGACTTGCATGCCCAACTACAAACACCCATGTGCAATGGGTGCTTTCTTCCATTTGTCTCGTATCACATAGGAACAATCCCATGATTGAGAGACCCTATAGAGATTATAAAAGAAGGTATGGGGAACACAACACTCAAATATTTCATGGCCCTACCACCTCAATGAAGGGTAATAACCACTATAAAATCTGATACATGACAAACCTATCATTAAGATGGACTTAACGTGGACGTACATGAACATGTATGAATATTAACTTTAATATTGACATATAGATATTACTATTATAATTATGTCTTTATATAAATGTATATATAAAATCATGTGTCTTTGTGTAATGATATTATATAAACTTATATATAATAATAATATATTATTATTATTATTATTATTATAATATCATGTGAGGAGTCATCTTCATCTTCATGATTGAGAGAAGTAGTATTAGCAAGATCATCGAGCCCAGATTCTTCATTTGAAGAGTTTAGATAGCCTCCATAAATAGTCATCACAGAGTTCACAACAATTATTTTCAATGCCATCTAGATGCCAGATAGTCTCCTCCATAAGGGGATTTTCAATGGCATGCTGGTGAAACCTACATCTTTCTGATAATGTCTCTTCATCAAGGTCAATGCACATAGGATACACTACAAGGATACAAGCACATAGAGATGGCGGTTTTTGACGCAAATTAGCAGTGACGGTACTTAGGCGAAAAAACGTGGGCCGAAACCCGAGGCGTCATTTTGCGAGAACGAACAAAAGAGAGAGCAAACTCCATCTTTCATTTGGGAGGGAGAGGGAGAGAAAGAGAGAAAGAGGGAGAAGGAAAGCTTCTTGTCGTTGCTGCCGCCATTTACAAAGAAGAGGAGGAAGTGTACGGAGGACCAAGAGGAGCCGCCATCGCGAAGAGGAGCCGCGGAATCCAACCTTCGGCCTTTGCGATGAGTGCATTGTTCCCTCTTGCTTTTTTTTCTCTCATTTTCTTTTGCTTGTTTTTGTTAAAAATCATGTGTATTGAGAGAGAAAGAGAGGAAATGATAGAGAGAGAGGAAGAGAGAAAAGGAAAGAAGGAATGAGAGAGAGAGTGAGAAAACATTAAACATAATAGGGAAAGAGAGAAAGAGAGGGAGAGGGAGGGAGGGAGGGAGGGAGGGAGAGAGAGAGGGAGGGAGGGAGAGAGATAGGGAGAGAGAGGGAGGGAGAGGGAGGGAGAGAGAGAGAGAGGGAGGGAGGGAGGGAGGGAGAGAGAGATAGAGAGGGAAGGAGAGAGGGGGGTGTCGCGTGCCCTAGAGGGGCAAGCAGGGCTGTCACGTGCCTGGAGGGAACAGGGGAGCTTCCACGTGCCCTGGAGGTGGCAGGGGGGGCTGCCGCATGCCATGTGAGGAGTGCGGGGGGACCTCCATACATTACTAAAACCCCCCCCCAAAGACCCTATAAAAAGGGCTTAAGTGTGAATAAGAAAAAAAAAAGGGAGATGGTGACCCTTCACGTTGGTAAAAGCTGGAGAGAGAGAGAGAGAGAGAGAGAGAGCGAGGGAGGGAGAGTACTAAGAGAAAAGAGGGAGACTAAGAGAAAAGAGAGAGAGAGAGAGAGAATGAATTTTTTTTCCCTCTTTGAAGAACTCCGAGCTTGCCGTCTTTCTTTCCCCCCCGGCCCTCTTGGAGAAGGTCCTCATGCACGAGTCCCTTCCACAAGGATTCGTCTCTCTTGTAACTTGGGTGCGTAGCCACGAAGCAAAAGCCAAATCATACGATGACTCCCAAGCAAAATAAGGTCCAATCGAACACGAATACCGCTTCAACTGACGGAGCTGCTGGTCAAGGAACTGCGTCACTTGATAACTAGGTGCGTCCGATAAATCCTACCCTGATGGGAGGCCTTAAGGACGTAGGCTGACTTCATTGGGACGGGAAAGGTATTCGACGAAAGTCTATGATAACTAACCACAATTTAGTTTACATCATTTTATCATATTGGAAATTGTGTTTACTTGCACTTTGGCATGTTTTGAACGAGTAAATTGCACGAAAAGTTTTGCATTCATGCAGGCAAAAAACATCAAGGACCTTATTGGTTGCGCTCGTAATGCTTTAGATTATGCACTAACATTAGCATGCTTGAAGGTATTGACAAATGGGTTATTAGAACCCTTATGCATATTTTTCATTAAGCTGAAATTGTACTTTTTTCTTTGCATTACGAAGTTTGTGAAATTGGAAAGGTAGAAGTAACGGCTTGAATCAAGTACATGAAGTTTGTGAATTGCTATGATAACGGTTAAGTATATCTAGGCCATTGCAATACTAAAGTATGTATTACACCCCTATAAACCTTCAGAAGGAAGTGGTTCACTTTTGCATTAGGCCTGATAACTTGACGTCCTCCACCCAAAAGAAAAATACAAGTTTCTATTTGTATTTTTCATAAGTTCATCGAAATGAATTCCCAAAAGCAAAGACCTACATTGCAGCATTGTCCTAGGGAAGAGACGCCTCTAGATTACATGGCATCATGATCAGTTTCAGTTGTGCTGCTAGGGATTCATCTTGAAGATAACTATAAATCACACATACGAAATACTAATAATTGCTCAAGAGCCATTCAATAAAAATGAACCCTATATACGCAAGGATATGGCTCAACTCAACTTATTTAGGGTTTTAAAGAAATGAAGCCAATCTATTGTTACTTCATAGGGGGGCCATGAGACAAATAAAACACTCATTGGTATCTATTCTAAATCTAGCCTTGATAAAGCTAAAAAGACCTTGAAAATATCACAACACAATATTAGTGAGTTTGGGAATCTCCCAATTCCTATTTTTTGAATACTAAAAAGGTGGCATTTGGAGTTATAGAGTTCAAGTTATGACAAATTCAAAGATTTGACCACATATCCCAAACTTATGGAAAATTCCCATATTTTCCAACATGGTATTTCACCTTTAACCATGACACAATCTGATGTTAATACAAGAGAGTTCAAGTGTCTTCTAAGATAAGAACCTAGATTTAAAGGCTAGGAAGCTAAGAAAGCTACCATCTGCCAACTATCAGATATAGATCCAATTGCATAATTTCTCGTTCCCTTCACACAATGGGGGGGACGAAATGAAGGTATTCCCTATCCTTCGGAGGATATTGGAAATTATCGCCAAGGCAAGAAGGACAAATGCTAGGGTCAAGAGAGGGACCCCACCTTAGTAGATGTCTCAAGCAGTCATCTGCACCTTTGTTTGTGCTTGTAGATATAGGAACACTGCTTCAACTTATTATTATTAATTTTTTTTAAAGAGAGATTGTGTAACCTCAAACTCATAAATGAGCATAGTGAATCAAGTTGAATGTTTAGAGGGTGCGCCAAACCACCCCCATTTGACCCTCAATCCTAGCTAGGGGGTTCTAAATAGCCATGATGGGAACGTGGACCGAACTCACCATGAAAGGTCTCTCCGCAGATTGGTTTGAACGTAGGAGGACACTTGGATGCCAGGGGGGCTCTGGTTGTAAATTCCCTGCCCCAGATCCTACTCAAATGATCAGCGTGACTCACGATAGATTATCGAGGGGCCCTTGTTACTAGTGCAAGGCGAAAACTTGGTGGAAATTAAGTGCATCCTTACGGATTGAGGATATTGTCCCTTTTGAACAAGATTTGTATCTCTAATAAATTGCTAATAGTAAGTACTTCTAGGGAACTTATTTGAAATTTTTTTCATGTCAATGCCATAAGATTACATGAACGAACCCTGTCCTAAAAGTGATAGGGCTAATTAGACAACTAAAGTATGCCAAGTGAGGGAAGTGGGAGGACAGAACCCCTGACGGGTTTGTCCTATGGAACCGTGGTCCCAGAGAACCGAGAGGCTTATCACAAGGTTTTACTGACAACCGATGCTTAGAAATTGTTAGGTTAGAACCCGAATTCATGCCATTTTAGGGGACCGGAATGGGACTATGCCCTATGGGCAAAGAGTGGAGCGCCGCATCCCTCTCATTTTCCATTCTCTTTGTACCAAGTGCGACATGGGTCTGCTTCGGCTTGGGTATCTCTGCGTAAAGTAGGATGTCCGACACTAGAATACTGTCAGGAGACCTTGACCATTAGGGACTCAAGTTTCAAGTTGATCCTATTGGTTCAGTCGTGAACATTCCATTGCCAGGCGGACTCAAGAAACCCTAGGCGACAAACCCCATCACATTCCATGGGAGTTCCAGCCGGCATCGCTTAGATTCATCTCTTGATGGACCGCTAAGAACGTGATTGGACAGTCAATAGGTTGGCATGCTACAATTCTATTGTGACTGTCTTTTAGTTCTCATTGAAATATTTTTGGCTACCCCACATCTTCTTCTCTAGCTCTTCCATGTTCATGCTAGCAATGACAATGTTAGCATAATCCATCTCCATCCCATTGCCTTGTTTGTATTGATTTATGTTTGTGCTATGTGTTCCGTCATCTCTTACTCCTTGTTCAGCCCCCTAAATATGCTACATGCATGAAAGGGGGAGCATATGCCACATGTTGGTAGAAAATATTTCCTTTTTAATGAACTTTATATAGCTACCCTAGTTAGTAGACCATGTGCCATGACTTCCTATTGACAGATCCCCTCTTCAAGTTTCCACATATTCAAGAGGTTCTATGTCTTTCATTTAAGGAAAATGCTATTAAAATTTGAATTGTTTCTATTTTACTAATGCTTCTAGTTTGTAAGCGACTCAAATAACTTTGGATAACTATTTGTGCTTGTATGGATGCTAGGTATATCCCACACTTTAGGGAAATTTGAGGGGAATTTCAAGATTTGGAGCCATGGCATTGATTTGAATTGAATGAGATTCTTCTTTTTTTTAATGTGACAAGGAAATATCTATATTGCTAAAAATGATATTTTATCACTACAACATATAGGCCCAATAGCGACGTTTAAAGCGACGGAATTATTCATGGAAAAAATTACCCCCGTCATCGCTAATTTGGTTAGCGACGCTGATAGCGATGCTAATAGCGATGCTCATAGCGACGGTTGCAGAGTAAATTTCCAAGGCAAATAGCGACAGTTACAAAGAGGAAAAATTTTGGGTGGTAGGCCATGCAGCCTTGCCACCCTTCTAGCTATATGCACTAAATATTCTCGCATAATTCATTTGCCAATGTCACCTACACCTAATGTCTAAAAATTGTGTATCTGATTTTTTTAAAAAAACTGACTTGTACTTTCGAATGTATAGCCATGTGTATCAGTTGAAATCATTTATCCAACCGACAGTAGATTCTTGCAAATTTTGTTCTGCCATCTGTCCAATCAACAATAGATTTTTGGTAATAGAAGGTACATGCAATACATCATGTAGGCTCTTCTTTCTGTTGTCATAGCTACAGCAGTCTACCTTCCTATTGGTAGGCCGTTTCGCACTCGTGCCCAAAATCTTTCCATCCCTTTCAGCTCCAAGTCTTGCATGACTTCCCGAACAACGTCCTTATGAAAATATATTTTCGGGATGAGAAGCTCATATCCGCACTGCATTCTCCTTATCTTCCAAAGGGCAATAGTGCTTGGTTTCCATCTCCTCTTCTTCTTTGGTGGTCATTGTGCTCAATGGAGAGCACCTGTTGCTGCACTAGAGGAGGCTCCACCTTCTGCTCTAGGTGGCGGGCTTTGCCATGAGGCCTTCCCATGGCCGAGAAATGGAGACATGCTTGCTTGGAGCCTGCCATGCAAGGTCGAGGAGGGCAAGATGGAAAAGAGACATAGGTTGGGGTTCCCTCCTTCTCCTTTGTAGTTGTCCCCTCTCTTTTAGTGGATGCGGTGGCAATGGTAGTGGCAGTGGTAGCCCCTCTCTCTCTCTCTCTTTCTCTCAATCTCCCTTGTGTTGATCTGTCTCCCTTATTCTCTCTATACATCTCTTCATCAACAAAAAGAAAGAGAGAAGTAAAGAAAAGAGAAAAACAAAGAGAGAAGAGAATGCATTTACCTCAAAGCTTGAAGAAGAATCTTTTTGCACTTCTTCCTTCTTCTTTTTCTCCTTCATGGGTTCCCTCCTTCTTCTTTGCACTTGTCCCCTCTCTTTTTGTGGTGGATTGGCACTGGCAGTGACCTCTCTCTCTCTCTCTCTCTCTCAATCTCCCTTGCGCACGTTGATCTCTCTCACTTCTTCTCTCTATACACTCTTCATCAACAAAAAGAAAGAGAGAAGTAAAGAAAAGAGAAAAACAAAGAGAGAAGAGATAATACACTTACCTCAAAGCTTGAAGAAGAATCCTTTCGCACTTCTCTCCTTCTTCTTTGCAGTTGTCCCCTCTCTTTTTGTGTTGGATTGGCGGTGGCAGCGACCTCTCTCAATCTTCCTTGCGCACATTGATCTCTCTCACTTCTTCTCTCTATACACTCTTCAATAATAAAAAGAAAGAGAGAAGTAAAGAAAAGAGAAAAACAAAGAGAGAAGAGATAATGCACTTACCTCAAAGCTTGAAGAAGAATCCTTTCGCGCTTCTCTCCTTCTTCTTCTTCTCCTTCATGGGTTCCCTCCTTCTTCTTTGCAGTTGTCCCCTCACTTTTTGTGGTGGAATTGCGGTGGCAGTGACCTCTCTCTCTCTCTTTCTCTCAATCTCCCTTGCCCACGTTGATCTCTCTCACTTCTTCTCTCTATACACTCTTCATCAACAAAAAGAAAGAGAGAAGTAAAGAAAAGAGAAAAACAAAGAGAGAAGAGAGATTGCACTTACCTCAAAGCTTGAAGAAGAATCCCTTCGTACTTCTCTCATTTTTTTTCTCCTTCGGGAGTTCCTTCCTTCTCCTTTACACATATCTCCTCCTTCTTCGTGGATGGCGGCAGTGGTGGCGTCCTCTCTCTCTCTCTCTCTCTCTCTCTCTCTCTCTCTCTCTCTCTCTCTCTCTCTCTCTCTTGTTTACAAACCTACAAAATGCCATGCTCGAGTTTTGACACTTTTTTATGAAGCCTCTCTCTCTCTCCCATTTTTTATTTCTCTCCATCTTTCTCTTCCTTTCCCTCCCTTCTTCTCTCTATTTCTCTCCCTCCTTCCCTCCCCACTCTCACTCAACTCATCTCATTGCAAAGACAATCAAAGATACAAAATAAAAAGCTTAAGAAACAAAGATATTGAAAGAAATGTCACCCCACCTCTCTTGATCTCTCTCTTCCCCCTCTCTCTTTACTTTTCTTTCTTCACCTCTCTCATTCTCTCATTGTTTTCCTATTTCTCTCTCCCTCTCTCTTGCTCTCTATTTTTTCTCTCTATCTCTCTTTCTCCCTCTCTCTCTCTTCTTTTCACTCTCCTTCCTCTCTTTAACTCAGCCTTCTTTTCTACCTCCTCCTCTCTTCCTTCCCTCTCCCTCTCTCTATTTCTCTCCCCCTCTCTTTCTCTCTCTATTTCCCTTTCTTTGTTTCCTCTCTCTTTGTTTCTCCCCCCTCTCTCTCTCGTTGTTTCTCTCACTCATCCTCCTCTCTTCCTCCCTTCATCTCTCATTTCTCTCTTCCTCTTTCTCTTTGTTTCCTTTCTCTCCCTCTTTCTCTCTTCCTCTCCCTTCATTCTTCTCCCTCCCTTCCTCCCTCCCTTTTTTTCCATGTGTCTCTTTGCAAAGAAAAACAAAAAAAGAAAACAAGAGAACACAAAAATAAAGCAAGAAGAGGCAATGTACCTACCTCAAAATCCTGAAGATGAAACCCTTTGTACCTTCTCTTTACACCTTCCCTCCCTTCTCCCTTGCACACTTCTCTTTCTTCTTCGTGTATAGCATCAACGGTGGTGACAATGGTGATGAGCTCCCCCCCCCCCCCTCTCTCTCTCTCTCTCTCTCTCTCTCTCTCTCTCTCTTTCATTCTTTCTCACAAATGTTTTCTTGGCAAATGTTATGCTCGGGTTTTCAAAACTTTTTCCTCAGACCGGCGTCGCTATTTGCATCGCTAATAGAATTAGCAACGCTAATAGTGACGTAAATAGCGACGCTAATAGGGACACTTTTAGCGACACCGCTTTTTTGCATCGCAAATGGCCGTCGCTATTGCCCCATTCCCTTGTATTGTATTTGTGGATCTATAAACTATTTGAGCTATGTGAGTAAGAATTAAAAGTTATCAAAATGCACAAATGTATCTTACAACACATGTACATTTTGGATGCATACAAATATATCCATTACAAGTGTGTATCAACATTGTCTTATTTGAGATTGACTACATGGCTGATGATGAGGCCTATCAATTGTGATGTATATTACTTAACATGACTATATAAGCATGACTATGTTAGATGTTATATTACAAATTTGTTTTGATTTGTTGTGCATGCACATTATCCTATGATCCATAGCTTCATAATTTTATCTAATAAACACAGCTATATTAGGTGATATATAGAAATTCTCCTTGCTTTACCATATAGGCACTTATTTTATTAATTATAGCTTCACATTTATCTAAAAAAATTAAAAACCTAATTCGAATTAAAAAATTCCTAGTCACTAACTAGAAAAGTTTCTACATTTACTAGATATAAGCCTAGTTACCATCTAGTTTAGTGGTGCGCAGATCGGTCGCAGATAGCTCACGTGGTGAATCCCGGAAGGTCCCCAAGAACAAAGAACTCTACCTTTTTGCACAAAAAACCATGTAAAAGCATGCACGACAAGAGGCAAGAGACAAATTGGGTTCAATCTCCCCCATGCCTTGTGTGAGCACTTCACAAAGCATGTATTTTATGTATATTTCAATCTTCATGCTCAATAATAGCCCAATTTACAAAAATATGACAAGCTTTTAGCTTTTGAGTTTGCTTTCTACAAAAATAGGAAAATAAAGCTAATGGACGGTGCCTATAGAGTCTGGCACGCCCAATCTCAATGTCCAAATAGAAATAACATATCCGGGCGCATAGGCGCATACAAAATAATAATCAATAATCAATGTCTCTATAGACATAACAAAATATAGGCGTGGCGCCTATCAAAATATAGTCCAAAGGTCGAATACTCGCTAAACTCCAATGCTTTCCTCCGCCACTGCTGCTATCTCTACACATCAACTGAAGCATTCACAATCGTTAGTAAAATAATACAATTAAACCAACAAAAGTGAATACCTAGCAGTCTTCAGCTACATAAATAAATCCTAACCTTAATTTATTACGAGTGCGCACTCTAAACTCATAAACGTTTATTAATTTAATATGCATTTTGCGGAATCACCCGCTATGGAATCACCCATGTACACACTAAATTAATGAAACGCCCGAAAAAAACAGGCGTCCCCATCAACTTCTCGCACAAAGAATCCTCTTTGTGTATGAGCCCCGGTCATGATGCCAGGAGGCATATTCCACGGTGGATTCCATAAGGTTTTACGGTGGATTCCGTAAACTTAGATGACCGGGGCTCATACACAAAGAGGATTCTTTGTGCGAGAAGTTGATGGGGACGCCTGTTTTTTTCGGGCGTTTCATTAATTTAGTGTGTACATGGGTGATTCCATAGCGGGCGATTCCGCAAAATGCATATTAAATTAATAAACGTTGATGAGTTTAGAGTGCGCACTCGTAATAAATTAAGGTTAGGATTTATTTCTAACCAGTTGATTTATTTATGTAGCTGAAGACTGCTAGGTATTCACTTTTGTCGGTTTAATTGTATTATTTTACTAACGATTGTGAATGCTTCAGTTGATGTGTAGAGATAGCAGCAGTGACGGAGGAAAGCATTGGAGTTTAGCGAGTATTCGACCTTTGGACTATATTTTGATAGGCGCCACGCCTATATTTTGTTATGTCTATAGAGACATTGATTATTGATTATTATTTTGTATGCGCCTATGCGCCCGGATATGTTATTTCTATTTGGACATTGAGATTGGGCGTGCCAGACTCTATGGGCACCGTCCATTAGCTTTATTTTCCTATTTTTGTAGAAAGCAAACTCAAAAGCTAAAAGCTTGTCATATTTTTGTAAATTGGACTATTATTGAGCATGAAGATTGAAATATACATAAAATACATGCTTTGTGAAGCGCTCACACAAGGCATGGGGGAGATTGAACCCAATTTGTCTCTTGCCTCTTGTCGTGCATGCTTTTACATGGTTTTTTGTGCAAAAAGGTAGAGTTCTTTGTTCTTGGGGACCTTCCGGGATTCACCACGTGAGCTATCTGCGACCGATCTGCGCACCAGTGGTATCAGAGCGGAGCAGAGATCAAGAGCTTCCAATCGCTACCAATCTCGGGCGAAGGCGGAGCTCCAGGAACAAACGGGCTCTACAGTCAATCTCATCGCGAACCGTCGATACAGGCAGACTTCTGGCGATCAAGAACCTCTGTTTCCACTGTCAGATCGCGAACGACCAAGCTCTGCAGGCGGAGGACTACTCATACATCTCCATCAACAAGTCGTTGAAAACCAGTGAGAAAATTCTTAATCCTCTTCACTAAAAGCTTAATTACAAAGCTTTATAAGCTTAATAAGCTTAAGGCTTCTTCAAAATCTCCTCGGCGTATCAGAAGATGGATCCGAAAAATCCGCGCGATGAAAAAACAGGCGTCCCCATCAACTTCTCGCACAAAGAATCCTCTTTGTGTATGAGCCCCGGTCATCTAAGTTTACGGAATCCATCGTAAAACCTCACGGAATCCACCGTGGAATATGCCTCCTGGCATCATTTAGTGTCTAAAGTTCCTTGTGATGGAGCTCGAGGAGTGGTGCTGTGTCGAGTATGTCTCCGCAAAGCGATGAAGAACAATATGCGAATTTCGCTACTGCTGCTGGCGCTTATAATGACACTGTAGCTCAGCTCTGATTATACGTCCGTGAGGGCGGTGTACATCAACCTGACGGTCTCGCGTTGGATGGAGTGCGCGTCTGCTGGCGTATCGATAACCTGTGACAAGAAGTTCAGGATTCACTAGGGGGATAGCAACTTGGGCAGCTTCGCCGATAGTGAGGCACCATCTGTCGACCAACGCTACAACGGCCTTTGACCCAACATAGAAATCAACATAGAAATCAACACCCCTCACGACAAGACCTTCAACTACGTGCTCCTCTCAACGCCAACGCTAGGGTCGACCAGGTCAAGTCGCGCATCATCACCTACAATGGTGCCACCTACGCATGCTACGTCGCTAACCAACAGCAGTTCACATGTAGGTGCAATGTTAGCTGCAACATTAGCCTCTCTTGCTACGGGCCTGCTTGATTTTAATTATATCTTAATCTTGCAATATGCCTTGTGTACCACATCTCGCAAAACTCAAGTGGCTATGGCCACCGCCACACCAGCGGTGGCTAATATGTTGTCTAGAATATCACAATTCCATTCATAATAAAAGTGAGAAAAGATACTAGACTTGTTATGATGATTAACCACAATGCTTCATAAGCTAGACATCTAGCATGGTTTACGTAGACAAGAGCATCATAAGGAGGTCAACCTAATAATTGAGGAAAAGGTGGGTGCATAAAGAAGGGAGGTGGAATCTGGATTGATAAGGTTGTGGTAACAAAAGAGTGATTATCATAGTAAATAGAAAATGAATAATATTGAGGTTGATAGAAATCAAGTTCTCAAAGCATTTTCATGATCTAAATAGTATTTTCTACGAGGGAGGCAACAATGCACTTGGCTTTTGTTATGAAAGATCCATTGAATTGTGTTCCTTGGTGCTCTAATATATGGTTGCACCTCCCAATAGGAGAAGGTGGCCACATGAAGACAACCAAGTTAAAATATCTCTACTCCATTCAACATCACATTAGGCCATGTGAGATTTATGGCCACATCTAGAATGAACTACGAACTTACAATTAGAGAGTCTTTAATGTAGCAGAGAAGGTGCTTGAGGGCTTCCAATGATCTTGGGTAGGATTTTTAAGTTATTTACATAGAATGCTCAAGATATTTAGATAGGAAAATGCTTGGTATAGCAAAGATACCATGTGCATAAGTGATAATGCTAGGGATAATTAGTCCCAAGAGTTGGGCATATGTCTCAATCATGAGAGGTGAAGCAATGGGGCTATCTAGTTTGGAAGTGGCAGAGGAGAGAAAGTAAAAGAGCATGAGAGTTATACACGCCCTTCCAATAGTCATCAGTAGGATGCTTAATATATTTAGATAGGACCATATCCTGTAAAGCAAAGGCCACAACATGCATAAGTGACAAGGTAGTGGATAATTAGTCCCAAGACTTGGGCATATCATGCTCAATTGTGAGGGGTGAAGCAATCAAGTTATCTTGTTTGGGAGTGGCAAGGAGAGGAGAAAAAGCAAAAAAAATACTCAAATTTAAATTTTTGTGAGAACATAGAATTAATATGCCTTTGTTGATGGAGAACAAAGAGATCCTACTAACAATCCTTTTGAATTTCAAGGAAGTAGGACAATGGGTAATTATTGATATTGGAAAAGTGAATATCGACAAGCTCTTTTGCTTGGGGGAGAGCTTCCAAGGAGGATGCAACAATGGGGATTTTATTCAATAAAAGTACATTCGGGAAGTTACTATATGTATATCCTCTATATCACGTGCGTTCAAGGTCTATTTATAAATATCTTTATCAGTGATTTTTTCTTGAATAAAACATAACCCTTTACTATTCAATTTGTAAATAACCCCTTTATATTACACCCTTCTATATGTAAAACATGTATAGATATGGTATTTAAAAAATACCTTACTTTGAACCCACGTGATGTACACATATATTCATGATAAATTACCCAAAATAAATATCAACAATAATGAATAGGTCATTAGCATGAAACACATATAGATTGGGATTGTCTTTCATTTATTGGAAGCCATGTATACATATATTTTTTTGGATGTTATATACTAGGGTCTTTGAGTCCTTGTTGGTTCTTTAGACTATTAACCTCCTTAAGAGTGGGTGGAAGCTTAACCTCATTGAGCTCTTTGTCAAGAAGAGGACTAGGGAGGAGAGAGAAGAGTACAAAAGGGAGAGAAAAGAGGAGAGAGAAAGACTAGAAATATAAAAAAGAGTTGAGAGAAGCCATGAAAGCTTGGAGAAGGAGGTGAGATAAAAATATTATAATTTTGTATTAATGAGTGATAAAATAAAAGTATCTTACATCTCTTTTATACCTAACCAGTGTGGTTGGTATTTTTTTATTTTTTCCTAACAAATATTTCTTAACTTTCCCATTCATTACATTCCATCCCCACTCCAAAACGGTTTTTGTCCTTAAAAATAAGAAAGAATCTAGAAGAATTGGATGGAAATGAAGGCTCATGAAGAAGCCAAGCATATGGATAGCATTTAGAAGTCTTCAATTTAAAACCTTGATCACCAAGTCTCTATGAAATAGTATTTGCAAACAATTGACAAGTTATTATCAAAACAAGCCTTGTTGGATAAGATCAGATATAACTTTCCAAGAACTCATCCAAACTAGGCATGCCACATATCAAAATAGAGATTGTGAAGAGTACTTTCAACATAAATGTGTGGTATTTTGCTAAAATAAGAAAAAATAAAATCTTTTTCAAAATAGATTGTTGTTTGGGTGATGTCTGCAACATAAGAGAGCCAATTTAGTTAGTCTTCAGCCAAATGTTCCTTGAAGAATCCCTAAAGGCATTTTCCCAAACAAAAGGTGAACCAACAATGATATTTTATTCACCTGGATCAAAAGGGTAGGTATTATTCAAAGCATCGAGTGGGCCATAAAATTGGTCCAAAATATCATTTTCATGCTATGACTCATACTCCAAATCTTTAAGGACAATCACATTGTTGAGTTGGGTATTGCCATAGATAAACTTTAAGGATGGCTTGGTGAATACTTTTGTCCACATGTGAAGCATAAAACCTTTTCTTTTCAGTCCTTATTGAGGTTCATTGGGATCACTTTTTTATTATTTGGAAGAATAGTAAAAGTTGGTTTGAATTTAGCATGTTGGTTCCCTATTTTATTACCATTTATAGTCTCAAAATCACCTCTTGACTTAATAGTATTCAAGATGCAATGGTTGATATTGAGCACATTATTTCCACCATAAATTTTTCCAAAATATCATTTTCTCATATCATTTCTTGGATACCCAAATGATGGCTATAAAGGGGATTCTCTCTTACATTTCCTGGAGCACCTTTTAGCTACCTCACTAGCTCTAAACAAACTCACAGGCGATTGTGCCATTACATCAACTAGAAGACTAGGCTCTAACCCATACATACATTTTTGAAGCTTGGAATCATCATTCATAGACTCCACATACATGGTAGGGCTTAAAACTTGATTGGTATCTTCCCTCATGGGAAGACAATGTTTCTCTAGGTTATACCAATGTTGAGTAAGTCTTTATTTTTCTACTAGTAGGTAAACAAAGACCCGAATCATGATTATCTTAAAGTCCTCCCAAGTATCCACTTAATTATTTCCCTTCTTCGTGTAATGCCACCAAGTTTAGGTGAAACCCTTTAGATGACTGGTAGCATAGTAGATCTTCTGGTCATCAACCTCATGTGGAAAGATATCAAGTGATCCTCTAATTTGGAGAGACAGTCTTCAAGATTTGATGGAGAGGATGGCTAGCCATAATGCTTGGAGAGTATTATCTCATCCCTCAACTTCCTATCACCATGATTTGGCTATCCACCATGTGGCTAATCATTGTGAGAGTATCACCCAAACCACTATTATTGGAATAATCCTATAGCTAAAAGAGGACTAAGGCTCATACTTGAAATGGATACCCACGGTGGAAACAAACCTCCTCTACTTGCATTTCCAAAGTAATCACTATCCCTATGATAAGGCTCACCCATCTCATAACTAGTATTTAGAATGCCCATCTTTTCTAGGATGCTCAAATAATTCAGATTGATTGATGTCACTACCACATTATTTACATTCACATGTGGCTTTTCCCCATGTTCCTTTTCCTTCTCTTTCATTCTAAATTCTGTCCATATTTCAAAATGAGCAATAACCTTATTGGTAGAGGGTTGGGTTTAATTCATGGCATTCATTAATTTAATGTGCCTAATTGGTTTTTAGTTCATTACATCCATCAATTCAGCATGCCCAGTTGAATGACTTATCTCATGCTACATAGAGTATAATTTAAGGTACAATAAGCTCCCATCTCATATGAATGATAAAAAATGAATAACCAATTCTAAGAACAGATTATTGTGGCTCTACACAAAAATACATTAAGTTGTAAATACTCTATATGAAACTTAAAACCACACTATGTAGAGTCTCTAAACCCTAAAACAATCAATGTAGCACATGTATACATTGAGAGCACTTCTATATGACCTCTATCCAACCTATGTAGGCGTAAAAATTGCCTTCAAAGTTCAGAAACCTCTTGGAAAAGGCCTAAAACACCATGTTTTGACATGTAAACGTTATATCCCCAAATCAAAGCTCATGCAAGGCTCTTTGTACCAAATGATCCCCAATGTGATCAATCTTTGTAAAAAATTTAATTAACCCTATTGTAGATGAGATTCCTAATCCAAAAGAAGAAAAGGCCCTCAATATTGAGCTAT
The DNA here is from genome assembly GCF_053477565.2 of Lygodium microphyllum. Classification (NCBI taxonomy): domain Eukaryota; kingdom Viridiplantae; phylum Streptophyta; class Polypodiopsida; order Schizaeales; family Lygodiaceae; genus Lygodium; species Lygodium microphyllum. The sequence continues at coordinate 79,027,697 of NC_141157.1, read as the reverse complement.
TCTTAAAGAGAAATTAGTGTTCTTCACTACTTTCCATATTGCATAATAGAGAAATGAAGCTCAAGAAGCTTTATTTATTTGATCAGCCCACTCTATCTAGCTCCCATCTAGCTATTAGTTTGGGGATGGTAACTTGAACTAAAGCGAAGTTGGGTCCAATGGCTTCAAATAAGCTCTTCCAAAATCAAGTAGTAAAAAGGGAACCTTGATTACTAAGAATTCTCTTTTCATAATCCATGGGATCTAAAATTTCATTTACAAAGATCTTTGCATATATTTGAAACCTTGTACTTTGTCTTGATGAAGAGAATGTAACCTTGATTAGCATGCCCATAATTACCATGGTAGAGTCGTATGCTCCTTAAATTGAAGGTAAATACTATAAAATCCATATTAATGAGCTCCCATTTGATCTGAGGAAAACACTAGGAGAATTTTTGACTAAGAAATTGGTCCTTAAAAATAATATAGTTTAATATGTGGGAAGGGTAGATATTGACATCCATTGAGGATGAATCTTCTTTCTCCAAATCTTAGGTTTTTTATGTAAAAAAGGGATAGTAGGGGATTTAAAAAAACATACATGAATAGTACAAAAATTTTGAGTTTCTCTTAGCTCATATTCTGTGCCCCCCCTTTTTGGCAAATTTGTAATTTTGCTCTTTTCTTCCTCTCACGCAATTAGTTTGACCTAAAAGTTTAGAAATAAACTGTTTTCCCTCTCTTCTTCATTCTGGTAAATTTTTGTCTTCATTGAAGCTATCTGATGAGTGTGATTGGGGTTTTGAGTGTTCTTCTTATCTCTCCTCTTTCTTCTCCTTACAACTCCAAAATTTGGGTAAAATAGAGATGCCCATCTTTCTTTATATTTTTTCTTGTTTGCTATATTTTTACTAGGGTTTGATGTTATTTACTATTGTTGTTTTTTTTATTGTAGAGGTCGTGTTTTATAGGAGACACATATACTTATCTCATCTCTCTCACTCACACACACATACTCTCTCTCTTTCTCTCCCTCATCTATGTGCTATTTCTATTTTCTATTGTGTTTTCAATATACCTTGATATTGGTTCTAATGGTTCTTGATTTCTTGTAGAGTTTATCTAGATAAAGAGGTGAAGGAACTAATCTCTCTCTTTGTCTCTCGGATTTTCTTTGTTACTATCTTTTCAACATAATATAATGTTGGTTCCAATCCTTCTTGTTGTTTTATTGGAGAGATCATTTTGGGTGAGTTTTTAGAAGTGTTTATCTGTCTCTCCCTGTGTAATATTCCGCGTAGAAAAAAATAAATAAATTGGATTAATAGAAATTTTTTTATTCCCCCCCTTATCCCTCCAGGCGACTGATGAACTGGAGGGGGAGGGGAATAGAAGGAGGTAGTAAGCTCCTTGGTGGAGCCTTGGAGGGAGGGGGGGACATGCGTGTCGACACGCAAGAGTGAAGATCCCCCTCCCTCCACTATTTCAACGATGGGAGGCTGGGGGCCGTGGAAGGGAGCCCATCATAAGAGGGTGAGAGTGAGGTTCTGTGTGGGCATCGTGAGGAAGAGAGAGACTCAAGTCGCCGTTGCTGGTGTTGCCGTGAAGCAGCTGCACCACCGCCTGAAGACATATGACCGTCGGAGGAGTCTGGTCGCCGCCCTGTGCCACTGCTGAAGAAGGAGTCCTGAGCGCCGCGTCAGTCCATCTTCGTCCGTTGCACACCGCCAAGGGCCCTCGCCATCGGCACGCTACACAAGGGGAGCCACTCCCTCCACATGGCTCCAAAAGAATCCCCAGAAGCCTTGGAAGCTTCTTGGGGAAGCTTCCAAAGACCTTGATAAGCCCCCCTTCATGTGGGCCTATTCAAAGTCCTTTTTAGCCATAAAAGGCACCCTCTTGTGGCCTTAAGACTACCCCCCCCCCCCCCCCCCCCCCGGTTTTTAAACCCCTGTAAGGCCTTGTTTTCCTCCCCTCCTCCCGGTAAAATCCCCCCCCTAAGCCTTGTTTTTCCCTCCGGATTTTAATCCCTCCAAAGCCCTTATTACCCCCCCTCCCGGGGTTTTAAAATTCCCCCCTAAGCCCCTTGTTCTCCCCCCCTCCCGGTGTTTTAAATCCCCCCCCTAAGCCCTTGCCCTTTTCCCCTCAGGATTTTTCTTTAAACTATTCAAGTCATCATCAGGTCTCGTATGTACCCCGTAAGGAAGAATATAGCCGTGAGATAAAAGATAGGGAGGGAAGTAGAGGGAGTGAAAAGAGGGAGTGATGGAGGAAGAGTGGGAAAAAGGAAAAAGAAAAGGAAGGAGAAGACGGTGGAATTCCAAGAAGAAAAAGGAAAAGGCTATCTCACGTTCGAACTATGATGCCGCCGAAGAAAGTCCAAGGTGTAGCTGCGGGAGGGTCATCTCCAGGTATCCATGTGGATATCTCACCTCAAAGCCAGGTTTTTCTTCTTGATGTTAATTCGGTTTTAAGTCAGTCATACAAAGAAAAATTGTTAAGGAAAGATATATTTGTTCAAGTTATTTTTAACGAAGGAGTTAGCTTATGAATAACAATATATACAAATTAGCTTTCTTCAAATTGCATCAAGCATTATAAAATTATAGGCAAGATTAACCATTTACTATAGTAATATATTCAAATTATATCTTGCACCATAAGTATTATTCCTTTCGCAACGAATCATGGTAAAATGGCTAAATTCATGGAAGGTTTCTTCGATGCTCAAATTACTAGGGAGTTATCTTTGCTAGTTGCACATCTTAGCAAGGCAACTGTTGTTATTTGGCATGAGTTCATCTTTAAAGAAAACGGAAGTTAAATGTTAGGAATTAACAAGTATAAAAATTAGATATACGAACTCATTTGGAAAGAAAATGTAATGGGAAATTACTCGATGACACTCTATTAACACTTTTCCCCTACTATTTGAGGACTTGGAACTAATAAAGTGTGTATACACTAAATTCTCAGCTAGGCCTTTTGTCCCAAGGAGTATTGTCGTCTTTGTATCATCTTGGCATTATGCTATATGCCAAATTAAACTGTATTGATTAGGAAGGTTAATTGTCACAAGAATAGTAAAACCGTGACAAGACGAGTAGGATTACCTTCCAAAAGATAACCGAACCAATCTAAACATAGAAACATTCATACCCTAAACACTTGACTACTTTCCTTATCGTAGGGATAATAAATTCATAAAGATAAGAAACTAGGGTTTGTCCCTAAGGTTCTCAAATGAAGAAACCCTAGGCCTGACATACATCAGCTTAAGGAATCTAAACAGATTATTCCATCGCTAGACTTGCGCAACATGTATGAAATCATTTTGTGATTAAGGAGAAAAGGGAAAAACCCTCTTCAAGGACGGAAGATCCTTACGCAAGTTATCTTGCAAAAAGACGTAATTTTTGGATATCCTTCTAAATAAGGAAAGTTGTAAAATAGAAACTAGGATATCTAAGGTACCCTAGGGTTAACCAAGTTGGGTATACCCTACACCCGAATATAAGGGATCTTGCCAAGTTACAAGACATCTTGAGAACGACTGCTGATACACTCAAAAAGGAAAGAACACTTCCTTAGCAGTTTGCCATACAACTGGGTGGATTAATGAAAATGTTTGTGCTTGCTAGAGATTGTAGGGCTCTGTTTGAATTATGAATTACAAATTAAACAAGTACCTATACTTCAGGTTAAAGGCCTGAAGGGAGAGGCAGCTTCAGTTACCCCCGACTGCCTGCCTGACCCTAACCAAGGGGGTTGTTGACCGTGCCGAGAACGTGGACCGAACCCGCCGCGAGAGGTCTCTCCGTTGAGTTCTACTTGGAGCAGGAGGACGCTTGGGTGCCAGGGGGGCTCTGGCCGTAAATCCCTCGCCTTCCAGGTCCTGCACAAGAGGCTAACGTGACTCAGGATTGGATCTCGAGGCCCGCATACTAGTTGACGGGCGGAAGCTTGGAATAGTGATCCCTGGAGATTACTGGTTAGCCTTCGGGCAGATTATGGAAAAGCCTACGGGCGGAACTCCTTGTATTTCAAAGATAAAATGATGAAATGTTAAAAGAACTTGCTTGATGTTGTTTTTCTATGTCTCGTGATAAGATTACGTAAAGGAACCAGTGGTTAACAAAGTTAATTAAAGAAGCTGATTGTTATATGTCAAATTAATGTGTTAGATAATTACATAACTAAAACAAACCGAGGAAAGTGCGGAGGATGGACCATGGGTCCGTCCTATGGTTGGGTGGTCCCGGTTAGCCGGGAACTTTTCTCAAAAATCTCGAAGAACAGCAGAATGATCATCATCATCAAAAAGAATAACGAGAACGATGACCTATAGTTACGTCTTACCCGATTTACGTTGTTTTAGGGGAACGGAATGGGACTATGCCTTACGGCAGAGAGGTTGAGCTTTGCATCCCTTTCCTTTCCCATTCTCCTTGAACCAAGTGCAGCGTGAATCCGCTTCGGACCTGGCGTTTCTGCGTAAAGTAGTTCGCTCGGGTCTGACGCTAGTTACTGTTAGCTAATGACCCCTTTAGGAAAACCCTAATTCCTATCGATCCTAAGTGGGAACGGCCAGGATACTTCTGCTACGTGGCAGACGCGGGAAGAACTAGATCGCAAGACCCGTAACATTCCATGGGAGTGCCGGGTGGAGCTTTCTAGACATCCTTTCCGATGGACTGCTAAAACGTGTCCTGGATGATACTAGGGGACACGTTTACAGTTGGTATCAGAGCCGACCAACAACGGAATTGTTTTTATGAGATCTCAATAAAATGAAGTAAAGAAATTGTTGCTGTCCAAACATTTCCTCATCTTCAATGCTGTCTTGTAGAACTATGAAGCGTGGAACAAGTTTTTGGTGTTCCGGGTCATGTTTATGACTGCAATGCATTCTCCGCATTATAGACAAAGGATTGGGATGATGAACATCCTGGAGCAGATTTATAATCCATCACCTTTATACATAGAACGAAGATGGACGGGGTCTTTAGGAATCTACTACATAGCTGCCCACCGGTTCGCTTATCTACAGACCAACCTAAAGAGGATCAAGTGGTTAGAAGACTTGAAAGTCGTGAAGTTGTTCATTTTTGTGGAAGCTCACGTAAATTCAACTTTACATATTCAAGGTCGGAGGGTTGAAATGAACTCATATGTATACGAGGAAGTAACCCGTGTAATCCCAGCCGACAGGATTAAAGTGTTGGGCCACCATGAGAAGTATGGATTCCAACGAAAAGGGTATCCCGAACTTCCAATGAATTATCGATTCCTAAAGATCCATGACCCAAAACCCTACTATTACACAGTTCCTGTAGACAAATGCAATACAACGTTGTTCTCCCCAAACTGAATGTAATGATTGAATTATCATCACACGAGACGTTGTATAAGGCTACGCCCATGTAAATATAAATAAGGACTTCTTTTATCAATATCTGGCTGTGCATCAGAGTTGTTAAAAAGTTAAGTAGCTTCATGATTTACGAGATAGCAGAACTAAAGATAAGCTAACGTCAATTATCATATAATAACATTAAGGAAACTTTTATCCAGGCACAACCCCAGGTACAGGTTCCAAATTCGCCCCCTATATCAAGTACTGCTGTGACCCAGGAGAAGAAGTTCCTCCTCAAGCAGATAAAGCCACCCGAGTTTGACGGGAGAGGCAGATTCGTCCAGTCTGATGCTGAAATTTGGATTGAATCTATGGAGGATTACTTTGAAGCAGCTGGTACTGCACCTACCAATCAGGCCATGCTCACCAAGTTAAAACTCACCGGCGAAGCTAGACTATGGTGGAAACAATGGTGCAGGGATTAAGGGACTTCAGAGGGGTCCGTTACCTGGGAGAAGTTAAAGAAAGCCGTGCAGGGGAGATATTTGCCACCTGCATATCGTACACAGAAAATGAATGAGTTCTACGAGCTAAAACAGCTAGGACTCACCCTTGACGCATACTACTCTAAATTTGTCTCACTCTTAAAGTATGCGCCACAGATGGACATGACGCAGCAGGTGTCCAAATTTTATGGGGGCTTAAATCCACCCGTAAATACCCGTCTCGAATCTATGCGTCCATCAGATCTTCAGGATGCACTCATTCGAGCGGCGCCTATAATTCAGGAGGTGCAAGCTAGACCAAGGGGTAACAAAACTTGGTCCTATAGTGACCCGAACAGAGGAGCATTCAGACCTCAAGTGAAGAGAGTTCAAGGCCACAATCAGGGACAAAGGAAGAAAGCAAGGACAAATAACGTCAACAACTTTGTTCCTACTCAAAATGGCCAAAACCTCCGATGTTTCCACTGCAACGAACTCGGTCACTTCAAAAGGAAATGTCCCAAGCTCAGCGGGGGACATCGTCAAACACCTTTCCAAGGTGCAGGCCGCGGTCAAGGAGCCGCCACCCGTGGAAGAGGAAGAACTGCCTGCATTGCCAATAGGCAAAGATGCGAAGAAGAAGAAGAGGAAGATCCGACTATGGAAGCAGAATTCGAAAGAGCGACAGTCCATGCCGCTTTACACAAGAAAGGGCCGAATCGCAAGTTCTCGGTGATTCAAACACCGTCGGATTATCAAGGTAAAGGTTTCAAAACCTTGATTGATTGTGGCAGTACACATTCCTTTATCTCACCAGCATGTGCAAAAAGATTAGGAATAGCCACAGTAGAAGCACCTACCCTGCTTGTGGAATTGGCAAACGGTCGTGAGGTAACTTGTACCAGGCAAACTGCTAATGAAGAATTCTTTCTGGGAGGAAAGAAAACCTCAGTCAAATTCAGAGTCATGAATTTAGGTATCCATGAGTGTTTACTCGGGATGGATTGGCTTAGGCCTAATGACGCCCACATCCACTGAAAGGGTCAAGTTTCCTTTCGAAACTCTGAAAGGGAGTTTGTCACAACTCAAGGTGAGGCAGGAGTGCCAAGAATCCAATTAGCCAAAGTATCACGGATCATAAAAGGAGTCAGAAAAGGATTACCCGTTTACCTGATCAAACTCAACAAGTTAGATCAAAAGCAAGAGTCTCATGAAGGACCTTCTTGGCTAAAGGAATATGCTGATGTATTCCCTGAGGAATTGATTGAACTTCCGCCTCTAAGAGAAGTTGATCATGAAATTAGGCTAGTGCCTGGAGCTGCACCAATTGCAAAGAGACCTTATAGAATGTCCATAGCGAAAGCTCTTAAGTTGAAGGAACAACTCAAGCAACTGTTGGATCAAGGATAGACAAAAGGCATATGCAGATTTGAAACGTCAAGAAAGAGTCTTCAAAGAAGGAGATATGGTCTTCATTCGAGTACGCCCTAAAAAGAGTTTTCTATCCCTAGGAGAATGCAAGAAGCTAAGTCCAAGGTATTGTGGGCCGTATAAAATCCTCAAATGCCTAGGACCCAATGCTTATAGATTGCAACTCCCTGAGAACCTAAAGGTTCACAATGTATTCCATATCAGCCTATTAAAAAAATATGTACCCAATCCTAATCATGTACTTAATGACCAACAAATTGTAATGCCTAGTCAAGGAGTCCTTGAACTAAGGCCAGAAAGGATCTTAGATGTTAGGGAAAGACAGTTCAGATCTAGAACCTTGAAAGAATGCCTTGTCCAGTGGAAAGATTATCCAGAAGAGGATGCCACTTGGGTAGATGAAGGCACTCTCAACCATCAATATCCCCAGCTTATCTCGAGATGAGGACATCTCGATTCCTCCAAGGGGGAGAGAATGTAATATTCCGCGTAGAAAAAAAATAAATAAATCGGATTAATAGAAATTTTTTTATTCCCCCCCCTTATCCCTCCAGCCGACTGATGAGGTGGAGGGGGAGGGGAATAGAAGGAGGTAGTAAGCTCCTTGGTGGAGCCTTGGAGGGAGGGGGGGACATGCGTGTCGACACGCAAGAGTGAAGATCCCCCTCCCTCCACTATTTCAACGATGGGAGGCTGGGGCCCGTGGAAGGGAGCCCATCATAAGAGGGTGAGAGTGTGGTTCTGTGTGGGCATCCTGAGGAAGAGAGAGACTCAAGTCGCCCTTGTTGGTGTTGGCGTGAAGCAGCTGCGCCACTGCCTGAAGACATATGACCGTCGTGAAGGAGGAGTCTAGTTGCCGCCCTGTGCCACTGCTGAAGAAGGAGTCCTGAGCGCCGCGTCACTCCATCTTCGTCCGTTGCACACTGCCAAGGGCCCTCGCCGTCGGCACGCTACACAAGGGGAGCCACTCCCTCCACGTGGCTCTAGAAGAATCCCCAGAAGCCTTGGAAGCTTCTTGGGGAAGCTTCCAAAGACCTTGATAAGCCCCCCTTCATGTGGGCCTATTCAAAGTCCTTTTTAGCCATAAAAGGCACCCTCCTGTGGCCTTAAGACTACCCCTCCCCCCCGGGTTTTTAAACCCCCGTAAGGCCTTGTTTACCTCCCCTCCTCCCGGTAAAATCCCCCCCCCCAAGCCTTGCTTTTCCCTCCGGATTTTAATCCCTCCAAAGCCCTTATTACCCCCCCCTCTTGGGGTTTTAAAATTCCCCCCTAAGCCCCTTGTTCTCCCCCCCTCCCGGGGTTTTAAATCCCCCCCCTAAGCCCTTGCCCTTTTCCCCTCCGGATTTTTCTTTAAACTATTCAAGTCATCATCACGGCCTCGTATGTACCTCATAAGGAAGAATATAGCCGTGAGATAAAAGATAGGGAGGGAAGTAGAGGGAGTGAAAAGAGGGAGTGACGGAGGAAGAGTGGGAAAAAGGAAAAAGAAAAGGAAGGAGAAGACGGTGGAATTCCAAGAAGAAAAAGGAAAAGGCTATCTCACGTTCGAACTACGATGCCGCCGAAGAAAGTCCAAGGTGTAGCTGCGGGAGGGTCATCTTCGGGTATCCATGTGGATATCTCACCTCAAAGCCAGGTTTTTCTTCTTGATGTTAATTCGGTTTTAAGTCAGTCATACAAAGAAAAATTGTTAAGGAAAGATATATTTGTTCAAGTTATTTTTAACAAATGAGTTAGCTTATGAATAACAATGTATACAAATTAGCTTTCTTCAAATTGCATCAAGCATTATAAAATTATAGGCAAGATTAACCATTTACTATAGTAATATATTCAAATTATATCTTGCACCATTAGTCTTATTCCTTTCGCAACGAATCATGGTAAAATGGCTAAATTCATGGAAGGTTTCTTCGATGCTCAAATTACTAGGGAGTTATCTTTGCTAGTTGCACATCTTAGCAAGGCAACTGTTGTTATTTGGCATGAGTTCATCTTTAAAGAAAACGGAAGTTAAATGTTAGGAATTAACAAGTATAAAAATTAGATATACGAACTCATTTGGAAAGAAAATGTAATGGGAAATTACTGGATGACACTCTATTAACACTTTTCCCCTACTATTTGAGGACTTGGAACTAATAAAGTGTGTATACACTAAATTCTCAGCTAGGCCTTTTGTCCCAAGGAGTATTGTCGTCTTTGTATCATCTTGGCATTATGCTATATGCCAAATTAAACTGTATTGATTAGGAAGGTTAATTGTCACAAGAATAGTAAAACCGTGACAAGACGAGTAGGATTACCTTCCAAAAGATAACCGAACCAATCTAAACATAGAAACATTCATACCCTAAACACTTGACTACTTTCCTTATCGTAGGGATAATAAATTCATAAAGATAAGAAACTAGGGTTTGTCCCTAAGGTTCTTAAATGAAGAAACCCTAGGCCTGACATACTTCTGCTTAAGGAATCTAAATAGATTATTCCATCGCCAGACTTGCGCAACATGTATAAAATCATTTTGTGATTAAGGAGAAAAGGGAAAAACCCTCTTCAAGGACGGCAGATCCTTACGCAAGTTATCTTGCAAAAAGACGTAATTTTTGGATATCGTTCTAAATAAGGAAAGTTGTAAAAAAGAAACTAGCATATCTAAGGTACCCTAGGGTTAACCAAGTTGGGTATACCCTACACCTGAATATAAGGGATCTTGCCAAGTTACAAGACATCTTGAGAACGACTGCTGATACACTCAAAAAGAAAGAACACTTCCTTAGTAGTTTGCCATACAACTGGGTGGATTAATGAAAATTTTTGTGCTTGCTAGAGATTGTAGGGCTCTGTTTGAATTATGAATTACAAATTAAACAAGTACCTATACTTCAGGTTAAAGGCCTGAAGGGAGAGGCAGCTTCAGTTACCCCCGACTGCCTGCCTGACCCTAACCAAGGGGGTTGTTGACCGTGCCGGGAACGTGGACCGAACCCGCCGCGAGAGGTCTCTCCGTTGAGTTCTACTTGGAGCAGGAGGACGCTTGGGTGCCAGGGGGGCTCTGGCCGTAAATCCCTCGCCTTCCGGGTCCTGCACAAGAGGCTAACATGACTCGGGATTGGATCTCGAGGCCCGCATACTAGTTGACGGGCAGAAGCTTGGAATAGTGATCCCTGGAGATAACTGGTTAGCCTTCGGGCAGATTATGGAAAAGCCTACGGGCGGAACTCCTTGTATTTCAAAGATAAAATGATGAAATGTTAAAAGAACTTGCTTGATGTTGTTTTTCTATGTCTCGTGATAAGATTATGTGAAGGAACCAGTGGTTAACAAAGTTAATTAAAGAAGCTGATTGTTATATGTCAATTTAATGTGTTAGATAATTACATAACTAAAACAAACCGAGGAAAGTGCGGAGGATGGACCATGGGTTCGTCCTACGGTTGGGTGGTCCCGGTTAGCCGGGAACTTTTCTCAAAAATCTCGAAGAACAGCAGAATGATCATCATCATCAAAAAGAATAACGAGAACGATGACCTAGAGTTACGTCTTACCCGATTTACGTTGTTTTAGGGAAACGGAATGGGACTATGCCTTATGGCAGAGAGGTTGAGCTTTGCATCCCTTTCCTTTCCGATTCTTCTTGAACCAAGTGCAGCGTGAATCCGCTTCGGACCTGGCGTTTCTGCGTAAAGTAGTTCACTCGGGTCTGACGCTAGTTGCTGTTAGCTAACGACCCCTTTAGGAAAACCCTAATTCCTGTCGATCCTAAGTGGGAACGGCCAGGATACTTCCGCTACGTGGCAGACGCGGGAAGAACTAGATCGCAAGACCCGTAACATTCCATGGGAGTGCCGGGTGGAGCTTTCTAGACATCCTTTCCGATGGACTGCTAAAACGTGTCCTGGATGATACTAGGGGACACGTTACACCCTGTCTCTTTTTCTCTCTATGTTTTTCTCTTTTCTATTATTTTTTCAGTATATCTTCATGCACTACATGATATAGGTGACATTTAATGTGACACAAATATTCATTAAAAAAATTTCCTCATCATCGCTAAAAGCATCGGTATAGGTGTCTCCATAAATTTTTTGCTATTTGTAGCTTTGTTGTTTGCATCGCCATCTATGTCGCTATAGTGATGCATTGTGACGCATAATTGGGATACAAACGCCTATAGTAAAGTAGTGATACAAATAGCAAAGTGTATAGAGAAAAGAAATGGTGGTAGGATAGCAAACCTGCCTTTCTACCTATAGCACCATGTGTTGAATAATATCTCGAAAGCAATTACATATTGAATATACAATCATTATCAAGATAGGTGCAAAAAATACTTAAAATCTCAAGAGTGATAACTTATAAAGTAAGTACAAGACTAGTGATAACAACTCATAACATTATATGGAACCACGGAGAGGAGAGTCTAAAATAAACATGGAAATCTATCTGTAAATGTCGCAAAGTGCGATTCTATATAAAGAATGATAAATATATCTAAGGAATGCTACATGGAAGAGGCCTACATGCATTTCAAGAATTTTTTTAAAAATATGTGTGCTCCACAAATCTAAGTGCATGATACAACTTCTCACCATTTGAAAGCTTGTCTCGACTCAAAGGAGCGGTAAAAAAACTCTGTAAAATAAAAAACGAGACATTATTCCACCATACATAATGGATCACGAAAAAACTAATGACTACAAACAAGAAAGAGGAATGACTTACTAGAGCTTCGCACACAAACAATCTATCAATAATTATAGTGAGATTGTGTCTCACTACAAGAGAAAGGCCCCATAGACGTGCACTGTACACGTGAAAAAGCAGGCGCATTTATAAGCGCTTGTATCACCGCGTCTATTCACGCTAGTATAAAAAACACGTATATATATCCGCGCTGATAAACACGCTTATAGATGCGAAAATAAACGCACATATTTTTCATTTCTCATAAAGTCCCTAAATATGACCAAACCTCTTAACAGCTAGTATTTTTTTGAATAGGGCATGATTGGATGTATATACGACATAATTACACCTGGATCATACGCTAGGACATGATATACATGTATATATGACATGATATACATGTATAGGTCATATACATGCATAGGACATGATATACATTACCAACTTTACTTCTTTCTGAGTATTACAAATATATATCCAATCATTCCAAAGCTAATTACATATATGTGATTTCATGCCCTATATACATCCAATCATGCCCTATACAAATGTGATTGGATAGGGCATGATGATTGGATGTATATATAAATCAAAGGTTGACTTGTGCATTTGTAATATATATATATATATATATATATATATATATATATATATATATATATATATATATATAGAGAGAGAGAGAGAGAGAGAGAGAGAGAGAGAGAGAACTGATCAATACACTCACATGTCTCATTTAATGTTGTGCACTTAACCTAGCCATGCATGCCAATTCATAGCATGAGTAGATTGATGTAAATGAGTTGGCTTGTGCATATGCAAGCTATTCCAATCATGTCAAGGTGCACTTATAGCTCACATATAATTTTAGATAAGGTGGACCACATGTAACCAATGTGCACATGTCCTCTTTTCATCATCTTTAGCCAGCGTGTCCACTTGTTGGTGACTAATACCAACAAGCCAACTACAAATCTCTTATCTATGAAATGTATAAGTAAATTAACTTGGTTAATTTGATGAGGCCAAGTTTTCCTTCCATGGACAGTGTGGTTGGCTATATTCTACCTCAAGGTTATAGGAACTTGCAGAAGTCAATGGAGCATCCTAAAAATCACGATACTTTAATTACTATATCAAGTCACTTCATGTACATATATTTGATTGATTGATGGATAATATGCCTTTCTCTATCTCTTTCGTGTACACCTTCATTGCATTATCTCTCTCTAGCTAAAAACCATTCGTGTTTTATCCACCTATTGATACTTGCATGCAATTGTAAGTGGGATGGTCTAGTAAGTCACTACATATGTGCCAATTGACTTGCCAATGTGTTATCTCTTATCCTCAAGCTTTGTTATATATGTCACCACATAGGTCAATTGATTCCATAAATGCATGCATTGATTCCTTAAATTGTTCATGCGCGTCTGTAAGTGCGTGTAACAGGAATTATCTGCGCATATACATGCGCAATTACATGCGCTGACAGACGCGCCACGCAAGTATAGAAAAATTTTAAAAAAGTTGTGGATTTCTTTTTAAACTTGTGCTTTCCTGCGTTTTTTGCGCGTTTTCTGCAGTTCGAGCTCGACGTCACTACTCGTGTCTATCTATCTCTTCATGAAGACAATGAGGCAAGGAAATAAGAGCAAAAAGACGACAGGAGGAAAGAAGAGCCAAAGAGTAAAGAATAAGAGACAAACAGCAAGGAAGAGAACAAGATTCAAGCAACTTACCAAGGGAAGGGAGAAGGAGGACAAGGAGCTTGCAACCTAGCTGCCACCCGTTGGAACAAGCAAAGAAGGTGAGTTCTTCTTCTCTCTCTCAATCTTATTTGCTTTCTTTGTTTGTTTGTCTCTCTCTTCTCTCTCTTCACATGCTGGATCTTCTCATCTATGGAGGTTTTTAAGCTTTGTTTTTTAAGCAAGTTTGAGAAGAAATGGTGCGACTCTGTGCATTTGTCAGCGCATCCAGATGACAGTGTAGACGCTGCTATAGACGCAGAAATAGACGCGCTGACATATGCCCACAGAGACACGCTCGCAGACGCTCACAGAGACGCAGGTATAGACGCTGCATGTAATATGTTTTATCTGCAAAGGGTAATATGATTTTTCTTGTGTAGATATGGAATCCTAGATCCTCCAGCACCCCATTCAATAAGGAGCAATTCATGGAGGAGATGACAAATTATCTTGGTCACCCTCCCACTGTAGAGGAGGTTTTCATTGTGATGTCTAGGACACCTATCACATCTTTGCCTACACAGGGATCAGCTGAGGTACATGGATCGGCCGAAGCACGTGCATCTGCAGAAGCACATGTATCAAGTGAGGTAGAGGGTAGTGTATGTCGAGGGAGGAGGGAGAGTGGTGCAAGAGGACGAGGAGGTCGAGGGCTTTGTGGGGGTTGCCTAGGTGGTGGCTCTCGATCACCCTCACCGGAAAATGAGAGAGGTGAGCCTCCACAAATGTACTACTCTATCACTGATGTTGGTGGTATCTTGCATGACTTTGAGGGGAGGGAAGTGATAGCCTACTTGAGGAGTGTCGTGCATGCCACATACAAAGATTGCATGATTCCCTTCAAGCACCAAAAAAATGGTTTGTGGCAAAAGGTGCTATGGATAGTACATAAAAGGTACCCTAATCTCGAGAATTCACGATTCTCAGATGATTTGGGACGGTCAAAGGTGAGAGACATGCTTCATAACAAGAGGTCTCACCTTATGATGCGCGCCAAGGAGTCATTGCAGAGACAAGAGCAGGGGCGCCTTGGATATGGCCAACCACCCAATTGCCACCGCAAGGAGTGGAAAGAGGCCAAGAAGAGAGCAGCGGAGAAAATGACAAGTCGCCAGCATGCAAAGGCGCGACGTATCCAGATGGCAACCAGGGGATCGTCGCATTATGGATCGGGTGGCAGGGAGTCATGGGAGGCTGAGTTTGTAAGTATTATTTGATTTCTTTTTTTAAATTAAATTTTGTAATTTGTTTCACTTCATTATGTAGTGTGTTTTAATACGTTGTATGTTCAAATTGTTTTGTAGTATCATATCGTTGGTAGGATGCCTACTCCTAGAGAGGTAGGCTACCATCGAGGTCATAATCGGGTGTCCACTTGGCAGCATTTCTACGAGGAGGGACTCATCACGGAGGAGCAATATAATCGTGCCATGAGGATTCCACCACCAGAAGAGGTATGTTTTATTTTTTACATGAAAAGTATAGATAACTCTAATTTATTGTTTGTAATGGTATTTATATACCTTAATCCTTTGTGTAGGCGAACCCTGATGCAGTTGAGGATAGCGAAGGGGGGACTAGCAGTAGCGGTGGCGGCAACGGCAGCGGCACAGGCAACGGTGGTGGTAGCAATGATGATGCCTCTTCTGAGGAGATATAGAGGAGCCCCATGCATGCATGCCTCCCCTTGGCTTGTAATTTTCATTTTTGATATGTATTAATTTCAGCTAGTGCTTGCGACCATGACGTGACAAGCACTAGAACTCATAATGTAAAAACGTTTCATCTATATATATGAAATTTCGTGTGCTACATACATTGTTTTATTTTCAGTATCCAATCTTTGAAATAATCTTTCTCTGTTTTCCCTAAGCATACAATTTGATGTTGATGGGGGGAAAAAAACAGAGCTCTCTGGTTTTTTTTTCATATCTCTGTTTTGCGCATCTATCAGCGCGTCTAAATTGCAGAATAAATGCGCGTGCTATTCTCGTCAAAAACTTGCAGAGTAAACGCGGTTTTCGACGCGTAGATACACGCATGTATAGACACACAATATGAATATGTCCACTTTTTTATAAATATGATTATATATTTACGTAGCGCGTCAATACGCGCGTCTATATGCGCGTCTAAATGTGCGTGTAACTCTGATCATAAGCACGCTTTTAGACGTGATTTTGTAGACGCAAAAATAGACGCATTAATAAACCCGCCCGACATTTTTTTTCACAATTCAAATATTGTGTCTACAAGCACGTCTATGGAGCATTTTTGTTGTAGTGTCTCTCTACATATTGAGCCTATAAACCTATGGGAACATAGTTTGTGATGGAGTGCTACAAAAAAAATGTAATAGCATTATTAGAAAAAACGTTTTTTGTACAGGTGATACTCCAAATAAGAAAGCGAGAAGAACCAAAAGAAAAATTACAAAGTCCTCCAAATAAGTCCTCTTGCCACTACTCCCCAGATGATGCATGACCCGTGTCTCCAATCATGCCCTCGTTGTCTCCCACTACTGCTGCTATCGTCTTGGAGAGTCTGTGGCATTCTCCTTCAGTCTCTACCAATCCTCTATATTCAACCGGTCAGGCTTTGAGACACCACTATTGATTACCTTGCGCGCATTTGATTGTCTATGTGACATGTATGCATGCATAAGACTCCATCATCCACCCAATGGAAAACCTCTCTACTACAGTAGGTATTGAAGAATCCTCATGCAAAGATGCACTACATAGTCCTTACTCCCCTCTAGTATATTCTTTCAATGGTCCAAAATGTTATACCTAAATATTTGTTGGCACAACTCTCTCATGTGAGACAACACCCTCATCTTATCATTGATGATCAGAACACTTGTTTTGTCATCTACGAGTTATCCATACCCTACTGAGGTATGTCCAAGGTGCGGCCTCTCCCACCTACGACCACTCTCCTATGCATAACTAGGAGATTCTTGTACATGTGGTGTACTTATAGGGATAGTATCTCTCAGAGTAGAACCCATAACGGTGCCACCTGTGTAGACAATGAGTGAAACCTAGAGTCACAGGAGTAGATGTCTCCATAGCTATGACAAATCTTGGAGGTGATAAGTGTTCGCCAGATCAATGAGATGGAGACACTATACTGGTGCTACACAACACCCACCTGATCCATCCTCTATGGAATCAATACAAGAGCGAGGAGTACCAATAATCTCTGGAACCAACCATGGACTCAGAGTATCTATCTCTCTACAACACCTCCCAAAATTAATCTCTTCATCCACGGTCAAGTCTATAGCATGAACTCTACCTATTGGAGATCAAATCATTGGAGTGTGCTAAAGTAGACCTCATAGAATGGCTTGATATGTTTGCAACAACTCTTGGTCCACCATATCTCTAAAGGGGGCTATCTGATCCAGAGATATACATGTGAAAATCTCATGTAGGTCCTCATGGGTCATCCTGCTCTCTGGGTATTGTCAAATGTAATCTACATAAACAGAAAATGATGTTACCATAATCAATATAAGGATTTAGGTAAAGTACAATAACATAACTCTTCAAAAAATTATGCTAATTAAAATTCATATACTAAAGTACCCTTAAAAGTGAATTATCCATGAATTTAGTAAGTGGACACAAATATGACCCAATATGGATCCATGTCAAGCTCTTGGCATAGCTCAGTGTACATTAGAAGGTCTATATATAGGACACTATAGAAAGAGGAGTCCACCTCATTTTGGAAAAATTCATGGCATCCTATCTCTTTGTTGACATTACCCATGCCTATCTCCTTTGCATGGTCCAAGCCCTCTTCGCCCTCCACCCTCTACAACATAAAATCCTCTACCTACATACTTTCATCATCCATGATAGGGACATTACTTTCATTATACACTCATGCACTCTAAGTTATTGATGGCACACTATACCACCATCAAGGTTGTCGAGTATTTGAATGGAAGATTGCCTATTCAATATAACTTATTAGAGTAAATCAACATTTATGATTGTTTCATGTCAAGGAAAAATTAATAAAAAGGGCCATGCCCTTGTTCACAGTGACCCAACAAAACAAATGTCTCACACAAATCTGTCCATCTTTTCTTAAAATCTACCTCCAAATCTCTAGATGGGCCCCCTCAAACGCTTGCCCCAGCTCCTTCCAATACCACTTTAAATCATTGTATTATCAAATATGATCATAGAGAAGCTATGGTAATCCATTGGGAAAACACTTTGCAAGTTGCTAAAATACTTTATCTCATCTATTACAATATTTGTATTTGTGGTTCCACATTGGCTCTCTTGCTCAAACTTTGCTATGACACCAAAATCTGTTGTGGATTACATTTTTTCGATGTGCTCAACTTGAAAATGCCACCCACGCAACCACGTCGGGCTATAAATTTTCTACTATACACCACAACAATTAGATTAGTTTTTGCATATAAAATCTGGATATGACAACAAAGAAAGTATGTGGTCACCTTCAAACTCTATCCCCTTGAGAATTTCCACTCCTTGATAGAGACCTCTACCCCTTCGTGCAAAGTTGCAATCACAGCTTCATGCAACCATCGCATAGATATAAATCGCGGCATCTCCTCCATTCTTGCGGGATATTGAGCTGGTCAATGACATGTACTACATGGAAATTTTGATCACACTCCCTCCTACTCTCTTTTGGCCTACTTGTATCTAGTGAGCCACTTCTTATTCTCTCTCTCATTATTTCTCTCTCCCCTCTCTCTCATTGTTTCTCTCTCTTCCCCATCTTTGTACTTCTCTCTATTCCTTTCCTCTCCTTCTCTCATTATCTTTATCCATCTTTCACTACAAGGGAAGGGGGGAATAGCAACACCGAGTTCCGATGCAAATTAGCGGTGTCGCTATTTTCGTCCCAAATAGCAATGGTACTTAGACAAAAAAATGCAACCGAAATCAGAGTATGGCATTTTGGGAAAGAGAGAGAAAAAGAGGGAGGGAAAGGGAGAGAAAGAGAGAAAGAGAAGGAACGAGAGCTTCTCCCTACCACCACCGCCATCGCCACACCACCATTCCCGAAGAAGAGGAGGAAGTGTACAAAGGGCGAAGAGAAGTTTTCACAAAGAGGAGATGAAGAATGCATCTTCGAGCCTTTGTGGTGAGTTCTCCCTCTTGTCTTTCTCTTGTTTTTTTTCTTTTTTTTTGTTTGTTTTTGTTGAGAACGAGGTGCATTGAGGGAGAAAGATAGGAAATGAGAGAGGGAGAAGAAGAAAGGAAAAGAAAGAAAGAACGAGAGAGAGAAAGGGAATAAACATGAAACATAATAAAGAAAGAGAACAAGAGAGAGAGGGAGGGAGGGAGGGAGGGAGAAAGGAGAATCAATGAGAAAACACGAGTGGGTAGAGAAAAACAAAGAGAGACCATAGTCATGCAAGAGGACATTTCATTGTTAAAAGATTGGTGAAAGAAACTCCCTACACCTTGACATGTCAGAATGACCATTACACTTGAGAAGGAGTAACCAAGTCTTCACTAATGGGAAGCTCAACTCAACTCACTTTTTTGAACACCTTTAGGAGTGTTTTCAGAGTGCTAGATAGAGGCAAAAGAGATTATGCCAACACTTCTAATATTCTCACTTCCAAAGTAAGTGCTAAAGGCTCACTTCATACCTCGAGAGGTGAACTTGAGTAGTCAATCCAAAACTATTCTTAAGCTCACATGGAACCATTTGGTGAGAACAACTTGAGTGGAGGTAGCACTAATAGTGATAGTGAAGCCCTTGGACCTTATGCAACTAGGTCAATAAAAGTGACTACATCTAAGAGATGACAACACTAAGAAGATTAGGATATCACCTTAATTAGCCTACAAAATCACTCACAAGTGGTTGGATCATCAAAAAAGAGAGTTCACACATTGTGTAGTGTTGTAACAATTGTAATTAAATGCTTGTTTGCATATCTCATAATTGAATTGAAAGTTTGAGAACCATCATCATGAAGATACTTGGATTTATATTGAATCACAAAACCAAAGTCTACTTGTGCATGGTGCACCTACACACACTTGCAAATTAGTAAAATTGCAAATTTCTAACAAAGGAACACAAGATACATAAAGAAATAAATCAAAAAAGGAAATCACAAAACACATAAAGAAATTTGAGAAATAGATAGACCAAATATTGACTAACTCTAGAAACCCCTACAATCATAGCTTAGACAAAGAAAATACACTATCAAAAATGGACCTTATCATATAAAAAAAATTAAAGCTTACACACCATGCAATGGAGACCACATCACTAAATGATCCTTACTAGCCAACAATGACAAATTAGGCAATTGTCTTTTTAACACCTAGCATACGACACATCGCACATATGACAAATTTGGAGAGCGAGAGATGTCTTCCTTAGAAGCCACCACTTCCTTGCCTAAACTAATCACTTATTAAGAACGTAGTCATGGAAGACAAGGTAGAGAAAAACAAAGAGAGAGGGGGAGAGAGAGTGAGAGAGGAGAATGATTGAGAAAATGTAAGGGGGTGGATAGAAAGAAAGAGAGGGGCAACAAAGAAAGAGAGAGAAAGTAAGAAAGATAGGAAATGAGAGAGGGAGAAGAAGAAAGGAAAAGGAAGAGCGAACAAGAGAGAGAGAGAGAGAGAGAATAAACTTGAAAGACAACAAAGAAATGGAAAAAGAGAGAGAGAGAGAGAGGGGGGAGGAGAGAGGAGAATGAGTGAGAAAACATACGGGGGTGGAGAGAAACAAAAAGAGGGGAAACAAAGAAAGAGAGAGAGAGAAAGAAAGAGAAATGGGAGAGAACATAAAACAAAGAATGCAAAGAAAGGTGCAAACAAAGGGGGAGAATCAAAGAAAAGGGGAGAAGACCGAGATGACAATTGACGTTACTTTTGTTGAGTTACAAGAGAAGAAATCCCTTCTCAAATAAATTCAGAAAGAAAAATATAATGAGAAAAAAAACAAATTGTTTCTTGTAACATAGACAAAATGCAAAACCATGAAGATTGTGATGTTTAAGATCATGAGGTGTATCTTAATCAGTGTATCACGTGTCCTTGATCTTAATGCAAGTTGGCAATCAAATAAAAGCGTCACTTGTCTATAGAACACATATGATGCTTCGACGAGTTTCAATTAGATATCATTGATCAAGCGATCTCATAAATTGAGCAAATGGTAAGAAAAGTGGGTATCAATCATGTATTATATTTGCAAACTAATTGAATATCATATACAACAACATTGGATGTGATTGTAAAATTATATATAGCGACATGATGTCTCATCCCAAGGAGGAGTGCACCTATTACGGCCAATTAGAAGAGTTGGTGGGCATGCCATGGATGGAGTGCCTTAGCCAATCCACCACTTGGAAGGCACTATCTAACCTATACCGTCAATACCATAGGAGACAGGTAGCCTTTCAGACTTTCCTACAATCTTGGAGCCTAAGATGGAGGCAATGATCGATGCATTGATTACCATGGATACCGAAACTTCTAATCCGCTTAGAGAAGAAGCATCTATACCATTATATGATCGGTTTCGAGTATCTTGCTTGAAGACGCTACTTGCACTTCTAAGTGTGCAAGCAAAATACGGGTGGAGCGATGCAAGTGTGAGGAAGTTGTTTAGGTACGTTCTATGTATGCTTCATTGATTTATTTTTCGGCACCATTATAAAAAACATTTGTATTTTTTCAAGGTATTTTATGATCTCTTTTTAGGTTGCTAAAGTATCACATATTACCACTTGAAAATACCATGCCTGAGTCTCGTGATCATACACGACATGTTTTACGAAAGCTTGGCATGGACTACAATGGCATCCATGCATGTATCAATGATTGTGTGCTCTTTCAAGGAGAGTATGAGACTATGGCGACATGTCCAAAAAGTGTGGTACTCACAAGTATTGATAGGACTTGCAAGGGCAAACCATCCCTCACAAAGTTCTTAGATATTTTCCACTTATCGCTCGTATACTTCACATGTTTTATACGTCAGGCATGGCGAGCTTGACAATGTGGCATGTGCAGAATAGATCCACAGATGAAGTCCAACAAATTTGAGCGGATTCACGCACATGGAGCCACATTGACTCTACATTTCTAGGCTTAGCGTGAGAGCCAATGAATCTTTGACTCGGTCTTGCTATGGATGGCATGAACCCATTCGGTCTCTACTCAACATCTTGCAATGTTTGTCCTGTAGTCCTTGTTAACTACAACATCTCACCATGGATTTCTACGAAGAAAGGACACTTGATCCTTAGGTTGCTCATTTTTAGCCGCTACAAAGTCAGGAATATAGACGTCTATCTGCGCCCATTAGTTGATGAGCTTAAGATTTTATGGGAGGAGGGGGTCATCGTGAAATATATGAGCAAGCACGATGATTGACGGTTCACCAATATACAAGCCATTCTCATGTGGATCATATATGACTTTCCACAATTCGGGGAGTTCTTAGGTAAATAGGCTTCCATTCTCATTGGTCATATCTATCATAGCTCGTTCAAGTTTGTGTTCACTAAATAGAGGTGTTGGGATAGGTCTGGTTATCTTAGGTTATCATGCATGTCCATTGTGTGGGCCGCAATTAGACTCTGGAAGGCCGCAAACCATAAAGAAGATGATATATCAAGGACACGCCGCTTTCTTGTTGGAGGGTCATGAATTGAGGGATGTTTTTCTTGAACAACCTCCAACATGAATGAACGCCCAAAGCTTGTATGAGTTGAAAATGGTCCACATAGAGTCACATCCAAACGGAATGTGACAATTCTTGGTTTTCTACGAGTTTTCGTATTGGATCCACTTATAAATCATCCACTTGTTGGATCCAATGCATATTTTCAAGAATGTGGGCAGCTTACTATGGGACCACATTTGCAGGAAAGAGAGACATTGTAGGGGCACAAATGGATTTGAAGGAGGTAGGCAAGATGAGGGTGCTTTGGCCACAGTCGAGTATTGGTGGTCGCTTGCAACTACCTCCCATTCCTTGAGTTTTGTCCACTAAAGAAGAGCACATTGTGGAGTAAATTATCAGGTCTAGACGGGTATGATGCGTTCTCTTAGATCTGCGTTTTCTAAAGATGACCAACAACAGGGCTAAAATCCTGTGATTGGCATAAGATATGTCAATTTTGTACTACGAATGGATTTTATGTGACCTGCATAATTTGCTATTTGGAGTGTATTCATTGTTCTTAATGCTGCTTTATTTGTGGCAGTTTGTACTACTGATCGTGATCGCAAGATGCCTTTCTCCAGAAATACATGGGACAATTTACAGGTTGTCAAATTTGGTGCAATGGATTTCATAGAAGGAGATCAAGACATCCTCTATTGAATCCGCAAGGCAGGGAGCAGTGGAGATGGTCTGTCTCTTTGAGAAGTACTTGCCCACCAGTATACTCACGATAGAAACCCACCTCCTTATGCATATTATAGACGAAGTGGAGATTGTTGGACCTGTCCATATGTGATGGATGTTCTTCTTAGAGTGCTTCATGAAAACCCTAAAAATATTTGTGTGACAATGAGATCAGGTAGCATGGCTAAAGGTTAGTTGGTGTCTGAGGCATTAGTGCATATTTCACAATGGCTAGTAACAGTGGATTTAGACAATAGTATGCTATGGTCGTCGCTGAAGCACGATCCTGACTGGAGATGTGGTGGTTGGAAATGGAGTAGAAAAAAGGATGGATACTACAATGGAAGAGAAAGTGAATCGTTATTTTATGTTGGGCAATGCATCCATGGAGATGTGGCTGGCTAGGTATAGGCAAGCCAGGAAAGATCAAGAAGAAGCATGATCCAAATTTCGACATAGTACACGCCATCAACCGATTGGATATCCCGAGGAAACAGAGGAGATGTCGCATTTTTGCAATAGTTGCATGGAGCTTTGATCGTAGCCTCTTTCGAAGGGGTAGAGGTATCCACTAAGGAGTAGGAATTCTCGAGGGGATATAGTCCAAAGATGACTGCATGTTTTATAAGATGTCATATCTAGATTCTATATGTGACAACTAATTAACCCTTTCAATGTATAGTACAAAATATACATTGCAATGTGGTTGCGTAGACGACCTTTTTGCATGGAGCGTATTGACAAAATGCACTCCATAATGGATTATGGTATCATGGAAAAGTTTGAGTAAGAGAGCTAATGGCGAGCCACGGATCCAAACACTATTATAGAAAAGATGGAGTATTTTGGAAACTTGCAAAGTATTATCATGGTGGATTACCATAGCTTCTCCATGATCCTATTCAATGTGTAGTGGTTCAAAGTGGTACTCAAGGAACCGGGACAACTGTCCCACGAAGTCTATCTAGATTTCTCAGAATAGATTCTAAGAAAAGATGGACAGATTTGCGCGACATGTTTATGTTGCCTAGTTCATTGTGAACAAGTATATGAACTCAAGTTTTTTAAACTTTTATTATGACATGGTATATGTGATTTTGAATAGGTATTTTCTATCCAAACCACCGAAAACCTCAATGGTGGCATATTGTACCTTCAGCTCCTCGAAGTGTGAGAGCATATGATGAAAGCAATGTTCCCAACATAGATGAGGACAGTATGTAGATAGAGAAAATAAGTACGAGATTGGTGATGACAACTCATAAAACTATATGGAACCATGGAGATAAGAGTCCAAAACAAATATGGAAATGTATTTGTAAATATCACAAAGTGCAATTTTATAGAAATAATAATAAATATATATAATGATTACTACATGGAGGAGACCTGCATAGATCACGGGACCGAAAAAGAAAAGATATGTCCTCCATGAATCCAAGCGCATGCTACAACTCCTTGCCATCTAAAAGTTAAGTCCCAATACAAAGAAGCATCAAACAAACTTTGTAAAATAAACAACCAGATATTAGTCCACCATACATAATGTACCAAAAAAAAACTAATGATTACAAATAAGAAAGAGTATTAACTTACTAGTCTTCTGTATGCATACAATCTATTGATAAAAGTGTAGTGAGATCGTGTCTCTCTGCATATCGAGTATCCAAACCTCTGGGATCGAGGTTTGTGATAGAGTGCTACAAATAAAACAAAATAGCATTGTTAGAAACAATATTATTAGTACAACTAATATTCCAATTTAAAAATCAAGAAGAAAAAAAAAAACTCCTCCAAATAAGTCCTATGATTGCCACTCCCAAAATGATACTGCATGACCCATGCCTCCAATCATGCCCTCGCTACCTCTCGCTAGTATCACATCATTCTAGAGAGTTTGTGGCCTCCTCCCTGAGTCTCTACCAATCCTCTGCATCTAACCACTCAAGCTTTGTGTGCGTCTAATTGTCTATGTGACATGTATGTATGCATACACTCTATCCCTCCACCGAGTGAAAAACCTCTCTGATGCCCTAGGTATTGGAAACTCCTCATGCAAAGACAGCATGACATAGTCTTTTCTCCCCTCTAATATATTATTCCAATGGTCCAAAATGTTGTATCTAAATACTTGTTAGCAGAACTCTCTTATGCAAGACATCACCCTCCTCCCCTCATCATTCACGATCACAACACCTGTTCTCTCATCTACAAGGTATCTATACTCTATTGGGATATATCTAAGGTATAGCCTCTCCCACCTAAGTTGATGGCCATGCTCCTAGGTATAACTAGAAGATCCTTGTAAATTTTGCCAACCTACGGCCAGGGTAGTATCTCTTGGAGTAACACCCATAGAGGTGCCACCTGTGGATAGTTGAGTGAAATTTAGAGTCATGGAAATAGATGTCTATACAGGTATGATAAAACTTGGAGGTGACAAGTGTTCACCAAGTTGGCAAGATGGAGACATTGCATTGGTGCCTCCATAACACCCATATGAGCCACTCTCTCTAGAACCCTAGTACAAGAGGGAGGAGTAGCAACTCTCTCTGGAATTGATCGTGGACTCACAACATCTACATCTCCGCAACACCTTGTCTCTTCTCTTCCTCTTGCATCTCTACATATCTTATCTCTCTACATCTCAACATGGTGTTGGAGCTATATATAGCTCACCCTATCTAGACTAGGTCTCACCTATATATATGTAGATTGTGATCAATATAATATAGTCTTTGGGAGTATATATGGTGTGTCTCTTCTCTCTCTCTCTAGTGTCTCTACATATCTTCTCTCTCTACATCTTAACATTCTTGGAGCTATATATAGCTCATGCTATCTAGACTAGTTTTTACCTATATATATATATATATAGATTGTGATCAATATGATGTAATCGTTGGGATTGTATATGGTATGTCTCTTCTCTCTCTCTAGTTTCGTTCATTACAATTGGTACTCGAGCACAGTGCTTTGGTCCTTTCTTCCCTCTTTTTCTTCAAAACTACTTATCGTTTTAAGTAGTACACCCCTATTTTACTTAGGTACACAAAGAGTACTATATGCAAATGGTTGCCATATTAAAGAAGTAGAGCTATACTACACCCCTATTTTACTTAGGTACACAAAGATTACTATATGCAAATGGTTGCGTTACTGAAGGAGGAGTAGACCTAAAGATACACTTGGAGGTAATAAGGCTAACTTAGTAGGTTATCACAAAATGTTGTGTATATTTTAGAGGTCTATCAAAATGAAGTATCAAGAAATATAGAAGGCCTAAATCTCAGTTACTTTTCAAGAAAGAACCCTTTCTTCTCTCTCTCCTCAAGCTTCCTCCAATTGCCATGGATTCTCTAGCTAAGAATCTCCTTACATCTCTCTTCTTTCTCCTCCAGAGTACAAAAGACATCAATTGTTGAGTCCTAGAAATTAGAAGCATGAGATTAAGTTTTGGATTGGGTGTTTTGTCCCTCTCTAAGGTCCAAGTAGCGCTCCACAAATTGTGTCAGAGAATAGGGATAGCCATGAAAGTTTAGCTTCAGTCTCACAAATCCTTCAAGAATCCTTTGATTCTCAACCCTAGGACCCATCTATAGCAACCATTACTCAGGAGGATTGAAGCCACGATCATCTAAGGTATTATGAGGCTAAATTTTGAGGATCCTTATCAAGACTTCAGTAAATAGATAGCTCATTAAATCCCATCCAAGTTTCATTAATTCGCTTGATGAAGCTTTGTTTTCTTATTAAAATGGAAATATCAAATCAAGCCATTATACTATCCCAATCTCTAATTGCATTGATGCATTGAAGAACTCAAATTGCCATTGAATAATCCATACAACCATGTATTCACCACCATCCCCATCATTTTGGGTTTTCGGTTCAAATCTCTAACCATGGATTATCTAACCTTGTTGTGCTAATCTAGTGATAGTATCCAAAAACAATTTTGTGGAAAGGGTAAGTTGGCATCAAGTAAATCAATGTACTACCAAGGTAATCCCTCTCCTATCCACTCAAATTTCCATTCCATGTATCTTATGAAAAGCCCAAAATTTTATTTACCATCAATGGATATGATTCTGATTTTTTAAATTAAAGATGTGTGACATGGTAACATAACATAGAGGTGACTCTGCCTTACCACTAAAGACCTTGAAGGGGTGTGCAACTTGGCATGGAAGAAGCTTTGTCCACCTCCTACCAAAGCCCAATACTCATGTGTAGGTACAACTACATTTAGTGGATATCCCAAATCTTGATGGAAAATGCTGAATATGATGCAAATGTATTTAAAAGCACATATATATATTGAACTTGGAGTACATATAGTTAATCTGGGATGTATGCTACCGATCTTTGTAAAAATTGTATGTATACTTGATGGATGCTTGTAGAAATTTGATGGATGTGGGATGATTTTGATCATGCTCTATGTATGCTACACACTAAGTTACATAGGATTTTCAACCCATAAGGCACCAAACATTGGAATTTTGGTTCAAGGGATAGGCAGTGCATTGGGTGGAGGAATTTTGAGGCTCCACAAAAAATTCATTGCAAAAATTCTCTATTGCTACTTGGGAAGAACCCTATATCTCTTCTTGAAGAACACATCATTTCCTTTTATTCAAAATAAAATTCTCCCCAATGGGAGCTATTATCTAGGAGATATTGCAGTTTTTGGCACAAGGGTCCTGTGGACAAGGTGCAAACTCCTCTTAGATAGTCATATTGATTCATATAAAATTTTCCAAATATTCTATCCTAAAAATTAATAGATCATCTTGAAGAATAAACCATCCTTTTTTATTTGAATTATGAAACACATCGCTTGGAGCTTTCTACCAAAAGTTGCAATCATTTTATTGATGGGAGGTCTTATCAACTACACCTTGGGATGGCAAGAAATAGAGGCAAAAGTAAGGCTCGGAGTAACCTACATATGGAAATCATTGATGCTAGAGAGCCTATGATTGGGGATAATCATGAGGATTCTTATGAGAAAGAGTCATTTGATTTGGGACAATGAACTCAACCAACTGTATGAAACATTTAATGCACTGAGGCATACTGATATGGTCTCCAAGCACAATGAAGTACTATCTAAATTGGATCAAATGATCGATCATATGGCTTGCATGGATGGCCAATCCAAGATAGACTTATTTATTGAGGAAAATTACCCTTCCAATAAACAAGCCACACTTGTCATGATCATGATAGTTATGTGCAAAAAGAAAAGCAAGAATCATAGAGCCTTAGTGGAGTAGAAACATCATCCGATACTACATGTATAGTTAGCCCTTGTTGGTTAGGGAGACTAATTTGTAGTCCCATATCTTCAGGTGCATCTACTAATACTTCAAGTAAAGGAAAAGGGAAGAAAAAAGTGTCAAATGGTAATGATACATCTACTAGTCATTTGAGATTAGATGGAGATTCCAATGGTTCATAGAGTTTGGATGATGAGCTTGGTATTCTTTCAATCAGTACACTAGGTTTAGAGAGAGCACATGATAACGTAAAGGCTCCATCAAGTGATCCAGTGGTCCTAGAAAGATAAGATACCCTGTTAAAAGATTCAGTTTTGAAGGTTACGTAGCTCATCATTATAATTATATAATAAAGGTAGTTGAGGATATTGATCTCACTTTTTCTGAGGATGCTATCAGTCATGCTGATTGGGATGCAACAATGAATG
The DNA here is from genome assembly GCF_053477565.2 of Lygodium microphyllum. Taxonomy (NCBI): domain Eukaryota; kingdom Viridiplantae; phylum Streptophyta; class Polypodiopsida; order Schizaeales; family Lygodiaceae; genus Lygodium; species Lygodium microphyllum. Next base: position 78,998,891 of record NC_141157.1, on the reverse strand, counting down.
AGGAGATGGTTGCATTAGAGGCTAATAAGACTTGGAATCTAGTACCATTGTCTGAGTGTAAGAAAGGTGTTAGTTGTAAGTGTATCTACAAAATTCAGCATCATGCAAATGGTTTTATTATCAGGTATATAATGCTAGGTTAGTTGCAAAACGCTATGCTCAAGTATATGGCATAGATTATGAAGAGACATTTAGTCTAGTTGCTAGAATGACAACTATTAGATGTGTGATTACTTTGGTGGTATAGCCAAAGGTTGTAGTGCAAAGAGTGGATATAAAGAATGCAAGAAAATGTATATATGGACCAACCAACAGGTTATGATAATTTAAAGCATCCCATATATGTATGCAATTTAAAGAAGGCACTCTATGGGATCAAGCAAACACCTAGAGCATGGTCTAACAAGATTTGTCAAAATTGGCTTTTATATTTGTGATGTTGATAAATCACTTTATGTGAGAAAAGAAAATGTAGGTTTAGTTATCATAGTTATCTATATGGATGACTTGATCATTACAGGTGACAGTGATAGTGGGATCGTAAAAGTCAAGAATCATTTGAAGAAGAAGTTTGAGATGAAGGATTTGGGTGAGCTAAGGTACTTTCTTGGTATTGAGGTGATCAAATGTGATGATGGTATATGGCCATCCCAAAGGAAATATAGCTTGGATATGTTGTCAAAGTATGATATAACAGCATGTAAGCCTCTTTTAGTGCCATTGGAGTAAAATGTGAAATTAAGTGCTGATATTGGGGATGAGATAGAAGTCTCTCCTATGTTCAGGATAATAGTAGGAATTCTAATTTACGTGATTATTACAAGGCCAAGCTTCAGTTATGCTATTGGCCTTGCTAGTTAGTTTATGCAAATTCCTAGGAAGCCTCAACTAGATATAGTTAGATGTATATTTTTTAGTAAAGAGGCTGAGTACAGAGATATTGCTATGGCAATATGTAAGGTGGTATGGGTGCAAAAGTTATTGAGTGATTTGGACATGCAAAGAGATGTTCTAGTTATTATTCATTATGGAAATATAAGCAACACATAGTTAGCTAGAAACCTAGTGTTCCATGCTGGGATAAAAGACATTGAGGTGCATTACCCCTTTGTGAGAGAGAAGGCACTTGTTGCAGGATGAGATTGACTTAGTATATGTTAATTGGTATACATGTCAACCCACAAGATCAAATAGTTGATATTTTCACAAAGGCATTGGATGCAAAGAAGCTTCAAAAATTTCAAAGCTTACTTGGGGTTATAGATATACAGTTTAGCTTGGGAATTATAGATATACATCTAGACATTGATGATGGACTGCCTAGTTAGATTGATCCACACATCTACACTTAGTATATTGGTGGTCATTATGATCCTCACATAGCCATTGACGTATCACTCATTATATTTAGTTTATTAAACCTACCTACAACTAGCATAGTTATAATGCTCGGGGAGGTCACTCATGAATATATGTATATATAATGTGTTCAAAATAAGGGGTTTTTAAAACACCAAATACATACTTTTTTACATACAGAAGGGTGTCATATAAAGGGGTTACTTACAGATTGAATAGAAAAGGGTTGTGTTTTATTCAAGAAAAGTTCACAGATTAGGATATTTATAACTAGGCCATGAACACACGTTATATAGAGGATATATATATAGTGAACCCCTCAAGTTATAGTGCCAATCAATTAGTATATTTAAATATGTACTATTTGACTTAATAGGCTACTTTTTTTAATATTATATCATATCTATATTGTGTATACATTGTATTATGTGTGAAAGAAGAGAAGTAAACCAACAAGAAAATGTTTTGGCCTCCATCTCTCTTCTTATGTTTTTAAGTGAGCTTCCTCGTGTATTTGGTGTGTGTTTGGTGCAGTAGCTTAAGCAACTCCTTCCACGAATCGATTCTTCATACTTATTGATGCTATGAGGCATATTCCATAGTGGATTCCGTGAGATCGCAATGGATTCAGTGAGTTTTTTATTCCACGGTGGATTCCGTAAAACTATATTTATTTGCTAAGGCTCATACACAAGATGGATTCCTTGTACGAAGAGGTTTTGTGGTGGATTTCACAAAACTATATTTATTCGCCGAGGCTCGTACATAAGGTGCATTCTTTGTGTGAGAAGTTGACAGGGATACGTGTCCTTTTCGGGATTCATGCTAATTTAATGTGCATGTGGGTGACTACACACCGAGTGATTCGATAAAATACATATTTAAATTAATGGACGTTTATGAATTTAGAGTGTACTCATATAAAATTAAGGTTAGGACAGAGTTCCAACCTATTTATTTATTTTGTAGCTAAAGACTGCTAGGTATTCACTATTGCTTGTTTATTTTATTTATAAACAATTGTGAATGCTTCAATTAATGTATAGAGCAGGTAGCGGTGGCTTTGGGTAGCACTGGGCGTTAGTGTAAGCCCAAGCGTAAATTTCATTATTAAAATTATTACTCGATTTATAAGTTATAAGTTTAAACGTCTTTAGTAATAATTAGATCATTGTCCCTAGTACTATCAATTTATTTATTTTTAAACATAAAATATTATAGAATATGAGATTTAAGATATGCTTTTATTGAAATAAGCTTTCTTTATGGAATACTTGTTATTTTCATAATGTGGTTAAGTTTAAAAGGCTTTTCTAGCTTTCTTTATAAAAGCAACAAGATTGCGCACAAAATAAGAGAACATGATGAAAACTTAGGTTTTTCGTTTCTCCCTCATCCGGAATCAGAATTTAGAGCTTCAAGAGTCATTTTGGGAGTTTTTGCATGCTTCGAATGCGTTGGTGATGTCAACACGTCAAGATTCAGAGCATTGAGTTTTCTGTAGCAACTGCAACATGTTACAAGATACCTCTTGACTCTTAAAACTCTGTATTTAAATTTATATTTATACTAATTTCTTTGTAACTATATGTAAGATATGTATGCAAATATCCATGTAAAACTATAATATATAATTAAGGATGACAAACCATGGCTTTTGCCATGGGGGAGGTTGGGCCCAATCATGCGTTTTTCTCTTATCTTTCTCAATCTATTAAGTTATTAAAATCATTTTATATATTATAATATTGTCTGTATTTAATAGTTGAGATGTTTGATTTATTAGATTTTTCCACTAAGTTCTTTGTTTATGATTGAGATTTTGCTAGATTTGCTACGTGTTCCGCTTCGTAGTAGTGGTATCAGAGCTTGGCTATGCTCCGAGTTTTCAATTGTTTGATATTAGTATATAAAGGCGAACACCGTGGAATAATCCCAATCTACAAAACAAATCAGTACAGATGAACATTGCTGCTACATTTCTCGTGTTTTGGATAGCCTTATATCCACAGTTTATTGAGTCAAATTCATCCAATTTGTTCTTCTCTGAATTGGGATTATAGTATGGACTTGGCTATAACACAATATTAGTGAGTTTGGGAATCTCCCAATTCCCATTTTTTGAATACTAAAAGGTGGCACCCGGATAGCATGCCCATAAGTTTCTTAAAACCATATGATGTGACCTATCATTGGAAAGTGCTTGAAAAATGGAATCTATTGAGCTATAGAGCACTTGATTTAGAGTCATAGTGTTCAAGTTATGACAAATCCAAAGATTTAACTATGTGTCCCAAACTTATGGGAAATTCCCATATTCCCCAATATGGTGTTCTATGCAAACATGATGTTATAGCCAAAAAGCTTTTGAAGTTTATTTCATAGCTTTGTTTTATTTTATAAAAGTTTCAAGTTTAAGCATACATGGCTATATAGAAGAGGCACTGGAAAGTAGTGTAGCTATTGCATATGCTTCACCATAAAAATCCTCTCGAACAACTATTTTTCAAATAGTGTAACTTTTTACTGGTTCATATTTTGAGGATGGTGTAAAAACATAAGTTTTAGTCCACAAAAATATCTACAATTTTTATTGAATACATATTTTACAAATTCTGAATATTTCGCGAGTTATTTAAGTCCTTAAGTGACCTGGAATGCAAATTTCATGGAGATTCGAAACTTCTTGTACTCCTCGCCCAAGCCATCCAAACATGTAGGCACTATATCATCATTATTAATCTATAGTTTAATAGATCCAAGAGCTTCAACACTGCTCTTAATCTTCAATGCATAGTCATTAATAGATAGATTACTACACTTGAAATTGTCTTACTTAGACTTCAACTACAATTTTCTAGCTTTAGTATTTCACTATCAAATATTTTGACCTGGTTATTCCATGCTTCTTTAGTACTATTTGCATCTTGCACATACCTAATGATATTTTTTGAAACACTGATGGAAAACCACTAAATAACTTTTCAAGCACCCTAGTTCCATTCTTTAAATGCCTTGGTCTCCACAAGTGTGGTATTTTCCTTTCGTAACTCTAGAGCCTTAGCATTATCTTCATTAATTAGTTTCAATAACCATTACCTATAAAGAAAATTAGTCAATCTAAACTTCTAAGCATGGAAGTTATGCTTGTCAAGCTTGACATTCACAATTTGATTAAATACCTCGGATATTATACAAGAGAATTGACAAATCTACTTTTATCAACAACCTACTAATCAAGGTAAACAATCACCCATACTAAACTTAATACATAAGCATACCCTTGAGTAATACTTGTAATATTTGATAGTATCTAATATTGTCTACCACACTAAATACCTACAACAATGTTTACAAAATGATGAGGTTTGCTGAGTTCGTATACCTTACCAGATTCACATTAAAAAATCTCTAATTCTTGAAAGAAGGCCAAAATCCACCTTGAATGTAAAATTCGACTACACAAGTGAAGATGGCAGGTCTCAAATGCTCCCTTGGTATATCAATCCAAGCTTGCAAAGACGGCTTGTCAATCAGAGATGGCATGAGAGATCTCCGCATGTATACTCCACAATAGGGCTTCCCTGTAGACTCATGCTTGTGGCTCATAGTTCCTTGCTTAAATGTTGCTTTGATACCATGAAAAGATGGGGGGAGAGACATGGAGGTTGAGCTCTTGTAAGATACAAAACACACAGAGAGAATGCACACAAGATAGAAAGATGAAAACCCTAGTGTTTTTTGTTGCTTCTTCTTCACTAAATATGTTTACTAAAACAAAAGAGAGCACAATATATATAATATGTAAGTGGCCCATAGTGTGAACATGCTAACTAGAGAGATGACTAGATAAATATCCTATAACTTGAGTAGGTGGTGGAAAGTATCACTAGAATGATATGTTGATGTAGGCGCCCACCACATTAGTAATATGAATGCAAAAACGGTCATCCAGGTTTGTGAGTATTAGCTTGTGTTGAGATTGGCATCTTAACATTTATGTATTACAGTATGATTGAGTTGGTTTTACAATTTTCTACCCATTACATTAATCTACGCTCTTCTTCCACAATTGACTAGACCCTCGGCTAAATCCCAAATGATATCTCCTACCTCCATTTAACTTGATTAGGCAACCCCAATTTGGGGGTAACCCTTTTGCTTTTAGATAGACTCCATTTGTAGCTTAATGATGGCCACCTCCCTTGCTCTGAGATAACTGCACCATGCAACCTCAATATCCCTAAGATCCTTCTGGGCATGTTGTACATGATCTGTAAATAGACAGGTTGGTTGATCATAAATAATAATGGAAAATGACTCATTGTGAGGCTACATAATCTTCTTGTGTATGTATATTGCCATAGCATCATTGAAAAGTGGAGGAAGTAAGACTTGATCCACAAAGATTATCATTCATATACTAGTTATTCAGTTCCACAATGTCCATCTAATATTGTATGCATGTGGCCAAAATAATTATTTTCTAAAATATTCTTGATGCTTACATATTTGCTCGATTTGTGATTTTATTGGCCTTTCACCTTGATTAACCTTTGTTATCTTTTTCATTTATGGATTTCTTGGCTAGTTGCTTCTACCAACTTTATGCTTACACAATTGACATATGCCACCTTTGTTGTTCCATAGTTAACATTACCCCCTCCTACTTGAGTGCCAATGCCATGACACTATTTACTTTTTATGTTTCTTATGGTAGACAAAAATTCAAATTGTATAAAATTCAAGATTCTACATTATGGGTGAGAAGGGTAAAATCTGCAAGTGAATTTGAATTAATGGTTATGTGTTAGATGCTTTTTGGGCTATAGGGCTAAATTTTTGGGGTTGAAAACTTTAAAAAAAGCCCACATATACAAAACCTTACATATTTTTCTAATATATTTAACCCAAAAATACTTAAAAATATGAAATTTTCATTAAATTTACCCAATTTTCCAAACTATTCACATTTTATCCAGAAAACATCCACCCACCTATTTACAAACTAAAAATCATGGGAGTCTCTTATTTTTCACCTTGATGGTGAGATTGAGTAAGGTTATGGGATTGAATGAAGTGATTTTAAGGAAATAATGTATATTTACATCTGTGTTATGGTAAGAGGAGGGAAAGAAACCATAGTGATATGTAATACCATACTCAAACAACTAGTGGTTCAAAGGCATACTACTACAACTAACGCTAGTTGAAACTCATGATATTGCTACACCTTTTCTTCTAGCCACTACAAGACATATCCGTGTGTGTTTTAGATGGCCAATAATGTGCTAAGGGATCCTAGGGGTGGCATTCAAATTTAGTGCTTATGCAATGCATGCATTCACCTCGTACAATAATAACATCATCTAGTTCCATAAGCATTAAAAATTGCAACAAGATTTTTTTGGTTTGAGTTATTTGGAGTACTATATATCTAGTGCCAAAAGGATTCAACATAATGCGGCATACATTGTAACTTTAGCTTCTTCCTCTTAGTAATAGTAGTCTACTATCAGTGTATGTAAAGCAATCTCTAGATCAAAACAATGGCTATAAGTTTAATATAAGATTAAGTAATGATAGTGTAGTTAATTAAAACACTCATATGGTCTTAACACAATATTAAAATAGCATGCAGGGATACGTATAACTACATGTGTAAATGCAAAAAATCATGTTACTTTAGTTCATTTTATTTTTAAAGCATCCTTACACTTCATAGGGTCCCCAATACCTTAGACCAAGTGTAGTCTAATGATTGTGTATTAAGATTTCTCAATCTCTATTTTTTCAAAATTTTTTAAGATTTTATCTCTCTTTTTAAGTTTCTAGTACTTAACGGCTTAGTTTCAATGTGTAGATACAAAAGAACAATAAATATTATATTCCTTTGAATACACTAGAAGCAAGCAAACAAAAAAAACTTTTATTTTTTAAAAAATTTGAAATTACTTCTTATTTTTTATTTTTAATGTTTAATTTTTTTGGGCCTATATTTTAGATAGAGATGCATATCGAAGAGTATATTGTGCTAGGTGCCATATTACTTTATGGTATGATGGCTTTTATGTTTAGAAGAACATTGCAAGAAAAGGTGGAGGTGCTTGACAATAAAAAAGTTGCACTCACTCCACATATGGTGCACATGTCATCACAAGGAGATTCCAATTCTCCTCAACAATGTGCACTTCTCGGGTGATGAGGCCCACATGCATTAATAAGGCATGAATGCTAAGAATGACCCTTATCTGGTGGTAATATTTATCATGCACTTTCATCCTTTATCACATATCTTTTTTGTAAGGCAAGTAGAATATAGCTTACCATACCTTGTATCTCATTTTAGGGTTTGAAAATTATATATCTTGTATAAAATATTTTTTTAATGAAGTTAAAACTAGCTTCAAATAGTTTTTAATCTTATCAACATATATTTCAAGAACTTTGTTTTATTCCATTTGGTTCATTCTGAGTTTCGTTGCTACACTTGGTTTGATGTGAATGGATTATGTCTAAAGAAAAAAGATAGGGAGTTTCTAGTTCTCTAGTTTTTTCTTATTTTAGCATAAAATGTGTTCATAGGCACATCTAAATTGTAGCTGGAATGCATTTAATAAGGTGTTTAATCTGCTATGAGAATTTGGAAGTTAGACAACATTTAAAAGAATGGTTAGATTTGGCTTGTGGTTCGCTAAATACACCTTGCTTTAGAAACCTATCTATGAGGTCATCTACGAGCCTAATCCCTTATCATAGAAAATAAATTAATGATTTTGTTCATAAAATATGAACAAAAATAATCGTAACAAAAGAAAAGAGGATAACAAATAAAAATATTATTTGATTAAACTACCTTCAAATTTTGTGATTGCAAATAGGAATTTTGTTTTGGAGGCACAAAGGGGGGAGAGAGAGAGAGAGAGAGAGAGAGAGAGAGGAAATGGTAAAATAGAATGAGTAGATTGCAAGATTAAAAGTGAAAGATAAGATTGTATTGATATAGAATGAGAATTTTGTCTGTTTGAGAGAGAGAGAGAGAGAGAGAGAGAGAGAGAGAGAGAGAGAGAGAGAGAGAGAGAGAGAGAGAGAGAGAGAGAGAGAGAGAGAGAGAGAGAGAGAGAGAGAGAGAGAGAGAGAGAGAGAGAGGTGTGTGTAGTAAAATTGAGTTAGAATGCTAGATTGCAAGAGTGAAAGTGAATGATAATATTGTATTTATACATATATGTTCATACAAGAGCCTCATAAAGTGGTCAAATGGGTGCATGAGAAAAAGATGGATCCATAAACTAGTGGATGAGTAGGCCCATAAATGAGTGGAAGAATAAGTCCATAATGTGAGAGGTGGAAAGGAAATGTGGATGGATAAGGTTGTTGGAAAATAATGTTAAATATCAAGGCTTATATATGTAACCTGAAGAGAGAGAGAGAGAGCTTTATAAATGCATGAAAGTCAAATCTTACTTGGATGTTTCCTTGTGGTTTATTAGATATTGTGTTGTCTTATATGAGTAACTTCATATAAAAGTTATATGAAGATAATATATATGGCTTTATTTGGTTAATTTACACATTAAGCTACATTTATGGGTATTGATCCTAAGCTTTAGTAAAATTTTACATCACATGTCAATTTGTATTTTACACACACAATTGTATTAAGCACTAGATCAATCAATGTTGAAATTAATGTAGAACTAATTTCTTAAAGATAAAGAGATCAATCTATGGCACATGTTTTTCATATTATTATGCTTCCATTTTGCCTTGAACAAAGAGCCCTTTTGTGAGAGTACACATGTGAGAACTTTGCTTCGTACAATGAAGCAACACATTTTCAATTGTATTATCATAAGCACATTTCACAAGGAACTTTAGACACTAAACTAGATGGTACATAGCCTTATAACTAGTAAATACACATTCTTTTCTAGTTAGTAACTAGGATTTTTTAAATTAGAACTAGGTTTTTAATTTTACTAAATAGATGTGAAGCTATAACTAGTAAAATAAGTGTCTATATGGTAAAGCAAGGCAAATTTCTATATATCACCTAATATAGCCATGTTTATTGGATAAAATTATGAAGCTATGGATCATAGGATAATGTGCATCTATAGTAAATCAAAATATATTTGTATAGAATATCTAACATTGTCATGCTTATATAGTCATGTTAAGTAATATACATCACAATTGATAGGCCTAACCATCAACCATGTAGTCAATTATTTGATATCAAAATGGCTACCATAATGAGCTCTACCTCTATTTGTGTTAGGGTAGAGCACCTATTCTGAGTTGTTCTTTCTTTGTCATAAAGATGAAATAAGACAAAAAAATTTCTCTTATAATATTGACATAGATATTAGATCTGCAAAATCAAGTATTAATGTCTCTTTTATTGATGGAGATTCGAAACTTCTTGTACTCCTCGCCCAAGCCATCCAAACATGTAGCCATTGTATCATCATTATTAATCTATAGTTTAATAGATCCAAGAGCTTCAACACTGCTCTTAATCTTCAATGCATAGTCATTAATAGATAGATTACTACACTTGACATTGTCTAACTTAGACTTCAACTACAATTTTCTAGCTTTAGTATTTGACTATCAAATAGTTTGACCTGGTTATTCCATGCTTCTTTCATACTATTTGCATCTTGCACATACCTAATGATATTTTTTGAAACACTGATGGAAACCCACTAAATAACTTTTCAAGCACCCTAGTTCCATTCTTTAAATGCCTTAGTCTCCTCAAGTGTTGTATTTTCCTTTCGTAACTCTAGAGCCTTAGCATTATCTTCTTTAATGTAGTGTCAATAACCATTACCTATAAAGAAAATTGGTCAATCTAAACTTCTAAGCATGGAAGTTATGCTTGTCAAGCTTGATATTCACAATTTGATTAAATACCTTGGATATTGTACAAGAGAATTGACAAATCTACTTTTATCAACAACCTACTAATTAAGGTAAACAATCACCCATACTAAACTTAATACATAAGCATACCCTTGAGTAATACTTGTAATGTTTGATAGTATCTAATATTGTCTACCACACTAAATACCTACAACAATGTTTACAAAATGATGGGGTTTTCTGAGTCCGTATACTTTACCAGATTTACATTAAAAAATCTCTAATTCTTGAAGGAAGGCCAAAATGCACCTTGAATGTAAAATTTGACTAGAAAGTGAAGATTGCAGGTCTCAAACGCTCCCTTGGAATATCAATCCAAGCTTGCAAAGACGGCTTGTCAATCAGAGATGGCATGAGAGATCTCTGTATGTATACTCCACAATAGGGCTTCCCTGTAGACTCATGCTTGTGGCTCATAGTTCCTTGCTTAAATGTTGCTTTGATACCATGAAAAGATGGGGGGAGAGACATGGAGGTTGAGCTCTTGTAAGACACAAAACACACAAAGAGAATGTGCACAAGATAGAAAGATGAAAACCTTAGTGTTTTTTGTTGCTTCTTTTTCACTAAATATGTTTACTAAAACAAAAGAGAGAGTACAACATATATATAATGTAAGTGGCCCACAGTGTGAACATGCTAACTAGAGAGATGACTAGATAAATATCCTATAACTCGAGTAGATGGTGTAAAGTATCACTAGAATGATATGTTGATGTAGGGACCAACCACATTAGTAATATGAATGCAAAAACGATCATCCAGGCATGTGAGTATTAGCTTGTGTTGAGATTGGCATCTTCACATTTATGTATTGCAGTATGATTGAGTTCGTTTTACAATTTTCTACCCATTACATTAATCTAAGCTCTTCTTCCACAATTGACTAGACCCTCTGCTAAATCCCAAATGATATCTCCTACCTCTATTTAACTTGACTAGGCAACCCCGATTTGGGGGTAACCCTTTTGCTTTTAGACAGACTCGATTTGTAGCTCAATGATGACCACCTCCCTTGCTCTGAGATAACCCCACCATGCAACCTCAATAACCCTAAAATCCTTTTGGGCATATTGTACATGATCACTAAATAGACAAGTTGGTTGATCATAAATAATAATGGAAAATGAATCATTGTGAGGCTACATAATCTTCTTGTGTATGTATATTGCCATAGCATCATTGAAAAGTGGAGGAAGTAAGACTTGATCCACAAAGATCATCATACATAGACTAGATATTGAGTTCCACAATGTCCATCTAATATTGTATGTATGTGGCCAAAACAAATATTTTCTTAAATATTCTTGATGCTTGCATCTTTGCTCGATTTGTGATTTTATTGGCCTTTCACCTTGATTAACCTTTGTTATCTTTTTCATTTATGGATTTCTTGGCTAGTTGCTTCTACCAACTTTATGCTTACACAATTGATATATGCCACCTTTGTTGTTCCAGAGTTAACATTTGGTGCACAGATCGGATGCCGTAAGCATGCGCAGTGAGCGTCAGAAGGTCCCCATGAACAAAAGAACTCTACTTTTTGCACACAAATCAATGTAGAAAGCTTGCACAACATGAACAAGAGACCAATTGGGTGCAATCACCCCCCATGCCTTGTGTGAGCGCTCCACAAAGCATGTATTTTATATATTAATCATCTTCAAGCTCAAATAATAGCCCAAATTACAAAATAACATGCTTTAGCTTTCGAGTTTGCTTTTGTGCCAAATAGAAATAAAGCTAATGGGCGGGCGCCCAAGAAGTCAGGCATACCCAAATACAATGTCCAAATACAAATATCTAAATCGTGCGCCCATGCACATACAAAAATAATAAATAAATATCAAATGCCTTGATAAATAGGCGCGACAAAATATAGGCGCCATGCCTAAGGTATGCGCCCATCAAAATATTGACGATAATTTGAATACACGCTATCCTCCAATGCTTTCCACTGCCACCACTGCTATCTCTACACATCAACTGAAGCATTCACAATCATTAGTAAAATAATACAATTAAACTGACAAAAGTGAATACCTAGCAGTCTTCAGCTACATAAATAAATTAATTGGTTAGAAATCAATCCTAACCTTAATTTATCACGAGTACACACTCTAAACTCATAAACATTTATTAATTTAAATATTTATTTTGCGGAATCACCCGCTATGGAATCACCCATGTATGCACTAAATTAACAAAACGCCCGAAAAGGATAGGCGTCCCCATCGACTTCTCGCACAAAGAATCCACTTTGTGTATGAGCCCCGGTAATAAAAGTTTACGAAATCCACCGTAAAACCTCACGGAATCCACCTCTAAAGGGTCGTAATAAACTAATATGAAAGGTGTTGTGAATTTTCCAATGTTGTGGTAGTTCCAGTTTAAATGCATTGTCATTGATTTTGTGTATGATCTTGAATGGTCCATAGAATCTAGGTGCTAATTTCACAACTAGGTGTTTATCTACACTTTGTAATCTACGTTTTTCTATACGTAACCAAACATAATCATCAACTTTAAAAGTCATGGCCTGTCTTTTCTTATTTTCTTGCTTTGTATATGATTGCTGGGCTTTGTCAATCATATCTTTAACTTCATCAAAAATAGTAGCGTGCATATTAGCAATATCATCAGCAGTTTGAATTTTATTTGATAGTGATGCAACAGGTGTAGGTAATCTATATCCATAAATAACTTCAAATGGTGCTTTCTTTGTAGCTGTGTGTGGTGTATTGTTATATGCAAACTGAAGTAAATGTAGATGTGTATTCCATGTATGTGGTTTTGAAATAGTGTAAGCACGTAAAAGATCTAAAATAGTACTATTAGTAGCTTCTGTTTGACCATTAGTTTCATGATGAAATGCAGATGAAAAATCAATCTTTGTTCCTAAGTTAGCAAACAAAGTAATCCAAAAATTATTACAGAATCTAGAATCACAATAAAAAATAATAACTTTTGGTAAACCATGATTAGTAAAAACAGATTTCAAAAACAATTGAGCTGCTTGAGATGCAGTTAAAGTTTTCTTGCATGGAATGAAATATGCTTGTTTGCTAAACCTGTCTACAACAGTCCAAATCATATCATGGTTAGCTTTAGTGTTAGGTAAACCAGTGATAAAATCCATAGAAATTTGTTTCCATGGTCGTGATGGAATAGATAATGGCATCAGTAAACCATAATGTTTACCATGGTATCCTTTAACTCGTTGACAAACTAAACATTTAGAAACAAAGTTAGATACATCTGTCTAGAGTTAACCAAATTAGCATAAAACCTAAAACACCTAAGCCGTAGAATACTCATTCGGAATAAGTTAAATTCCAAGAAACGTCTATATCTTAAATACTTGCCCACATTCACTGAATGTAGGGACAGTGAATTGTAATCGTAAAGTGAACTAGGGTTTGTCCCTGAGAATCTTATAAAGATGAAACTTGGAAACCCTAGGTCTAACGATGTCAGCCTAAAGAACCTGAAACAGATTGTTTCCTGACTCCATAGTCTCATAGTTTGATGCAGCACTTGCGCAACAAGTGCGAAGTCACTTGATCTTGTGATTGGATGACAAGGGGATGGCCAAGTTCTCGCAATGAAGTTGGCATGTCCTTATGCAAGCTATCTTGCATGAGGATGAATAATCATTCTAATTTAGTGGTATTTCTTGAGTAAAGAAGATTGATTGGAAACTAAAGACCAGCCGATAAACTGAAGTACCCAATGAACTTAAGGATTGACCAAGTTGGGTTAAGAGGGTACGCCCTAACCCAGGATATATGGGAGCTTGCCAAGTTGCAAGTCATCCCGGATCGAGTACTGGTTGCATTCGAAAGGAAGGATTCATTCCTTAGCAGTTTGCCAACAAAAACGATCAATGGAAATGTTTGTGCTTGCTACAGATTTTAGAGCACTGTTTGGCTTTGTTTGATCAATGAATTAAAAGATAAATAGATATCTATACTTCAGGTTCAAGTCCTGAAGGGAGAGGTAGCTTCAGTTACCCCTGACTGCCTGCCTGACCTTAACCAAGGGGGTTGTTAACCGCGCCGGGCAAGTGGACCGAACCCATCGCGAGAGGTCTCTCCATTGAGCACTACTTGGAGCAGGAGGACGCTTGGGTGCCAGGGGGGATCTGGCGGTAAATTCCTCACCTTTCGGGCCCTGCACAAGAGGCTAACGTGACTTAGGATTGGATCTTGAGGCCCGCATACTAGTCTATGGTCGAAAACTTGGATTAGTGATCCCTGTGGATTGCTGGATAGCCTTCGAGCAGATTGTGGATAAGCCTACGGGCTGGACTCTTTGTATTTCAAAGATAAATATGATAACCTGTTAATAAGGAACTTGTTCGATATTGTTTTTCTATGTCAAGTGATAAAATTACGTGAAGGAACCAGTGCCTAACGGGTTAATTAAAGAAGCTGGTTATTACATGTCCAACTAATGTGTTAGGTAATTAAATAACTAAAACAACCCAAGGAAAGTGCGGAGGATGGGCCATAGGTCCGCCGCCCTACGGATGGGTGGTCCCGGTTGGCCGAGAACTTTTCTCAAATCACAATGGACAGCAGGAAGATCGTCAAAGAACGAACAACAAAAGCGTTGACCTAGAGTTATGGTTGAACCCGATTTACGTTGTTTTAGGGGAACGGAATGGGACTATGCCTTATGGCAAAGAGGTTGAGCTTTGCATCCCTCTCGTTTCCCATTCTCCTTGAACCAAGTGCAGGGTGATTCCGCTTCGGACCTGACGTTTTTGCGTAAAGTAGTTCGCTTGGGTTTGACGCTAGTTGCTGTTAGGAAATGACCAATCAGGAAAACCCTAATTGAGGTTGATCCTAAGTGGGAACGGCCGGAATACTTCCGCTACATGGCAGACACGGAAAGCCCTAGATCGCAAACCCCGTAACATTCCATGGGAGTGCCGGGCGGAGCTTTCTAGACATCCTTTTCGATGGATTGCTAAGACGTCCTGGATGATACTAGTAGACACGTTACAGAAAAATAGGTAAGACATACATTTCGTTAGGATAAACATGCAAGCAAGCATTTCATATTGTACATTCAAATGTGTAAAGTCCTACAAATATTTCATTAATGATTCGATATAAGTATTATGCAATCTTTATTGATGATCATTCAAGGAAGGTATGGGTGCATTTCATGAAGGAGAAAAATGAGGTGTTTTCTCATTTTCAAGATTTTAAAAATCTGTTAAGGAAACAAATAGGTGTATAGATTAAGTACTTAAAGTGGGATGAAAGGGGAAAGTATCTCTCCAAATAATTCAGTAATTTTGTGAAGTAGCTTGGAATTCAAAGGTAGTCTACATGTATGTATCCTTTGCAACAAAATGGTTTGTTGAAAGCAAAACATGCACATTGCAGAAATTACAAGAGCCTTGATGGCTTTTAAAAATATACCTCATTATTATTGGACTAAAACTCTCTCTATGGATGTGTATATGATGAACAATACTCCCATTTCTACAATACATTATTTATGACTAAAGAAGAAGTTTACTATGGCAAGAAACTAGATTCATCACATGTTAAAGTATTTGGTTGCATTGCACATGTACATATTCTTGATGAGCTAAGAAAGAAGTTGGATCCAAAGACTAAAAAGTGTGTGTTCGTTGGCTATTCCCTTGAGTAAAAGGTTTATAGGTATGATAATGAAGTTACATGAAAGTGACAGGTGAGGAAAGATATTGTATTTGATGAGATGAGTAGCTATTATACTACTAAAAAACTATATTATCACAAATGATGTAAAAGGAAAGTGAATGAAAGAAACATGAATCCACAATCACAAACATTGAGTGGGCTAGAGGAGTCCTCTTGTAGTAGGTCCATGAGAGACTATGGAATGGTATGTTGCATGCAGATAGCACTCCTATAGGTTCAATAAATGTATCACAAAAGGGAAAAGAATAGATGGTTGAGTCACTTGGTATGCCAGATATTTGTGCAAGTTATTTACTTGTAGATAATGAGTTCGATGGCTCATATTAGAGTATGGATGAGGAGTTTAGTATCATGGTTGTTCATACATCTAGTGTGAGGAAAGCCAAGGTTGATGCAAAGAGATCACATAGTGCTCTACAAGTATGCACATCAATGAGAGTAAAGTATCCCATAAACTGGTTGACATATGATGGTTATATTGCTTGCCATTATGCATATATAGTGAGGTTATAAAATTAGTTGAGCCCACTTGTTTTGAGGAAGCGATTGGTCATGTGCATTGGGAGAAAGCCATGAATGAAGAAATAGATGATAAAGATTATGCAATGTAGATGGTAATATGAGTAGGTACAAGGTGACATCGGTTGCTAAATATTATGCAATATGCACAAGCTCATGGGATTGATTATAAAGAGATATTTACTCCAGTGGCAAAGATGGTGATGCCAGGAGGCATATTCCACGGTGGATTCCATGCCACGGTGGATTCCGTGAGGTTTTATGGTGGATTCCGTAAACTTAGATGACTGGGGCTCATACACAAAGTGGATTCTTTGTGCGAGAAGTTGATGGGGACGCCCGTCCTTTTCGGGTGTTTCATTAATTTAGTGTGTACATGGGTGATTCCATAGCGGGTGATTCTGCAAAATGCATATTAAATTAATAAACGTTTATGAGTTTAGAGTGCGCACTCGTAATAAATTAAGGTTAGGATTTATTTCTAACCAGTTGATTTATTTATGTAGCTGAAGACTGCTAGGTATTCACTTTTGTCGGTTTAATTGTATCATTTTACTAACGATTGTGAATGCTTCAGTTTTGATGTGTAGAGATAGCAGCAGTGGCGGAGGAAAGCATTGGAGTCTAGCGAGTATTCGACCTATGGATTATATTTTGATAGGCGCCACGCCTATATTTTGTCATGTCTATTGAGACATCGATTATTGATTATTATTTTGTATGCGCCTATGCGCACGGATATGTTATTTCTATTTAGACATTGTGTTGGGCGTGCCAGATTCCATGGGCACCGTCCATTAGCTTTATTTCCTATTTTTGTAGAAAGCAAACTCAAAAGCTAAAAGCTTGTCATATTTTTGTAAATTGGGCTATTATTGAGCATGAAGATGGAAATATACATAAAATACATGCTTTGTGAAGCGCTCACACAAGGCATGGGGGGAGATTGAACCCAATTGGTCTCTTGCTTCTTGTCGTTCATGCTTTTACATTGTTTTTTGTGCAAAAAGGTAGAGTTCATTGTTCTTGGGGACCTTCCGGGATTCACTACGTGAGCATACAGCAACCGATCTGCGCACCAGTGGTATCAGAGTGAAGCTGAGATCAAGAGCTTCCAATCGCTACCCATCTCGGGCGAAGACGGAGCTCCTGGAACGATCGGGATCTACAATCAATCTCGTCGCGAATCGTCTATACAGGCAGATTTCTCGCGATCAAGAACCCCTGTTTCTACTGTCAGATCGCGAAGGACCAGGCTGTACAGGCGGAGGACCACGCAATCATCTCCATAAACAAGTCGTGGATATACTGTGAGAAAAAAAACTTCATATCTCTTATCTCTCTTAAGTTTAAGCTTGACTTAAGCTTAGAAGAAGCTTAATTGCTTCAAAACTTGTCATCGAGGTATCTGAGGATGCCCGAGATTTCCGCGACGGCATAAAACGGCTGCCTACGTCCTCATAATCTGCGCCGTTTTTCCACGATTAATTCCCCCTATTAAGCTTAAGCTATTATTAAGCTTAATTCACTAAGCTTTCATCAAGTTGGACAAGACAAACAAGTCAACAAACTTCAGGTCCTGAACCTCCGAAGTCAAGTCCTGCAAGTCGACTGGAATCAAGTTCTGCAAGTCTGCAACTCTGCAAGTCGGCTAAGTCTGCAACTCTGCAAGTCAGACTAGTCAACTGGAGTCAGAACTGACTAGTGCTCAAAACTCCTAGAAGGGTTGTTCCTGCGCAGAAACTCTGAACTGCAAAGTTGTTCGTGGCAAAGTATTCTACCTATCCACAGGTCCGCTGAAGTATTTTCAGCATACGAAGAAAGAAATATTGCAGATTTTCTGAAAATTGAGAAAGAAATACCCAAAAACACATAACCTTGTAACCCCGAATTTGAGCTACGCTCATCCCACTAACCTGATTTTGAGTGAGAAAGGTCTTTTGAGTTTTACAGGATGACGACACCACATATGGATGATCATATGGCTGAAGACGACCTACCTGAGCCTACCATGGAACAAAAGCTGGACCTAATCATGATGCAATTGGAAGAAGAACGAAGGGCTAGGCAAGCATTGCAAGCGCAATTGACAAAATTACAAAGAGCGTCTACCGACAAAGAAGAACCTCAAGTTGAAGATTTGATTCGACGTACCATCGACGCCACTCTTGAAGCTCAAACTATTCGCAAGGAATCAAAGATAAGTAAACAAAGTTTCAAATTTCGCACTTTCAATGGCATACGAGAAGGAAAGACTGTTTTATCATTCATTAGCCAGTTTGATGACTATTTCCATGAGGAAACCTATCCAGAAAAAGATAAAATCAAGTGTGTTACTAATCATTTGGTAGACAGAGCATCACTTTGGTGGACTGTAGTACGCAAGAGCATAGAATGTCCTGCTACTTGGGAAGATTTCAAGAAGAAGTTCATGCAGAGTTTCCTTCCACCGCAATTTCATGAGAAGGCTATCAAGCAATGGGATTTACTTCAACAACGGGATCGTGAGCCTATTCCACAGTATATAGAGCATTTTTGGAATGCACTCCGATAGCTACGCATGCTTGAAGACGTACCAGAGACGACACATAAGTGGAAGTATATGTCTGGAGTTCTTGGACATTACTACGCTGAAGTGAACATGTTCAAGCCTGCTACCCTTGAAGACGCCATCTCACTAGCTCACGACACTGAAGATAAGTTACACGGTAGAGACAAGCGACCACAACAATTCCAAGCCAATGGTAATTATGGATCTAAACAATTCAATTCCAATTTTAGAAGGTTTAATCCAAGTCGTTTCTCTTCACCATCTTTCCGCAAGAATTGGGCGAAACCACATGCATTACCATCCAATGTCAATCCAAATCCTAAGCCTATTCCACAAGCAAATCCAAATGTACCCAAACTTCCAACCATTGCAAATAATGTAACCAAAGCCAAGCCAATAGTATGCTATAAATGCCACCAGCCTGGACATCTCGCAGCAAATTGTCATTCAAAGAAGCCACCAGCTCATATCAACTATCTTGGAGCCATGGACGAAGAAGAGCATGAGGATATACCTGATTTCACTGAAGATGATGACGACACTACTACTACTTCCGACACTTTACCAGGTATGCCTACTCCACATTCATTATTGACTATGAAATGTTTGGTGCATGGAAAGGAAAAGACTATCTTGCATGATGACGGTAGTACTCATGACTTTATTTCAGCAAAATTGGTAAAGGAATTGAAATTACAGACTGTACCTACGCATTATCGCATAAAAGCTGCATTTTTAGGCACTAGGTATAATGGTACACAGGAAGTCCAAGATTTAGAGATTCAAATTGGTTCATACACTGTAAGGAGAAATTTCTTAGTTGTTTCATTACAGTCGAGTGACATTATTTTAGGAATGCCTTGGCGACACCAGCATAATCCAAATATAGATTATTCCACATACACAATGAATATTAATTTTCAAGGAAAATCTATTACATTATATGGTATGCATGCATCTAATATTTTTCCACTGCTTTCGCATACTCAAGCAAAACGTGCATTACACAAGAGTACTAAATCATATCTCATTTGGGTGAATGGATTGCAAGCAAAGGAAAATCATATGCACCCTAGGCATAAGGAATTTCTTGCATATTTTAAGGACTGTTTTGCAGAAGACCTACCACCAGGTTTACCACCTTCACGACTAGAAGACCATAAGATAGATTTGATACCTGGCACACAACCACCTTGTAAAGCACCATATAGGCACAATCAGATAGAGCAAAAAGAAATCCAGAGTCAAGTTGAAGAATTACTAAATAGAGGTTTAATTCGATCTAGCAGTTCTCCATTCGGTGCACCTGTACTCTTAGTTAAGAAAAAGAATAATACCTATCGTATGTGCATTGACTACCGAGCTTTAAATAAGATCACTGTAAAGAATAGGTATCCTATACCTAGAGTTGATGACCTTATGGACAAACTGCAAGGATCTTCTATATTTAGTAAAATTGTTGGATATCATTAGGTGAGGCTAGATAACTCTGACATATTTAAGACTGCATTTAGAACATAGTTTGGCCATTACGAATTCTTAGTCATGCCATTTGGATTGACTAATGCACCTGCCACCTTTAGTAGAATGATGAACCATCTTTTTGAAATATCAGTACTGTGTGATTGTTTTCTTTGATGATATTTTGGTGTTTAGTCAAAATGAGAAAGAGCATTATGAGCATTTGTCATTAGTTTTTCAATTATTGAAAGAAAATCAATTGTTTGCAAATCCTGACAAGAGTGAATTCTTTAAGACAAAAATTGAGTATTTAGGTCATATTGTATCATCTGAAGGAATTAAAGTTGATCCTAAGAAAATTGATGCAATATTGCATTGGCCTGTTCCTAAAAACGGGCATGAGTTACGCTCATTCCTTGGTCTTGCTAGTTTCTATAGGAAGTTTGTACGTAATTTTTCATTACTTTCTTTACCATTAACAAAACTTCTCAAGAAAGGAATTGTTTATCAATGGACTGAAAATCAGCAGAAATCCTTTGACTTACTAAAACGTGCATTAACCAATGCCCCTGTTCTACAGTTGCCTGACTTTAATAGACCATTTTTTCTAGTTGTGACTGATGCTAGCGGATCAGGAATAGGAGCCGTACTAATGCAAGACAATCATCCAATAGCATATTCTAGTTGTAAGCTGAAACCCTCTGAGCTGAAATATTCCACTTATGACAAAGAACTATTAGCAGTTGTACAAGCATTAAGACAGTGGAAACACTACTTAATGGGTTCAGAATTCATGATAAAGACCGACCAGCAAAGCATTAGACATTTACTTAGCCAACCCCAAATTTCTGACCGTCATATCAAATGGGCATCCTTTATTCAAAGTTTTCATCCTATCATTCAATACCAACCTGGAAAAGAAAATGTAGTTGCTGATGCATTGAGTAGAAGACCTGCAATTCATAATATTTCTGTCATATCTTTTGATTCTTTGATTGCTATGAAAGATACATATCACCAGGATATTACTTTTCATTTTGATTGGCATAAATTAGTTCAAAATAATTTCATTCCTGTTGATTCATTGTCATATAATGAAGGATTTATGTTTTATGAAAAGAGACTGTGTGTTACTATTCCATTCCGATCTTTTGTTTTGAATGAAATTCATTGTTCCCCATATCAAGGTCATAGAGGTATCATATCTACATTACGTATGTTAACTGAAGATTTTTATTGGCCGCATATGGATGCAGATGTATCTAATTTCGTTTTTGAATGTTTGATTTGTCAAAGAGTAAAAAGACATCATGGTAAACAGTATGGATTACTAATGCCTTTATCTATTCCATCTAAACCTTGGGAACATATTTCTATGGATTTCATTACTGGTTTACCAAATACTAAATCTAACCATGATATGATTTGGACAGTTGTAGATAGATTTAGTAAGCAAGCATATTTCATTCCATGTAAGAAAACTTTAACAGCATCACAAGCAGCACAATTATTTTTGAAAACTGTTTTTACTAACCATGGATTGCCAAAAGTGATTATTTCAGATCGTGATTCTAGATTTTGTAACAATTTTTGGATTACACTGTTTGCTAATCTAGGCACAAAGATTGATTTCTCATCTGCATTTCGTCCAGAAACTAATGGACAAACAGAAGCCACAAACAGCACCATTCTAGATCTTTTACGTGCATATACTATCTCTAAACCTCAGACATGGGACACTCATTTGCATTTATTACAGTTTGCATATAACAATACACCGCACACATCTACAAAGAAAGCACGTTTTGAAGTCATTTATGGATATAGATTGTCTACACCTGTTGCATCTTTGTCTAATAGAATTCAGAGTGCTGATGATATTGCTACTATGCATAATAGTATTTTTGATGAGGTTAAGGATATGATTGCTAAAGCCCAACAATCATATACCAAACAAGCCAACAAGAAAAGACAAGCCATGAATTTCAAAATTGATGATTATGTTTGGCTGAGAATAGAAAAACGTAGACTGCAAAGTGTAGATAGACATCCAGTTGTCAAATTAGCTCCTAGATTCTATGGACCATTTAGAATCATTCATAAGATTAATGATAATGCATTCAATTTAGAATTACCATCTCATTGGAAAATTCACAATACATTTCACATTAGTTTATTGAGACCATTTAGAGGCCAATTACCTGTCCACCCTATTTATGAAAACCCACCTTTATTAGAGGAAGAGACTGAAATACTTGAACCAGAAGCCATCATAGACACTGACTATATGACCACTAGAACTGGCCGAAGGTACTCTAGATATCTAGTAAAATTTAAGAACCATCCTGTAGAGGAAGCACAATGGATGCACGCTAGAGACTTAAATGCTTTCCCCACTCTGTTAGCTCCACATTGAGCTAATACAAATTGAGGTCAATTGCTATCCCACCCCGGGGGTATGATGCCAGGAGGCATATTCCACGGTGGATTCCGTGCAACGGTGGATTCCGTGAGGTTTTACGGTGGATTCCGTAAACTTAGATGACCGGGGCTCATACACAAAGTGGATTCTTTGTGCGAGAAGTTGATGGGGACGCCTGTCCTTTTCGGGCGTTTTATTAATTTAGTGTGTACATGGGTGATTCCATAGCGGGTGATTCCACAAAATGCATATTAAATTAATAAATGTTTATGAGTTTAGAGTGCGCACTCGTAATAAATTAAGGTTAGGATTTATTTCTAACTAGTTGATTTATTTATGTAGCTGAAGACTGCTAGGTATTCACTTTTGTCGGTTTAATTGTATTATTTTACTAACGATTGTGAATGCTTCAGTTGATGTGTAGAGATAGCAGCAGTGGCGGAGGAAAGCATTGGAGTCTAGCGAGTATTCGACCTATGGATTATATTTTGATAGGTGCCACGCCTATATTTTGTCATGTCTATTGAGATATCGATTATTGATTATTATTTTGTATGCGCCTATGCGCACGGATATGTTATTTCTATTTGGACATTGTGTTGGGCGTGCCAGATTCCATGGGCACCGTCCATTAGCTTTATTTCCTATTTTTGTAGAAAGCAAGCTCAAAAGCTAAAAGCTTGTCATATTTTTGTAAATTGGGCTATTATTGAGCATGAAGATGGAAATATACATAAAATACATGCTTTGTGAAGCGCTCACACAAGGCATGGGGGGAGATTGAACCCAATTGGTCTCTTGCTTCTTGTCGTTCATGCTTTTACATTGTTTTTTGTGCAAAAAGGTAGAGTTCATTGTTCTTGGGGACCTTCCGGGATTCACTACGTGAGCATACAGCGACCGATCTGCGCACCAGATGGCAACCATAAGGACCTATCATTGCAATGGCTACATCAAAAGGTTGGGTTTCGCATCAAATAAATGTAAAGAATCAAGTTATATTTAAATCAAAGGGTTGTTTCGTTAAAGACTTCAATAATAAGTATAAGTTGGTTACAAAAGGAAGAAGAGTTTTGTTTGGGTGTAGAAATTCTTACCATAAATGCTTCTATGTACGCTAAGGGCAAAGATGTATTGCAGAAACTAAAATAGGGCACAAAAATAACGCATCCAAATTGACATTACTCCATCCATAAATTTTTTG
Source organism: Lygodium microphyllum (assembly GCF_053477565.2). NCBI lineage: Eukaryota > Viridiplantae > Streptophyta > Polypodiopsida > Schizaeales > Lygodiaceae > Lygodium > Lygodium microphyllum. Next base: position 78,974,742 of record NC_141157.1, on the reverse strand, counting down.
CAAGTTAAGTATCTTGAGGGACGCACGAAGAATGGAGTACATACAACCTTCATACAACGGAGTAGATGATGCTACGTATAGTGGATCATCTGGCTTTGTAGAGTGACCTTCTCCCTGAACCGGTTGCGAAAATAGATGGTGTACCATGTTGTCTAAAATCTCATCCTCTACGACTTGATGGGGCATTTCATGAGTGCTACTATCATGGTCGTTAGTCTCCACTCTTCTTGAAGACTCTGCCTCCTTGCGTTGACGTTTTGCAGCCTATCGACGCCCAGGAGGGAGCATTTGAGGATGTGGCACTACATCTTGCTCAATCACAAAAGGGAGTTTCATGTACGTTGATATATATTGAGTAACATAGACTAGCAATCTTAGTGTTTTAAAAAAACAATGAATACTGGTGTTTTTTCTCGGTCCCATTCTCCATACAAGCTGAGGTATGACATTGCGACTCGACGTGCTCGAAAAATACACCCTCGACAACGATCACACATGCATTTAATTTTTTGTCGTAGCCATGCATCTCGATTATGAAGACGTAATATTTCATCCTCACTTGAGGATGTGCTCGTTGACTCATCAACATGCACTATACTAGGTGATGACGACGACATGATTAAATCTAATTCATGACAACATCAAAATATTTGTCATTCATATGTTTACATACTTCAAGCTGGCGTATTAATTATTCTAAGATCTCAATTTTAAATACACAAAACTCATCATAAATACATTAAAACTTATGATAAGAATTCACTATCAAAACTTATCTTAAAAACAAAAAATTATGATAAAACCTAAATGCGCACCTATATCTGCGTTTACGTATGTGTCTAAATTAGAGTCTATTTGCACGTCTAAGTTCACGTCTATACGCACGTTTATGTAAACTTAGACGCACATATACACTCCAAAATACACTCACACATCAAAATTCAAAACATACTTAAATCATTTCTTTTCAAATTGCGTCTTTCCTTTCCTGTGTTTTTTGCAGTTTTGAAGCTCGAGTTTAGCCGACATGCAGTCTCTTCATGCCTCACCTAGTCTCTTCATGCCTCATCTCCTCATGACTCACCTCTTCTTTCATTTCACACACACAAGAAGGGAAAAAGGAAAGCCAAGGAGAGGAAGAAAGAGAGAAAAAGAGAGAGGAGAACAAGAGGAAGAAGAAGCAAAGGGAAGAGACAACAAGCAACAAGCAAGCATCAAGGGAGAGTAACTTACCAAGGAGAGGAAGAAGGAGAAGGAAGAAGCGCCACCACCCGCCACACCAAACACCCAAGATGAGTCCTCTCTCTCTCTCTCTCTCTCTCTCTCTCTCTCTCTCTCTCTCTCTCTCTCTCTCTCTCTCTGTGTATTAGGATTTCTAATTGCATTATGTATTGCATTTTGTAAATCATGAATGGCGGTCGTCGAACTGAAATCAGCCGATTGAGCGCGTCTACCAGCGCGTCTACATTTCAGTGCAGACGCAAGGATAGACGCGAAGAAATGTTTTCTCTCATTGCGGCTGAGGCTGCGTCTCAAAGCGCGTATATTCTGCGTTGGAGACGCGAGAATACACGCGATCTGCATAGAGGCTTTGACTTGAGAGTCGCGTCTCTAGGTGCGTATATTCTGCAGTCTGCATGCGAGGATACACGCGCGGGCCAGAAGCATTGACCTAGAAACCGCGTCTGACAGTGCGTCTATACTGCATCTCAGATGCAGATATAGACACGCTCTAGACAGAGGTTTGACTTTAGGGATGCGTCTGAGAGCGCTTCTATCCTACATTTTAGATGCGGTTATACACGCGCCAGCCAGCTCTGATAAAAAACAATTTTCATTGCCTAAACAATATATTTTTGCAATGATGAATGTGACCAATCCCATGTTTTTGTTTATCAGTTTTCTTATTTATGAGAAGCATTAGCACTTAAGTTTTATGCTCAATGTCTAAAGAAAGCTAGATTATTAGCACTTTCAAGTGCCATAAGCATCCATGTATTTTTTCTATGGAATTTTCACACCTTTGTTTCACTTAAATGGACCTTAGTAAGTGCTTGCAAAATACACTTGAAGAAAATGAAAATGTGTGAGCATCAAAAGCCTTCTCTTACATAATGATTCTAGGCTCACTGAATGATTTTTCATAATTAATGTTGGATTGGATCAAGGATTATGGCTCTTTGAAAATGTATAGGTGTGGATGAAGGTAATATATGATTTTTTGTATGCAAACAAATTTGTCTTTTTCCTGTGTTTTTTTTGTAGATGTCGCATCTTGGTTCATCTAGCAATGACTCGGATTTGGATCGCATGAATGATACATTGGCCTTGTTCAGCGGGGGGGTCAATGCATTTTTTGGAGGTTTTCCTAGTAGGGAAGACTTCATGGGAGAGATGACCAGACACCTTGGCCACTCTCCCACAGCAGACGACGTGTTCAGCGTCATGTCTGGAATGCCTCTGATGTCTTTGCCTGGCACTACTTCCCAAACTCCAATTGCAGGTACTCCACGTGCAGCACCTGTACATGCATCGGCTGAAGCACAAGGGTCAGCCGACGCACATGCATCTACAGAAGCATGTGCATCCAGCGAGGTAGAGGGTAGTCGACAGAGAGGGAGGAGGGAGAGTCGAGGGGGAGGACGAGGCTTGTGTGGGGGTTGCCTAAGAGGTGGCAAGCGATCACCCTCACCAGTAGATCACGTAGAGGAGCCTATATGCCAGTACTATAGAGTACAGATACTGGTGGCATCTTCCATGATGATGAAGGAAGGGATGTAATAGTGTACATGGGGATTTTCAATTCTCGTGCTTTTAGATCCATTGTCTTTTTCCCAAATGCACAATCTGATGTATGGGAGGGAAAAAAAAAACCAGAGGCACATGCTCTCTAGTTTTTTTTTCCAGTTCTATTTTGCACGTCTATCCGCATATCTGAATTACAGAAAACGCGTGTTTATAAGCACGTCTAAAATGCAGAGTACACGCGCTCATACACATGCTAGATAATTTAAAATTAAAAAAGAAATTAAATATCTTTTTTTAAAAAGGAGATTTTTTGTTTTCCGTTCGCGTCTATGGGTGCTTGTAAAAGTGGGTTTACGGACGTGTCTATATATCCATCTAATGTGTGCCATCATATCTTTCAATCTTTGCCATCGTTGGATGCACATCCATGTAATCATAATCGATCAAGTCTTCCATCGAATCCCTAAATATGATGGAAAACAACTCTTTTTTCTTCATTCCAAATATTGCAATACATATGATAGAAGCAAGTATTGTATACCATCTACTTCAATGGGCATCAAGGAGGCAAGGTTGGGTTTGTTGACTTGTGGCTGTTTTGAAGAAGATGGCACCATGAAAGCTAACCTTTGCTCTACCACTACTCGATGTTTCTCTTCAACATTTACGAGCTCTTCAATTGATTCTTCTCCCATGTATGTGATAGAGCAACAACCTGTGGAGTTGTATCCTCATCACTCTCCTCCTCTAGGGGTTTATCGAAAGCAAAGTACTGTACTTGATGCACTGCCCATGGGAACAATGCATAATCTATGCGAAGGATCCACATGGGCATGACACCTATTCACCACTTTTTGGTGATTCTTCCCTGCTTGAAATACCATGAGTTGTTCCAGAGGCACCTAAGTCATGTCAGATCCCTTGATAGAGTATGTGCAGGTAGCAATGGTGCTCACAAAGTCTTCCAAAACTTAAAGGGGGGAATCTAGCGACGAGAGTATGCTTTCAAGGTTGAAGTTCTTAGAGAAACCCTCAAAACATCTCATTACCTTGGCTGGCAAAGATAGTCTCGTGGACCCACTCATCAAAGTATACACAGGCATCCATCGTAGCAGGTTGAAGGGATGTGGTGGATATAAAGAGATGAAGAGAGAAAGTGTGAAATGAAATAATGAAACAAGAACTAAACTAGTTCTACCTTAAAAATCTTAAGTTTTAAACCATTAAGGACTGTTCGCATATGATGTTTAGTTATAACTTTACTTACATCTTTGTAAAGTTTACATGCATATGTAAATGTGTTGATGTGAAAAGTATATAAAAAGTGTATGATTTTACATAAATACTATAATTTTTAAATATTGCAAGTTTGCAAGTGACAATATTCTATTGGCCAAAAAAATCCAAAATTTTATAGATGTTGGATATTACAACTTGTGGTGTTGGGATTTTTAGGAAGACTCTACAATTTCTAAAATATGTGGAGTCATACACTTTTCCCGCTGGTAGCATTATCCTCAGCTCGGCTTTGAATTTTCTTACAATCTAGTTTAAAATAGAAGCTAGCATGTGGATTTTGCATTAACATTGTAATTTCCTGGTGCATTATACTCAAGGGCCAATCATCTTGCATTTGCAATACTTAGGTCTTGTGGCCCTCACAAATGACAGTAGCATCCATATCTGCACTTTCACGCATGTCTTGATCAAGGCACAACCATTTATCCTTGAGTATCCTCAATCTACGATACTTGAACACTAGGCATAAAGTCTGTTGTGTGACAAAGTACCTGTAATTGGAAAGGAAAGTTAGCCGATTCATCCTAAAGTAAGATAATAGTCAACTAAGAGAGAAAATTTTTGCCTAAAAGCCATGTCCCTTGTTGTGACTCGACACTCCACTATGTCAAGACTGTGAGTCATTTTTTATGTCCAAGTTTTGCCTAGAATCCTTATTACATAATCCTCTAATGCACTTTTTATGACGTAATGGTCTGGAGACTAAGTAGCCCCACATCTTCAAGTGGATCTATAAGTGTTGCACGAAAGGACAAAGGAAAGAAGAAAGTGTTGGATGGTAATGATGTATCTATCAGTCATTTGGGATTTGATGGAGATTCTAGTGGTTTGGAGAGTTTGGATGATGAGCTTGGTATTCCTTTAGTCAGGATACCAGGTGTACAAAGAGCTCATAATAATGTAAAGGCTCCATTGAGTGATCCGGTGGTACGCAGATCTAGTAGAGTCAAATACCCTATTAAAAGATTTGGTTTTGAAGGTTACGTAGCTCACCATTATGCTTATATGGTGAAACTAATTGAGGATGTTGAGCCCATTTGTTTTGAGGATTTTGTTGGTCATGCTCATTGGGATGCAGCAATGGATGAGGAGATGGCTGCATTAGAAGCCAATAAGACTTGGGATCTGGTACCCTTACCTAAGGGTAAGAAAGCCTTCGGATGTAAGTGGGTTTACAAAGTCAAGCATAATGCAGATGGTTTAGTTAGCACATATAAGGCTAGGCTGGTTGCAAAAGGCTATGCTCAAACACATGGCATAGATTATGAAGAGACATTCAGTCCATTTGCTAGGATGGCAACTGTTAGGTGTGTAATTGCCTTAGCAGCAGCCAGAGGTTGGAGTTTGCAGCAAATGGATGTTAAGAATGCCTTCTTGCATGGTGAATTACAAGAAGAAGTGTATATGGAGAAGCCAACAGGTTATGAGGATTTAGAGCATCCCACATATGTGTGTAGGTTAAAGAAGATGCTCTATGGGTTGAATCAAGCACCTAGAGCATGGTTTGACAAGATTAGAGAGTATCTTGTCAATATTGGATTTTATATTTCTAATGATGATCACTCACTTTATGTGAGAAAGGGAGATTCAGGTTTGGTCATCATAGTCATCTATGTGGATGACTTGATTATTACATGTGACAGTGGCAATGGGATTGCTGAAGTTAAGGACTTCTTGAAGAAGAAGTTTGAGATGAAAGATTTGGGTGAGCTAAGATACTTTCTTGGTATTGAGGTGATTTGATGTGATGATGGTATATGGCTATCCCAAATGCAGTATGGCTTGGATATGTTATCCAAGTATGGTATGACAACATGTAGGCCTCTTTCAGTACCATTGGAGCAAAATGTGAAGTTGAGTGCTGACGTTGGGGATGAGATAGAAGACCCTACTATGTTCAGGAGGATAGTAGGGAGTTTGATTTACATGACTATCACAAGGCCACACTTGAGGTATGCTATTGGCCTTGTCAGCCAGTTTATGCAGATGCCTAGAAAGCCTCATTTGGATTTAGTTATTTGTATATTGAGGTATGTGAAGTCCACTTTACATTATGGACTTTTTTATGAGGAAGGTAAGGACATACATGTCTTTGGATACACAGATGCAAATCGGGCTGGTAGCATGTCACACAAAAGATCTGCAAGTGGATTCATGTTTTCCCTTGGTAGTGCAATAATTACATGGAGCAGAAAAAAATACCCTACACTTGCTTTATCAAGTACGGAGGCTGAGTATAGAGGTGCTGCTATGGCAGCATGTGAGGTGGTATGGCTGTAAAAGTTATTAGGTGATTGGGACGTGCAAGGAGATGGTCCAATTGTCATTCATTGTGACAACATGAGCAGCATATAGTTAGCTAGGAATCCAGTGTTCCATGCCAGGAAAAAACTCATTGAGATACACTACCACTTTGTGAGAGAGAAGGTACTTGCAGAAGAGATTGACTTAGTATATGTCACCACACAGGATCAGATAGCTGACATTTTCACAAAGGCATTAGGTGCAGAGAAGCTTCGAAAGTTCCGAAGCTTATTTGGAGTTGCAGAGATAGAGTTGAGCTTGAGGGGGAGTATTGAGATGGCAAGCTCAACAGGTGTGGACATTGATGATGGACTGCGTGGCTAGATGAGTCCGCACGTCTACACTTAGCACGTTGGTGGTCATTATGATGCTCACATGGCCACTGGCTTATCACTTATTATATTTAGTTTATTACATCTACGTACAGATTGCAAAGATATAGTGCCAGTCGATTAGTATAGTCGGTTATGCACTGTTTGACTTAGAAGGCAAATTTCATTTATGTTGTATCTTATCTATACTTTGTATACATTGTATAGTGTGTGAAAGAAGAAGAAAAATCAGCAAGAAACACGTTTTGGCCTCCATCTCTCTTCTTGTGTTCTTGAGTGAGCTTCCTCTTATGTATAAAGTGTGTGTTTGGTGCAGCAGCTCAAGCGAATCCCCCCCTCCCCCCATGCAATTCTTGACACCAAGCACTTAAGCTCTATCATTTTATAGTTTTGTTATGTATCAGTGACTTTTCAACTTGCATAATAAATTGGTTGGTGTAGCTTTTAAGAGCCTTTCTAACAGAGAATTGCACCTAGACCTTTGGATTGATGCATCAATGTACACATGAAATTCCTTCATCTAATCAAGAGGTTCGATGATAGGATTCTCTAATTAGTCATTGCTTCAAGGTACTAAAGGCTTATTCATAGTCATTTACTAGTTAAACTTGGCATCTTTCCTCGAGAGCTTATGCAAGGGGGCTTTCCCAAATGCAAAATGTCCAAGTGTCCCCAATGCTTGCAAAGTAGATTGAAGACACAAAAATCATCGAAATATATCTCAATGAAATCATGTAGGTGATTTTGAAATGCATCCATGATAACTCATTGAAAGGTAGTAGAGGTATTATAAAGCCCAAATGGCATCACCCTATAGGCATACATCCCCCATTTTGTGGTAAACATTGTTTTGGACTGGTCTTCTTCTGCAATCTTTATTTGATCATATCCACTAAAACCATCCAAGAGATAATAAAGCTTGTGTCCTACCACTGTGTTTAACAGTTGGTCACAATGAAGGGGATAGAAAAAAGATATTTGTTTGTTTTCTAATTTAGCTTTTAAAAGTTCATATACAGATTTGAAGCTTTCCATTCTTATTTGATACGACCATGATGGGTGACATCCATTTACTATTGGCCACTAGGTAGATAAAGCCAGCTTTGAGGAGCTTCAGTAACTATGTCTTGACTAAGAGATAATAATTGGGATTCATACATTTATAATGTTGTCATACTACAGGCATTGGCATATAGTGGGATCAATCCCCTTTAAGTTTTTGTGAGACCAAGCAAAGACATTCAAATTCTCCTTTAATAGCTTATGAAGGGTTAATAGCCCCTCTTCTAGAAGGTTGTTGCCCACTTTGAGATGTCTTTTTGTGCTATCTATATCAATAAAAATCAATTGCTTTTCACCTTCTATCTCTCTAATGAAGGTTCATGGATTGTTTCTAGCTACAAATCTAACTCCTTCAAGGGAATATCTTCTTCCTCTAATGCTTCATTAGAGCCATCTTTCTCTACTTCTTGTTGCAACTCTATAGATCCTTTTAGATACTGAAATTCTATTAGGATTGTCATTGATATGAGTTGTGGGGTAGTACTTCTTGAGTTGAGGACTCATCTTTTGAGGATGCACTTAGGAATGTAATATGATAGGAACCTTCTAAATTTCTTTGATGCTATGGGTTTAGTGTTGTTTGTCTTTACCACTTTGTGTATATCATTAGCATGTGTTACATACAATTAGTAAAGGGCTCTTCATCCTTTGAAGCCTTGATCATCTCTACTTCAGGTTTTTGTCTCTACTTCTATAGAGGCTCTATAGTAAGAGAAGAATAAACTCTTTGTTTCTGCTTCTGCTTCTATCTTTGACTCTATTATGGCCATGTAATGAAAAGAGCAATACATCCATGCCTCTATCTCACTATCAGAGGTAATTTCAAAAGTCATTATTGATTTTGATAGGAGGTATTCACCCATTAATAATGATGTTGCATCTTTCAAGAGATGGCTTTGAGTGTCCATGTGAGGAACTATGCTTTTGATTTCTTTGGGAAAATTTGCTTGAGAGTGTCTTCTTCTTGGTGTCAATGCTCTGTTTGACCATTAATCTGTGGATGATTAGCTATGGATAACTTAACTTGGACTCCAAGGAGGTTGCAAAGGCTCTTTCAAAAACTAGATATAAATTGGGACCCTGATCCTTGATGGTGTCATCTAGGAGTCCATGTAATTTGAAAATGTCTCTAAGGAAGGGTCTAGCGATGGCTGCACTTGTGATGGTCTTGGTGGTAGGGATGAAATATGCCATTTTTGTGAACATATCTACCACAACAAGAATAGAGCCATATTTTTCTAATTTGGGAAGATTTGTTATGAAATCCACGGATAGAGAAGACCAGGGTCGCATCAGAATGGGTGAGAATTGCATGGGCCATGTGGTAATTTGTGACGAGATACCTTGGTTTTTACTTAATATTAAAATTATATTGTGAGCACTACTATACAATAATTTGTTAACTTAGTGATAAATTGAGTGGAATTGCTAAAGCAACAAACTTATCATTTGGCTCTCAATCAAATTACTATATTGTGATCTACTACTGTAACATGGATATATGGCAAAACTTTAACTACAAACCTACCTAGCAAAACATCCACTTTTTACTAGCTTTTACTAGATATGCTCTGATCCATCTTGTTTGATCCCCCTTTTTTGCTATAAAGCAATTGGTTCAGAGTTGTCACAGCAAAAACATTTACATTTAAGCTTTAGATGGAGGTTACACAGCAGATATTGTCTCCTTCTACATCTCGTCAACAATATTTCCTAAATCTCATCAATGGAATGTCGGATCTGTAGGAGTGTTTCTCGGGAGGAAAGAGAGAAGTAGTTCTAGTTCAAGCGATCCAAAATCGAGGGAGCGTGTATAATGTTACCCACGGGACCTCGTCCCCATGATCGAAACCCCGAGTCATGTATTCAACATGCTTCATGTGCTTTCCACGAGAGTTACAACAATGTTGCACCATATCAGAATGTTAAATCAATGCTTCATGTATTAGTACCGATCAAAACTGGAGACGATCAAACACTCGTAATGTGCTAGAGACGCGTATGAAGCGTAGCAATTAATAATCATAATAAAGTCTAGCATCTCATCTAACTTTTATCAATGAAATCGTGATATTCGGACAACAAATAAGTATCCACTGTTGGCGCAGCGGCGGCGGCCAGTTGAGTTGTGCCAGATGGAGCTGCGCTGCTGCTGCGGCACACGGGGGGGTTATTGCAATATTGGGGTATAGTTAAAATCAAGCAGGTCCGTAGCAGGAGAGGCCAACGTTGCAGGTGACGGCGCACCTGCGGGTGAACTGCTGTTGGTTGGCGACGTAGCAGGTGTAGGTGGAGCCGTCGCCGGCGATGATGCGGGACTTGACCTGGTCGACGCCGGCGTTGGCGTTGACGAGCACGTAGTTGGAGGTCATGCCGTGAGGGGTGTTGATCTGGGTCGTGGGCCTGAGGGCGTTGTAGCGTTGGTCGACAAACGGTGCCTGGCTGTCGGCGCAGCTGCCCAGGTTGTTGTCCCCCCAGTGAATTCTGAACACGTAGTCGCAGGTTATCGATATGCCGATCGACGCGCACTCCATGCACCGCGACACCGTCAGCTTGATGTCCGCCGCCCTCGCGGACGACGTATAATCAGAGCTGAACGGCATTAGAAGCAGCACCAGCAATAGCGGGAGCAGCGGAATTCGCATATGGTTCTTTATCGCAGGCCGAGACGTAGTACTCGGCGCAGAACCACTCCTCGAGCGGCATGAGAAGCCGATCAACGCCGTCATTTTAATAGGAAGAGGACTAGAGGCGCACTGTTTTGAGCTCGCGCTGGCGCTGCTTAAATTTTTTATCGGCAATACTAGCAAGTGTTTTGATCCGGAGATTGCCTTACACGCACTTAGCTAGACTGCTGCTGCTGAGAAGAAGAGGAAGTTCCGATGCGGGATCAGGAATCCCAGCGGCACTGATTATATACTACTCCAGGGCACTTGAAGCCACAATATCATAAAGCTCCGATTCTGGTTTTCTATGCGTGTGGAATTAGACGATGTATTATGGCACGAGGTCAAAGCGCGCATAAGCAGAGGATTTCAACGCCGCCTCCCAGGCCCCAGTAGAGATGCAAGATACACGTAACACTTGGTAGGCACCGGCCGGCAGCCGGGTAAAATATGTTATCCAATCTCGCAACGGGTTTTCCCTCTCACCATGACGATAAGATGGATAGCTGCGGTAGAAAGTACTACACTTTGATAATAACCTGGAGCTATTCATGTTGAACGTGTCCCCCAACATGCATTAACAGAGCAAGTGGCATGATCGCCATTCGAAACAAGAGATTACTCGAAGGTCATCTAATAGTAGCACAAGTTGCCCTCGCATGCTAAGGACGGCTAGTTAGCTGCTGCCAGTTCGCGCAATGTCTTCCTCACTTCTCCAACAGTAAATTGATTTTGCCATGCTAACATTCCAAATCGTGATTCACATGCAACTAGTGATCCCATTGCAATTTCGCATCACTTGCTCAAGAATCCCTTCTCCAAGATTGGGAATAGCTTTGTATACGAGAAAATGTGCTTATGATAATATAATTGAAAATGTGCTGCTTCATTGTACGAAGCAAAGTTCTCACATGTGTACTCTCACGAAAGGGCTCTTTGTTCAAGGTAAAATGGAAGCATAATAATATGAAAAACATGTGCCATAGATTGATCTCTTTATCTTTAAGAAATTAGTTGTACATTAATTTCAACATTGATTGATCTAGTGCTTAATACAATTGTGTGTGTAAAATACAAATTGACGTGTGATGTAAAATTCTACTAAAGCTTAGGATCAATACCCATAAATGTAGCTTAATGTGTAAATTAACCAAATAAAGCCATATATATTATCTTCATATAACTTGTATATGAAGTTACTCATATAAGACAACACAATATCTAATAAACCACAAGGAAACATCCAAGTAAGATTTGACTTTCATGCATTTATAAAGCTCTCTCTCTCTCTTTAGGCGACATATATAAGCCTTGATATTTAAAATTATTTTCCAACAACCTTATCCATCCACATTTCCTTTCCACTTCTCACATTATGGACTTATTCATCCACTCATTTATGGGCCTACTCATCCACTAGTTTATGGATCCATCTTTTTCTCATGCACCCATTTGACCTCTTTATGAGGCTCTTGTATGAACATATTTATATAAATACAATCTTATTATTCACTTTCACTCTTGCAATCTAGCATTCTAACTCAATTTTACTACACACACGTCTCTCTCTCTCTCTCGCTCTCTCTCTCTCTCTCTCTCTCTCTCTCTCTCTCTCTCAAACAAACAAACAAACAAACAAAATTCTCATTCTATATCAAGACAATGTTATCTTTCACTTTCAATCTTGCAATCTACTCATTCTATTTCACTATTTCCTCTCTCTCTCTCTCTCTCTCTCTCTCTCTCTCTCTCTCTCTAACAAACAAACAGACAGACAAAATTCTCATTCTATATCAATACAATGTTATCTTTCACTTTTAATCTTGCAATCTACTCATTCTATTTTACTATTTCCTCTCTCTCTCTCTCTATATATATCTCTCTCTCTCTCTCTCTCTCTTTGTGCCTCCAAAACAAAATTCCTCTTTGCGATCACAAAATTTGAAGGTAGTTTAATAAAATAATATTTTTATTTGTTATCCTCTTTGTTATTTGTTACGATTATTTTTGTTCATATTTTATGAACAAAATCATTAATTTCTTTTCTATTATAAGGGATTAGGCTCGTAGATGGCCTCATAGATAGGTTTCTAAAGGAACGTGTATTTAGCGAACCACAAGCCAAATCTAACCATTCTTTTAAATGTTGTCTAACTTCCAAATTTTCTGATGCCAGGAGGCATATTCCACGGTGGATTCCGTGAGGTTTTACGGTGGATTCCGTAAACTTAGATGACCGGGGCTCATACAAAAAGAGGATTCTTTGTGCGAGAAGTTGATGGGGACGCCTGTCCTTTTCGGGCGTTTATTACCAGGAGGCATATTCCACGGTGGATTCCGTGAGGTGTTACGGTGGATTCCGTAAACTTAGATGACTGGGGCTCATACACAAAGAGGATTCTTTGTGCGAGAAGTTGATGGGGACGCCTGTCCTTTTCGGGCGTTTCATTAATTTAGTGTGTACGTGGGTGATTCCATAGCGGGTGATTCCGTAAAATGCATATTAAATTAATAAACGTTTATGAGTTTAGAGTGCGCACTTGTAATAAATTAAGGTTAGGATTTATTTCTAACCAGTTGATTTATTTATGTAGCTGAAGACTGCTAGGTATTCACTTTTGTCGGTTTAATTGTATTATTTTACTAACGATTATGAATGCTTCAGTTGATGTGTAGAGATAGCAGCAGTGGCGGAGGAAAGCATTGGAGTCTAGCGAGTATTCGACCTTTGGATTATATTTTGATAGGCGCCACGCCTATATTTTGTTATGTCTATTGAGACATTGATTATCGATTATTATTTTGTATGCGCCTATGCGCACGGATATGCTATTTCTATTTTGGACATTGAGATTGGGCGTGCCAGACTCTATGGGCACCGTCCATTAGCTTTATTTCCTATTTTTGTAGAAAGCAAACTCAAAAGCTAAAAGCTTGTCATATTTTTGTAAATTGGGCTATTATTGAGTATGAAGATGGAAATATACATAAAATACATGCTTTGTGAAGCGCTCACACAAGGCATGGGGGAGATTAAACCCAATTGGTCTCTTGCTTCTTGTCGTTCATGCTTTTACATTGTTTTTTGTGCAAAAAGGTAGAGTTCATAGTTCTTGGGGACCTTCTGGGATTCACTACGTGAGCATACTGCGTCCGATCTGCGCACCATTTTCATAGCAGATTAAACACCTTATTAAATGCATTCCAGCTACAATTTAGATGTGCCTATAATGAACACATTTTATGCTAGTATAAGAAAAAACTAGAGAACTAGAAACTCCCTATCTTTTTTCTTTAGACATTATCCATCCACATCAAACCAAGTGTAGCAACGAAACTCAAAATGAATCAAATGGAATAAAACAAAGTTTTTGAAATATATATTGATAAGATTAAAAACTATTTCAAACCTTAAAATGAGATATGAGGTATGGCAAGCTATATTCTACTTGCCTTACAAAAAAGAAATGTGATAAAAGATGAAAGTGCATGATAAATATTACCACCAAATAAGGGTCATTCTTAGCATTCATGCCTTATTAATGCATGTGGGCCTCATCACTTGAGAAGTGCACATTGTTGAGGAGAATTGGAATCTCCTTGTGAGGACATGTGCACCATATGTGGAGTGAGTGCAACTTTTTTATTGTCAAGCACCTCCACCTTTTCTTGCAATGTTCTTCTAAACATGAAAGCCATCATACCATAAAGTAATATGGCACCTAGCACAATATACTCTTCGATATGCATCTCCATCTAAAATATAGACCAAAAGAAAAAAAACATTAAAAATAAAAAATAAGAAGTAATTTTAAATTAAAAATAAATAAATCAAAGTTTTTTTTGTTTGCTTGCTTCGAGTGTATTCAAAGGAATATAATATTTATTGTTATTTTGTATCTACATATTGAAACTAAGCCGTTAAGTTCTAGAAATGTTAAAAGTGGTGCGCAGATCGGACGCAGGTAGCTCACGTAGCGAATTCCCAAAGGTCCCCAAGAACAAAGCACTCTACTTTTTAGCACAAAAACCAATGTAAAAACAAGCACGACATGAGACAAGAGACAAATTGGGTTGAATCTCCCCCATGCCTTGTGTGAGCGCTTCACAAAGCATGTATTTAATATATATTTTCAATCTTTTTGCTCAAAAATAGCCCAATTACAAAAATATGACAAGCTTTTAGCTTTTGAGTTTGCTTTCTACCAAAAATAGGAAAATAAAGCTAATGGACGGTGCCCAAAGAGTCTGGCACGCCCAATCTCAATGTCCAAATAAAAATAACATATCCAGGCGCATAAGCGCATACAAAATAATAATAAATAATCGATGTCTCTATAGACATAACAAAATATAGGCGTGGCGCCTATCAAAATATAATCGAAAGGTCGAAAACCCGCTAGACTCCAATGCTTTCCTCCGCCACTGCTGCTATCTCTACACATCAACTGAAGCATTCACAATCGTTAGTAAAATAACACAATTAAACCGACAAAAGTGAATACCTAGCAGTCTTCAGCTACATAAATAAATCAACTGGTTAGAAATAAATCCTAACCTTAATTTATTACGAGTGCGCACTCTAAACTCATAAACGTTTATTAATTTAATATGCATTTTGCGGAATCACCCGCTATGGAATCACCCATGTACACACTAAATTAATGAAACGCCCGAAAAGGACAGGCGTCCCCATCAACTTCTCGCACAAAGAATCCTCTTTGCGTATGAGCCCCGGTCATCTAAGTTTACGGAATCCACCGTAAAACCTCACGGAATCCACCGTGGAATATGCCTCCTGGCATCATACCCCCGGGGTAGGATAGCAATTGACCTCAATTGCTATTAGCTCAATGTGGAGCTAACAGAGTGGGGAAAGCATTTAGGTCTCTAGCGTGCATCCATTGTGCTTCTTCTACAGGATGGTTCTTAAATTTCACGAGATATCTAGAGTACCTTCGGCCAGTTCTAGTGGTCATGTAATCAGTGTCTATAATGGCTTCTGGTTCAAGGATTTCAGTCTCTTCTTCTAGTAAAGGTGGGTTTTCATAGACAGGGTGGATAGGTAATTGTCCTCTAAATGGTCTCAATAAACTAATATGAAAGGTATTATGAATTTTCCAATGTGATGGCAGTTCTAACTTGAATGCATTGTCATTAATCTTATGAATGATTCTAAATGGTCCGTAGAATCTAGGGGCTAATTTAACAACTGGATGTCTATCCACACTTTGCAGTCTACGCTTTTCTATTCTAAGCCAAACATAATCATCAATTTTGAAATTCATGGCTTGTCTTTTCTTGTTGGCTTGTTTGGTATATGATTGTTGGGCTTTAGCAATCATATCCTTTACTTCATCAAAAATAGTGTTATGCATAACAGCAATATCATCGACACTTTGTATTCTATTAGACAAAGATGCAACAGGTGTAGATAATCTATGTCCATAAATAACTTCAAAAGGTGCTTTCTTTGTAGATGTGTGCGGTGTATTATTATATGCAAACTGTAATAAATGTAAATGAGTATCCCATGTCTGAGGTTTAGAAATAGTGTATGCACGTAAAAGATCTAAAATAGTGCTATTTGTGGCTTCTGTTTGTCCATTTGTTTCTGGATGAAATGCAGATGAGAAATCAATCTTTGTGCCTAGATTTGCAAACAGTGTAATCCAGAAATTATTACAAAATCTAGAATCTCTATCTGAAATAATCACTTTCGGCAATCCATGGTTAGTAAAAACAGTTTTCAAAAATAACTGTGCTGCTTGTGATGCTGTTAAAGTTTTCTTACATGCAATGAAATATGCTTGCTTACTAAATCTATCTACAATTGTCCAAATCATGTCATGGTTAGATTTAGTATTTGGTAAGCCAGTAATGAAATCCATAGATATATGTTCCCAAGGTTTAGATGGAATAGATAAAGGCATTAATAACCCATACTGTTTACCATGATGTCTTTTTATTCTTTGACAAATCAGACATTCAGAAACAAAATTAGACACATCTGCATCCATATGCGGCCAATAAAAATCTTCAGTTAACATGCGTAATGTAGAAATGATACCTCTATGACCTTGATATGGGGGACAATGAATTTCATTTAAAACAAAAGATCGGAATGGAATAGTAACACACAGTCTCTTTTCAAAGAACTTGAATCCATCATTATATGACAATGAATCAACAGGAATGAAATTATTTTGAACTAATTTTTGCCAATCAGAATGAAAAGTAATATCCTGGTGATATGTGTCTTTCATAGCAATCAAAGAATCAAAAGATATGATAGAAATGTTATGAATTGCAGGTCTTCTACTTAATGCATCGGCAACTACATTTTCTTTTCCAGGTTGGTATTGAATGATAGGATGGAAACTTTGAATGAATGAAGCCCATTTGATATGACGGTCAGAAATTTGGGGTTGTCTAAGTAGATGTCTAATGCTTTGCTGGTCGGTTTTTATCATGAATTCTGAACCCATTAAATAATGCTTCCATTGTTTCAATGCTTGAACAACTGCTAAGAGTTCCTTGTCATAAGTGGAATATTTAAGCTCAGAGGGTTTCAGCTTAGAACTAGAATATGCTATTGGATGGTTATCTTGCATTAACACGGCTCCTATTCCTGATCCGCTAGCATCAGTCACAACTAAAAAGAATGGTCTGTTAAAGTCAGGCAATTGTAGGACAGGGGCATTGGTCAATGCACGTTTAAGTAAATCAAAGGATTTCTGCTGGTTTTCAGTCCATTGATAAACAATGCCTTTCTTAAGAAGTTTGGTCAATGGTAAAGCAAGTAATGAGAAATTACGTACAAACTTCCTATAGAAACTAGCAAGACCAAGGAATGAGCGTAATTCATGTACATTTTTAGGAATAGGCCAATGCAATATTGCGTCAATTTTCTTAGGATCAACTTTTATTCCTTCTTTTGATACAATATGACCTAGATATTCTATTTCTGTCTTAAAGAATTCACTCTTGTCAGGATTTGCAAACAATTGATTTTCTTTCAGTAATTGAAAAACTAATGATAAATGCTCATAATGCTCTTTTTCACTTTGACTGAACACTAAAATATCATCAAAGAAAACAATCACACAATACTGATATTTTAGAAAAATACGGTTCATCATTCTACTGAAAGTAGCAGGTGCATTAGTTAATCCGAATGGCATAACTAAGAATTCGTAATGGCCAAACTGTGTCCTGAATGCAGTCTTAAATATGTCGGATCTATCTAACCTCACCTGATGATATCCAGATTTAAGGTCAATTTTACTAAATATAGAAGATCCTTGCAGTTTGTCCATAAGGTCATCAACTCTAGGTATAGGATACCTATTCTTTACAGTGATCTTGTTTAATGCTCGGTAGTCAATACACATCCGATAAGTATTATTCTTTTTCTTGACTAAGAGCACAGGTGCACCGAATGGAGAACTGCTAGGTCGAATTAAACCTCTATTTAGTAATTCTTCTACTTGAGTCTGGATTTCTTTTTGCTCTATTTGATTGTGCCTATATGGGGCTTTGCAAGGTGGTTGTGTGCCAGGTATTAAGTCAATCTTATGGTCTTCTGGACGTGATGGAGGTAAACCTGGTGGTAGGTCTTTTGCAAAACAATCCTTAAAATATGCGAGAAATTCCTTATGCCTAGGGTGCATATGAGTTTCTTTTGCGTGCAATTCATTCACCCAAATGAGATATGATTTAGTATTCTTGCGTAGTGCACGTTTTGCTTGAGTATGCGAAAGCAGTGGAAACATATGAGATGCATGCATACCAAATAATGTAATAGATTTTCCTTGAAAATTAATATTCATTGTGTGTGTGGAATAATCTATATTAGGATTATGTTGGTGTCTCCATGGCATTCCTAGAATAATGTCGCTAGACTGTAATGGGACAACTAAGAAATTTCTTCTTTCAATATATGGACCAATTTGAATTTCTAAATCTTGAACTTCTTGTGTGCCATTGTACCTAGTGCCTAAAAATGTAGCTTTTATGCGATAGTGCGTAGGTACTGTATGCAATTTCAATTCCTTTACCAATTTTGCTGAAATAAAATCATGCGTACTACCGTCATCATGCAATATAATTCTTTCTTTTCCATGCACCATACATTTCATAGTCAACAATGAATGTAAAGTAGGCATACCTGGTAAAGTGTCGGAAGTAGTAGTAGGATCATCTTCTTCTTCAGTGAAGTCCGGTATATCCTCATGCTCTTCTTCATCCATAGCTCCAAGGTAGTTGATATGTGCTGATGGCTTCTTTGAATGACAATTTGCTGCGAGATGGCCTGGCTGGTGACACTTGTAGCATACGATGGGCTTGGCTTTGGTCACATTATTTGCAATGGCTGGGAGTCTGGGTATATTTGGATTTGCTTGTTGGATAGGCTTAGGATTTGGATTGACAGTAGATGGTAATGCAGGTGGTTTAGGCCAATTCTTGCGGAAAGATGGTGATGAAAAACGACCTGGATTAAACCTTCTGAAATTGGAATTGAATTGTTTAGATCCATAATTACCGTTTGCTTGGAATGGCTGTGGTCGTCGATCTCTTCCACGTAACTTATCTTCAGTGTCGTGAGCTAAGGAGATGGCATCTTCAAGGGTAGCAGGCTTGAACATATTCACCTCAGCGTAGTAATGTCCAAGAAGTCCAGACATGTACTTCCGCTTATGTGTCGTCTCTGGTACGTCTTCAAGCATGCGTAGCTGTAGGAGTGCATTCCAAAAACGCTCTGTATACTGTGGAATAGGCTCACGATCGCGTTGTTGAAGTAAATCCCATTGCTTGATTGCCTTCTCATGAAATTGCGGTGGTAGGAAATTTTGCATGAACTTCTTCTTGAAATCTTCCCATGTAGCAGGACATTCTATACTCTTGCGGACTACAGTCCACCAAAGTGATGCTCTGTCTATCAGATGATTAGTAACACACTTGATTTTATCTTTCTCAGGATAAGTTTCCTCATGGAAATAGTCATCAAACTGTCTAATGAATGATAAAACAGTCTTTCCTTCTCTTATGCCATTGAAAGTGCGAAACTTGAAACTTCGTTTACTTATCTTGGATTCCTTGCGAATGGTTTGTGCTTCAAGAGTGGCGTCGATGGTACGGCGAATCATATCTTCAGCTTGAGGTTCTTCTTTATCAGTGGACGCTCCTTGTAGCTTTGTCAATTGCGCTTGCAAGGCTTGCCTAGCTCTTCGCTCTTCGTCCAATTGCAACATGATAAGATCCAGCTTTTGTTCCATGGTAGGCTCGGGTAGGTCGTCTTCAGCCATAGGATCATCCATATGTGGGGTAGTCATCCTGTAAAACTGAACAAACCTTTCTCACTCAAAATCAGTTAGCGGGATGAGCGTAGCTCAAATTTGGGGTTACAAGGCTATGTATTTTTGGGTATTTTCTTCTTCAATTTTCAGAAATTCTGAAATATTTCTGTCGCTGTTTGCTGAAAGTACTTCAACGAAGTTGCAGATAGGTAAAACAGCTTGCTGCGAACAACTTTCCAGTTCAGAGTTTTTGCAAACGAACAAGTCTTCTAGGAGTTTCAAGCGTTAGTCAGTTCTGATTTAGTCTGACTTGCAGAGTTGCAGACTTAACAGACTTGCAGGGTTGTTGACTTGCTGAACTTATCTGACTTGCAGAACTTGCAGGACTTGATTCCAAGTGACTTGCTGAACTTGACTTCTGTAGTGTGAGACCCGGAGTATTTTGACTTGTCAGATCTGTGTGACTTGCAGAGATTTGTATGATTTGGCTTAATTAGGCTTGGTGATTAAGCTTAAGAGCTTAATTGGTGGACTAGCAGGCCGCCGTTTTTAAATCGTGGGGGGGGGGGAGCGTTTTTGATTCCGCAATTTTCGGGGCTGATCTTCTTGCCAACGATTTGAAGTTTATGAAGCTTATAAGCTTCTTAAGCTTAAAACTAAGCTTTTTAATGAAGAAGATTAGAGGTTTCTCACTGTTCTATCACGACTTGTTCATGGAGTTGAGGGAGTGGTCCTCCGCCGACAGAGAGTGGTCCTTCGCGATCTGACAGTAGAAATAGGGGTTCTTGATCGCCAGAAGTCTGCCTGTATCGACGGTTCGCGACGAGATTGACTGTAGAGGCCGTTTGTTCCTGGAGCTCCGCCTTCGCCCGAGATTGGTAGCGATTGGAAGCCCTTGATCTCTGCTCCGCTCTGATACCACTGGTGCGCAGATCGGACGCAGGTAGCTCACGTAGCGAATTCCCAAAGGTCCCCAAGAACATAGCACTCTACTTTTTAGCACAAAAACCAATGTAAAAACAAGCACGACATGAGACAAGAGACAAATTGGGTTGAATCTCCCCCATGCCTTGTGTGAGCGCTTCACAAAGCATGTATTTAATATATATTTTCAATCTTTTTGCTCAAAAATAGCCCAATTACAAAAATATGACAAGCTTTTAGCTTTTGAGTTTGCTTTCTACCAAAAATAGGAAAATAAAGCTAATGGATGGTGCCCAAAGAGTCTGGCACGCCCAATCTCAATGTCCAAATAAAAATAACATATCCAGGCGCATAAGCGCATACAAAATAATAATAAATAATCGATGTCTCTATAGACATAACAAAATATAGGCGTGGTGCCTATCAAAATATAATCGAAAGGTCGAAAACCCGCTAGACTCCAATGCTTTCCTCCGCCACTGCTGCTATCTCTACACATCAACTGAAGCATTCACAATCGTTAGTAAAATAACACAATTAAACCGACAAAAGTGAATACCTAGCAGTCTTCAGCTACATAAATAAATCAACTGGTTAGAAATAAATCCTAACCTTAATTTATTACGAGTGCGCACTCTAAACTCATAAACGTTTATTAATTTAATATGCATTTTGCGGAATCACCCGCTATGGAATCACCCATGTACACACTAAATTAATGAAACGCCCGAAAAGGACAGGCGTCCCCATCAACTTCTCGCACAAAGAATCCTCTTTGCGTATGAGCCCCGGTCATCTAAGTTTACGGAATCCACCGTAAAACCTCACGGAATCCACCGTGGAATATGCCTCCTGGCATCAAAAAGAGAGATAAAATCTTTTAAAAAATGTAAAAAAATAGAGATTGAGAAATCTTAATACACAATCATTAGACTACACTTGGTCTAAGGTATTGGGGACCCTATGAAGTGTAAGGATGCTTTAAAAATAAAATGAACTAAAGTAACATGATTTTTTGCATTTACACATGTAGTTATATGTATCCCTGCACGCTATTTTAATATTATGTTAAGACCATATGAGTGTTTTAATTAACTACACTATCATTACTTAATCTTATATTAAACTTATAGCTATTGTTTTGATCAAGAGATTGCCTTACATACACTGATAGTAGACTACTATTACTAAGAGGAAGAAGCTAAAGTTACAATGTATGCTGCATTATGTTGAATCCTTTTGGCACTAGATATATAGTACTCAAAATCACTCAAACCAAAAAAATCTTGTTGCAATTTTTAATGCTTATGGAACTAGATGATATTATTATTGTACGAGGTGAATGCATGCATTGCATAAGCACTAAACTTGAATGCCACCCCTAGGATCCCTTAGCACATTATTGGCCATCTAAAACACACACGGATATGTCTTGTAGTGGCTAGAAGAAAAGGTGTAGCAATATCATGAGTTTGCACTAGCGTTAGTTGTAGTAGTATGCCTTTGAACCACTAGTTGTTTGAGTATGGTATTACATCTCACTATGGTTTCTTTCCCTCCTCTTACCATAACACAGATGTAAATATAGATTATTTCCTTAAAATCACTTCATTCAATCCCATAACCTTACTCAATCTCACCATCAAGGTGAAAAATAAGAGACTCCCATGATTTTTAGTTTATAAATAGGTGGGTGGATGTTTTCTGGATAAAATGTGAATAGTTTGGAAATTTGGGTAAATTTAATGAAAATTTTATATTTTTAAGTATTTTTGGGTTAAATATATTAGAAAAATATGTAAGGTTTTGTATATGTGGGCTTTTTTTAAAGTTTTCAACCCCAAAAATTCAGCCCTATGGCCCAGAAAGCATCTAACAGATAACCATTAATTAAAATTCACTTGTAGTTTTTACCCTTCTCACCCATAATGTAGAATCTTGAATGTTATACAATTTGAATTTTTGTCTACCATAAGAAACATAATCAATAAAGAGTGTCATGGCATTGGCACTTAGGTAGGAGGGGGTAATGTTAACTGTGGAACAACAAAGGTCGCATATGTCAATTGTGTAAGCATAAAGTTGGTAGAAGCAACTAGCCAAGAAATCCATAAATGAAAAAGATAACAAAGGTTAATCAAGGTGAAAGGCCAATAAAATCACAAATCGAGCAAAGATGCAAGCATCAAGAATATTTTAGAAAATAATTGTTTTGGCCACATGCATACAATATTAGATGGACATTGTGGAACTCAATAACTAATCTATGTATGATAATTATGCAACATATGATGAATGCAATTACAGGAGGAAAGGAGACACATGATTATGTATGGTATGTCGATTCAGGTGCATCTAATCATATGATCAGTCATGTTGAATGGTTTGGAGAGATACATGACTTACAAAATCTAGGTTATGTGCAGATGGGTGGTGATTCATGCCACTCAATTTCACACATTAGAAAGGTTCCCTTGTCCTTGCATGATGGCTAGACAAAGAGTCTAACATATGTATTATATGTGCCTTCAATCACAAAGAATCTAGTGTCTGTTGGCCAAATGGTACAGCAAGAGTTGCAGGTCCGATTCAATGTAAAAGATTATTTTGTAGAAGACTTTAATGATAAGTGCAGGTTGGTCGCAAAAGGAAGTAGAGTTGGCTGCATATTCACTTTAGATGTTGGAATTCTTGCAATGGATGCTACTATGTATGCTAAAGAAAAAGGAGTGGTTGCAGACATTGAAATATGGCATAAATGTATTGGACATGCAAATGTGCAATGGCTAAAATTAATGCAATCTAGAGGATTGGTTACAGGGTTGCCTTCCTTTAGAGTTGCATAATTTCATAAAATCTGTGAAGCATGTCAGTTTGGTAAGCAGACAAGACAACCCTTCTCGCATGATAGAGAAGTGAGGAGAAATATACTTCATGTAGTGCATATATATATTTGGGGGCCTACACAGAATGTATCTCTTGGTGGCAACAAATACTTTGTCACATTTATTGATGATTGTTCAAGGAAGCTATGGGCATATTTCCATGAAGAAAAAGAGTGATATATTTGAGCACTTCAAATTTTTCAAGGCAGCTGTTGAAATAGAAACAGACTTGAAAGTGAAGTGCTTTTGGCCCAATTGCACTCATGGGGGGGGGAGCCTTATGAATAAAACTCCCACAGCTGTAGTTCATGGGATGACTCATGAAGAATGCTTTCCTGGCAAAAAGCCCAATGTGTCTCACTTGAAGGTATTTGGTTGTGTTGCGTATGTTCATGTGCTAGATGAGCTATGGAAGAAGCTTGATCCAAAGGCTAAAAAATGTATTTTTATTGGATACTCTTTAGAGCAGAAAGGGTATTGTTGTTATAATCTTGCCACAGATGAGCTCAGAGTGAGCAGGGATGTTATTTTTTATGAGATAAGTAGTTGGTATGCACCTACCAGTGATATATTAGATGATGATAATGATCATGATAGCTATGTGCAGAAAGAAAAGCAAGAATCACAGAGTCTTAGTGGACTAGAAACATCATCTAGTACTACACCTATATTGAGCCCTTAGTCTGGGAGACTAAGGAGTAGACCCACATCTTCAGGTGGATCTATAAGTGTTGCAAGAAAAGACAAAGGAAAAAAGAAAGTGTTGGATGGTAATGATGCATCTACTAGTCATTTGGGATTTGATGGAGATTCTAGTGGTTCAGAGAGTTTGGATGATGAGCTTGGTATTCCTTCAGCGAGGACACCAAGTGTACAGAGAGCTCATAGTAACATTGAGTGATCCAGTGGTACGAAGGTCTAGCAAGGTTAGATACCCTATTAAAAGATTTGGTTTTGAAGGTTATGCAACTCACCATTATGCTTATATGGTGAAACTAGTTGAGGATGTTGAGCTCACTTGTTTTGAGGATACCACTGGTCATGCTCATTGGGATGCAGCAATGGATGAGGAGATGGTTGCATTAGAAGCCAATAAGACTTGGGATTTAGTACCCTTGCCTAACAATAAGAAAGCTATTGGATGTAAGTGGGTTTACAAAGTCAAGCATAATGTAGATGATTCTATTAGTATGTATAAGGCTAGACTGGTTGCAAAAGGCTTTGCTCAAACATATGGCATAGATAATGAAGAGACATTCAGTCCAGTTGTTAGAATGGCAACTATTAGATGCGTGATTGCTTTGGTAGTAGCCAAAGGTTGGAGTTTGCAGCAAATGGATGTTAAGAATGTCTTCTTGCATGGTGAATTGCAAGAAGAAGTGTATATGGAGCAGCCAGTAGAGGTTATGAGGATTTAGAGCATCCCACATATGTGTCCAGGTTAAAGAAGGCGCTCTAACTTATCACTTATATATTTAGTTTGTTACACCTACTTACAACTAGAAAAAGATATAGCAACAATCGATTAGTGTAGTCTGTTATGCATCGTTTGACTTAATAAGCCACTTTCCTTTATGTTCTATCTTATCTATACTTTGTGTACATTGTATAGTATGTGAAAGAAATCAACAAGAAAACATTTTGGCCTCCATCTCTCTTCTTTGTTCTTGAGTGAGCTTTCTCTTATGTATATAGTGTGTGTCTGGTGCAGCAGCTCAAGCAAGTTCCCCCACCACACGATTCTTGACACTGAAGGGTGTACCTCAATAATGTTTTAGATAGGTATATGTACTATGTACAACTTGGCCCTTACGGGCCAAACATGGGCACTGCCCTTTATCCCAACAACCTTCCCCCCAAAGGCAATGTGCCCAAAGGTAGAGGAAAAGAATCAACTAAGTATGTACAAAGTTGAAAAGACTATACCTATCAAATACCCATCATCTACGGCAATGGGCAAACCTCTCTACTAGAAGACCCTTCGTGAGAAGGTCTGCAGGGTTATCATCAGTGTGCACCTTGACTAGCTCAATGCTCTTGCTGTCAAGTATCTCTTTGATGAAATGATACTTCACATGTATGTGTTTTGTATTTGCATGAAAGACAGGGTCCCGTCCTAACATGATAGTACTCTCACTATCATAGTGGAGGATAGGAACTTCAGTAATTCCAAGCTTAGCAACCAAACGTGACAACCATAAGGCTTCTTTGCATGCCTCAGTAGGCACATACTCTACCTCCGCAGTAGATAGTGCAACACACTTCTGTAGCCTAGATATCCAAGAGACATGTCCCCTTGTGAAGTTAAACACATACCCTGTAGTGGACTTCATGCAGCCTGCATGTCCAACATAGTCTGCA
This sequence comes from Lygodium microphyllum, assembly GCF_053477565.2. Classification (NCBI taxonomy): domain Eukaryota; kingdom Viridiplantae; phylum Streptophyta; class Polypodiopsida; order Schizaeales; family Lygodiaceae; genus Lygodium; species Lygodium microphyllum. The sequence continues at coordinate 78,948,862 of NC_141157.1, read as the reverse complement.
TCCGTAAAGCCAACGACATATGTCTTCTGCTTACCAAAGTAGATGCACAAATCCTTTGTGCTCTTGAGGTATCTCATAATATCTTTCACTACTTCCCAATGCTTCTTGCCAGGGTTTGCCATGTACCTGCTAATCACTCCCACTGTAAAGGCAATGTCAGGATGTGTAGCAACCATAGCATACATCAAACTGCCAACGGTTGAAACATACAGAATCTTGGCCATTTCAATATTCTCATCATCAAATGTAGAGTTGTCCTCTACATTGAGTTTCACATATGGAGGCAATGGAGCTCCGATTATTTTCCCCCCCTCCATATTGAAACGCTGCAAAATCTTAGATACATACTCCTATTGAGATAGATAGAGTAACCCCTTCAATCTATCTCTAAGTATCCGCATCCCAAGAATGTGATTGGCATCACCAAGATCCTTCATGTCAAAGCTGCCATGAAGACTTTGCTTCAATGAATCCAAGGCATGAGTATCCCTATCAGCAACTCAGCATGTCATCAACATACAAAACCAAGTTAATCATGCTGCCATCTGTTGCATTCTTGATGTACAAGCACTGATCAACTTGACTTCTCTGAAAGCCCTGAGACTAATGAAAGTATCAAACTTATGATAGCATTCCCTCGGTGCCTATTTCAGCCCATACAAACTCCTTTTAAGTTTACAGACCATTGTCCCTTTGCCTTTAGCAACAAAACTTTCAGGATGCTACATATATATGTTCTCATGCAAATCACCACATAAGAATGTAGTCTTTACATCCATCTATATGAGCTCCATATCTTCAGCTGCAACCAAGCCCAAAATGGTTCTTAGAGTAGTCATCTTGACTATGGGAGAGAAGATCTCGTCAAAGTCAATTCCATGTTCCTACTTGTACCCCTTTGCAACTAACAATGCTTTGTACTTTGACGAAGAACTAGAAGTGACCTTCATCTTGTAAACCCACTTGCATGGAAGAGTTTTCTACTCCTTAGGTAGCTGCACCAAGTCTCAAGTACCATTCTTATCAACAAGTGATTCCATTTCTGACAACATGGCCTTGAACCACTTCTTATTGTCCGGTCTAGTCATTGCTTTCCTTGAAGCATGACGGCTCACCACAGTCAGTAACCGTGACATAATTTGCAGCATATTGCATACCAGGAACAAATTTATTTGGCTACCTTAAAGGTTGGGTTGACCTACACAGCGAAGCTTCTACATTTTCTAGCTACTGGGCCTACAAATCTGCATTTATAGGTTGCTGTCCTGAAATGTGAGCCTGTTATTCTGTATGTATAGGTTGTTGTCCTGAAATATGAGCCTGTAATTCTGCATGTACAGGTTGCTGTCTTGAAAATCCAACATGTTGTCCTGACAGTTCAGGCTCTCCTAACTGCATGTTTTCAGGTTGAAACTGTGGTGTATCATGGGCAATACCTTGCTAGTCATTTCTAACACCATTTCTTACATTTTCAAGAGTATTTATAGCAGGTATACGCTATTGTCCACTGGACACAAATGGTTTTCTAAAAGATATATCCTCCTTGAAAACAACCCTCTTGACTTCCTCAGTCTTCTCGGGCTGCTTATGCATGCGATCTTCATGAAAGATGACGTCATTGCTATGTACTATCTTTCTTTTCTCGAGATCCCAAAGTCTATACCCCATCTCACCCTCGTCACCGTAACCTAGGAATATGCATTTACAGGATTTTGATTCTAGTTTCTGCATTCTTCTTTCTATATATGCACAAAAGCCTCGCAGCAGCCAAACACTCACAAATGAGCATAAGAAGGTGGGTTGCCTGTCCACTCTTCCTGAGGAACTCTCCCCCCAAAGAACTATTCGGTGACCTATTAATCAAATGAATGGCTATCATAATAGCCTCTACCCAAAAGCCATGCGGTAATGCAGCATGAGACAACATCGTACAAACCTTATCTTGTATGGTCCAATTCATGCGCTCTGCAACTCCATTTTTAGGTGGATTATGAGGGGCAATGAGCTCCCTATTTATCCCCTTGCTATCACAAAATGCCTGAAAGGCTTTGGACACATACTCCCCATGGTTGTCAAAGAGAAGGCACTTAAGTGTCTTATCAGTTTGGTTCTCAATCAATGCTAGGAATTTATGAAACTTGTCAAGCACTTTGTCCTTGCTACGAATAGGGCAAACCCATACCTTCTGACTAGCATCATTGACAAATGTGACAAAGTATTTCTTTTCTAGTAGAGATAACCCTGTCATCTAACATACATTGGAATGTACTAACTCTAGAGGCAAAGAGTTTAGTCAAAGAGACTTTTTATGAGATGTCTATGCATGCTTACCATAAACACAATGATCACAGTGCTCAAAATCAGCATAATGAAGACAAGGCAAGTAACCCAAACGAGAAAGTACTTTCATTCATGTTTGACTCATGTGTCCTAACTAGTCATGCCACAAGGAAACACTTAGTTGCTCGGTCATGACAACAACATGGTCGTGCACACTAGATACATGGAGAGGATACAAAGTATTGCTCTTTGAGCCTCTAGCAAATAACCCTAGATCCTCTACAGATCTTCCATTTTCCATTGCCAAAGGTGGTATGAAATCCATCATCATCTAGCTGTCCAATACTAATCAAGCTCTTCTAAGGTGCATGCCTTACATTTTGAAGAGTGAAGACAGATCCATGCTGAAATTGCAGTTGCACACTACCAATGTCTACAATGTCACATACATAATTTTCCACAAGATGGACAACACCATGTCAACCTCTTGTATAGTCTATAAACCACTCATGGTGAGGGGTGACATGAAAAGAGGCACTTGAATCCAGAATCAAAGTGTGCATGTCATCATCCGTATCGGCCTATCAAAGCATGTGCACTGAAACATGAAGAGACGAAGAGTACATCATCCCCACTATCGCTCTCATGGCTAACTACATTCACCTCTTCGATCTTTATACTGCTCTTCTTAGTAGGCTCACTCTCTTTCTTCTCTTCCTTGTTGTCATCCATCTTTTTGCCATTCCCTTTCTCTTTCTTCCATTTATAGTAGTCATGTTTGAAGTGACCCTTCTTGCCATAGTGATGGCATTCAACATCCTTATTATGTGATTTACTGCGTCCCCTTGCTATCAGATTTGCCTTTCTGCTGTGATTTGCCTCTAGTATGCAAAGCACTGGAAGACTTACTGGATGCATTGTTATGCCGATTCATTTCTTCCATGAGTAGAGCACTCTCTACATCAGCATACAAAAGCATAGCATTAGAATTTCTCATAGCAGCCCTAAAGGTATCCCAACTCTATGGCAGAGTGCAAAGCAAGGACATAACTTTGAACACATCATCAATATTGAACTTCAAAGCAGCAAGATGGTTGAAAATGGAGTTAAAATCACTAAGGTGAGTAGACATTGCAGTACCTTCTTTCATATGCAAATCCATGAGTTTCTTTAGTCAGTAGACTTTGCTTGCAGTACTCTTCTGGGCATACAATTCTTCCAGTCATTTCAGTGTTAAACAACAAAGCATCAGAAATCGATAGCTCAATGGTCAAGCATGCAAGCTCATTTAGCTCATCCTAGTCGTCATGCTCTACATCAACTAGTTTTGTTCCCTTTACTTTAATTGGCTTTGCTTGCTTCTTCTGCAACAAGATATTATAGCATTGCTTTTGCCAAACAGCAAAATTGTTTGCTCCTTCAATCTTCTTGATATGCATAAGATGATTGCCACTGCTGCTAGCCATGATTCACATGACAGCTAATGCCAAGCAATGGAAGCTCCAAAATCCACTCAGTGGTATGCTAGGAATATTCCTAAGTATGTAGCACCAACAAGAACATACATCAGTTCATTGCCGAAAATGCCTCAAAAGCATTTAATGACAATAAACATACCAATTTTTTGACAAAAATAGTGCAGTCCTGAAATTCTTAACAATGCAAGTGGTTGTCTTGCAATTCAAGAGTGCAGTCCTGAAATTTTAAAAAAAAATTATCCTAAAAATTCATAATTGAAATAACCTCTCAAACTGACTGAGATTGAGCTCTAAAGATCATGCAAATATGCTCAAAACATCACCATAATGTTCTTACATAGAAACACATCAAATTTCTTGACAGTGAGGTATGATGTCCTGAATATGCAGGAAACTATTATGAATGTACAATAATAGACTTGCAGGTAAAGCTGATCCAAAAATGAGCTTTTAATCACTACTCAAATGCATTCCACAATCAAATCCAAGCATGTAACATCAACCATAAGCATGAATAATTGGTTTAGAATGCATGAGACCAAGTCTAGAAGCAAGATATAATGCATATGAGGTCAAAATGTCATTCAACCCTATTATTCTAGCAACCAAATCTTTGTTAAAACCAAGAAAAATGATGACTCTTATCACCCCAAAATGATCTCTAATCATGGACATTACATCTCCAAGTCATGTAGCACCAAATGGGCATTAGATAGTCATCATATAAGTGAATCATAAGCATTACTCACTCAAGAAGTAGTTGTTGCCTTGTTTCTTACATATCTGAATATTGTGTATTTCAGACGTAAAGCTGAATGTATATCAACTTCAAGTGTAATACTACACTTCAATGCTCAATGCTAAGCATTAGATGCAAAGTCTAGAGCACAACCATGATGCCAAATGCAGAGGAGCAGTTGTTATTGTAGGTCCCAAGCATGCTGAAAACTAGATCTACATACCCACGCTAATGACGTCTTCAGTCCTGAAGAGATTGGAATGCTAGTCCAAGTATTGGAGATGATGGGGAGGGTCCCTAAGTGGCCAATGATGGCTACCAACAAGCTCAAATGAAGAGGGAAGCTTCAAGCTTCAAGAAGAAGCTTCAAACCTTGCTGCCCTGCTTGCAGACTCTTCACATTGAACTCTTCTTCAACTTCAAGCTCGTGCACATGAAGAAATGCCAAGCTCCTGATTGCTTGAACCAAGCTCTGATACCAGTTTGTAGAGTCAGCTGCAATGGAGCTTCTGTGTAGAGATTCAGGTTGAGAGAGAGAAGAGATAAAGACACACGATTTATGGTATTGAAGAGTGTACCTCAAGAATGTTTTAGATAAGTATATGTACTATGTACAGCTTGGCACTTAATGGACGGACACAGACAATTCCCTTTATCCCAACAGATATGTTGTAGATTGAGCTACTTTGGGCCAATTGTTCTGGAATTATATTTATCACAATATTTTACCTAAAATCACTATAGCAATAATTATTTTTATTTTATTTATTATGAATTTTATTTATTTTTTTCATGATTTTTAACTTATTTTACGAGGCACATATGCAATAGAGAAAGGATACTAATATATTTTGTGTTGTGGTGAACAAATTATTAGATAGAGTTATACAAAGTTATTATTTTTGGAATGTGCATTTTAACGTGTGAAACCCATGTGCTTTATAATGTGAAAAAAATATTGAAAATTGTATGCTACACAGCATAAAAATATTATTTTTTAGGTGCTCATAAATATAACTTTCATGTGCACATGTGCAATTGATTTATTTTGGATATACTTATTTGAAGGATTAAAATATATTTTTTGGATATAAAGCTATTTAAAATAGGTTGTGTTAGCTTTATTTGCCTAAAACCAAGTCATGCAAGAAAAGGAAAAGCTAGAATACAAAAAGATGTGTTTAATGTATTTTGAGCACAAAAGCTTAATTCAAATTTAGAAATACATACATAGGAGAGGTGCTCACCTATGCATGGGGGAGGGGGGGATTATACCCCATCTTATATCTACAAGCTTTTATGGAATTCTCTTCTCTCTTGCAATTTGTTTAAGTTCTACTTTCTTTTAATTTTTTCCTATATTATGATGTAGAATAGCATATTGGTATCAAAGCACAATGATTGGTGGATGTGCCAACATGGAAGAGAAGGCATATATCCATCTTGAAGATTTCCTTATCATCCACATCAAGTATCGGTCTATTCACGTTTCTCATAGAGGGTTTTTGCTTTAAATATCTTTATCATTATCAATTATGTACTTCTTTTCATCCTTAGAAGACAAAGGCTTCTACTTTTTACTCTTTCTATTTACTAGAAACCCACGATTTTGGCAAAACCACTCCTCTAGTGGTTTTAAATAGGAAAGTGTGGTTTTCCTAACTCAAGCATGACAATATCATTGGGCCATTCAGATGCGAGTAGAAGAAGATGATGATTCTAAAAGCACCTCTAACTTTTGCCTAAATGATAGGTTATTAGTGCCATCAAAATGACACCATTGATTGAACCTTATTCCTTTGAATGAATGCCGTTTTAGGCCACCATTTGGTAGCAATATTATGTTTTTGGCTCTAGGCTAAAGCTAATGCTTTAAAAGCTTTAGACTAATTAAGCTTTTAAAAAACTTATTGTTTTTGTTCTAAGCCAATTATTTTAAAGGGGGGGGGGGGGGGGGGGGGGGGTTGGGGGACACTTATTAAAATCCCTATCCCACAAAGCCCCCTTTCATGAGTCCTATATTACTTCCATAAAGGCTATCTTTGTGTGAGAAACAAAATGTGTACTTACCATCATCGCAAGCAATTATTTTTGTAGAAGAGAAATCCAAATATATTCCATGATCCTACATAGTGAAGTGCAGTCATTTATTGAGCAACAAAACTTCACTCACACGCAAGAAATATATATTTACAAGATTCCTAAAGGGTTGTTCTTGCACATAAGATCTATTTTACCATATCAGGACCATAAAACACAGATGACGTCAATATGGAGAATGTGGAATCATCTTTTCCTTTAAAAAAAATTGCAACAGTAAATCAATATTTTTTAACATAATTTGAACGTAGTCATGATGGTGCTTCAAGAGTATGATCGTCAACCAATTCCATACCCCAAGACAAAGATGATCATATGCCTTTGATTCTAAAGGAAAATTTTGACATGTAATAAACCAATAAGGATTGCAAAATAATCAATAAGTCTTTCCAATTTTCTAAATTTGATGGAAAAGAGAATGAAAAAATTATTTTATCTTGGTTGAGCCACTTCAATGATTATTTTGATGAAGAAGCTTTCCTTGAGAAGGATAAAATCAAGTGCACAACTAATTATTTGACGAATAAAGCATTGCTTTGGTGAAACATTCTTCACCATAGCACAAACTGGTCAAAGATGTGGATCAAAATTCAAGAACAAGTTAAAGAATTTTTAATTTTGTATTTGCTTTATCTTTAAGCAAGGTGTAATTGTAAAATTTATCTTAGCAAGAAGGTGATAATATGTCTACTTACATGGAAATATTTTAGCAAAAACTTTTGCTGCTACATATGCTTGAGGAAGTTCTCGATAGCATCCTCCAATACGAATACGAAAATGATCTTCAATCTAGCATCCAAGCTAAACTAAATAATCTTAAACCCACTTCCATTTACGAAGTTATTTTCTATGCTTATGATGTCAAGAAAGAATTTCAATCTATTGCCCAAATGCTTGTCGATCAACAAACTTATCTATTCCAGCCTTTCAACATTGATTGCAATTCGAGGAGACCTTTTGTGCCCTATCATCCTAATTCTTTTTCACCTAACATGTGATCTGACTTCCAACAAAGAAGCAACAATGCACAAAGGTATGCAAATAACAATCCAAACAACAACGTAAAGCCTCAAACTACAAATATTAATATTTAGAATACAAAGGCCAAGTTTACTTATCATCATTATGGAAAACTTGGACATTATTGATAATATTGTTGAGTTTCCAACAACAATCATAACTCGGTCCAATTGCACAATATTGAGGAGGTCCCTAACTATGCTCCTGATTGGACTACAAACACATTCTAGCAAGAATCAATCACCGAAGAAAAACTAGATATACATACTTTTGTATATACTTTATTGAAAATGAATAGTTTTATTAATAATTCGGATGTGATATTTTGCACGAGATGATAGTTCCCATGATTTTATTTTGGAAAAGTTGGTTAGGAGGTTACAACTAGAGAGTAATCCTTCATTGTATAAGGTTAAAACTACATTTCAAGGCATTAGATATAATGGAACATATGAAATAAATGAGTTACAAATTTATATGGAGACACATAAAGAGAAACTTGATTTCCTAGTTCTACCTCTTTAATCATCAGATATTATTCTTGATATGCCTTTCACACATTAATTTAATCTTGACATTGATTATTACACTCACATGATAACTTTTGAATTTTAAAGACAATAATTTATTTAACTAGCGACCCTCGAGATTGAATTGTTCCCTCGATTAGTCACACATAAGCTAAGAGAGCACTTAGAAAACAACACAATGTATGTATGATTTTTGTGATTGAAGCGGAAAATTCTAAGGCTTTTACATTATCACATACATAGAAAAAGTTTTTAAACTCATATAAACATTGTTTTGTGGATGATTACCCACCTAGGTTGCCATCATCTAGAGGAGAATTAGATCACAAATTTGAACTTTTCCTTATGTTTTTCCATCGCACAACACAAAGCTCCCTGTATGCACAGTCCTTTGCATAAAAAAGAAATCCAAAGACAAAAAAGGGCTTAATTTTTCCTAGTTCTTTTCATTTTGGTGCACATATCTTGTTGGTTGAAAAGAAAAATAAAACATATTGGATGCGTATTGATTATAAAGCTCTAGAAAAAGGCACAATTAAATATTAGTATCCTATTCCAAGTGTTGATTATTTTCTGATAAACTCAGGGGAACCAAAACTTTTAGCAAGATAGATCGTACATCAAGATATCATCAATTTCTTATAGATTCACTTGATGTATTTATAACTACATATATGATACAATTTGGTAACTATGAATTTATTTGTATGCCCTTTGGTCTCATAATGTAGTAGCTACATTTGCACGTATGATGAATAGAAATTTTTTAGATTACCAAGGCATTGTAATTGTTTTCTTTGATAATATACTTGTTTTCACTAAGTCAAAAGAGAAGCATAAGAAGCATCTTCACATCATATTTGATTTACTACATAAAGATCACTTCTATGCGAATTTTGATAAGAGTCCATTCTTTCAAAATCAAATTAAATATTTGAAACACATTGTGTCTATTGAAGGTATCACAGTTGACCCTAAGACAATTCAAACCCATATTCTTACTCTTAAAAGTGTGCATGAAGTTTGATCTTTTTTTGGATCAGCTAGGTTTTATAGAAAAAATTCATTGGTTTCTTTGCCTTTGACTATGCTGTTGCAAAAGAATATTGCTTTTCATTAGGGTTCTAGTTAATAAAAATCCTTGGACACATTGAAATATCTCTTAACACATGCACCTATTCTCCATTTGCCTGATTTTTCATGGCCTTTCTTTCTTGTAGTCCCATTGATACTAGTGATTCAAATATACATGAAGTTTTAATGAAAAATGATAATCTTATCACGTATGAGAGTTATAAAATGAAACCTTTTGGAGAAAAATATAGTATTTATGATAAAGGATTGTTAGTTGTAGTTCATGCTTTGAATATCTAGAAACATTACCTTATGGTATTCGAGGTTCTCATAAAAGCTGATTAACATGCCATAAAGCATTTGTTGAACCAATATTTAATTTTTGACCAATACATTAAATGGGTTTCTTTTATTAAAAATTTGCATCCAATGATTCAATACCATCTAATTCATGTCAAAGTAGTTGCTTAAGTCATAGGCCAATGGAAAATATTGCAACATATCATTTGCTTGGTTTTGGTAAAATTCAAATTGCATGTTAAAATCATGTTTCCAATGTCAAAGGTATTGGTGTTCCCACAATGTTTGTACACCATGACATGAATTAAGTTTATTTTATTCCTTACAAAATGGCTTTCTCTAACCCATAAGCTGCTAAACTTTTCACACACCATATTTCCTTATTATGGGTTTTCTAAGGTTATATATTCTATGTGATCGTAATGGTCTTTTTTGCAATCATTTTTTGGTAGCTTTATTTAAAAATTTAGGCTCTAAGATAGATTTCACCTTAGCTTTCCATCCTAAGAGCAATGGTCAAACTTACACAACCAATAGTATTATTCTTGACCTTCTTAAATCCTACACTATTGATCGACCTAATAATTGGGACCAAAACTTTGCATATCCTCCAATTTACCTACAAAAATACCCCACATTCTACAAACAATAGAGCACCTTTTGAAGTATTCTCTTGGAGAGAGAGAGAGAGAGAGAGAGAGAGAGAGAGAGAGAAAGAGAGAAACTTATAAATATGTAAGCATATTATGTGGATTTAAAAGAAGGGATTCTTTAAATACTATATTTATTTATTTATTGCATACAAAAGAATGCCATATAAAGGGGTTATTTATATATTAAACAGAAAAGGGATGTGTCTTATTTTTGAAAAATGCATAAATAAGGGTAATTTTAAATGGGCCTTGAACACATATGATATAGAGGATTCATATATAGTGAACCCCCAAGAGTATTCTATGGAAAGAAATTGCCTATCCATATGATCACCATTACTATTGATATCCCAGCTACTAAAACTTTGGCTAATGACCATAGCAAAATTTTTAAGAAAGTCACCAAAAGGATTCATCAATGCCAATCGAGGTATGTAGCTAACAAGAAGCATTGGGCTTTTAAATTTCAAGAAAATGATTTAGTGTTGAGATTAAAAAAGAGGAGGTTTAAATCCATTGAAAGACATCTAAAAATTATATTAGCACCAATGTATTATGCCCCATTTTGTATGGCCCACAATCCATTGTGTAGGATCATGTTGTTAGATAGAGCAGACATACTGTATAAGCTCCATAGCCAACTTCGAATATGCTCTGCTAGAGATTTACGTCCTCTTGATTGCTATGAGTCCTCTATAAATTATGTCATGATGAAAAACTCTACTGAGTCACTTACCTATGAGAAGACTATGTGCAGAGGTGATTCTAATTCCTGGGAGAGGGATATGCAATCTAAGTTTTATTCACTACAAAAGAATTGTACTACATGGGACTTAGTTTCCTTTCCTGATGGAAAAAGTGCATTGCCATACAAGTGGGTGTACAAGTTGAAGAGTATCCATGGTCACCCCAAGCTAGCATACAAGGCTAGATTGGTTGCAAAGGGTTTTAAGCGCAAGAGCATGGTGTTGACTTCGATGAAATATTTTCTCTTATAGTTAAGATTATTATCCTACTCTTGGTCTTGGTCGTGGTTTCCTCCTCACTAGAAAATCATAATCCTTTTCACATAGTCTATTAAAATCATTTAAGGGAGACTCTCTCTATTACTCGTGTTGTTGATGCCCTCCTTTGTTAGAGAAAGATATTGAAATTGTAGTATGTGAAGTAATCCTTGACCATAATCAGACCACAACTAGGACTGGAAGTTAGTATCTTAGGTATCTCATCAAGTACAGAAATCATTCTGTGGAAAACTCTCAATGGATTCAAATATTAGTGCTAACTCTAATAAATGCATATCACTTACAATCACATTAAATATCCCATGGGCATACATTTATTGTAGGAAAAATATTATAAAATTATTTTATCATAGTATTTTATCAAACTAAACATGAAAATATATTGATTTGATTTTATATCTAGTGGATTTTCTTTATTTGCCACATGATCTATGACTCGGTGCATGAGAGACACATGTGCAATATTGATGAGATTATGCATGGCAAATAAATGAAAGGATGCTAATGTGTTTTGTGTTATGTTGAGCATAATATTAGACAAAGTTATGAGAGATTAGTTTTTTGGGATGCATATTTTAATGCATAAAAATTATTTGCTTCATAGTGGGGGAAACTTATTAGAAATTATACGCTATATAGCATTGAAATATCTTTTTAAAAGGGTGCTCATAAGTACAAGTACTTTGTATGCACACATGCATAATTATTTTGGATGTAATTATTTGAAGGGTTAAAATATTATTTTTGAATGTAAAGCTATTTAGAATCAGGTATATTAAATTTATTTTTCCAAAAGCAAGTCATGGAAAAAAAAATACAAAAACACAAAAGTATAACTTTATTGTACTTTGAGCACAAAAGCTTAATTCAAATCCATTCTTGCATGGATGGAGAAGATGCTCATTCATGCATAGGGGGAGCTTGTACCCAATCTTGTACCGTGCAAGTTTTTGTGAAATTCTCTTCTATCTTGCAATTTATTTAATTTCTATTTTATTTCAAATTTTTCCTATTATATGATGAAGGTTAGCAATATCCAAAGAGCTAAATACCGCCTGTCAAAAGTTGCTCACAAACTCAATATGTCGATCATACACTATGACTTATGGTAACCTATGCAATTTTAATGCATGCTCATAAAAATTGGCCACTTGAGATTGTGTCTATTGAATCTTTGTGGGAATGAAGTGGGCTAATTTGGTGAGTCTATTTGCCACCATATATATGTTGTTCCATCCTTGTTGTGGGTAAGCTAGTGATAAAGTCCATAGTAATATGCATCCACTTCTCCTCAAGGATAGGTAAGGGTTGCAAAAAACCACTTGGCTTACGAGTTCTATCATTTTTTAGTTGGCATTGATGAACACAACAAGTGACAAAGTCTTTGACATCCCTTCATAGGCCCCTTCTAGTAAAAGCTCTTGGAAATTTTATCATAGGTCTTGAAAACACCTAAGTGACTAGTAGCAGGGCCAGAATGCATCTCTTCCATGATCTTTCATGTAAAATTAGAGGTATGGGGGATGGCAATCTTACCATGAGACCATATATGGCCAGTATTAAGTTAATATTAGGAGCTCTCTTCCATTAGCCACCCATGCTGTAATTTCTAAAATATGTTGCTAAATTCTTCATTCAACAACAACAAATAGGCCTCTTGGAGCTCCTCAATCCAATTAATATGTAGCTCTAATATAGATGATACTCTACATGCCCACATCCATGACAGTAAATTAGCCACTACATTATTTTTACCCCTACATGAGTGAAATCAAAATCATAATTTTGCAAGGTTGCCACCCATCTCCATTTCTTAGGAGTCAAAGTAGATAAAGTCAAGAAGTACTTGAGGACTTTATGGTCACTCTTTACTCTAAACTGGTTGATATACATTCATTTGCATTTCCTTTTCATCAAGCTTGGACTCTCAAATGCAATTACACCATGTTTCTATAATAAAACAACAGGTATATCCCTCCCACTGGTATCACACTAGATGATAAACTCCTTGGAGAAGTCAAGGCATACTAGGAAGATGGCTGAAGTGAGCAATTCCTTCATTTGATTAAAGCTAAGATCAGCTATGGCATTAAAAAGAATTCTTTATTTAATCTATTTGTCAAGGATATTGCAATAGTCACATAATACTTGATGAATCTTTAATAAAACAATGAAAGACCAAGAAATCCATGAAGGAAAGTGGTGTTTGAGGGCATTGGCCAATCCTTTACACATTCTATCTTTTTGTGGTAAGCTTGCATCCCATTTTCACTCACAATATTGTGGTCTAAGTACTCCACTACTATTTACATGAATACACATTTCCTCTCCTTAGTAAATGATCTATGCTCTCTCAATATGCCAAATACCCTTCTGACATGTGACATGTGCTCTTGCAATGACTTGCTATAAATAAGGATATAATCAAAGAATATGAGTATAAAATTGAAAATAAAAGGGTATAAATCTTATTCATGAGGCTATGAAAAGTGGTTGGGGCATTCATAAATCCAAATGGCATCATAGGCAAATGATAAAGCCCTTGATTAGTCTTGAATGTTGTCTTTATTTGATCACCCTCTCTCATGGAGATTTGATGAAAGCTATGGATCTAAGATCTATCTTAGTAAAATACTTTGCCCCTTTCAGATAATCAAGCAAGTCATCAATCTTGGGGATGCAATATCTATTAGTGTCCATGCATCCATAGATATGGAACAAATGGAAATGGCAGCATGTGAAGGTATAGTAGAAGTAATCCCACCATGATTACAAGGCAAACATCCACTTGGGTCAAAAGGGATGGGTCATAGAATTTATCTTTCTCAAGATCCTTCTCATACTCATCATTTTCAAATGTATCATGGCATTGATAACACTTTTTTCCAGTTGACCACGATATACATGCTTTGAATCTTAAACTTGGTTGTCTTATAAGGGCATTTAGAAGCATAGTCTGATGTATACTTGTCCCCACACTAGAAACATAGGTGCATTTCCTTTCTTTCCTTAACTACATCAATTAAGATAAACTTTTGATCACTTTATCGACCTTGGGTTGGGGCATTTCTTAACCTTTTTTCAACATGCTTACTTTCTCCCTTGTGTTAAATGTTGTCCCAAAATTGCTTCTTCTCTTTTAGCATTAAAAGTGGGGTAAGTAGGGATTTTTGGGATGGTTTTGGGTACATTACTTCCTTTATAAAGCCCTCCATATTGGCTCTACCTTATGGGATCTCTTTGCTATCTAAAATCCTGCTACAAATTATCATTATTGTGGTACTTATGTGCATATCTTTTAGCCAACTCTATCCCATCAAACAAGGTGGAGGGTTTTTGAGCCATTATATAAGCAAAGAGAGACTTGGTTTCAATCCCTAAATATCCTTACGTAACTTTGTATCATCACTAATTCTTTCAATATACACTATCGAGTCTATAAACTAATTTGTGTACTCCCTCATTGTGAGGTTATCTTGATCAAGTTGCTATCATCTTCTAAACAAGCATTCTTTTTCCACTCAAGATACAAATACTTGTACCATTTGCATTTTAAAGTCCTTCCAATCAATGAATTGTTTTTTATCCTATGTAACACCACCATACATGAGAAAACCCCTCTAAATGAAGAGGAAAAAATAAAATTTTCTAATCATTGGAGCGTGAGTAAATATTAAAATAAGATTCTAGAGATCAATTCTTCTAAGTTAAATGGGGATGATGATTATCCATTGCACTTGGTGAGAATGATCTTATCAAAAGCTCCCTTTCATTTGGGCCTTGTTGCTCATTAAATCCTTGCTAGCCACAAACAACATACTAATTAATGCCTTGCGAGCCACCATGATTTGAAGGGTTTTTAGAGTAAGTGGGAGGGATCTTGCCAATGACTAGCTATTGTCTCACTAGGGAGCTTGCTGCATCTACAACAACAAGAGAGCTCAAAATAGGCTATTTATTTTTGGCTGAGGGCTCACTAACTTCATAGGTGCTAAATGAGATACTCGTGGCCCCAATAACACCCTTTTGGCTGTTGAGTGTTGAAATGACCTGTTTTTTGGCTGATTTTTGTTGTTTTTGAGAGCTGAATGGTTGATTTTATGAGATGATTGATTGGTTTGGAAGTGGTTTGAGAGTGTTTTGGATGATATTGATTATGTTTTGGAAGTTCATGATGTTTATTAGTAGAGTTATGAAGTTCTGTGAGGTTCTGATAGGTTCTGATTGGTTCTATATACCTTCTGTATAGCTTATGTTTTGTTCTGTTTTCTCTCTGAAAGGAGGGATGGATTGATGATTGATGAAGATTGAGATATTGTGAAAGCTTATTGAATAGTTTTTTAGAGTTTGGAATGGTTTGAGTATGAGTTATGAGGTTTTGATGACCTTCTGTAACCTTCTGTAGGTCTTCTGTAGAGCTTCTGTCTCTATTCTGTCTCTACTCTGTAACTGTTCTGTAGCTGTTCTGGTACTATACTGTGACTGTTCTGTACGCTTCTGTATGCGTTCTGTTGGATGAGAGTGTAGCTTGGGAAAGTTTTCTAACCTTGGAAAGAGGTGAATACAAGTGAAAAAGAGCTAAAAGAAGTGAAAAAAGTAGCTGCTGAAGACTCAAGTAAAGACTAAAGTGAAGTGACAGTAGTGAGCTATGAAAGGACACTGTAGTGGTTCTGGTGACTCTTCATATCAGACATACCTCTTGGGAGGGGTATCCACGACCTAAGAAGGATTATTGAGAGTGATTATGAGAGATTGTAGTGAGAAGATGATGTATTATTGATGGAGAGAGAGAGACAGAGAGAGAGAGTCAGAGATAGCCAATTCTATTAAAACAGAGTGATTGTATGTGAGAGATTGAGAGAGAAGACTATGAAGATATTGAAGATGAATACTATGTGATGTATTTCCATTCAAATATGGTGTATTTCTTTGCTTTCTTTGTTATATTTATGGATTTTGTGAAGATATTGAAGAATATGGTTGATTCTATCAAATCCGTGGGAGATCTACATGATGCTGCATGAAGATTTGTTGTGCTTGGTGTTCTTTTCTTCATTGTGATCATATAAAACCTAATAAACAAGCTTGTTGATGTTACAAGATAGATTTTCTTGCAAGAGAATTCTCTTTTCCTTGGTGTTCCTCTTGGGGCTCCATATTTTTAGTGCGCAGCCGGGAAAACTTGCCATCAACAAGCACCAGAAGAAGCTGAAAATGAAGGAATTGGCATTGCCAAGAAGATAAGAATTCAATGGATGTTTGTAAAGTTCCTTCTTTCACTGAAGAGTTGGAATTTCTCATAATCAAAGCCACTTTCCACAAGAAGTTCATCCCACAATGGCGGAAACACATCACCATCATGATGCATGCTCTATATAGTGGACAGTTTCCTCTTCCTGATGAAGCAGCAGAAACTTGCATCTTGGTGGCAAACTGTTTGGGAACAAACTGAAGAGTAGAAAGAGAGAGAATGAACATACATGGAAGATTTGGCATTCATTGAGAAGTTTCCAGACATCATCAAGTGGGAGATTGTGAAGAAGCTTCAGGAGTCTTGGTCTGTGGAGGTTCACAAAGACAAGAAGGGAAAGAGTTGGAATTTGTTTGTGGATGCTCAATAGCAAGATACATGGGATGCTTGGTGCACTGATAATCTTCTATTTGTTCAATTAGCAACCCACTGGAAGTTGGTAGACAGAGTATTCTTTACAACATACACTTGAAACCATTAGAAGTTGGCATTACTATGATGATGGCACCACCACAATGCTTAGACGTATGCATTTTGACACCTTCAGAACCGAATACCTTCCTCTGTGCAGTGGCATGAAAGCAAAATTCAGAGACGTTGAGAAGGAAGAAGTAGAAGAAATGTTGGCAAGAGAGTCCTCCAGAGACTGAGGCCTTCTGTTAAACCTCTGTGGAACACTAACAACATAATGGAGCCAACCCCCTGATGAATGACGCAATAAAGAGGCAAGCGTTAGAACAAGTCCAGAGGTACGTGAGAAGAGAGAAAGTAAAAATCAGAGCCGAGAACGAGCTTGCAGCAGAAGCCGCCTTTGACGCCCTTGCGGAACTCTTTACAGAAGTCCCAGTGGCACATCAAGCCCTTCCTCCTCCTACTGGAGGTCCACTTCCAAGCCAGATCCGTCCTGGAAATATTGATGACAGGCCAGCGAATGTAGTTCCATTGCCAGTTTTTAAGGGAGATTACAATGAAGACCCCGATCTTCATGTAGCAGAGTTTATGGTAGCATGTGTGGCTAACAATTCCAGAACCCCTGAGCATTGGTTAGCAATATTCCCCGCCACTTTCAAGGGCGCGGCGTTTCAGTGGTATGAGAGACAAGCAGCATGAACTTTTGGCACATGGGATGACCTGAAGTTGGCCTTCCTCACTAAATTCAGGCGTGAAGGTTTTGAAGAGCAGATGCGAGAGGAATTTATGAACCTAAGTCAGTCCTTTGGAGAAAGAGTAGAAGCTTATGTCTCAAGAATGGAATCCATCTTGAAGAGATGGACTAGCCATAATCTAGATGATGGCATTCAGAAGGGGGTGTTTCTCAGAGGATTACAACCAGAAGTCTGTAAGTTTGTGGAGCTGCAAAGACCAGCCACCCTGCAAGCTGCAACAGAAGGTGCAAGACTGTATGATGAAGTGGAAGCTAGATTGGCGATGAATCCAGGAAGAGGAGTCCTACCTTCTCTGATGCCAGGAATGATGTACCCACCAAATGCAATCCCAGGGACAGTCCCCTACCCCTACCAACAAATGCCCCCAGTATCACAGTACAGTGCACCAAATCCACAGTGGCCACAATCAATGCCTCAAATGATGGTTCAACCACAACAACAATGGTCCCAACCAATTTCCCCAATGCCAAATCAGCAGCAACAGTGGAACCCTACCAACTGGAGCCAACAAGCCAACAGTTCAAACAGGAGCTCTGAATCAGAATCAGAACAGAGACCCCTCTGCACTAGCCCAACCTGTTTATGTAGTGATTACAGAGACTCCTCAAAACCCTACTTCCAGTACCTCAGGAGGAGAAAGCTTGAAGGATTATTTATCCAACTCAATTGCAAATATCAAAAAGGAGTTGATGGATGTGATTATAGAGCAGCTAGAGATGCTGAAATGAATACTGCTAGCATATCCAACATTGCAGGAGCAGGAAGAGATGTGACGCGGTCAAATACTTGGTGTGGTAAGTGTCATCAAGAAGGCCATTTAGCCACTGAATGTACACGAAAACCAACCATCCCTGGAGCTTTCTGTTCCTACTGTTTACGGAAGAACCATACAGAGGATATTTACTCTCTAAAGGAGATGCATGATAGGCGAAGGAAGAAGACGCAAGATTCAATTTGCTGGAATCCAAAATGACAACACAGGATATTGGACCCAAGCCTAGGGAGTTTGGTCCTAATTTCGGTCCAAGAAGATTTCCCTCTCAAAGTTACAGAGGAAGACAATCTGGTGGTGGTCAGAGATCAGAAGTAGAGTGTTACAGATGCAGAGAAAAGGGACATATTTCACCAAATTGTCCAAATCCCAAAAGGTCAGTGGATTACAAGCCCTTATGCAATCGATGCAAAGGAGAAGGCCACACTGCAAAAGACTGTCCAAGCCCAGCCCCAGTGAAAAACTGTGCTACTGATAATCCGGTCAAGGCCCAAGAGCCTACTTCCAATTTAGTGGAATTGGAAGTTGCTGCCATCACGCGCGCAAAGAAGAAGGAACCACCTATCCAGAAAGAAAATAATCCTCCTGCCAGAACAGTGAAGTTCAATCTTCCACCAGAGGAACAGAACAGAACAGAGCTTGACAGTGCCATACAGAGCACCACAGTGCCACAGAGAATCATAGAGACAGTTCCAAAGACAGGACCAGAGGTCCAGGAGATCGAAGAGGAGGAAGTGCCACAAGTGGCAGAAGAAGTCCCCATGATGCCTCTGATGGAAGAAAGAAGGAAAATGAAAATGGATGTTGCCCCATTCCCTAACCGGTTAGAGAAGCCAGTGGATCCTATTAAGGAATACGATCTGGTCAGAGATCTAGATACCTTTAAACCAAACCTCACATTCCGACAATTATTGATGTTGTCTCCCAGTTGCCGAAAAAAGTTCAAAAGTATACTGACAAGAAGACGTCGCTTAAGGATTGCTCCCTCAATAGCAACAAAGTCCAACAAAGCTCCAGAGCCTGTCAAAGAAGTGGACGTGGCTAACGCCTTCCTAGATCCGGGTACCCCAGAGACTGGCATGTGGATTGAAGGCTGCTTCATTGCAAATGCACTGATTGATGGTGGCTCATCAGTGAACATTATGACGGATGTGACAATGAAGGATCTAGGCCTACAAGGTGTGCAACCCACCCAATGGCTCATCAGACTAGCGGATCAGAGCAGAATCAAGCCTTTGGGTATTCTCCCATATGTGAAGACTACATTGGTTGGAAAAGATTATTGGCTAACCTATCTAGTAGTGAAGCCAAACTCTTATGGTACATCCGACCCTCTGTTACTGGGCAGATCATGGTTTTTTGAAGCTAAAGCAAGGACGGATTGGTTCAAAGGAACCTTGACCTTGGGTAGAGGACCCAATAAAGTGGTGCTGAAGCTATGTGGTGCTCAAAAAGGACATGGATCCACCTCCTTGGAATTATCTTCTGACTCCCCTAATGAGGCTATAGATGGAACATCAACAGACGAAGATGTTGTCAAACAGATCATTCCCAAGAAAACAGTGGCACGTTCCTTAACAGTGGATACTGTAAGCCAACTCCCAAAAGATGCAAAGCCATTGTTAATGGGTGAATACTTCCTGCCTGAACCAGGAATGATTTCAGAAATCACTTCTGACAGTGAGATAGAAGCATGGATGTATTGCTCTCCCTGTTACATGGCCATAGCAGAGCCAGAGACAGAGGCAGAAGATGAAACAGAGAACCTGTTCTTTTCTTACAGAGCTCCTACAGAGACAGAGACAGAAGAGGATGGAGAGGATATGGAAGAAGAAGGTTATGAAAGTGAGCCAGAAGAATCTATCCCACCTGAAGAGGATATATATGAAGAAGAAGTTCCAGAAATATCAGAAGCAGACGAGCTCATGCTATGGGACAGAATGGCAATGGTACCATTTGGTTTGGTAAATGGATCTTCTCATATGCAAAATCTTTATAAGAAATGGATTAAGAAGAACAAGGCGTCTTTCAGCAGTGGCTCTTGCCGTCCTCACCCACCCTTGCCAAAGAAAGATGATAATGATGCACCGTGCCAACAAGCACCAGTCTCACAAACCCAACAGGCATCAGAGGGTCGCTGTTATGTGACGTTCCTGGACGTGTCATCAGAAGATTTTCAAGCCAAGAGGTAACTAATCTTGAAACCCAACCCGAAATGGCTCTAATCCCATTTCAACATCTCAAGGAGCAACCTAAGTCTCCACCAAAAGAAGAAGTTGGTTCTAGCGGGATATCAGAAGAGGACACCACTCCCTTGAAGGAGTCGGATTTGTACCCAGAAGCAGTCCGCGGGACCTTCATCCGTGAAGTAGAAGGTGAAAGGCAGTTAACTTTTGTGGATACAGATGGCACTGAACGCCACTTGAAGGTGGGTAGCAGCCTACCAGAAGAGGAGTTGTCAACCTTGTACAACTTGTTGAAAGAGAATTTGGACGTGTTTGCATGGTCCTACAAAGACCTAAAGGGGATTGATCCCACAATATGTCAGCATCATATTGACTTGGAGCCTGATGCCAAGCCAGTACGGCAACGACAGAGGCGAATGAACCCGAATTATTCCACATTGGTGAAAGCAGAGCTGCTGAAGCTTCTGGAAGCCGAATTCATCTATCCAGTGGCAAATAGTGAATGGGTTTCACCCATCGTGGTGGTACCCAAGAAGAATGGCAAGCTTCGTATATGTGTGGGTTTCCGCAAGTTGAATTCCAAGACGAAGAAGGATCATTTTCCAATTCCTTTCACAGAACAACTGTTGGACACTGTGGCAGGACATGAGCTTTATTCCCTTCTGGATGGATTCAGTGGATACAACCAAGTGCAAATCGCAGAAGAAGACCAATCCAAAACAACCTTCACCACAGAATGGGGGACCTATGCTTACCGAGTGATGCCGTTTGGGCTCTGCAATGCCCCTGCTACTTTCCAGCGAGTCATGATGGCCGCATTCCAAAATCATCTGCACGACTTTATTGAGGTATATTTGGATGACTTCTGTGTTTATAGTTTGACCCGGGAACACTAGGGACACCCGGAACAATGCTTTGATCGATACCGGGAGTATGGGATTTCCCTCAACCCCGACAAATGCATCTTTGGGGTCTCTTTTGAAGTTTTGTTGGGCCACATTGTCTCTGCACAAGGGATATCAACAGACCCTACAAAGATCGAAAGGATCGCAGCTCTGACAACACCCACCAACCTCAAATAGTTGAGGGGATTCCTAGGCCATGTGGGTTACTACAGAAGGTTCATAGCCCATTTTGCAACAAAGGCAACCTCCTTGCACAAGCTTCTGAGGAAAGAAG
This sequence comes from Lygodium microphyllum, assembly GCF_053477565.2. Classification (NCBI taxonomy): domain Eukaryota; kingdom Viridiplantae; phylum Streptophyta; class Polypodiopsida; order Schizaeales; family Lygodiaceae; genus Lygodium; species Lygodium microphyllum. The sequence continues at coordinate 78,927,109 of NC_141157.1, read as the reverse complement.
CAGAGTTTGTTTGGATGGAAGAATGTGACAAATCCTTCACCACTCTGAAGCAGTGTCTGATTGAGGCACCCATTCTGCAACCTCCTGATTGGACGAAGGAGTTCCATGTACACACTGATGCATCAATTGAAGGCTTAGGCGCAGTTCTATGCCAGAAGGGCTCCTCGAAGCTGGATCAACCCATCTATTAGGCAAGCTGAAAAGTCACTGATAGGGAACGGAACTACACAGTGACAGAGCTGGAGTGCTTGGCAATGGTGTTTGCCCTAGAGAAGTTCCGCCACTACCTCCTGTCCACCCACTTTAAATTTTATGTGGATCATGAGGCCCTGTCCTTCCTGATGAACAAAGCAGACGTGAAAGGACGAATGATGAGATGGCTCCTTCTATTTCAGGAGTTTGACTTTGAGGTAATTACCAAACCTGGTCGTTTCCATGTTTTGGCTGATCATCTGTCGCGTATCCCACATATTGCAGACGAGGAGTAGGATGATCCAGACCTACCTGATGCTTCCCTATTCCTAGTAGAAGTTGTAACTCCCTAGTATGCAGACATTGCCAATCTGCTGGCAACCCAACAGTACCCTCCTGGCATTTCTAGTCGGGAAAGGAAGAAGCTTATATTAGAATCAGCCCCCTACACCCTGCTAGGCGGTGCACTGTACAAGAAAGTCAAAGATGAAGTGCTCATAAGATGTGTTGTAGGAGATGAGATTGGGATTGTTTTAAAGGCTTGCCATGACGAGCCATGTGGAGGCCACTTTGTAGGAGAAGCCACAGCCAGGAAGGCTCTGCTAGCAGGATATTGATGGCCGACCCTCCACAAGGATGCCTATGATTACTGTAAAAGATGTGATGCTTGTCAGAGGATGGGGAAACCCACGAAGACAAGTGCCATGCCACTGCAACCTATCCTTCCGTTGAAGCCGTTTGAGAAGTGGGGAATCGACTTCGTAGGCCCAATCAATCCTCCCACCAGAAGGAAACAAAACAGATACATCCTCGTATGTACAGATTATGTCACAAAGTGGTGTGAAGCTAAAGCCCTCAAGAGGGACGATGGTAACAGCATGGCCCTGTTCATGTACGAGAATATCATCACCCGTTTTGGCAGTCCCCTAGAGCTGGTACGTGACAGAGGCACTTATTTCATTAATAAAGTCATGGAAGAGTTGACAGAGCTGTATAAGATCCGCCATCGCAAGTCCACTCCTTACTACCCCAGAGCCAACGGCCAAGTCGAAGTCACCAATTACATCCTCTGCTCAATGCTGACAAGAACAATTGCCGCACATCGTCATGATTGGGACGATCGACTTACAGAGGCCCTCTGGGCGTACAGAACCTCCCATAAAGCAGCAACAGGACAGACACCCTTCCAGCTGGTGTATGGTACAGAAGCTGTTTTCCCTGTTGAACTGGAATTACCCTCTTTGAGAGTGGCTATCAAAGAGCGTTTGGGGGATGATGGTTCATTGCAACGCCGTCTCTTGCACCTAGAATGTTTGGACGAAACTCGTAGGATGGCTCTACAGTGCATGGAAGCCACGCAAGCTCGACGCAAGGCTTACCATGATAGCTTCATCAAGCACAAGGAGTTCAAAGAAGGTGATTTGGTCCTAGCCTATGATTCACGATTTGGCAAGTTTTCTGGAAAGCTTCAACAACGGTGGATGGGCCCATATAAGGTACTTGCCGTCAACCCTAATGGCTCTGTCCAAGTGTGCAGACCGTTGATGCCTCTGATAATCCCTTCCTGATCAATGGATATTGCCTGAAGAAGTACTTCCCTCCTTGGGGATCTTGACAATCATGGTCACCTGATCCTTTCTCTCGTTGGCGTGGCACTATTACTCTTATGATGCTACTTCTGATAGCCGTTCTTCAACCATTCCTGATGAAGTGGACACAACCCTCTATCCCCTTAGCCCCATCTTCCAGCCGTGATCTCTTATCCTCTATTTTCCACCAGCGACAGTGGCGAGGTGAGTTCTGACAAGTGGTATTTCTACCATTCCCTTGCTTAATTTGAAAGAAAAAAAAAATATACATATCGGTCATGGGAGAAAAGGACTTAGGTCCCTGTCATGCCAACCTATTCTTCGAGAAAAGGTGGAGACACCCTCGGGAATAGGGGGAAAAAAAAAGAACAAAAAATAAGATAAGAAAAAACAAAACTGTTATGGGAGAAAAGGAAGCAATTCCCTGTCATAACAGGCCTCGTTCCAAGAAAAGGTGGCAAACACCCTTGGGCGAGAAGCTGCCTGTGGAAAAGATGGCAACACCCAGCAGTCCAGACAGTGGATTCATCAATTGAAATCCCCAGGATCCCGTTCCGAAGCTGCCTCCCTTGGTACGCTGTGTCCTGGGTCTCTCTGCAGAGTGTCTAACAGTCCTCTAGCAGACGACATGTCCTATCCAACACAACGTTAGATTTGATGGCTACCTCCCTGGATACGCCTCTTCAACAACCGACGACGCGATCTTCATCGACAAACAATCGAGTGATGTGAGCTTTCATCCTAACCAGATGGGGTTGTGAGTATGGTTTCCCTCTGTATCTATCAACAGAGCGTGAGACAGAGGGTGGGGCGAGTGACCAGTCTTTTTCCTTCAAATCAAATGAGAGGTGAGGAGTATGAATGAAGTGTTGCACGCACGGGATGGGCCTCTCAATGCACAAAGCACGATCTATTTCTGTGCACTACACTATAAGGCTCCCTGGCCTTTCTTCTCGCACCATATGCAAGCACAGGGCGGGATGCACAGTTGCACCATCAAATGCGCACAAGGCATACAACCTTTGCACAAGTGACCATGAGGATTACATCAATGGGTTTTAGGAAAGGGCTGCCCTCCTGTATCTATCAATAGAGAGTGAGACAGAGGGTGGGTTGAGTGTGACTGGAGTTTCTTCAATCATTTACCAAGAGGTGAGATTGAGGGACATTACGACACTTGGAGTCAGGTATGTTCCCGTTTTCCTATGCACCCACGGGATGGGTCTCTGCCGTTATCACAAGACACGTCACCCTGTTCTGTATACTGTACTGTAAGGATCCCTTGCCTTCCTCCTTGCACTCATGCCAGCCGGGTTGGACGCACTAATGCACCATCAACTGTGCACCCTGACATACTCCCTCTGCACCATCCCCCTTGTCGATTTCTAAACCGGATACGAGATATGGGTTTCAATCATTATTCCTCGAGTGATATTAGTCCTGGGGTGAGTGACAGTTCTTTCATTCCATTTGAGTTCTATGAGTTGAGTGCAATATTCCTCATCATCGACGAATTTCCTACGATTCTTTCAACCAGCTACCTCCCTGGGTGCTGTTGTGTGGTCCTTGCCATGACAGATGTGTGTCGAGAAGATGCCTTGGTACCTCCTGCAGCCGACAACGACAGTGGAAGTGCCATCGACAATCAACCTTGATTCTCACTAATATGGGCCAAGTTTTTCTAACCCTACCACTTTTTTTTCTCAGTGACGTTCATGTTTTAAGTGCGCGGACGTTAGTGGATGGTCTGTTGAGTGGTCCTAGGTCCCTGTTGCTCGGTTCACCCTATCTGTTAAGGTTTTAAGTGTGGGGACGCGTCCCTGCGCGTCTACATTTCCTATCCTTCTGCATATGCCTTCACCTACTAATGCCTCTATGCTATGACTTACTTTTACCCTGATGGGGTCCCTTCCCACCCATCCGTCTATGTTCCACCCACCCTTGGGGCTGTTCCCTTGCAGTTTTTCTTCATTCCCTGATTTTGCGGTCCTGCCCTGTGAACGCATCCTACGTTCACCGAAGTCAACATCCAACCTTATAGCCCTATTCCTCCCTTTGAATTGACCATTTTTCCTTTTTACCTACCCCTGTTCCGATGCACGGTTTTCGAGTTATTAATTTTTGAAGCATTTTGCGCAAATTGGTCGGTTTTCCATGTGAACATGCTTTGCTTGCTTCGGAACCATGATCTGATGTCATAGCCCTGACAACAACTTTTCCCTTGACATTTTTCCTTTTTACTCCGTATCATTTTAATGCACGGTTTGTCCAATATTAATTTTCCGGTTTTTCGAGACTTTTTCGTGCGTCTTTTTGACATTTTTCCATATGAACCTACCATGTTTACATCGGAATTCCAATTTGATTTGACAACCGTGTCCCCTGTGCCTTCCCCCCACATTTTTCCTTTTTCCTCCACCCTCTTTTGACTTTTGGATTTATTATTATTAAATTTTAAATGTGTTTTTGGGTGTATTTTTGGCGTTTTTCGCATGTGAACCCCTCTTACTTCAACCAGAACTGCGTTTTAACGTGACAACCCTGTACCCCCCCTTCCTGCGGACATTTTTGCTTTTTAGTGTATGACGTTCCGGCAAGCGGTTCGTCCAATATTAATTTATGATTCCATTTTTTGGTTTTTTTTTTGTTTTTCCCCACGTGAACACGTCTTATCTCCGTCGGAATTATGTTTTGACATGATAGGATGGTCGGGCACGTCTTTTTGCTCATTTTTCATTTTTCATGCACCTTGTTTCGATGCACAGATCTTTTGATATTAATTTTTAATTGCGTTTTTTGCTCCGTTTTTTACGTTTTTTGCACGTGAACGCCCTGTCTTTCCCCCGGAACTCCCGTTGCACATTTTCCCTGTCTTCCCCCTGCCGTCCTGCCCTCTGACGCGCCGCCTTGTGGCCGTTGACCTCCCTCTTCTCCCCTCTGCCACGTGCCACCTGCACCCTAACACACCCCCCTTATCCCATCTTAGCCCCCCTTCCCCCCCATTTCCCACCCACCCTACCCCAACCCCCACCAAAGCACACCATACCCCACCTACCCCCATCTAAGCCCCTCTTCCCCCACCACAAACACAAACCCTACCTAACCCCCCCTGCCACACACAAAACCCCTACCTAAACCCCCCTTCCCCCCCACCATTACACACCCTTCCCCCACCTAAATCCCCCTTCCCACAATTACACACCACCCTACCCTCCAAGCCCCCTTTTCCCCTTCCCACCAAACACGCAACCTTACCCCTCCATAAGCCCCCCATCCCGCACACCCGCAGCCATCACCTTAAACCCCCCTACTCCCCTGTAAGCCCCATGTCCTACCCTGCAGACCCGCAGCAGCCAACCCCTCCATAAACCCCCGTCCCACCCGCAGCCCCCCTCGAGACGCAGCCACACGCACGAGTGTGTGATTGTTCGGTTGTTCGTGATTGATCGTGAGCGTGTGCGGGAGATCGTTAGCCGGTTGCTGACACGCAGCTGCCACGCAGCCTATTTCTGGGTATTTTCCCAGATTTTTAATTCACAAACCCACAAACCTTTAACAAAACATTGAAAAATTTAAAAAAAATATTTAAAAATCCTTAAAATTTTGAAAAAAATACAGAACAATCTAGAAAAATTCCTACTATTTTGCAGCAAATTGCACTATTTTTCTAACCTGCAAATTTCAGAAAAACAATTCAGACCATTTTCAAATTCAATATTCTTTTAAAAATACCCCAAAAATGAAAAAAATTCATTAAAAATGCTAAAAAATTCCAAATTAATTTCCCAAAAATTCCTAAAAATTCCATTAATATTTTTACTTATTGTGGTATATTTTCTAAGCTGAAAAAATACTTCATGCAACACCTAAATTCATCAAAAATAAAAAACAAAAATCCTTTTTCATTCAAACTACTCAACCTGAAAAATCTCGACACAAATCCAAATATTTTTGGATTGAGAAGAGCGTATTCTTTGCATTCACACACACCCTCTACCAGGTATTTTTCCTTTTATTTTTTATTTTTTTCCCGCTACCCCAAAACTCACGATTAATTTTTTTAAACAAAAAAATGAACCCTAAACACCACCATGGCACGCACGTTCGCGCTAAACACACCATATGTTTAATAAAAATAAACCCGACGTTCACTTAGTACGCGCTAAGTGCGCTAAAGAGGCACTTTAATATTTTTAATTAAAATAAACCAGCCGTCACACGAGCACGCACTGGCAAAAAAAACCTCCACATCACCTTAAATTTTAATAAATGAACTTCGATTTAGAGACCCAGTCTGGGTATAGAAGTCCGGGATTCAAATTAAAGCACCGCTTTAACCTAATAATTGGTAATTAAAATTTTAAGAAGGAACCACTGTTTTCTTGATAAGGTTTATCACTTAATAAAAATTCACCCATTTCTTAATAATTTATTAAAATGAACCCTTCATTTAAATTAATTTCCCCCTCACTGCACTTATTTCCCCTTTTTAATGAACCCGTTTCGTGGGATGGGTATGCGAAGTCTTCGGAGTTCTCTCCATGGTCACACCTTGATTATCAACGTTGTGGTCTTGATATGTGAGGGTTGTGGTTATGTTTTGGTTCGATTTCTTTGTTACAGTTAAGGGTACGGTGTGTAGTTTTTTTTCTTTATTGCCTGATACGGGGATTTGGGTGTTTGCATGATGCATAGCATGAAGCTTTCGGTCGCATATGTCTAGAGGTCATGTCGAATTTTTTCTAGGCTGTGGTTTGCTTGGGGATAGTTGGTCGAGTCACGTTTTACCATTTTTGGTTGCTATCTTATCCTTGGTTTTTTGTTTGTTGCTTTGCAGGCATTCTCCTTGATTGTCTGTGTTTGTGGTGTGTGTGTAACCATCTGAATGGTGCCTTCTCATGCTCCTCCCCCTATCCAGTATGTCCCACTAGTCAGTAGGGATTACTCTTCCCTACTCACTTTTGAGCCTCTCACGAAGGCGGGACTCACTGCTTTTGTGGCTACCTCCTTTCCATTGCTTCCAGAGGATCTATCGATGTGTGACGAGTTTCTGGCCTCCTACAGCAAGAAGTCGGGACTGGTCCATGGTATTTCTATGACTTTGACGCCTCGAGGCCTAGGGAAGGCTCTTTCTCTTCCTTCCAAAGGTGAACCCTTTGTTACCACTCGCCAGCTTTTCTCTAACGAAGAGATTTTGAAGTTGTTACAAAAGCAGACAAGGGAAATTCAGGATGTTAAGAAGGTGATCAACTCTTCAGGAGTTTCCTTTTCCATGATCACTGATCCTGTGTGGAAGTTGGTCTGTCAGTTTTTCCAGGACAAGTTTATGCCTGCAAAAACGCCATCCCATTACTTGTCCAAAGAGCTTTTCACAGCTTCAAGGATGGTGTTGAAAGGAGTAGCTATTGATTGGAGCACTTACCTACTCACTAAGATGGATCAACATTTCGTCAAAGTCACCAGGGGCAATGTTACCAATGTCACCTATGGATCGTACTTGTCTGCCTTCTTGACCTACTCAGGTTTACAGAAGAATGTGCCTCCACCTCCTCCATCTGATCTAGTCCCTCTTCCTCCTCCACCTTCAGATGAGTCAGAACCAATTAATATAGAGGATTATGATTCTCCACCTCCCCTGGTCATACAGCGCAAACGCTTGAAGCGGGTAGCAGATAAAGCTCCTTCAGTTCTTCCTTCAGTGCTCATTCCTGCTACCTCTAGCAGTGATCTCCCTGGTTATCTCACATGTAATAACCTGTTCAGAGCACATCGAAAAGGTTCGTTGGATATATCAGTCCCATCACTGAACAGTCTAGTCTCGGGAGATGCAATTCAATTCCACTGTAAGGACATTCAGAGTTCCATTGAATTGTCAGTGCAGCCTGTGTTCAACAGTTATATGCTTTCTTTTATGAAGAGTTGATGTAGTCTAAGGACCAGTTGCATAAAGCAACATCCGAGTTAGCCTCTGCTAAGGATACCCTAGCAGATTTTTTTAAGCAGATGGAGACTGCTAATGACACCGTGGAATCACAAGCCTCCCAAATCAAGCAGTTGCAAGATCAACTGGCAAAGTCACGGTCTGTTCCTCCAAGCCCTAATGTTCCCTTGATCCCTTCTCTCTCACAGCAGGACTTGGCTGCTCTTCAGAGACAGGCTAGGCTACCTTGTGTCCTCTCTTCCAAGATAAAGTGGAAAGATTGCAGTCCAGAATGGACTTGTTATGGTCTACATTTGAGCAGTTTCAGGAATATGTTCCACCAGACCATTCTTTCTTTGTCCACTATCAATTACAGAAGTTGGCCTTCTACATGAAGCTTTCCACGATGGATTTACCTCTTCCAGAGGATGGATGGAGTGAGGCTTGGTCTGCTGAGTTGCTGACAGAGGTAGTAAGGATGGTGTTTGAAGATTCTGTCATGACCGATACCATGTTGATGTCATATATGTATCTACGAGGAGACTTGTTGATTCCAGATGAAGTGGATATGGCTTGGTATGTGGGAGACGTGGTTTTACAAGCTGTTTTGTATGTCAACGATTTGGAGTTGCGAATAGATGACATGTTTCAGAGTTACTCCTCCAAAGTGGCTACTTGCCCTGATAATTCCTGGCATAGCATGATTGATTCTGTGGTCCTGAATCAAAGATAGAACACAGCCCCTACCTATGCGCCCAGAGCACTAATCAACTAAGGGTGGATCTCTTAGCTTATCTTTCCAAACATAATCCGTTTGATTCTACCTTTTTTGATGCCTATCATCGACGATCTATCTTAGGACCTTCTGTTCCTACCCTCCTGTATTACCAAAAAATGGCTCACCGATATGATATATATCTTTCCCTCTGTCAATCCAATTCCACAACTATCTTACCCCTTCTTTTCCAACCTCAATCTTTTCCTCAAATTCCCATTTTTACATACTGTTCTTTTATTGAGGATAGAGTTTTTTCCCCTTCTCCACCATGTCCTTCTCCATCCATTCATGTACCTTCTACCTTTCCTATTTATCAGTTAACACCCTTTCTAAGTGATTCCCTACAATTTTCAGCCACTCCTTCTTTAAATTATTCTTCATTTTATGATTTTGCCTACCCCTCTCTTCATCCACTTTTCCTTATTCCACTTCCCTCTCCTGCCACTTCTATATCTCAACCACCTCAGTTGGTTAGTGACTATGACAGGTTTGATCATCAGATTTCCAGAAGAAGGGGATGGAGCTCGAATGATTCCCTTACCGGACCTCAGATAAACTGGCCAGTAATTCCAGGAGAATGGACAGCTGCCAATCAAGCATACCAGAACTATATTCATTTTGCTCAGCAGTATTCACAGTCTGCAGATCCTTCAGTGAGATTAACTGCTCATTTTGCTTGGTACCTAGCATATATGCATAGGCATTCTCATAATGATTCAAAGCCTATTCCAAAGTTGTGCATGAATGTCAATGTGAGCATTGATTCCCAGTAGCTGGATATATTGTACTTTCATGCCCTTTGTTTGCCTAGCAGATACCTTGTCCTGTTGGAAAGGATGTGCTGTTTTCAATTTTTTCAGAATCCTCCCAAAACATTTGTAGATGAATCTTTATCTATGGATCGTTTCCGAAATCACCAATCTTTTAAGAGGGATCATCTTCATTGATACCTTTTCCAATGTATGGTGGATGATTTTTAATGACAAAATCTCTTTTTGGAGGAGTCATTCAGATGGTTGTGTTGTGTGTAGTGTTTGTGTTGTGTGTAGTGTTTGTGTTGTGAGTTACTTTATGTAATAAGAACGTGGTGATTGCCTATTGGATTGGCTTTCATGCGAGCTACATTTTGGAGAATTGTGGTGATGGGGTCGTGGTTAGAAAGTTGAAGATGCTGATATGCAGAAGAAAAAGAAGAAAACTCTTGTATCCTTTACAAGTTTGTTGTGATTTTTAGTTTGATAAGAAGTGTTAATGTATAAAGGGTTTTCCTTTTGTTGTATTTTTATATCAGATATAGGTGATAAGTTGGGGTCGTGGTTGGATGGACTGTTTTTGAAGATGTATTGAAGATCAAAGTTGAGCTTTTGAATGAACTTGTATTCTCTTTTTCCTGGGTCGCGAGGACGCTTCCTTATTAAGTGTGGGGATATGTTGAGTGTTGAAATGACCTGTTTTTTGGCTGATTTTTGTTGTTTTTGAGAGCTGAATGGTTGATTTTATGAGATGATTGATTGGTTTGGAAGTGGTTTGAGAGTGTTTTGGATGATATTGACTATGTTTTGGAAGTTCATGATGTTTATTAGTAGAGTTATGAAGTTCTGTGAGGTTCTGATAGGTTCTGATTAGTTCTGTATACCTTTTGTATAGCTTCTGTTTTGTTCTGTTTTGTTTTGTTTTCTCTCTGAAAGGAGGGATGGATTGATGATTGATGAAGATTGAGATATTGTGAAAGCTTATTGAATATCTTTTTAGAGTTTGGAATGGTTTGAGTATGAGTTATGAGGTTTTGATGACCTTCTGTAACCTTCTGTAGGTCTTCTGTAGAGCTTCTGTCTCTGTTTTGTCTCTGCTCTGTAACTGTTCTGTAGCTGTTCTGGTAGTGTACTGTGACTGTTCTGTATGCTTCTATATGTGTTCTGTTGGATGAGAGTGTAGCTTGGGAAAGTTTTCTAACCTTGGAAAGAGGTGAATACAAGTGAAAAAGAGCTAAAAGAAGTGAAAAAAGTAGCTGCTGAAGACTCAAGTAAAGACTAAAGTGAAGTGACAGTAGTGAGCTATGAAAGGACACTGTAGTGGTTCTGGTGACTCTTCATATCAGACATACCTCTTGGGAGGGGTATCCACGACCTAAGAAGGATTATTGAGAGTGATTATGAGAGATTGTAGTGAGAAGATGATGTATTATTGATGGAGAGAGAGAGAGAGAGAGAGAGAGAGTTAGAGATAGCCAATTCTATTGAAACAGAGTGATTGTATGTGAGAGATTGAGAGAGAAGACTATGAAGATATTGAAGATGAATACTATGTGATGTATTTCCATTCAAAGATGGTGTATTCCTTTGCTTTCTATCAAATCCATGGGAGATCTACATGATGTTGCATGAAAATTTGTTGTGCATGGTGTTCTTTTCTTCATTGTGATCATATAAAACCTAATAAACAAGCTTGTTGATGTTACAAGATAGATTTTCTTGCAAGATAATTCCCTTTTCCTTGGTGTTCCCCTTGGGGCTCCATTGGCCATGTATATTCTCCAATGGGAAATGCCATCTAGCATTAATCTTGGACTCGTTCTCATAAGAGACAATAGGGTGAAGGGAGATTCAGGGGGGAGGAGTAGACAAAAGAGAAGGGGATTAAAGAAATAGGTGGAGTCCCAAGAGGAACACCAAGGAAAAGGGGATTCTACTGCAAGAAAATCTATCTTGTAACATCAACAAGCTTTTATTTCATTCTTTTGATGACCAAAACAAAGAAAACAACAAATCTTCACGCAGCATCATAGTAGATATCTCCCACGGATTTGATAGAATCAACCATAATCTTCAACTTCTTCATAGAATCCATCAATAAAACAAGGAACATAAAGGAATACACCAATTTTGAATGGAAATCAATCACATAGTATTTATCTTCAATGTCTTCACAGTTTTTTCTCTCAATCTCTCATGTACAGATACACTGTTTTGATAGAATTGGCTATCTTTGGCTCTCTCTCTCTCTCTCTCTCTCTCTCTCTCAATAGTACATCATCTCCTCACTACAATACTCTAATAATAACTCTCAATAATCCTTCTTAGGTCGTGGATGCACCTCCCAAGAGGTATGTTTGATGTGAAGAGGCACCAGAGCCACTACAATATCTCTTCATAGCTCACTACTGTCATTGTCACTCCAATCTTCTCTTCAATCTTTAGCAGCTGCTTCTTCCATTTGTTTTAGCTCTTTTGAACTTAGATTCATCCTTTCCAAAAGTTAGAAAACTTTTCCAAAGTCACACATACATTTCACAGAACACTTACAGAAGATCTACAGAACAGAAACAGAATAGGAACAAAGCAGATACAGAACAGAGACAAAGTAGAGACAGAGGCTCTATAGAAGGTTTACAAAGGGTTACATAAGGTCATCAGAGAACATCAAATCCTCATAACTCATACTAAAACCATTCCAAACTATCAAAAACTATTCAATAAACTTCCAAAAGATTTCAGCCTACTTCAATCATCAATCCATGCTTCATATAGAAGAAAATCAGAACAAAACATAGACTATACAGAAGGTATCAGAACCTCAAAAGAACATCACAGAGCTTCATATTTCTACTAAAAATCATCATGAGCTTCCAAAACATAATCAATATCATCCAAAACACTCTCAAACACTTCTATTAACAACCATACATCACTCTAAATCCATAAAAAATAAACCATTTAGACCTCAAAAACAACAAAAATTAGTAAAAAATTCAGTCTTTTTCCACTCTCAACATATCCCCACATTTAGAAAGGAAGCGTCCTTGCGACCTAAGGAAAAGAAGAATATAAGTTTACTAAAGAGCTCAATTTTGATCTTTACTAAAGGAAAACTTTGTTATTCATTAACACATCTGATAAACAATAAAAAGTCATAAAAATTTTGTATAGGATATAAGAGATTCTTCATCATCATCTCAAACTATCCAACCAGTATCACCACCACTGCAATTCTCCAAAAATGTATATCTCAAAAGCAAATAGAATAGGTAACCACCACGATCTCATCACATAAAATTAACCCACAACACAAACACTAAACACAAAACAACCATATGAATGACACCTCCAAAAAGAGAGATATATATCATTAAGAATCATCCAAAATACATTGCAAAGGCATCAATGAAGAGGATTCCCTTTTGAAGGCTTGATGATTACGAAAATGATCCATGGACAAGGATTCATCCACAAATGTCTTGGGAGAATTTTGAAAGAACTGAAGGCAACACATCCGTTCTAGCAAAACAAGGTATCTGCTAGGTAGACAAAGGGCATGAAAATATAGGACATCCAACTGTTGGGAATCATTGTTCACATTGACATTCATACAAAGCTTTGGAATGGCCTTTTGATTGTTATGGGAATGCCTATGAATATATGCTAAGTACCAAGAAAAATGGGCTGTCAATATCATTGAAGGATCTAGAGATTGTGAATATTGGTGAGAAAAATGGAGGTAATTTTGGTATGCTTGACTAGCAGTTGTCCAGCCCCCTAGAATTAATGGCCAATTAATTTGTGGTCCTGTGAGAGAATCAGTTGAGCTCCATCCTCTTCTTCTAAGAATCTGCTGATCAAATCCTTCGTACCCACTAACCAACTGAGGGGGTTGAGAAACAGAAGTAGCAGGAGATGGAAGTGGAATAAGTAAAAGACGATGAAGAGATGGGTAGGCAAAACCATAAAATGAGAAATAAGTTAAAGAAGGAGTGGCTGAAAATTTAAGTGAATCAGTTAGAAAAGGTATCAATTGATAAGCATGAAAAGTAGAAGGTATATGGATAGATGGAGAAGGGCATGGCGGAGAAGGAGAAAAGACTCGATCTTCAATAAAAGAACGATAGGTAAAGATTGGAATTTGAGGAAAACCCTGAGGTTGGAAAAGGAGAGGTAAGATAGCTGTTGAATTGGATTTATAAAGGGAAAAATAAGCATCATAGCGATGGGCCATTTGTTGGTAGTACAATAAGCTAGGAACAGAGGGACCTAAAACAGATCGTCGATGGTAGACATCAAATAAGGATGAATCAAATGGATGGTTCTTGGAAAGATAAGCTAGGAGATCCACCCTTAGTTGGTTAATTCTCTACACATAAGTAGAAGCTGTATTCTGGCGTTGTTTCAAGACTACAGAATCAATCATTGAATGCCATGAAGTGTCAGGGCAAGTAGACACTTTAGAAGAATAGCACTGGAACATGTCATCTATCCTCAACTCCAAATAGTTGACATATAAGATAGCTTGTAAGACCACATCCCCCACATACCAAGCCAGATCTACATCATCTAAAATTATTACGAACAACTTCTATCAGCAAATCAGAAGACCAAGCCCCACTCCAACCATCCTCTGGAAGAGGGAGATCCATCGTTGAAAGCTTCATATAGAAGGCCAACTTCTGCAACTGATAGTGGAAAAAAAAGGAATGGTCCAGAGGAACATACTCCTAAAAGTGCTCAAATGTAGACCATAATAAATCCATCCTGGATTGCAATCTTTCCACTTTATCTTGAAACAACGGACATAATGTGGCTTGTCTCTGGAGAACTGCCAAGTCTTGTTGAGATATAGAAGGAATCATATGAACATTGGGGCTTGGAGGAATGGACCGTGACTGCGCCAGTTGGTCCTGCAAAATTGCTTAATCTGGGAAGCTTGGGATTCCAATGTATTGTGAGCAGTCTCTGCAAAGTTGACAGTTTCGTATCCAAAAGAGTCTTAAACTCTTGAGCTTCTTTGGAAATTTTCTCTTTCTCTTCCGAAACTCTAGTGACCTCTGATTGAGCCTCTGCTAATAACTGAAGTTTCAAAGAAGATATTTCTTCTCTCTAGGTCTCGATCATTTATGTCTGCTGCTCCATCTTCTTAAATAGATCGACAAGAGTGTCTTTAGCAAAGGCTAACTCTATGGTTGCCTTATGCATCTGGTCTTTGGATTGCATCAATTCTTCATAGAAAGAAGCATATAATTGTTGAACATAAGTTGTCAACAACTGAGAGTTCAATAGAACTCTGGATGTCATTACAAAGGAAATGAATGGCATCCCCTAACACTAAACTGTTCAATGAAGGAACTAATATTTTCAAAGAACCCTCTCAGTGTGCCTTGAATAAGTTGTTGCATGTGAGGTAGGTAGGAAGGTCACTGTCAGAGGTAGCAGGAACTGGTACTGAAGGAATGACTGGGGGAGTTTTCTCTGCCACACGCTTCAAGCGCTTCCGCTGAATGACCAATGGAGGAGGGAAATCAAGATCCTCTATGTCAATGGGCTATGAATCTTCTGAAGGTGGAGGGGGAGGGACTGGATTAGATGGAGGAGGAGGTAGCACACCCTTCTTAAGGCTTGAATATGTCAAGAAAGCAGATAAATAGGAACCATAAGTTACATTGATAACATTCCCTCTGGTCACTTTTTGACAAAATGTTGGTTCATCTTCGTAAGAAGGTAAGTACTCCAGTCAATGGCAACCCCTTTTAATACCATCTTGGAAGTTGTGAAGAGCTCCTTGGACAAATAATGGGATGGTATCTTGGCAGGCTTGAACCTGTCTTGGAGAAATTGGTAGACTAGCTTCCAAAGAGGATTAGTGATCATTGAAAAAGACACTCCTGAAGTGTTAGTCACCTTCTTGACATCAAGGACCTCTTTGGTCTGCTTCTATAACAGCTTGAGAATCTCGTCATTTGAGAATAATTGTCTGGCTATAACAAAGGGTTCTCCTTTGTACGGAAGAGACAAAGCCTTCCCTAACCCTCTAGGTGCAAAAACCATGGAAGTACCATGAAGCAAGCCCGATTTCTTACTATATGACGCAAGAAACTCATCACATAGGGCTAGATCGTCTGGAATCAAAGGGAGTGAAGCAGCCACGAAAGTTGCAAGGCCCGCTTTCGCGATAGGCTCAAAAGTCAGTAGGGAAGAATAATCCCTATTGACCAATGGGACATACTGAACATGAGGAGGAGCTTGAGGTGCCATTCAGATGGAATACACACACACCATAAACACAGACAATCATAGAGAATGCCTGCAAAACAGCAAAATAGCTATAAAAAAGAAATTGATTAAAAGAAGCACACACAAACGTAACTAACCAAGTGACCACCCAAATAACCCACATCCTAGAAAAATTCGACATGACCCGTACACATATGCGATCGAAAGCTTCTTGCTATGCAAGAAGCAGTCACCCAAGACCCCGTATCAGGCAAAAAAGAGAAAAAACTACAAATTGCATCCGTAATCATATCACACAAACAAACCATTATACCTCAAAAACCTAATCAGGACCTAACCAAAACTTTAATAGACAATGTCAGCTTAAAGGACTATATGTGCCAATCCCACGAAGCATATTTATTAAAAAGGGGGGAAAAAAAAGTGTAGTGAGGGGAATGATTTTAGTGAAGGGTTCATTTTAATAAATTATTAACAATGGTTGAAATTTTATTAGGTTGTAAGCCTTAATAAGAAAACGGTGGTTCATTTTTAAATTGTTAATTACAATTTATTAATGTGAAATGATGCTTTTAACGAAACCCGGATTACGATCCCTAGACTCAGGTCTCTAAATGCATATTTATTGAAAAAACATTTTAATGTGTATGAAGCACTCTTCTTTTTCAGCGCGTGCATTTTTGTAACGGCTAGTTCGTTTTTATTAAAAAATTAAAGTGCCTTTGAAGCGCACATAACACGTGCAAAGTGAATGGCTGGTTGATTTTAATTTATTAGAAAAATGTGTGTCTAGCACGAGCGCACGTGGAAAAGTGGGTGAATAAAGTTCATTTTAACAATTAACTGTGGTTAAGGGATTTTTTTTAAAAAAAGCACGAAAAATAGATATCTAGTAGGGGTGTATATGCAAGAGACTGAGGGCGCACTGATTAGTCCCAAATGCAAGGAATCCAATTTAAAAAACGAAAACCATTGACTAGAAAAAATAAAGCACCTTAGTTTTTTATTTTTTAAATTATTTTTTATTAATTAAATATCCAAGAAATATTAGGGGGATCACATTTGGTTTAGGCAATGTTCATTAGTGTGTGGGTGAGATTTTTATTATTATTATTATTTAATTATAATTTAAGTGTGTTTTGATTTTGTATTTTACTTTTTTTAAAAATTATTATTTTTTCTCTATTTTTTTTATATTTTTTATTTGAAAATATTTTAAAAGCAATCAAATGCATTAATGGAATTTTTTGTTATATTTTTTAATTTAATTCTGATTTTTAGGGATTTTTAATTAATTTTTCTCAATTTTTAATGAATTTAAAATGGATTTTAAAAATTATTAATGTTTTTGCAATTAATTCTCTATATTATAATCAGCAAGATCAACCAAAAAAGTACCCAATTTAGAAAGGAAAATTTTTGTAAATTTTTTATGTTTTTAATTGAATTTTTATGAAAATTTTAATATTTTCAAGTGTTTTTAGGTTTTTCTAGGTATTTTTCTCAAGTTTGTGGAAAATCAGAAGAGATACCTGGCTACGTGTGAACAAATGTGTGTGCTCAGGGACGGCACACTCCACTGCACGGAGAAGACCAAACGTGCGTCCTCGCGCGTGAACACTTGCTGACCACGTGCGTATATGCAAGCACACCTAGAGAGGCCCGCACGGTGTGTGGAGGGTGGGGGTAGAGGGGAGAAGGGCAAGAAAGGGGGCTAAAACGGGGGAAACGGGGGTTAATGGAGGGTAGTGAATTAAGTGATCTAAATTAGGTTCGGTGAGGGTAACTAAATTAGGTTAAGTAAATTAGGTGAATTAAATTAATTAGGTGAGGTAAGTTGATTAAGTTAGTTAGATTGATTAGGTTGATTAGGGTATGTAGGGTGATTAAGTTGATTAAGTTAGGTAAAGTGAGATTAGTTAATGAAGTTAATTAAGTTAAGTTAATTAGGGAACCTTTTTTTTTTGTGGAAAAACTAAGTAGGAGGAGGAGGGGTGGTGGGTGGCGGCCCGCGGCGGCGTGGTGGGAGAAGGAGGAAAGGAGAAGATGGAGGAGGATGCGGTGAGCCAGCGGGCGGCTGGAGGGGAGGAGGTGTGGGAAGAGAGAGGTTGAGGAGGAGGGGACAACAGCGGAAGGGAGGAGGAAGACCGAGGTGGCGAGCAACGACGTCGAGGAGAGGGAGGCGAAGGAGGAGGGAGCTGAAGGAGGCGGAGGAGGACATGGTGGAGGCGGAGGGAGGGAGAGGAGGAGGAGATGGAGGAGGACGCGGCAGTGGGGGGAGGAGTGAAGGTGGGCGGCGTGGAAGGAGAGGGGGAGAAGGCGGGGTTGGAGGAGGAGTGGAGGTATGCGTCGTGGAGGAGGGAGGGGAGGAGGAACGAACGCAACGGAGGAGGGAGGGGAGGAGGTCGCAACGCCACGAAGGCCACGGAGGGGAGGAGGTCATGCGAGGAGGAAGAAGGGCCGAGGGGGCACTCCGAAGGAGGAGATCATGTGAAGGAGGAAGAAGGGGCCGACGTTCGTGAGACAACGAACATGTAAGTTTTGTTTTTTTTTTAAAGTTCTAAGTTTTTTTTGTTTTTTTTTTCTTTGTTGGGTTTTTGGTTTTTTGTTTTTTTCGCTTTTTTTCTCTTTTTTCTCTTTTTCGATTTCTTTGTCTTTTTCTATTTCTTGTTCATGTTGTGGTGTGATGATTATTGTTTTTTTTTAAAAAATGTATTGTTATTTTATTTATTATTATTATTATTATAATATTTGTGTTTTATTATGTGTTTTTATTTTTATTTTTTGTGTTTTAGTGGTTTTGTATTTTCTTATTGTTATTATTATTATTATTATTATTATTATTTTGTTTATTGAGGTGTGGTTATTTGTTGTGGGGTTGTGTGTTGGGGGTTTTTTTTGTTTTTTTTTTTTGGTGGTTTGTGTTGTTGTTGTTGTTGTTGTTTTTATTTTAAAGAGTGAAATTTGGTTTGTTGATTAAAAGTGAGCACACCCTCGTCACGCGCGCATGCGCGGGGCAGGAGTAAAAAAATTTGCATCGGCGGGATCAGACGAAGCGGGGACGGCGACACGCGAGTCGCAGACGCCACGAGGCGACGCGAGGCGCTTAAACCCAAAAACGCGCGTAGTCACGCGCGAGATGTGGGACGCGGCACACGTGAATGGAAAGAAAAATTAATAAAATACAAGCCGGACATCGGATCGAAAAACCGTAAAAATGAAAAATGGGTCAGGAGATGAGAGGAAGGTGATTGAAAAATGCGACATGGGTTTTGGGGCAAAATCAGGGTGTTCACCTGGAAACAACATGAAAAACAGACCAAAAATCTGACAGTCGAAAGAGGGGGGAGGAAAAAGGAAAAAGTGGGGGAAAGGCTGGGGGGATACGATTGTCAAATTAAACTGGAATTCTGGTGAAATAGGGCATGTTCACATGGAAAAATGTGAAAAATAGGCACGAAAAAGACCCGAAAACCTGCAAAAATTAGCGGAACAACCATGCATGGGAAGGATAGGGTGTAAAAAGAAAAAATGGTAGGAGGAATGGGTAGGGCAGGGAGGGTATATCAGATCAGTGGTTCGAAGCAATAAAAGCACGTTCCAATTTACAGGAGTTGCTTCAAAAATTAATAACTCAAGAACCATTGGTCGGAACAGGGGTTGGTAAAGAGGAAAAATGGGCAATTGGAAGGGATGAACAGGGTTGTAAGGTTGGATGTGATTCTCAGTGAACGTAGGGCACGTTCACATAGAAAAATGGCAAAACAAAGGATAAAGGCAAATGAACTATTAACAGCCTCTGGGACAAGGTGAAATAGAATAGAGGAGTGGGGAAGGGACCCTATCAGAGCATAAAAAATGAATTTCTGCATTTGGAGGTGGATAGATGTATTTCCATGATGAGATGCAGAACTGATGTCCAGGGATGCGTCCCCACACTTAAGACCTTAACGGAAAGGGTAAACCGAACAACAAGGACCTAGTACCACACGTCAGACCAACCATGAACGTCCTCTCATTGAAAACACGACCGTCATTGAGAAATAGAAGGTGTAGGGTTAGAAAACTTGGCCCATATTGCGGATGAGTAATGTCGACTATCGAGGTTACGTCTTGTGTCATTGTCGACTGCAGGAGGTACCAAGGTGTCTTCACAGCACACGTCCTCCATGGCAGGGACCAGATGGCAGCACCCAGGGAGGTAGTTGGTTGAAGGAATCACAGGCAATTCGTCGATGATGAGGGATACTGCACTTAGCTCACGATCACTCAAATGGAATGAAAGAACAGCCACTCGCCCCATTACTAACATCACTCGAGTGAATAATGATGAAACCCAGAGCTCACACCCGGTTTAGAAATCGACAAGGGAATGGTGCAGGGAGAGTATGCCAGGGTGCACAATTGATGGTGCATTAGTGCGTTGAACTCGTCTGGCATAGGTGCAAGTAGGAAGGCCAGGGAGCCTTGCAGTGCAGTGTACAGAACAGAGTGACATATCCTTTGTTAATGGCAGAGACCCATCCCGTGTATGCAAAGGGAAACGAGAACGTTGTCGTATTGCTGCGCATCCGAGGTGTGGAATCCACCACAAAGTTGTGTGTGTGACATTTATTACTTTGTACATATTTAGTTGTTGTGTTTGTATTTTGTTTTGCGTGGGCAGTATGGTGGAGGTGGGATCTTTGTTCCAATGCTGACACTAGTGATGTGATTTGATCAAAAGTCTTCTACAGTTCTTTCTAAATGTATGATCATGGGAAGTGCCTACTATGTTACACCTCATACAGCACAGAGGCTGATGTTTGGGAGCATTGGAGTTATTACTTATATTCTTCTTTGTGGAAGTCGGCTTTTTGGGGCTTTGCACTGAGTTGGGGATATTTCGGGCTGTAGAGAGCTTTATGGGCTGTTTTGTTTTTGCTTTTTCGGAGAACCTTAGTTTGGAATGGGGCTTAATCAGAAAATAGGAAAATGATAAAAAGAGAGGATCAATGCTGGATGGATTGGAGGGAAATCCGAAAAGGGGGGAAAGTTTTGAACGTGGGGAAAACAGAGGAGGATGGACGATGGAGGAAAGCGGGATTGGGGAGCCTTGCTTTAAGGAAAAAGGAGCCTATTTTGGTGAAGGAGGAAACGAAATAGGGGATCGAGGACTCTCAAGGAGCTTGGGGGTGCAGAATTTGGGGAGGGAAAAGGATCATCGGAAGGAGCTCTGCTTTTTGGTGGGCAAGGAGGTTTTCAGTATGGGAAGAGGAGGAAGGTGCGCCTGATCAACTTGTGCCTCACAAGACATTCTCTGGAAATCGTCCATCACTGAGCATGTTGTTACCCAATCTTACGCCATATACTATTGGCCTGAACGTCATCGGCATGGCGACCTGCTAATCGACAGGCTGCAGCATGTTGAAGGTGGCTGCCCAAAGGGTGATCTCGGAACTGAGGTAGCCGAGCTGTCGCTTCTCATCAACGTTCCGCTTCTCTCTCTGAAGGCATCAAAGCGGTCCTTCTTGAGCCGGGAGGCGGTCTGGACGTCTGCAGGCGACTGAGGACTGATTGAAGAACGGAGATGGATTACGACGACGAAGGGACGAATTGGGAAGAAGATGAGGTACGCAGATGTCCGTGAAGAGGAAGAGCTCTGAAGAGGATTGACGGAGGCTAGCGGAAGAAGTTGCTATGACGAAAGAGCAGAAGATGAAGAAGAAAGTGACAAAGTTGCAGTAACAACGAAGAAGAGCTCTGAAGAAAATGTAGAAGGTGATGAAGTAGAGAGACAACGCAGAAGGTCACGACGAGGATGACGTTGCTGTGATGACGGAGGAAGTATAGAGGGAGATGACAGTAGGAACGTGATGAAGACTGTAAGCATGACGAAACAGAAGAGAACGAGGCAAAGGAGCTGAAGTCAAAGAGGAGGTCAACAACACAAATTGATGAGACTGCGATGAAGCATCGGCAAGCTCTGCTGAAGGCGAAGGAAGACAAGGACGATCTTCGATTTGCAGAAAACGACAATAAGGGCATGTTGAACGATCATGCTGACAACAACGATGAAAGTTAGCTGATGATCCAATGAAGAAATCCTTCATCATCTCTTTCTGAGCTACAATCCTCTGTGGTTGCGACATTGCTTTCGAAAACCCTTCGACATCTTTGGTGAACCCGACGTGAAAGCGTCGCAGAAATTTCAGGATGGGAGACACTTCAGCCTCTATTTCAGCTTCTTCTTCAACACTAGCTGCGTCTACTTCAGCTCCATCCATGACTGCTGCGTCAAGTACTTCAACGGAGGATCTAAAACAGATTTTGCAGAATATGTCCATGTATATGCAGCTCCAAAATCAGCAAACACAAATGTATATGCAGCAGCAACAACAATTGCATCAACAACAGTTGTCTCAGCAAAGGCAACTCTATTCGGAGCAGGAGAATGCAAACAGCGCGACTAAGGCTATTGAAGCAGTTGAGAGTGAGAAGAAGCTATTTGACGGGCGTAATGTTTCAGCATATTTGAAGACATATGAGATCAAGATGGGGTTCTTTGGAGTTCCTGCTGGACTTATGAGTAAGTACTTCCTTCGTCTTGTCACACCTGCTTTGAGAACAAAAGTGACCGATTTATTTATTCAAAATACACATTGGCAAGATTTTAAGAAGGTTCTTAAAGAAGAATATTTCCTTGAGGACTTTGGTATGGCTACTCGACGGTCATTCCGAGAGTGGGTCTACATGCCAAACAAAGGTCTTGCTGCTTCGGAGTTGATTCGAGAATTTGAGGAAAGGTATAGTCAGCTTGATGCCATTGAACAAAGAGCATTGGATGTTGAAAAAGTTGAGCTTTTCTTGCAAGCTGCAGATCCTGCTCTTCAAGAAGAATTGGGTGAGCTTCTTGAAGATCGCACGAAGCCTATGGGTCTTAAAACTGATTGGCAGGATGCTCAGGATGCAGTCTCGACTTTGACCAAGAGGAGGATATGGAAGACTCGCCTACAGAATGGTTCCATGACATCTACACCATCATCTGTTCCTATGCCTACTTCTATCCCTGTTATTTCTTCTCCTCCTCAGCCAGTTTCTTGGCCTATGCCAGTGCCTGCTGTTTCTACTCCACCTATTCCTCCTGTTCCACGACCGATGCCTACACCTTCTGCTCCAAAACCATCCGCTCCATCGGTGCCAACTTCTCTCGATGACATAATCAAAGGTATCACAGATTTGACACTTGAGTCAGTCAAAGCGGAGTTGGTGGGTAAGTTGGAGCAGTTTGCTTCAACTGTGCCTGCTACTTCTTCTAGTGCTCCTATTGCACCTAGGAGTGCTCCTAGTGCACCTAGGAGAGATCGGAGATGTATTTGGTGTGATAGTACGGAGCATCAGCATTGCAGGGATTGTGACTCTTTCCAGGATGCAAGGAGGCAGAATTTGGTATATTGGGGGCAAGATGGTAAGATTTGGTTGACTGAGATAGGAGCTCCACTTGCTACCAACTTTGGTAAAGGTGGAATGAAGAAGTTAGTGGAGGACATGGCTGCGCGTACTTCTTATGTGACAGCTAGAGGTGATGCTTCTGCATATGGAGTACAGATTGAGAAGGGATCGGAGACTCAGTCCGCACTATGGACTTATGCTATGGAGACTGCAAACAAGGGAAAAATTCAGCAAACTGTTTTGACTAGCGCAGGCTCTAGCATCAGATCAGAGACAGGTTGGGACTCGCCTGTTGACAGGTATTCTATTTATGCTTATTTGGCTAAATCTCATGGTGCAGATGTATTTGTTGAGGAGAAGCGTAAGAGGGATGAAGAAAATCCAAGTGCAGCTAAGAAGACTAGAGGGGGTGAGTTTGTTACTCCACCTACTGCAGGACCGTCTTCACGATCAGGGCCAGATCAACAGATGGAGGATGCTCAAAAGAGGGAAAAGAGGCAAGAGCCTAGAGAGAGAAAACAGCCAGGATTCAGATTGATGTCCGACATTGAGACATCTACAGATATGAAGAAAATCTTTAATGATAAGATACTTGGCAGTGAGGTGACTTTCACTATTGCCGAGATTTTGGGCATCTCAAAAAGAGAGTTTCAGGATCAATTTCAGGAGGTCTTGAAGAGGAAAAGACATGCATTGGCTACCACTGATACACAGGGAGTTTTGATTGGAGAGTTGGATGAGGATGATGATGAGGTTATGGTTGATAATGCTTCTGTTTTGCCGCAGGTAGAGAAGAGGGTTCAGCCTATGCATTATGCTGAAATTGATGAGCCTGTTTTGATACCGCGTAGTCACTTTTCGCGGAGCCATTGGGCTAGGGCAACTACAGAGACGATGGTAAAGGTTGGAGAGAAACAGGTGCCTTATGTTGCATTGGTTGATCATGGTTCAGAGATTAATCTCATTGTTCATGGAGTTTATGAGAGTAACAGATAGCCTATGGATGTAGAGCATGGGTGGCGTATGAGAGCCGCCAATAACACTGCAGGTGATTTATATGCTGCTTGCCCTAGTGTCAGGGTTTCTATTGGTGATATAGAGGAGGATTTTCATTTCTTTTTGCAGGATTCATGCTCGTATCCCATAATTTTTGGACAGCCATTCATTACAAAGATGCGTATGGAAACAAAGGTCATGGATGATGGATCTGCTTATGCACGGATTCGCAGTAAAGATGGTATGAGAGCAGTTCAGTTTATGACTGTATGTGTGAACCATGTTAGAAACAGGGATACTCTCAGAGATGCACCCTTGCCCACTGTGAGGGATTCGGGTTTTCATTAGGTACCGCCGTTTCGCGAGACGACGGTGGTACAGAGGAGAGGAGATTGGAGCTCTCGCCTCCTGGCAGCAGCAGTGTTTTCTCCTCCGGTTATGTTGGGATTTCAGCAAACAGTTCGATGAGCTATCAGAAAACTTCTAGATTGTCTAGAGCTGCCAGGCAGTATATATGCAGGAAGGAGAAAAATTTGAAAAATGCAGGAATTTTGGAGGATGATGAGCACATAGATGGTATGTATGACAGTGTGATTTGTGCAGATACGATGGCAGAGATGGGAGATATGCTGAAAACTAATATGCTGAATTGTCATGGTAATGTATTAGTGCAGTCCCTGGACATGTTTCATGAAATTGCAGATTTTGTGTCACAGATTGAGTCAGAGGCTGAGTTAACTCAGCAAAGAGTATTGAGTGCTGAAGAAATTCAGCAAACAGAGTTTCTAGCTGGTTATGATCAGCTTTCAGAGAGACAGAGGGCTGAAAATTTTCAGCCAACAGAGTTTACTGCTGAAATATTTCAGCATTCAGAGTTTGGGGCTGTTTCTATGCAGTCCATAGAGCAGAGGGCTGAGAATATTCAGCCATTGGAGTGCAGAATTGCTGATTTACAGCAAGGTTTATGTAATGCAGAAGAGCATAATGAAGCCAGGGTTGACACGAAATACAAGACTGTGGATAAGAAGGTGGATTTTATAGGCAAGATTATGGAGTATTGTTCTACCACTTCAGAGATACAGAGATTCATTGGAGCTTGTGTGTTTTATATGATTTGGATACCTCATTTTGCACACATAGCAGATTGTTTTTATCAGCTGTTTCGAAAGGGGCAGAAACTATTTTGGGATGAGAGCCACACTAGAACCATGCGGAAAATGAGGAAGTTATTGCAGATTTTTCAGAAGATGGTGAAAAGATGGTTTGAGCCATACATAGTCAGACATGTCTTTGATAATGCAACATATGAGCTGACAGAATTGGATGGAACAGTGCTTAGAGTGCCTATTGCTGGAAAAAGAATCAAGATTTTCAAGAAAAGAGATGATGAGGATTATGCATTGGAAGAATTTTCGAGAGAAGAGCAACGACAAGAAACTCCAATGGAAGAGACAGATGATATGGCTGGATATCCTGTTGATCTACCGAAAATGCATAATGAAGAGATTGATTTGTTTGTGGATCTTAATGATAATGATCATGGGTAGTTGGCCCATCCGGAGGATGCGCAGGATTAGAGGGGGTGGATGTCGTATTGCTGCGCATCCGAGGTGTGGAATCCACCACAAAGTTGTGTGTGTGACATTTATTACTTTGTACATCTTTAGTTGTTGTGTTTGTATTTTGTTTTGCGTGGGCAGTATGGTGGAGGTGGGATCTTTGTTCCAATGCTGACACTAGTGATGTGATTTGATCAAAAGTCTTCTACAGTTCTTTCTAAATGTATGATCATGGGAAGTGCCTACTATGTTACACCTCATACAGCACAGAGGCTGATGTTTGGGAGCATTGGAGTTATTACTTATATTCTTCTTTGTGGAAGTCGTCTTTTTGGGGCTTTGCACTGAGTTGGGGATATTTCGGGCTGTAGAGAGCTTTATGGGCTGTTTTGTTTTTGCTTTTTCGGAGAACCTTAGTTTTGAATGGGGCTTAATCAGAAAATAGGAAAATGATAAAAAGAGAGGATCAATGCTGGATGGATTGGAGGGAAATCCGAAAAGGGGGGAAAGTTTTGAACGTGGGGAAAACAGAGGAGGATGGATGATGGAGGAAAGCGGGATTGGGGAGCCTTGCTTTAAGGAAAAAGGAGCCTATTTTGGTGAAGGAGGAAAGGAAATAGGGGATCGAGGACTCTCAAGGAGCTTGGGGGCGCAGAATTTGGGAAGGGAAAAGGATCATCGGAAGGAGCTCTGCTTTTTGGTGGGCAAGGAGGTTTTCAGTATGGGAAGAGGAGGAAGGTGCACCTGATCAACTTGTGCCTCACAAGACATTCTCTGGAAATCGTCCATCAGTGAGCATGTTGTTACCCAATCTTACGCCATATACTATTGGCCTGAACGTCATCGGCATGGCGACCTGCTAATCGACGGGCTGCAGCATGTTGAAGGTGGCTGCCCAAAGGGTGATCTCGGAACTCAGGTAGCTGAGCTGCCGCTTCTCATCAACATTCCGCTTCTCTCTCTGAAGGCATCAAAGCGGTCCTTCTTGAGCCGGGAGGCGGTCTGGACGTCTGCAGGCAACTGAGGATTGATTGAAGAACGGAGATGGATTACGATGACGAAGGGACGAATTGGGAAGAAGATGAGGTACGCAGATGTCCGTGAAGAGGAAGAGCTCTGAAGAGGATTGACGGAGGCTAGCGGAAGAAGTTGCTATGACGAAAGAGCAGAAGATGAAGAAGAAAGTGAGAAAGTTGCAGTAACAACGAAGAAGAGCTCTGAAGAAAATGTAGAAGGTGATGAAGCAGAGAGACAACGCAGAAGGTCATGACGAGGATGACGTTGCTGTGATGACGGAGGAAGTAAAGAGGGAGATGACAGTAGGAACGTGATGAAGACTGTAAGCATGACGAAACAGAAGAGAACGAGGCAAAGGAGCTGAAGTCAAAGAGGAGGTCAACAACACAAATTGATGAGACTGCGATGAAGCATCGGCGAGCTCTGCTGAAGGCGAAGGAAGACAAGGACGATCTTCGATTTGCAGAAAACGACGATAAGGGCATGTTGAACGATCATGCTGACAACAACGATGAAAGTTAGCTGATGATCCAATGAAGAAATCCTTCATCATCTCTTTCTGAGCTACAGTGAGAATTGCATTCTTGGCCGATCTCTTGGAAGCTGTTACTTATAATCTTCCAAAAGAGCATAGGAAGCCTTACTTTTCTCCCCACTTATGACAAAATTATTGGAATTAGCTGAATGCTGTCAAATGCTCAATCTCCTTACTTTTTTGTCAAAATCTTGGTGATAGAAATCTTTGAAAGTGCACTTGATTTCTTATGAGTGTTTGGAAACACCACAAGTTTCATTTCCCTTGTTTCCCTCTCATAAGACACATGGATATTGGAAGTAAATATTTGGAGAGCTCGAGTTTCTGTTGGTAGTAGTTTCATACAATGGAATTTGTTTTTGTATGTTCCTTTGAAGAAAAAAAATGGCAGATTTATTATTGCTCACCAATCTATTCATCTTGTTTATTTGTATGATGGATCGTCTATCCTGAAATTTGTCAAGATCCTCTGTGGTTGCGACATTGCTTTCGAAAATCCTTCGACAACGTATCTGACTCTAGGGGTCGTAATGTCCCTCAATCCTCACCTCTCGATAATTGATTGAAGAAACACTAGTCACACTCAACCCACCCTCTATCTCAGACTCTATTGAAAGATACAGAGGGCAGCCCATTCCTGAAACCCATTAATGTAATCCTCACTGTCACTTGTGGAGAGGTTGTATGCCTTGTGCGCATTTGATGGTGCAACAGTGCATCCCACCCTGTGCTGACATACAGTGCAAGAAGGAAGGCCAAGGAGCCTTATGGTGCAGTGCACAGGAATAGATCGTGCATTGTGCATTGAGAGGCCCATCCCGTGCGTGCAACACTCCGTTCACACATCTCACCTCTCATTTGATTTGAAGGGAAAAACTAGTCACTCACCCACCCTCTGTCTCACTCTCTGATAGATACAGAGGGCAGCCCATACTCACGTCCCCATCTTGTTAGGATGAAAGCTCACATCACTCAAGAGGTTGGTGAGGAAGATTGTGTTGGCTATTGTCATCAAGATCTTGAAGATGAGGCGTATCCAAGGAGGCAGCCAACAAGTCACATACTTCAATGATTTGTAAGAAAGGTCGTCTGTTAAGAAGGATAGACGGACTGATATTGCTGAGACAGCGCACCAAGGGAGGTGGCTTCAAATTACTTGCTGGGAAGGTTCTACTGGTGAGTCAGCTATCCTGAACTGTAGGGTGTTACCACCTTTTCCACAGTCAGCTTCCCGCCCAAGGGTGTTTCCACCTTTTCTTGGAACGAGGCCTGTTATGACAGGGACTTTCTTCCTTTTCTCCCATAACAGTTTTGTTTCTTTGTTTTGTTTTGTTTTTTTTCCCTCTTTTTTTTTCCCTTTATATTTTTTGGTTGTTAAGAAAGAGAATGGTAGAAATACCATGTGTCACGACCAACGTCGCCATTGTTATTGGATCAGGTGAGAAGAAAAGAAGGTCAGATTGAGAGGTATCTGTGAGGGGCTAGCAGAACGAGACCCCCTCATGAGGAGAATCATAAAGGCTATCAAAAGCATGAAGAGAATGACAATGCGACACCCAAAAGGAAGAGGGTAGGTCGACTGTGATTGTCAAGATCCCCAAGGAGGAAAATACTTCTTCAGACGATAGCCATTGATCAGGAAAGGATCATCATAGGCATCAACGGTCTGCACCTGAACAGAGCCATTAGGATTGACAGCAAGTACCTTGTACAGGCCCATCCACCATTGTTGAAGCTTGCCAGAAAACTTGCCAAGTCTCAAATTATAGGCTAGGACAAGATCACCTTCTTTGAACTCCTTGTGCTTGATGAAATTGTCATGATAGGCCTTGCGTCGTGCTTGAGTGGTTTTCATACACTATAGGGCCATCCGCCATATCTCATCCAAGCATTCCAAGTACAAGAGGCGGCATTGTAGTGACTCATCATCTCCCAAGCATTCTTTAACTGCCACTCACAAAGAGGGCAATTCCAGTTCAATAGGGAAGATGGCTTCTGTATCATACACTAACTAGAAAGGGGTCTGTCCTGTAGCTGCCTTATGAGAGGTTTTGTATGACCAGTGGGCCTCTGTAAGTCGATCATCCAAGTCACGATGATGTGCAACAATCGTTCTTGTCAGGATCGAGCAAAGGATGTGATTGGTGACTTCAACTTGGCCATTGGCTCTGGGATAGTAAGGAGTGGACTTGCGATGGCGGATCTTATACAGTTCCCTCAGCTCCTCCATGATTTTGTTAAGGAAATGAGTACCTCTGTCACTTACCAGCTTGAAGGGACTACCAAAATGGGTGATAATATTTTTGTACATAAATACGGCCACTCTGTTACCATCGTCTCGCTTCAGGGCTTTAGCTTCACACCACTAAATTGCAATATAATCTGTACATACTAAGATGTATCTATTATGTTTCCGTCTGGTAGGTGGATCAATGGGACCCACAAAATCAATCCCCCACTTCTCGAATGGCTTTAGGGGAAGAATGGGTTGCAGTGGCATGGCACTTGTTTTGGTGGGTTTCCCATTCACTGACAAGCATCACATCTCTTGCAGTAGTCATGTGCATCCTTGTGGAGGATCAGCCACCAATATCCTGCTAATACAGCCTTCTGACTATCGCTTCTTCTGTGAAGTGTCCACCACATGATTCGTCATGGCATGCTTTCAATACTATGCCGATTTCATCCCCTGCAACACATCTTCGTAATACTTCATCTTTGCCTCTCTTGTACAGTGCACCACCTAGCAAGGTGTAGGGGGATGATTCTAATAGAAGCTTCTTCTTCTCATGGCTTGAGATGCCAGGAGGATACCGTTCTGTCACTGTGTAGTTCCGTTCCCTATCAGTGACCTTCCGGCTGGCATAATATATTGGTTGATCTAATTTAGAGGGCCCCTTTTGACATAGGGCAGCATCTAGCCCTTCAACTGATGCATCTGTGTACACATGAAACTCCTTCGTCTAGTCAAGAGGTTACAAGATAGGTGCTTGGATAAGGCATTATTTTAATGTATTAAAGGCTTCTTCACAGTCATCAGTCCAAAGAAAATCAGCATCTTTCCTTAGGAGCTTGTGCAAAGGGGCCACCTTAGTTGCAAAATGTGCAATAAATCTTCTGTAGTAGCCCACATGGCCAAGAAATCCTCTCAATTGCTTGAGGTTTGTTGGTGCTGCCAAGGCAGAAATCTTCTCAATCTTTGCCGGGTCTGTTGCAATCCCTTGTGCAGAGAAAATATGGCCCAAAAGAACTCCTGATGAGATGCCAAAGACACATTTGTCAAGGTTGAGAGAAATCCCATACTCTCGACATCTATCAAAACATTGCTCTAGGTGTCCCCAGTGCTCACGGATCAAAATATAGACACAGAAGTCATCAAGATACACCTCAATGAAATCATGCAAATGATTTTGGAAGGCAACGATCATTACTCGTTGGAAGGTGGCAGGGGCATTACAGTGTTAGATATGATCAATGCCCCACCCTCATTAGGTGCCACCAATGATCCATGGTGCTCAAAGTTGTAAGGCCCCCACTATGAGGAGAAGCCAAATGTGAGCCCAAACATTGGTTGAGTCCTGGCTTGTATATCAGATGAGGTCTATGTGACCGGATGGCAAAAAGGTGACCGTTGTGGATCTAATCTTTGGGTTAGACGGAGTGGTTAAGCTGGTAGTAACTCAAGGCACATTGCATCAAGTTGCGGGGTAAGGGAGTTAAAAGGGTCCCCTATTTTGGGGTTTGGGGGTTGCGGAAGCGGCCCTTGGCTGGGGGGGTCCCAGGGGGGCCAGTGGCCCGATGGTAAAGGGAATATTCCCTGAAATATTCCCTGGCCGACAAGTGGAGGCTCATATGGTAGGTCGGTCAGGCCAACCTAATAGCCTTCGCAAGCTATAAAAGCTAAACCCCTTCACAGCCATCTATCACTCATCTTTCACCCAGTCAGAGTTGTTGTTCCAACTAGCCTTAAGCTCTTCACCTATCTTCTGTCTAGATTGCCATCTAAGCTTCACACTGTGGAAGCGCACGGGTGGACAGAGCCATCTTTGTATCAATTGTTTGGAGTTAAAGAATTTACTGATTCTCCTCTTATCTATTGTGTACTCTCTATCTCTTTCTCAGATTCTGTTCGCTGTGCCATGTATTATTTTATATACAGAGCCCAAATGGCATCACTCTATAGGCATAGGTCCCCTATTCTGTGGTGAAGGTTTTTTTGGATCGGTCCTCTTCTGCAATTTGGACTTGGTTATATCCACTAAATCCATCCAAGAGGGAATACAGCTCATGACCTGCCACTGTGTCCAACAGTTGGTCTGTAAAAGGGATAGGGAAATGATCCTTCTTCGTCTTCAAGTTCAGCTTCCTAAAGTCCACACATATTGGAAGTTTCCCGTTCTTCTTGGGTACTACCACAATGGGCGAAACCCATTCACTGTTAGCCACAGGATAAATAAACTCGGCTTCAAGAAGTTTCAATAATTCAGCCTTCACTAGAGCAGAATAATTAGGATTCATACGCCTTTGTCTTTGCCTTATAGGTTTGGCATTAGGCTCTAGGTCAATGTGGATGTTACCACTAGGATGACCTCTTTGATAGGCTTTTAAGCCAATCCTCCATGCTAGAACAGTTGGTTAGCGACTCACTTTGGCTTTCTATCAGATTATGCTAGGCCTATCCCTTGTGGATTCTCATGCCTTAATTCTATCAAGGGGCAGGGTGAGAGTTGTTCTTGTGCTTTGTTTAGTATATTTTTTGTAGTAGCTTGATGCTTTCTATGGTTGATGTTTGTGTAGATCAGTTCATGGGATTCGACGAGTTGAGTCGCCCTATCCCATGGTCACCAATGAGAGTAGCATTTAAAGACCCTTAAAGTGCCAAGTGGATTAATGTAAATTTTATGCGAGAATTTAAAGCCGATGGAAGTGGAACATGAAGATTCTACAATTTTTAGAGACCAAGGAAGACATAAATGCAAACTTCGGCCATTGACATGGTTGTGGATTTTTAGTTTTTTTTTTAATGGTTGGATTGAAGAGACATAGCTTCTTGGGCATTAGGGATGTCAAGTCAGACATCAGGCACGATTTTTCTTTCTTTATTTATTTATAAAAATTATTGATAATTACTCATATTCTTGTATAGACTAAATACTCTTATGAAAAAGTATTTTCTTAGTATACTTCATTCCATGGGAAGGGAAAATGCGCACCAAAAACCCAAAAACCGCATATTTCTCTTTAAACTGCCTAGTCTCAGGTTTGTGTATTTTGCATAAAATTATTATACAGTTGATTTTTTCATGATTCTTTCAACATGACACTCATTATGACACGTGTTTTTTAATGTTGGAGACTTACTGATGCTTTCCATGGTGGTTTATGATTTTTCCAACTTTGATTCATGTCTCTTTCCACTCCCGCATCATCGTTTGACCAAAAACATCCATCTCAGCCCATCCCCCTCTCTTTTACATTGATCCATAAGAACAATCCACAAGAAGAGAGATGAGAGAGGAGAGAGAAGGACTAAAATTAGATCTTGCTAAATTGTACATCAAATTCAGGCATTTTTGGACGAATGACGGGCGAGAAAATGGAGCATCTCACAGCCAAGAGGGTTCCCTTGAATATGGTTGCACGTTGAAAAAATGATTAAAATGAGGAATTGAGGGGCACCTAAAAAAATGATACCCCCTCCCCCCTCCTCCCCCCCACATTTCATGAAAAGTCATGTTGCTTCCTTCTTAATCTTAATTAAGCTCTAAACTTTGTTTGCCAAAAAAAAGCTCAAGTTTTTGGTTTCACACTTTCTCCCAAGTGGTTTTTTCAATTTCAAAGGGGCAAACACACTCAGATTTTAGATTCATATAGGCAACTGGCTACCTGACATCGAAATCTATCAACATGGCCACCATTACACACTTTCTAGCTTCAAGATCGTATAGCTTCTTCATTACACAAAACCTTTCAGGGATTAAATATGTAACGTGTCCGCTAGAATCATTCCTGGACACGTCTTAGCAGTCCATCGGGAAGGATGTCTAGAAAGCTCCGCCCGGCACTCCCATGGAATGTTACGGGACTTGCGATCTAGGTCTTCCCGCGTCTGCCACGTAGCGGAAGTATCCTGGCCGTTCCCACTTAGGATCGACCTGAATTTGGGTTTTCCTGTTTGGTCATCAGCTAGCAACAACTAGCGTCGTACCCGAGCGAACTACTTTACGCAGAAGCACCTGGACCGAAGCGGATTCGCGCTGCACTTGGTTCAAGGAGAATGGGAAACGAGAGGGATGCAAGGCTCGACCTCTCTGCCATAAGGCATAGTCCCATTCCGTTCCCCTAAAACAGCGTAAATCGGGTAGGATGTAAGTCTAGGTCATCGTCCTCGTTATTCGTTTCGGTGATGTTGATCATCCTTCTGTTCGTCGAAGACTTTGAGAAAAGTTCCCGGCTAACCGGGACCACCCATCCATAGGACGGACCCATGGTCCATCCTCCGCACTTTCCTTGGTTTGTTTTAGTTATGTAATTACCTACCACATTAGTTTGACATATACAAACAGCTTCTTTGATTAACCCTGTTATGTACTGGTTCCTTCACGTAATCTTATCACAGGACATAAAGAAAACAATGTCAACAACTTCTTTGTTATCATTTTATCCTTTTATCTTTGAAATACAAGGAGTTCCC
Source organism: Lygodium microphyllum (assembly GCF_053477565.2). Lineage (NCBI taxonomy): Eukaryota > Viridiplantae > Streptophyta > Polypodiopsida > Schizaeales > Lygodiaceae > Lygodium > Lygodium microphyllum. The sequence continues at coordinate 78,893,400 of NC_141157.1, read as the reverse complement.
GCCTGTAGGCGTATTCATAATCCGCCCGAAGGCTATCCAGTAATCCTTCAGTGATTACTAATCCAAGTTTCCGCCCGTAGACTAGTATGCGGGCCTCGAGATCCAATCCCGAGTCACGTTAGTCTCTTGTGCAGGACCCGAAAGGCGAGGGATTTACAGCCAGAGCCCCCCCTGGCACCCAAGCGTCCTCCTGCTCCAAGCAGAACTCAACGGAGAGACCTCTCACGGCGGGTTCGGTCCACGTTCCCGGCGCGGTTCACAACCCCCTTGGTTAGGGTTAGGCAGGCAGTCGGGGGTAACTGAAGCTGCCTCTCCCTTCAGGCTTCAACCTGAAGTATTTAGATATGTTTTCCTCCTTTAGTTCATTGAGCAATCAATGCAAACAGTGCTTTTCTAACGGTTACAAGCACAAACAAATTCCAATGGTCGTTGTGGCTGGCAAACTGTCAAGGAGTGACTTCCTTTCCTCCGAATGCAATCCGCATTCGTTCCGGAATCAATTGCAACTTGGCAAGATTCCTATCATTCTTGGGTTAGGGTCATACCCTACCCATACTTTAGTGTTTAGTTGTGATAGGTTCCAGCGACCATGTCGCTTCGGTTTATAGTCTGGTCATTTTCAAATACCTAACTTTCCTTTTCCTTGGCAAACTATCCCAAGTGAGTAACAGGATGATTACCCATCCTCTTGTAAGTTAAATTCTTTCAATAACTTGCCAACCTCATTTCGAGAGATGATAAAACTCTCTGGTGGGCAAATCTCAAGTCTATACAAAGTTGCAGCGTTTTGCACATGTATTGCATCTAATTCCACGGAATCATTCCATTGCTTAGTGTTTTCCGTTCACGGAATTTACCCCAGCCGAGTAACACGGTTTTAGGGTACCCTCTAAATCATTCCTAATTAGGTTGGTCCATGGTTCTAGAAATATGCAACTCCGTCGGAGTTTCGTCATGATCCTTAGGATAAAACCTTAGATCATTCCATGCATGAACATCCCATTGCTTCGACATTTTGTGAACGTGTGTAGGATCTTTAGAATCACGGTTTTTGTCTAAAGCTAGGTCAAATTGCACTAAACCCTAGTTAACACTTAGGATTCCTATCATATCGACTCAATCATGTCCATACGAATCCTTGTGGTTTAGATTACTTAGTCAATTCAATTATGCTTGTCTTGCGACAAGGATGATCCTTCTCAAGGGTGATAATCTAAATCTAACGGGGAGCAATAGATACAATTCCACCAACACGCGTAAACATGTGATTTATTGCCTTTACGCATCACATGGCCCATGATAACTTTATCTTTCTTTGGTGCACGATAATCTGGCTACTAACTTTGCCTAGGACCTACTAGGTCTTACATCAATAGTCGTACCTACAACCTTGTTGTCTACACTTTGGCATCTTATGCTTTGACTCCTAATTGCGGCTCTTAATGAATGTCATTTTTCACTTGACGACTACGCAATACACAACATTCTCCTAGCTACGAAGTAGTCAATGGAACTCATACAAAACTAGTGTTAATTTATTCCATCTTACAAGCTATTTGCAAGTTCATAAGATCATCTTCGTTCTTTATTATTTCTTTCCGGATGATACCTTATGGTGCTAACCTTTTCCTATGAAATCATTGCGAGAAGTATGTTGCCTAATGTGCGGCACACGCTTATTTCTACCATGTCTAGGACGAAGATAATGCCCCTATAAATTCCATTTCTTTGCCTAAGTTTAGACTCATTACCTTGATAAGGTACCAAATCTACATGCAACTAGTCTTTTACTCGTTCAAATTCATGACAAATTCAATCTTACCTTAATGTTTCAAGAGATGTATTTCTTTCTAATTTCCGTATGCATATTAAGCGTAAAAATGCAATTCCTTTTATGGGCTAAGCGCGCCTAATCATTTCCTTATGCGGAATTAACTCGAAAGAACCTGGACTTGAGGAGTCGGGGAGATGTCCACTTGCACATTCGGAGATGAGCCTTCCGCAGTCGCACCTTGTGATCCTTTTGGGGCCATCGTAGACGTAAATTCGACTTCCGATTCGCCTTAGTGGTCTACGGAGTGACGGCCCTCGGAATGCGGCCTTTCGACCCTTGCCTTTATCCTTGTAGGCGGTGATTTCTTTCCGGGATAGTGCTTGCGGCGAAAGCTTTAGGAGTCCTCCAAGAAACTCGAATCGGCACGGTATTTATCCTCGGACGGCTTGCGGCTTAAAATCTTCTTGCGGAAGTCTTTTCGATGGATCTTGCGGTGGTCTTTATGGCTTCACCGTCCCCTCTTCAAAATCCCGGGAAGGGATATGAAAGGGCTTTTTCCGGAATTGTGGTGGGAAGGGGCCTTTGGGAAGGGGCCTTTGGGAAGAGGTGGTGGGAAGGCCCTTTAAGGAGGCCCCTCTTAGAAGAAGCTTCTAAGAAGCTTCCCATGGAAGCACGTGGGTGGAAAGGGGATCGTGCTCAGCGTGGCGGCGGCCTGAGCTGGCCGGCGGACAGGGTGGCAGCGACTGGGGCTCGTGGCGTGGCTGGCGGACCAGCTGCTGGCGGCGGACTGGGCGTCCTCCTTCTGCTCCGCGATCAGCACGGCGTCCTCTCCCTCTCCTCCACGGCCGACCTCTCCTTCAGCTCCTCCCTCACAGTCTCCCTTCTCTCTCCCTCTCTAGCACACCCCCTTGATGGGGGGTGTTTATATAGGAATGGGGGTGGGGAAGAGGGTCTCCACCCACGTGGAGAACTTCCTCATGCAATCCCTCACTTGGCCATCCCCCCTCCATACTCCCTCTCCTCCAGCCATGCATCGGCTGGGGGAAGGGATAATAGTAAAAAAATTTGCCTTAGTTTAATTAAATTGTCCCTCCCAAGAGGGTGTTTTTGCGGGTCTTGCAGTTTTGATCTCCCGGTCTTGATTTACCAAAGCGGAGGACCCCATTTCACATGCGCGGGTCACACATTACGCTGTCAATAATTTCAATGCAAGAGATACCCTTTGCACAGGGTTTGCACGGTGTGCGGAAGGTTAATATTTACGGTACGGGTACGCGGAAATATTACAAAATAGGGGGTCAAGCGGACGCGGATCGATGAATTGAGACTTGCATTGACTTCCTCACATTGAACTCCATTTAGGGAAACTCTAGCTCATCGATCTACAACCATTTCATTTTTCATGAAAAATTGGTCTTTGGCGGCTTCCCCTAATATTTTTCGCTTCAAAAATGGACTTTAAAATCCACTCTCATTTGTGATCATGAGATAAGGAGACTCAACCGGTTGAATCCCACGAACAGATATGCACAGACAACAACCATAGAAAGCATCGAGCTGCCGCAAAAAATATACTCAACACAGTAGAAGAACAACTCTCACCCTAATCCCTGACAAAACCAAGGCATGAAGATCCACAAGGGATAGGTGTAGCATAATTTGATAGAAATCCAGAGTAAGTTGCTAACTAACTACTTCAACATGGACTAGCTAAAAGAACCATCAAAGAGGTCATCCTAGTGGTGGCCTGAACTACCTACCTAACCAGGGACAACTAGACTAGGAACTCCTACTAGGTGAGGACTCCTATAGCTTAGTCATAAGATATTTTCATTGAATACATTGGTCTTTCAAAATTTTCATACTTAGGCAGCAAGTAAAAAGGAGAGAGTTGAGCCTAGAGTGAATCCAAGGAGAATAGGGCATCGGCCTCAGGTCATCCTAACTCGGCACCCAAGAACCTACCAAGATCTCGTGAGGTGACACTTAATCCTTTTCTTTCCACTCACATTTATTTTCACTCCAACTTTCCTTATTTCTTTATTTTAGCTAGCCACTATCCCTAAGAAGACAAGGCATTGGGACTCATCCCCGAAAACCTACCAGGCCTTCGTAAAGGTGATAATAAACTTCTTTTAAAATGTTTTTCTTCTTTTTCTTTTTTCTTTTTAAAGGGGTTAGAACCCATTTTTACACACCTCTATAATGTTGGCTTTAGATATAGTCAGAACTTACTCTTCTTTTTCATTTTGGCAAGCTTCTCTAACTACCTCACACTAGCAATGACTCTTAGAATAGCTGCCTAGTAGGCTAGGAAGGAGAGGGTCACTCAGACTACATTCTAAAACAAGTCTTTAATTCTTGACAATGTCTTGATAGGAGGTAGACAGCTACTCAAATCTCCCCCCAGATATATCTAACAAAACCCTAGAGCTTTATGCCTTGTTTTCGGTCCCTACAAACAAAGAGAAAATAACCCCCACATACACATATAATATTATTAGCTTAAGGGAAAAACTCGAAAAGGTGACAACAGCACCTAGAATGGCCACAACAAGCTCCTGCGCAACAAAGGCTCCCTCCACGTACTTCATCAAATCTATCTGATGCAATCACTTAAACAAAAAACCATTAAACCTACTCGCACCAAATATACACGTGGCCCTCTTGGCCTTAGGAAATCAAACATGAGAACCCTATAAAAGCGGTCCTTTTGGCCTTAGGGAATAAAACACTTTACTACCATTCAACATCATAATGGTGAAACAAACCCTTGGTCTTCGTAACATAACTCTACTAAAGCACAAAATTGCCCAAGGGTAAGGGCTCCTTAGGCCCTACACTAAGTGCATCGCGTAATTAGCTAAGCCTCTTGTGTAAACAACAATGAATGTCTAACAAATATGATGATTCACAATCCTATGTGTCCATGACAAAGTAGGAAGGTGCTCATTTTCTTCTTGACTCATAATCCAAACTAACCATTGGTGGCCAAAATATGACGAGTTAGCAAGAAGACCCTAAGTTATTCCAATTCTAATGTTAGAAGATAATTGTAAAGGCTCCCCTAGACAACAATTGAAAAAGATATCTTCAACAAAATCATAGTTAGCCAAGGAGTTTGCAATGTGATTCCACTATCGAGAAACTAATTGACAAGTCACTATCTAAACAATATGCAACATATCTAAAGGTGCACAAGGCACATCCATAAGATGGGATCCTACACTATACGTTCCATTCAATTTATTGATTACAAACTACGAGTCCCATTTAACTAATAATCGCTGGATACCACCACATTGGGCTACATTTAGCCCCATGATCAAGGCCTTGTATTCTGCCATATTACTAATAAAAGAAGGTCCTAAATAGACTCCCATCTTCAAGACAATCCTACTTCAGGGATCTTTAACAACCATACCAATGCTCGCATGTTTAGTGGGCCCTCTAGAAGCTCCATCAAAATACAAGGTATAGACCCACTCTTTAGTGATATCTATGCCATACTAATCAGCTCACTCGTACTTTTGAGAATCAAAATCGAGTTAAGAGAGATGATGCATAACACATGTAATCCCTCCTTCCTTGCTGAACTTGATAGGAATGCTAGTCAGAATTCGTTGACAATGGTGGTAGTAGACCTTAATCTCCCATGTGAAGGATCTGTCGTGCTACTTAATAACTTGATAACCTTTACTCCACTAGATCATGCAACCTTGGTGGTAACATTGTGCTCTAGATATGGAATAATTCATTCCATCTGATTGTCTTGGTACCTATTGCACATTAAAGTTGAATCCTAAAGGACCTACATAGGCACCAAGCCCAACGTCAACCCTTACACATAGTAAGGCTTCAACTTATCAAAATGAACTTTAGTATTAAACTCTACCCCCCTGCAAATCTACTAGAAGGGCTGCAGAGCAATTTTTTCCTAGATGTACAATCTTGTATGGTCCATCCCACTTGGGTTCTAATTTACCTAGAAATAGCTCATGACGATCATCATAATACAACAACAATTGACCTATCACAAATTTATACTTCTTAACCAAAGGTCATTAAGGGGTTTCATGATTCACTTTCCTACTTCTTGATGTTGTAAAGCCTACAACTAAATCTCATCAAGATGTGCCAAAGAAGTATATCTTTCTTCTAATGCTTTTTCCTCTCCTAATGAATGATTGAGAGTGAAACGCACAGTGGGTAGCTCTATTTCCAACGGAAAAACACACTCCTCCCCATGCACGAGCTTGAATGGAGTGTGGCCTATGGCTTCCTTGAATGTCATGATATAAACTCACACTACCACATAATTTCTTATCCCAGTCACACTTGGTGATTTGTACTTTCCACTTGACTGTTTGCTTGAGAATTATATGGGGTAGTCTTGTTCTACTCAATCTTCAAAGCTTCAATCAAAGCTACTATAACTTTATTGAAGAAGTGTGTTTCTCAATTAGACACAATCTCCTTAGGTGGACCGAAACAACAAACAATTTGATCCATAATGAAACTAGTTGTCTCCTTAGCATTATCCTTCATCGTGGCTCGAGCTTTCAACCACTTTGTAAGGTAGTCCGTTCCTACAATAATATACTTCTTTCGCATAGTCTATGAAGGATATATTGGTCCCATAAAATCAATATCTCATTTTTCAAAGGGTAATGTAATGAAAATAGGGTTTAGAGGCTGCTTATGATTCTCGATGGCATCATATCTTTCACAAACACCACAATGCTTAATATAACTAAAAGCATCTTGGAAAATTGATGGCCACCAATATCCAGCATGGAGAGCTTTTTGGGCGATAAGCTATCTAGCAAAATGTCCCCCACAAGGTGAATCATGGAACTCCCCTAGAATGATGGTACCCCATCAAGTACCACACAATGATGATAAATGTCATCTACTCCTCTCTGATACAAGACACTTGCTATAATCGAAAGCATAACACTCATTGTTTAATCTTCCTCTTTTTAGACTTTGATAAATTAGTCCCAAATCCTCCTTTAGATAGATAATACATTATGGCTACATACCAATAAGGGATGGAAGTTGTATCAATCTTCAATAGGCCTTTAATATCACTTCCTTCAGCCAGGATTTTCTTTGGCTACTGAAAATCCACAAGACATTCCACAATACCATGCATCTTCACCAACTAACTCCTAATCTCATAATTGAACTCTTGCAAGTGATTAACCACTTTGCTAAATGGTCAGGAAAGTACAACTTCTTTAGCAATAATCTAAGGCCATCCATCTTTGTGAGAAATACTACCTTCTCATAGTCTAGAATATAATGCCTAAATTTCTTCAACGCAAAGACCATTCCAAGGCACAATTTCTCCATGTATGTATACTTGACTTTTTATATCTCCAACTTCTTGCTAGCAAAGGCAACTACTATTTCTCTTCCCAAATTTGGGCATGCATTGTGGCTATTGAAAATATATAGAAAGCTTCAACTCTTTTGGATGCTTTTAGGATTTTTACTTTTACTAGTTCTTGCTTCGGATCCTCAAAAGATACTTGACAAGCTTCATTCCACTCAAATAGAGAGTTAAAAGATAGGAGGTTTGTCAATGGTAATGATATTTCTATTAGTACATTGATAAATCTTTGATAATATCCCAGTGATAATAGAAATTTGTCTACCTCTTTCAGAGTACCTGGTAGACTCATAGCAACTATATCCTTTTTCTTTACAGGGTCAATCACCATACCAGCCAAACTAACCACATGGCCCAGTAACAACCCATAGGGCACCCCAAAGAAACACTTTTGGGGGGTTATGAGCAATGCAAAACTATCTACAACACTCAAAACATTTCCTTAGAATAACTAGTTGTATTTCCCTGATGGTGGCTTCTCCCATATCATCAGTAGATACTTTTAACTCCTCTAGGGAGATATCACCAAAAGTCTTATTAGTTGTTTGTTGCCAAGAGCCATACACATTGCATAAACTAGAGGCCATCACATGATACACAATAGCTATTTGATTGTATCCAACAAAGCAATGCATAAATGAGTAGATTTTGCTACCTGTGCTGATTGATCCAAAATTTTATCAATAAATGGTAAAAAATAGTAATCCTTAACCGTCTACTTGTTAAGATCTCTAAATCCTAGGCAAAGCTAAATTTGATTGTTCTTCTTTTTCTTGATAATAACTAGTGAACACCACTTTGTGTGTCGAACTAGAAATATCAGGCCAACTTTTTGTAGCTTCATCAATTCTTTGAATAACCTGTCCCTTAATACGAAGAAAGGTATATGCCTTACTTTCTGATGCATAGAGTGACTACCTTCCTTTAGAGGAATCGTATGAAAGGCACCTATTGGGACCTATTGGGACATTAGCTCTAAGGCACTAGTTGGGCGGCCTCACTACTCACCTAAAACTACCCCAAATGACCTCACGACCAAGAACATCTATATGACTTCATAGTCCAGCAAATGATTCCTTCCCCACTTATCAAAAGAATTCCCTAAACATGATGGTATTATACACCACATAGCACACACACAGGGAGCACCCCTTCATTTATCACCACGACTCTTCTACATCTTGAGGATTGGCGCCAAGATGCGCCATGAACATAAAACACATTCGAAACAAAGTCCACTCTTTTGATAAAAATCCATGAAATGATATATAAACCTCACCAAATAACTCCCAAGGAACTAAAGATCTAGCCCTATGGCTTGGGATACCTAACACTCTAAGCCTCGGGTCATCACTCATACAAACAGGTGCTATGCATCCAAGATACAATACCATGAGATGCATCAATGCAAGTGTGAATATAACCATCATGCTCAAACAAATATTCATTGAAAATCAGCATTGTGAAAGTGTGAAGATAATTCTTTTCATGAATTTTCTTTCTATGATAGTGCTTTGTTGCTTAGGGCTAGCACCGAGCTTCCTTGTGTTACTAGTCTCTTTAATTTTTAAACAATCACAAACCCCATATGATATGCATCATGAAACCTTAGCATTTAACATACTTCAACCGCTCAACAATCCCCCTACTCCTTAGCGTTTGAAATTTTGCTTGCATTGATAGGTGTAAGTGATGGTTTTTCTTTATTAAAATCAATAAAACCTTACTTTAATAAAGAAATGGGACTAAAATAAGGCTAAACCTCATGCTACTACTCCATCATATGTCCACACATATTAATATTATTTTTTCTTATTTTTATGATGCAAAAAACCTAAATTCTCTCATTTTTTAATTTTTTATTTGTAATATAAAATTAATGATAATTACTAATTTTTAGGTGTAGACTAAATACTCTCATGAAAAGTGATTATCATATCATGTTTCATTCCACGGGAAGAGAAAATGCATACCAAAAACTCAAATGTCGCATATTTATGTAATGTGTCCACCTGTTCCCTTTCAGGACACGTCTTAGCAGTCCATCAGAAAGAGAGTCTAGAAAGCTCCGCTCGGCATTCCCATGGAATGTTATGGGGTTTGTGATCTAGGACTTCCCGAGTCTGCCATGTAGTGGAAGTATTCCGGCCGTTCCCACTTAGGACCGACCTGAAAATCAGGGTTTTCCCTAATGGTCACTTTCCTAAACGGTGGCTAGCGTCGAAACCCAGGCGAATTACTTTACGCAGAAACGCCAGGGATGAAGCGGACTCATGCTGCACTTGGTTCTAGGAGAATGGGAAACGAGAGGGATGCAAGGCTCAACCTCTTTGCCCATAAGGCATAGTCCCATTCCGTTCCTCTAAAACAACATAAATCAAGATTCTAGTAACCTAAACCCTAGGTCAACACCCTTGTTGTTCATTTCCTTTGAGAAGAGCCACTTGCTGTCCATTTCGATTGAGAAAAGTTCTCCGACAACCGGGACCACCCATCCGTAGGACGGACCCATGGCCACATCCACCACACTTTCCTCAAGATTGCTTTAGTTGTCTAATTACCTACCACATTTAGTTGGACATGCATCAAGCAGTTTCATTAATTAGCCAGTTAGCTAGTTCCTTCATGTAATCTTCAGCACTTGACATAGAAAAACAATCTCAAACAAGTTTCTTTTCAACACGTTATCTTATTTATCTTTGGAATACATCCATAAAGTCCAGCCCGCATGCTAATCCATAATCTGCCTGAAGGCAATCCATAATCCGCCCGAAGGCAATCCATAATCCGCCCGAAGGCTATCCAGCAATCCACAGGGATTACTAATCCAAGATTCCGCCCGTAGACTAGTATGTGGGCCTCGAGATCCAATCCCGAGTTACATTGGTCTCTTGTGTAGGGCACGGAAGGCAAGGGATTTATGGCCAGAGCCCCCCATGGCACCCAAGTGTCCTCCTGCTCCAAGTAGTGCCCAACGGAGAGACCTCATGCGGCGGGTTTGGTCCACGTTCCCGGCGTGGTTAACACCCCCCTTGGTTAGGGTCACGCAGATAGTCAAGGATAACTAAAGTTGCCTCTCCCTTCAGGTCTTCAACTTGAAGCATTAAATATATTTCCATCCTTTAGTTCCTTCAGCAAACAATGCAAACAGTGCTCCTAAACTGTTACAAGTACAATCAATTCTAGTGGTCGTTTATGTGACCAACTGCTAAGGAGTAAATCCTTCACTCTGAATGCATCCAACATTCGATCTGGGATCAATTGCGACTTGACAAGATCCCCAAGGGTTTGTTTGTTCACCCTTTTGTCCTTAGGTTAGGGCCATACCATGTTAATCCAATTTAACCAATACATTAGATTTCATAAATTAACAGTAACTCCTGGCGATCATGTCGCTTCAATTTGATTGATCCTTTGCTTCCAAGAAAATACCTAACTCTCCTTAACTTGGCAATTTTTCCCAAGAAAGGTGAGGTAATAGGATGACTACTCATCCTCTTGCAAGTTAACTTGTGCAAGAACTTGCCAACCTCATTCCAAGGAATGGCAAAACTCTCTTGTGATCAAACCACAAGGCCATGCGACGTTGCAACTTGTTGCACAAGTGTTGCATCTATTCCAAGGGATCATTTCACCCATTGAACGGCGTTTTCTAGTCAAGGAATTATGATTAGACAAGAAGCAGGGTTTAGGGTGTCTTCTTACCTAGCCCAATCCTAATTGCACGGTCCTAGGGATTCCAACTCAATTCGAGTTTCAACATTTGAACAAATGATCCTTCGGGTAGAAACCCTAGATCGTTACTTGCATGAGTGTACTCTTGACCCTACATTCCATGAATGTGGGTTGGACCTTTGGGTATGAGGGTTTTGACTTGGCAACAAGTGCGAAACTAGGCCAAATCCTTAACAAGCTAAACCCTAGCTAGCGCTTGGGGTATTTATCATATCATGCGTATACAAATCCCTTGCGGGTTAGGTGATTTAGGTAATTCGATCTATTTGTCTTGCGACAACGGCGAACCATTCCTAGAGATGTTAACCTGATCTAAAGGAGGAACCAGATGCAACATATCAGAATACACGTAAACATGTAATTCATTGCTTCTTCGTACCACTAAATTTGCAATAACCCTAACCTTTCTTGTTAAAATCAAAACGCATAATAATTTACATAATAACTTTCATTGAACCTACTAGGACTTACATTCAAGAATCATGCCTACAACTCTTTTTCTAAGCTTTTAGAATTTCATGCTTTAATAAACCATGCAGCCTTCCCAAATGCAACTTGACGAAATGAAGTTTGCAAATATGTAACATGCGATCTCTAGATATAACAACCTCAAAAATGAAGTTCATGTGAGACAAGGCTAGTATTGATTTAATCCATTTCTGAGCATCCTTTTGCCATGCAACTTACAAGACTAAGTTAACAATTTCCTCGTGTGAATCATAATGAAGGGAATTAGTGACTAAATGCAAGATAGTCCTTTCCTTCACGGCCAATGCACTTAACAATTTCATTCCTTTGCCCTAAGTAATAGGCGTTTAGACTCATTAAATTGGAAATGCTCTAATATTAGCAACATGCAGCTAATCTCCTAAGATGGACAATTCTAGAAATGCAATGTTCCAATTTCATGACATGCACCAACCTTGTCTAACGTTTAAAAAAATTATTTATCAAGTGTACATTTATCGCTACCACATGCATTAATGATAAGCGCAAAAATGCGTTCTTCCTTATGAAATTAAGCGTGCCTAAATCATCTCTTTATGTGAGAATAAACTAGAAAAAAAACCTGGACTTGTGGGCTCTGGGAGATGTCCACGTGAATGTTAGGAGATGAACCTCCCACAGGCGCACCTTGCGACTTCTTGGGGGCCATTGTAGGTGTGATTACGAACTTCCGGGTTCGTGATCGGTGAATCTCCTCAGCCTTGGTAAGCAACCTCAAGATCTTGCCCTTATCCCTCGTACGCAGGAGATACCTTCACTAAACTTTGGATCTTTAAAAGGCCGGGGCTTGTGAGATTTGAGCTTAAGGGATTTGGACTTATGGGATTTGGGTGTATGGGATTGGAGATTTGTTTGCAAAAATGGAGCTCTTACGAATGGAGGTGCGGGAATAGAGGCTTCACGAGGACTTATGAGAATTGGAGTTTTACGAGGAAGCTGCGGGAATGAAGCTTAATGAGCTCGGCCTTAAACTCGGGAAGGCCGCAGGAACAAGGCCAAAGCCTTATTCCTTAGAAGCTGTGGGAATGGGGCTTTAAGGGAAGGTTTTTAACCCTCGGGATGGAACCCGTGTGCACAAGGCCTTAAGCCTTATACTTTAGAAGCTTCCAAAAGCTTCTAGGAAGCTTCTGTTCGCCAGGAAACCACGTGGGGTCAAAGGAAATGATTGAGGGGAATTAGGAAAGGAGGGATTACATCGAATGGGGGGGGGGGGAAGTTTGACTTGGTGGGCACCTGGAGCCATGTGGGGTCAAAGGAAATGATTGAGGGGAATCAGGAAAGGAAGGATGACATCGAATGGGGGGGGGAGGGGGGAAATTTGACCTGCTGGGCACCTGGAGCCAGGGCCGTCAGCAGTAATGCGATGGTGCCTTCAGCCGAGCAGGATGGGGGCGAGGTGGGTGCGTTGCTGCAAGCAGTGGGGGAGTTCTTGGAGGCCGGGGAGCATGCCGTGGAGGATGTGCTTCCTCTTCTGAGTAAGCCGAGCAGGATGGGGGTGATGGCAGCTTGCTCTCTCATTCCTCTTCCTTAGCACGACGTCGTCCTCTGATCTCTCTACCTTTCCCCCCTAAGATAAGGGGGATCTATATAGGCCTTAAGGGGTGGAGAGAGAAGCTCCCCACGTGGCCTCTGCATGGCTTCCTACCTCCTCATGCAGTGCACAACTCCACCAAGCCCATCCCTACCCACACTCCCTCTCCTCTACCCATGCATCAGCTAGGGGAAAGGGATAAACATTAAAAAAATTTGCATTAATATTATCCATTTTCCCCCTCCCAAGTGGGTGTTTCCCCGTGGTTATGCGGATTTTAACCTCCGGCTCGATTTGCCAATGCGGAGGTCCCATTTTTACGTGTGCGGGTTACGGATTAGATTGTCAGCAATTACAATGCAGAAGATAACCTTGCACAAGGTTTACGCGCTCTGCAGGGAGTCAATATTTACAAGGAGGAATATTACATCTCTCCCCCTTAGAGGAATCAAGATGTCCTCATCTTGAGAAAAACTAGGGGTATTGTTGGTTGAGAGTGCTTTCATCTATCCAAGTGGCATCCTCCTCGGGATAATCTTTCCACTGGATGAGGCATTCTCTCAAGGTTCTGGATCTCAATTGTCTCTCCCTAACATCTAAGATTCTATCAGGCCGTAGCTCAAGGACTCCTTGGCTAGGCATTACAACTTGTTGGTCATCAAGTATATGGCTAGGATTAGGTACATACTTCTTCAGTAGGCTGATGTGGAATACATTATGAACCTTTAGGTTCTCCGGGAGTTGCAGTCTATAAGTGTTGGGTCCTAGGCACTTGAGGATCTTGTATGGTCCACAATACCTTGGACTTAGCTTCTTGCAATCTCCTAAAAATAGGGAACTCTTCTTTGGGCATACGCGAATGAAGACCCTGTATCCTTCCTCGAAGGTTCTATCTTGACGTTTCAAATCTACATATGCCTTCTATCTATCCTTGGTGCTTGGATGTCCTGTCTTATTGACTTCTGTTAACCCCAACACGAAGAAAGCAAAAGAAAGTGGGAAAGACGCAGGGCAAAGGCGGAAAAAAGGTAGCCCAACTGAAGAAAGAAGAGGAAAGAAGACCAAAAGAGCAAGGGCAACCTTAAAAGTCCAAGGTAAATGCAAAAGGGAAAAAGGCACATTTTAAAATAAAAAGGCGCACCCTGAAATCTTGTAAAAGAGCGCCGGGCTCTCACCCATGCAATTTGTAAATGTAGACAGGCGATGGAAAGGAAGCTAGGAAGATATAAGGACAATGAGAAAAGGGGCCTAGGCTAATGGCCGGCCATGTAAAAAAGGGGGATGACCGCCCATGGAAATCAGGGCATGTATATAAAGTTGAAAAGTGAATGAGAAGCTCATTCTTTGGTGTGTGGCAAAAAGAGTCTTCTTCTTCCTCTCTTCTTCTCTCCTCCTTGCTTGTGTCTGCTCTTGAGAGAGGGAGTGCGAGAGTGTGAGGAAGTGAGTGTGTGTGAGAGTGAGGGATCAAGAGGGTGAAGCTCTTACGAAATTGAGCACACAGACTGGGTATCACCCATAGTCATTGTGATGAAGAAGAACGGCAAAATCCGAGTGTGCGTCAATTACAAAAATGTGAATGCTTCTATAAAGAGATACAACTATCCCTTGCTGTACACCGAGCACATGCTTGAGAGAGTGGCAGGCAAGGAAGCCTACAGTTTTCTAGATGGCTTCTTAGGGTACAACCAGGTGCAAGTGCATCATGCAGACAATCACAAGACCGCCTTTGTCACTGAGTGGGGCGTCTTTGCATACGTAGTCATGCCCTTCGGGTTGACCAATGCCCCCGCCACCTTTCAACGCCTCATGTACATCATCTTCAAGGACATGCTTTGCAAGGAGCTAGACGTCTTTGTCGAAGACCTGTGTGTCCATTCGACCTGGATTGAAACCTAGACAACCTCTGTGCAGTCTTTGAATGGTGTCGCTTATATCGTCTCTCCCTGAACCCCTTGAAATGTCAGTTTTGGGTGAAGCACGGATGCATCTTAGGATATGTGGTGTTAGGGTTATCGTTGACCTTCCATCCCCAAGAAATTACAAGGGAGTTCAATGCTTCTTAGGTCACATAGGATACTATCGGCGATTTGTACTGAACTACGCACTGATCTCGCTAGGCCATTGTACAAGCTGCTAATTGTCTTCGAGTGGACCGAGGCATGCCAACGGGCCATGGTGTTCACCATAAAGAAGTTCCGGCATTACCTGTTGGCTACCCCTTTCACCTTCTTCGTGGACCATCAAGCCCTGCTCTATTTAGTGAACAAACCTTGTGCTATAGGACGTATAGCTCGATGGCTTCTCCTGCTCCTAGAGTTCGATTTCTCCATGGTGGTACGAAAGGGAAAACAACATTACATGGCTGATCATATGTCCCGTATACCCATAGGAGAAGCCGTTGGACAAGGCATCATGGACGAGTTACCTGACGCCCACTTATTCCACCTGTCCAGCGAAGGAGACCTATTTAGGGTCGATCTGACACCGTACTGGGCAGACGACATAGTCCAAGTGCTCGAGCATGGACTACCGGAGTGACCAATAGAATGGGCACGGCTTAGGTACTTGATCCTGAGAATCCAACCCTACCAGCTGATTGCAGGCCAACTCTATAGACTGGGGCAAGACGGATTGCTGCATAGGTGCGTGTGTGAGCATGAGATGCATGATGTGCTCTCAGAGGCGCACAGCGGCATTGCAAGAGGACACTTGAGCGGAGACATGACAGCACGGAAGGTGCTACAGTCCCAGCTATGGTGGCCCAAACTTTTCCGCGACGCTAATCAATTCGTCAAGCATTGTGACGAGTGCCAACGGACAAAAGTCCCGACTCGTAAGGATCAAATGGAGTTAACCCCTGTTATTGCTCGCCAACCAATGAGGGGGTGCCCTCCTCCAATGAACACTTTGGAGCAATCATTCAATGAAGAGCCACCAATGGGGGGTGCCGTCCTCCTTGCTCTATTGGACCATCATTATCAAGCTAGAGGCATGAATATCTCTAGCCTAAGGGGAGGGCTAATGATCCGGGTTTTTTACAACTCGGATTATTACCACAAAATTTGGCCAAAGCCCCTATCAAGAGCTTACCATATCACTTTGGGTTTACTCTTCAAGCACTAGGTATGCTACATTGCTTCTCGATTATGATAACTCTAGAAAATGGGGGGAACAAGTTCTTAGGAGGCATGTCAATGTAAAAGGTAAAAGGGATGGTTATCTTAGTGAAGATGAAAATGGATTACACCTAGGAGTTGAGTGAGTGCATAGATTTTTCAAAGGACTAGCCTCCAACTACACATGGGCTCCGCCTGCATCACTAAGATTTGGAATCTATCACCATCATTAGAGGACACCTCATCCTAGCACACAAGTCAATATCCACATCATGGTGTCACTTGGATCTTGCACAAAATCTTACAAGCATGGACCCCTTTTTTCACATGCTTATATGTATTTATATATATATGGGGGACTAAAGTCAAAGTAGCTTTTGGAAGCCATTTTTTATAATCTTGATAACTCCCAAGAAAAAGTGAATTTCAAGAAAATTCCCACGCTACCCGATCGGCTTCAACCTGGTCTACAAAGTTGCAGAAGAAACTTTTTTCAAATTCTTCACGGAATTGAAGTTAGGAAGGCGCAGACTGTTGGCTACATGCAATTTGCTTCTCTCTTTCACCACACCAACTTTCCACTCTATCCTTCTTATAAATATATTATAATAATGTGCTTTGGGCACCCACCTCTTGTAATCTAGCTCCATTTCTCTACTTTGTCTACAACCACCCTTGGCTTCTTGCATGATGACCAAGGTGGGAACTTGTCCCATCCACTATTCTTCATATTTTCAAAGATGCCATACATCATCTAGGATTATGTTAATCAAGAAGATTAGCTTAATCTAATCCCTCATGGAGGCTATATCTATTGCTAAGGAGAATGTCTACTATAGTGTGCCAAGTAGGAGCCTGCCATAGAGTTCAAGAATGTTTTCCTAGAAGAGATCATGGAGAGATATGGCCTCTATGTGGAGATACAACTCCTTCAAGTTAGGTGGATGTAGCTATCCATAGACACAAATATGGTAGCAACTTTGAAAACAGGCAATGCTGAGGGAATAGTTGCCCAATGTCAATGATTGAGGTGCAAGGGAGAAGATCTGGAAGCAGAAAAACACTTCTCTAGAAGCAAGTCTAAAGAAATTTGGCCTGTGGAGAGAGATATAAAAGCTTCAAGCTAATAGGGTACTGTTGGCTATGGCTGTCATGGAAGCTTTATTGAAGGTAGAATTGTAAATGAAGTTGGAGATGAGATTCAGCACTCAACTTGAGCTGCGAAGAGATGGAGATGAGATAAGGCATGCCCAAGTGGGCTCTGATACCATGTTACAAGATACAGATATAGAGCATGACATAAGTTATGGTAGATTAAAGATGAAGACCAAACTCATAATCACATGGACAAGTAGAGAAAAACTGTTACACAAGTGAATTAGGTTCCAAGATGGACGCTTGGACTCATAAACACGATATTGTGTAGGATAAAAAATGATAAGACACTTAATTTAAAGTACAAAGCATCATGACATTGTATTCATTTCATATGAAAGTGATAGTTAAGTACAATGCTTTATAGAGTTTGGGTTGTTCCACTTTCCTCACTCTGCATATGGGATTCAGGACAACTCTTCTTAGAGCATACATCATTTTTGTATTTCTCAACATCTCTCTCCCTCTTCTTCCTCTTCTTCTTCTTCCTCTCCTCTCTCTCTCTCCCTCTTCTTCTTCTTTTTCTTCTCTTCTTCTTCTCCTCTCTCTCCCCCTCTCTCTTCTTCTCCTCTCTCTCTGGCTCTTCTTCTTCTTCTTCTTCTTCTTCTTCTTCTTCTTCTTCTTCTTTCCCTCTCTCTCTCTCCCTCTCTCTTCTTCTCCTCTCTCTCTCTCTCTTCCTCTTCTTATTTCTTCTCTCTCTCTCTCTCTCTTTCTCTCAACGGCAAGGGGGGGTCAAGAGGTAATGTCCCATTACTTTACGATGGGGGGGGGGTTTATAGATGGTGGGGGTGTATTATTGGGGGGGGGACATGTGGAAGAGGTGTGGTGGTCTCCCCCCACCAACCACCTGTTCTACATGATCAGGGGGGTTGCTTGGCCTCCCAGGTGGCCGCTGCCTTGATATGCCCAAGGGGGGCTTGGCCATGTGGCCTTCCTTTTCCACTTCATCTTTCACATGGTTCTCTTCGTCATCTCGAGCATCTCCCTCGTCACCTACTCCTTCCTCCACATTGCTGCTAATGATATCTTCTTCTTCTTGGTTTCCTCCCCATCATCATTTCCCCACCTGCCACGTCAACTACTACTTCCCCCCTCACCACCTCTTAGAGAGGGAAGGGGGGAAAAACATAACATATTCATTAATTTCATTATAAAAGGGGGAGGCATTCGTAACAATGGGACACTACATGAAACTAAAGCCACATAGGAGGCCCTCAAGAATGTATTTCTTCTCCAATTAAAAGACATAGATTGAGGCCAAGAGCCATACAAGATGGGAATTTGGTGCTGGTTTATGACAGTAGTTTGAAAAACTAGCATAGTGCCATGCGTAAAGTATCCAAATGATAGTTCAAACCCTATGTGGTAAGACATGTATTTGATAATGCTATTTATGTATTAAATGAGCTAGATGGTGAGAGCTGAAATGATGAACATGTTGCCTCTTACCCATCCAACCTCCAATCCTCACTAAGAGAACTAAAGAGGGGCACCACTTAGCCAAAGGGAGGATGGGCTAGGACATCTCTTTTCTCAAAGAGAATCAAGAGAACCAATAAACAAATTTACAAGAGAGAATATATGTACTAGACACCATATTAGAATATGAGAGAGAGAGATGAGAGGAGAGGAAGAAAAGAGGAGAAGAGGTAGAGAAAGCTTGCCATTATGCTACATGGAATGAGAAGATGAGAAGAGAGGGAGATAATAGGAGAAGAGATAGAGGAAGCTTGCCATTATACTACATAATAAAAGAACTTACTCATAGCTTACCTCAAAGAGATGAGGGTATTCTAGAGTGCTCTCATGGACTTGTCATTGTCCTTCTTTCCCCTCTTCATTCTCCATGGGCTCTTTATATAGCCTCCATGAGGGATTAGATTAAGCTAATCTGCTTGATTAACATAATCCTAGATTATGTATGGCATCTTTGAAAATATGAAGAATAGTGGATGGGACAAGTCCCCACCTTGGTCATCATGCAAGAAGCCAAAGGTGGTGGTAGACAAAGTAGAGAAATGGAGCTAGATTACAAGAGGTGGGTGCCCAAAGCACATTATTATAATATATTTACAAGAAGGATAGAGTGGAAAGTTGGTGTGGTGAAAGAGAGAAGCAAATTGCATGTAGCCAATAGTCTGCGCCTTCCTAACTTCAATTCCGTGAAGAATTTGAAAAAAGTTTCTTCTGCAACTTTGTAGACCAGGTTGAAACCGATCGGACCACGCAAAAATTTTCTTGAAATTCCCTTTTTCTTGGGAGTTATCAAGATGATAAAAAACGGCTTCCAAAATCTACTTTGACTTTAGTCCCCCATATATATATAAATACATATAAGCATGTGACAAAAGGGGTCCATGCTTGTAAGCTTTTGTGCAAGATCCAAGTGGCACCATGATGTGGATATTGACTTGTGTGCTAGGATGAGGTGTCCTCTAATGATGGTGATAGATTCCAAATGTTAGTGATGGAGGCGGAGCCCATGTGTAGTTGGAGGCTAGTCCTTTGAAAAATCTATGCACTCACTCAACTCCTAGGTGTAATCCATTTTCATCTTCACTAAGATAACCATCCCTTTTACCCTTTACATTGACATGCCTCCTAAGAACTTGTTCCCCCCATTTTCTAGAGTTATCATAATCGAGAAGCAATGTAGCATACCTAGTGCTTGAAGAGTAAACCCAAAGTGATATGGTAAGCTCTTGATAGGGGCTTTGGCAAATTTTGTGGTAATAATCCGGGTTGTAAAAAACCCAGATCATTAGCCCTCCCCTTAGGCTAGAGGTATTCATGCCTCTAGCTTGATAATGATGGTCGAATAGAGCAAGGAGGATGCCACCCCATCATTGGTGGCTCTTCATTGAATGACTTCTCCAAAGTGTTCATATTTCTTTGAAAATAAGGCTTCAGTCGCCATCCATTTACCCTTGTCTTGTGAACCTTCCCATCCATGTCACCTAGCTTATAGCTACCATTTGGATATCTCCTTATGACCATGAATGGCCCTTCCCACTTGAACGCAAGTTTAGCATCCTTTCTGTTATAAAAGCGGTTATCATAATGTAGCACAAGTGATCCTTCCCTTATGTGTTTGCTAGCCAGCTTCTTATTAAATGTCTTCCTTCTCACTTTAGCCTGCATAGAATAGTGTTGGAGTGCTGCTTCTCTGTCTAACTCCAGCCTCTCTAGATCCAAGATCCTTTCCTCTAACTTCTTATCTTGATTCTTCTCTTGACTAGCTACTAAAATATGCAAACTGGCCAGTTCCATCTCTATAGGAAGCAAAGCCTCTTGGCCCATAGACGAGGTGAAATGGAGTATAGCCAAGTGAGGTTCTAAATGAAGTCCTATAGGCCA
The DNA here is from genome assembly GCF_053477565.2 of Lygodium microphyllum. Lineage (NCBI taxonomy): Eukaryota > Viridiplantae > Streptophyta > Polypodiopsida > Schizaeales > Lygodiaceae > Lygodium > Lygodium microphyllum. The sequence continues at coordinate 78,872,827 of NC_141157.1, read as the reverse complement.
AAAGAGCTGCACTCAATTTTTTATCCCAGTTCTTGGGGTGCATGTGTACTTGCTTGGTAATTATCTTACAAATCAGCCCATTCACTTTTTCAACCAAACCATTACACTGTGGGTAGTAGGGAGAAGAATGCCTATGCTTGATTTTTAGCCTTTCCATTACCTCCCCTACTAGGTTCGCCCTAAAACCAGGACCCTGATCAGAGATAATTTCCAAAGGTGTGCCAAACCTACAACAAATATTTTCAAACACAAATTTTCCCACTTCTTAGGCTGTGATCCTACTAGTTGCTGAAGCCTCTGCCCACCTCGTCATGTAGTCCACACCCATTATGATGTATTCCTTGCTAGACTGGGTTCGTGGGAGTGGCCCTATTGCATCAATCCCCCATTTCTCAAACGGACCATATGTAGTTATGGGATTTTGTTCCTCATGCACTAGCTTCCTTGGTCCGGCCTTTTGGCAATCGTCACAAGTGTGGCACCAATGTTGCACATCTCGATGTAGACTAGGCCACACAAAACCGGCATGGAGAATCTTCCTGCTAGTTATTTCTTGAGCAAAATGTCCACCACAAACCCCTTCATGGCAGCTCTTAATCACATCCATAATCTCCTTTGCTGTTGGCACCCTTCTAAGCATTGCATCCTTTCCTTTGCAATACAACACATCATTTATCAAGCGGTATTTAGTGGCCTTTGTAGCCAGCCACCTTTTCTCACCCTTACTCATATGTGTAGGTGCCTCACCATACTCAAGAAAATAAAGCACATCTTGTAGTTGAAACTTACCTTGAAACAAGGGAAGCTTTACTGCAATGATGCCCACTATTACCTCTTTCAATTTTTCAGCTGCAAGAGTATCTGCGTTGCCATTTGTGCGCCTTGGCACAAAATAGATTTGCGCTTTCTGTAGCTTCCTCATAAGGGTTTTAGCTTCTCTCATTTTCACTGCTAAGTTATCATTTTTACAAGCCCAGATTCCTTTCATTTGCTTAACAATTAGCATAGAATCCCCAAAAACATTAAGTCAAGTGACACCATGTGAAAGACACCACCTCAAACCTAAAAGCAAGGCTTGATATTCTACCTCATTATTAGAATGGACATCCTCCAAGCTGATACCTTCTCCATAAAGTTTGTCACCTTCAAGACTGAACACCACTATTCCTGCTGCCGCTCTATCTTTAATACGCTTGTAGGCCCCATCGAAGTAGAGGGCATGGGCATTCTCCACCCGTGGCGGCTCCTCAAGAGGAGGTGTCTCCTCTTTTACCTTTCCCTTCTCCTTTTCCTTCTTTTGATGGCATTTATGGGTCAACAAATCAGCTAGGCAAGCTCGAGTAGAATCCTCCAACTTAAAGGTGTAGTCAAACTCTTGGAGTTGTATCATCCACTTAGCGATTCTAGCTGAAACATTCATGTGCTGTAAGGCATAGGGAAAATGTGTAACAATTCCCAGTGGATAAGAACCTTTTTTTTAATAAATAAAAAATAAAATTTTAATCTACTCCTTCTCCCCCAACTGACGTCGCACTGGAGGGGAGGGAGGGAAGCCACGTTCAAGCAGCACGATGGGGCTCATGTAGAGCCTTAGCCATGCGTATTGTCGTGTAAGGGAGGGAGGAACCTCTCCCTCCCCCTATTTAAATCAGTGGGGGCCTAAGGTTGAGAGGGTGAACAGAAACGGAGTGCTGTAGTCGTGACGCCGCCAAGAGGGAACGAGAGAGAGTGTGAGAGCTGCCAAATGCTTTGCTGGGGCCCTACGATCTATGGAAGGAGGGAGGGATAGCCATTTCGTCGCTGCCTGTAGATTTTCACCCCCCCTCCCCCCGTTGTCGCCGTCAGAATTCCCCCCTCCCCCACATGGCTACAGAAGCTTCAAGAAGCTTCTTGAAGCTTCTAACGGGGGGCTCCTTAAGCCCCCCTTCCTATACCTTAGAATCCTTTCACCCCCCCCTCCCGGTTTTATCCCCTTAGAAGCCTTTCAACCCCCCCTCCCCCTCCACCCCCCCCCCCCCCCCGTGCTTAAATTTATAAGTCCCTTCTTGTGTTTCCCTTAAAACCCCGTATTGCACCCCCTCATATTCCTTTTTATCACACCCCCCTAAAGCCCTTTTTTAACCCCCGTGTCCCCTTTTTCCTTACATACTTTTTTCCCCCGTGCTATAAACCCTTGTGTTATCCTTCAAATTTCCCCTGGGTTTGAAAACCCCTATGTCCTTTCACTCCCGTGCCCAAAGATCTCCCAAGGTTCATATGTTTGCAAAGCCACACTCACACACAACCTTTTTGCCGTGTATATACCCTATAGGGCCTTTTTAGGCTTTCTAAACCTTTCTCTCTTCGAAGAAGCTAAGACCTTAAAGGTCTTGTTACCCCTTTTCGTGGTTAAATCCCTTAACGATACCTTGCTTCGAAAGAAAGAAGAAGAGTATTGAAGCGGTGGTGGAATTCCAAAAAGGAGTGTAAGGCTGCCTTCACCTTCGAAGGATTACAACTGTGATGCCGCCTAAGAAAGTCCAAGGAGTAGCTGCGGGAGGGTCATCTCCCGGTATCCATGTGGATATCTCACCCCAAAACCAGGTTTTTCCTTCTTGGTTTTATATCGTTTTTAATTCAATCATGCAAGATGAATTGTTTGGGATAAGATATATTTTTTCCTAGTTATTTACGATGAAGAAATTTAGTTTAATTGAACATGCAAAATGGATAATGTATAAAACATAGTTTTCCTTCAAATAGCATCATGCATTAAAAGGAATTATGAGCAAGATTATCTACCTACTATAGTAGTATATTTCGGTTAAATCTTGAAGGTATAAAGAACTGCATCTTGCACCATTAACCCCTATTCTTTTTTACAACGAATCATCCTAGAAGGTGAAATTCATGAAAGGTTTCTTACGTTGCTTAAACTCTAGGAAGTTATCATTGCTAACTGCATATCTTAGGAAGGAAAAGATTGTTTATTTGGCATGAGTTTTATTCATAAGGAAAAAGGAAGTTTAATTGAAGTTACCTAACCTCAAAGCAATAAAGTTTAGGACTGAAAAATAAATTGTCACATAGATAACAAATCGTGCCGAAGTGATCTCGATATTACCTTCTAAAAATTAACCGAATTAATATAAACTTAAAAATACCTATGCTGCAAAATATGCATTGGGAATGATTTAAAAATCCAAGAAACGTTTATACCTTAAATACTTGCCTACCTTCCCTGATTGTAGGGTCAATAAATCATAAATATAAAAGAACTAGGGTTTGTCCCTGAGGTTCTTAAAAAGAGACCCTAGGTTCGACAAACGTTAGCTTAAAGAAACTAAAACGAATTGTTTCATCGTATATTACGATGCAAGACTTGCGCAGCAAGTACGAAGTCATATGGTCTTGTGATTGATTCACAATAAGAAAGGTTAAATACCCTCAACAAGGATAGCGGATCCTTACGCAAGTTATCTTGTAAAAGAATGTATTCTTTGATATCCTTCTAAATAAGGAAGGTTAAAAACCGGAAACTAAAGTATCCAATGAACTTTAGGGTTGGCCAAGTTGGGTTAATAGGGCATGCCCTAACCCAGAATATAAGGGATCTTGCCAAGTTGCAAGACATCCTGGAATGAGCGCTGATGCATTCAAAAGGAAAGGATCATTCCTTAGCAGTTTGCCAACAACAAGATCCGTTAATGGAAATGTTTGTGCTTGCTAGATATTTTAGAGCACTGTTTGATTTATGAATTACAAATTAAATGAATATCTATACTTCAGGTTGAAGGCCTGAAGGGAGAGGCAGCTTCAGTTACCCCCGACTACCTGCCTGACCCTAACCAAGGGGGTTGTTGACCGCGCCAAGAACTTGGACCGAACCCACCGTGAGAGGTCTCTCCATTGAGCTCTACTTGGAGCAGGACGATGCTTGGGTGTGAGGGGGGCTCGGGCTGTAAATCCCTTGCCTTTCGGGTCTTGCAAAAGAGGCTAACGTGACTCGGGATAGGATCTCGAGGCCCGCATACTAGTCTACGGGTGGAAGCTTGGAATAGTACCTGTGGTTTACTGAATAGCCTTCGGGCGGATTATGGACAAGCCTACGGGCGGAACTCCTTGTATTTCAAAGATAAATATGATGATATGTTAATAAAGAACTTGTTTGATATTGTTTTTCTATGTCACGTGATAAGATTACGTGAAGGAACCAGTGCTTAATGGTTTAATTAAAGAAGCTGATTGTTACATGTTCAAATTAATGTGTCAGATAATTACATAACTAAAACAAACCGAGGAATGTGCGGAGGATGGGCCATGGGTCTGTCCTACGGTTGGGTGGTCCTGGTTGGCCGGGAACTTTTCTCAAATCTCGAAGAACAGCGGGATGATCATCAAAGGACACGAACAACATAAGCGTTGACCTAGAGTTATGTCTTAACCGATTTATGCTGTTTTAGGGGAACGGAATGGGACTATGCCTTATGGCAGAGAGGTTGAGCTTTGCATCCCTCTCGTTTCCCATTCTCTTTGAACCAAGTGCAGCGTGAATCCGCTTCGGACTTGGCGTTTCTACATAAAGTAGTTCGCTTGGGTCTGATGCTAGTTGCTGTTAGGAAATGACCAATCAGGAAAACCCTAATTCCGATCGATCCTAAGTGGGAACGGCCAAGAATACTTCCGCTACGTGGCAGACGCGGAAAGCCCTGGATCGCAAACCCCGTAACATTCCATGGGAGTGCCGGGCGGAGCTTTCTAGACATCCTTTTCGATGGACTGCTAAGACGTGTCTTGGATTATACTAGTGGACACGTTACAAAATGCTCTTCTATTGCGATCACTGTGAATGGCCTAGGGAGAAGATAAGGATGAAACTTTCTTATAGCAAACATTAGAGACAAAACCATCACCTCGACCATCTTGTACCTTCATTTTTATGCTGTCATTACTCTACTAGAAAAGTAAACCGGTCTCATTAGGCCAGTTTTATCATCTTTTTGTATTAGTGCTGCCTCTAGAGCATCTTCCCCAAAACTCGGATTGACAAAAAACTCGTGATCCCAACAAGGCTGTAAAATTATAGGAAGGGTGCTAAGAGCCTTCTTCACGTCGTGGAAGCACCTTTTGCTTTCGTCATTCCATAGTAGCTCCTCAGAGTGGGTTAACTGTTGCAGTGGAAATATTAATTGGGAGAGGAGATGAATGAACCGCCCCATATATCACACCTTCTGAATGAAAGAGGTTAGTTGCTTCACAGAAGATGGTGATGGCACCGCCAATAGGGCCTTAACTTTGTTTGGATCTGCTTCAATGCCCCTCTCACTTATGACATGCCCTAACAAAGTTACACTGCTTTCGCCAATGCGACACTTCTCATGGTTTAACTGCCCCCCCATTTGTGCGAGGCGGTTGAAAGCTTCATCCACCTTCCCTAGATGTAGAGCCTTAGAACTATAAATACAAAAATCATCAATAAAGACCCTAATGGATTTCCCAAAATATGGCTGGAAGACATAATTCATAAATCGCTCGAAGGTAGCTGGGGCATTTGTTAATCCAAATGGTATTACTTTGTAAGCAAAACAACCCCAAGGTGTAATGAAGGTGGTCTTCTATTGATCCTCCTCAGCTATTTGGATCTGGAAATAACATGAATACCCATCATAAACAGTGTATCTCTCATGCCCGGCCACCTCGTTGAGTGTTTCATCCTAAAAGGGAAGAGGAAAGTGATCTCTCTTAGTTGTAGCATTTAGCGGCTTGTAATCCACACAAATCCTCCATTTTCCATTCTTCTTGGGTATCACCACCACAGGTGAAACCCACTCTGAGTCCCCTATTGGATAGATGAAGCCTTCCTTCAAAAGTCATTGCACCTCAGTGAGTAGAGCATTTTGTTGAACTACTCCCAATCGTCGTAGTCGCTGCACCACTGGCCGTGCTCCCTCTTTTAGATTAATGTGATGTTGTACTTCTATCCCACCTGTGATGTGTTCATAATCAGAAATAAAAAGTGCAGAGTGTTTTATCACCACTTCCATATAGGTTGCCTTCTCCTCAACTGATAGATCCTTAGCTAACATTTTTTCTAGCCCCTCCTTCTTGACCTTTGGAAGCTGCTGTGGAATTTCACTACTAGAAGGCCCTTTTAATGTAATCCCCATCACTTCTAGAGAGCTTTCTTCTCCTCCTTAGAAGACTCTCCCTTTGTCATAGATGACCAGCCCTCGCTGGAACTCCATTCATCAGCGGTGGTCTCTAACACAAGATCCTCCTGTCGGCCCTCCTTCATGTTGTAGATAGTGCTCTTCCATTTTTTATGCAGCCCCTTTTGTGGCCTTAGCTCTAAAGCCCCTATCTCCCAATCTTGTCTAGCTTTCATTCCCATTAGCCATGGTCGCCCGAGAATGAGCCGATAGCCGTCCCCCTTCACTGACATCACATACATGTCAAGCTCCAATTGCACTCCACACACCTTTACCTTGACTTTCTTTATAACTCCCAAACAATTTACTACTACATTGTTAGCCATTTTGGCCCCAAATTTAGTAGTTTCATTTACCTCTAATCCCAAACGATGCATCAACTTTTCTGTCATGACACAAATCTCTGCACCTCCATCCACATATGTCTTTGACACTCTTTGCCCATTGATTTTGGCTTCTACTAGAGGCACAATATCTTTCATCTTTCTAGCCTGGATTGCATTCACATGTCTATTCTTCATGGATCTAATGCTTACCATCTTTGACCATTGTCGTCGCACTGTTGGAGATAGATGTAGTAATTGTGGCCATGAAATTTTTGGCCCTTGATTCCTCACATCAGCAAGCAAATCATAAGCTCTAGTACCTTTATCTAGGGAAAAATCATCTGGCTCAATGTGTCGGCATGAGCGAGCCCTCCTCTTTTTACTGTTGCGTGTCTTTGCAGCCATTGATGACTCTGCCTCCTCTTCCATATTTTCAACCTCCTTTCGTGGTGTTGGCTCCATTTTCTCAATTCTACCACTACAACATATAGACCCAATAGCGACGTTTAAAGCGACGGAATTATTCATGGAAAAAATTATCCCCATCATCGCTATTCGCGTCGCTATTAGCGACGCAATCGATTCGTCGCTATTATCGTCGTTATTAGCATCGCTAACCCAATTAGCGATGCAAATAGTGACGCTAATAGCGACGCAAAGAGCGACGCAAATAGCGATGCAAATAGCGACGCTAATAGCGACGGTTGCAGGTAAATTTGCGACGCAAATAGTGACGGTTATAGAGGGGGAAAAAAATAGGTGGTAGGGCATACAGCCCTGCCACCCTTCTAGCTATATGCACTAAATATTCTTGCATAATTCATTTGCCAATGTCAGCTACATCTAATGTCTAAAAATTGTGTATCAGATTATTAAAAAAAACTGAATCCTTTGATTGCAAAAGCAAGATATAATTAATTCGAAAATGTATTTTACAAGGAGCTTTTTCATCACTTACTTAGACCTGAGAAAAAAAAAGAGATTATGATTACAAAAGCTAGATATAATCAATTCAAAAAAGTATTAATCAAGGAGCTTTTTTATCACTTGTTAGGCCCAAGAAGAAGAGCTTCACTTCAAGCTTTCATTATAGTCCCATTGATCTTCTGCTTACTCCAGCTTATTCCAACATTGTTCAAGTCTTTTTGGGGGAGCATTTGGACATCTGTAAGAGTTATACCATAGTGTTGGAGCCAGAAACCCTTATATAGGGAGTGGTAGTGTCTCTAAGCTCTACTTCTTCCTTTTTGTTTTTACTTATGTCTAAGTCATCTTCTATCTCTTCTTTCTTGTCTTCACCCTCAATCTCAATGGATGGAGGTGTTTTAAGATCAAAAGAATCAAGCTCATCCTCCCCCTTCTCAAACTCCATTTTTTGAGCTCAGATTAGTTACTGTACTCCAAGTAGATCCATGAAACAAACACATTTCTCTTTACCAAGTGATTTGGTAAAGATATTGGCTACCTGGTCTTGTGTCTTCACATGAAGTAGATCAATCTATCCTACAAGTACCATTTCTCTAATGAAATCGTAATGAATCTCCATGTGTTTAGATCTAGCATGATAGATGGGGTTGCTAGCTAGTATCCATATACACCTCAATTTGTATACATAACCCTCATGCTACTCCATATATACCTCTTCAAGCAAGTCACCATTCATGAATGCATTTTTGACATCCACTTTTCATAATTTTCAGCCCTTAGAAGCCACTAATGCAATGACTATTCTCACCATTTCCATCTTAGCAAACGAGCTAAAAGTCTCCTCATAATCTAGGCTGTATTGATGTGCATATCCCTTTGTAATGAGCCGAGCTTTATACCTTTCCAACGAACCATCTGACTTGCATTTCTCTTTATAAACCCATTTGCTTAAAGACATTGAGTACCTCATCCTTGTACTTCCGAATGTACAGCCATGTGTATAAGTTGAAATCATCTATCCAACCGACACTAGATTCTTGCAAATTTCGTTCTGCCATCTGTCCAATCGACAATATATTTTTGGTAATAGAAGGTACATGTAGTACATCATGTAGGCTCTTCTTTCTATCGTCATAGCTGTAGCAGTCTACCTTCCTACTGGTGGGCTGTCTCATACTCGTGCTTGGTTTCCATCTCCTCTTCTTCTCTAGTGGTCGTTGTGCTCTATGGGGAGTAGTTGTTGCTGCACTAGAGGAGGCTCCACCTTGTACTCTAGGTGGCGGGCTTTGGCATGAGGCCTCTCCATGGCCGAGAAACGAGGAGATGCTTGCTTGGTGCTTGTCATGCAAGCTCGAGGAGGCAAAGATGGAGAAGAGATAGAGGTTGGCTTCTCCTTTGTAGTTGTCCCCTCTCTTTTAGTGGATGTGGTGACAATGGTAGTGGCAATGGTAGCTTCTCTCTCTCTCTCTCTCTCCCTCCCTCTCAATCTCCCTTGTGTTGATCTGTCTCCCTTCTTCTCTCTATACATCTCTTCATCAACAAAAATAAAAAGAGAAGTAAATAAAAGAGAAAAACAAAGAGAGAAGATATAATACATTTACCTCAAAGCTTGAAGAAGAATCCTTTCGCGCTTCTCTCCTTCTTTTTCTTCTCCTTCACGGGTTCCCTCATTCTTCTTTGCATTTGTCCCTTCTATTTTTGTGGTGGATTGGCGGTGGCAGTGACCTCTCTCTCTCTCTCTCTCTCTCTCTCTCTCTCTCAATCTCCCTTGCGCATGTTGATCTCTCTCACTTTTTCTCTCTATACACTCTTCATTAACAAAAAGAAAGAGAGAAGTAAAGAAAAGAGAAAAACAAAGAGAGAATAGATAATGCACTTACCTCAAAGCTTGAAGAAGAATCCCTTCGCGCTACTCTCCTTCTTCTTCTTCTCCTTCACGGGTTCCCTCCTTCTTCTTTGCAGTTGTCCCCTCTCTTTTTGTGGTGGATTGGTGGTGGCAGCGACCTCTCTCTCTCTCTCTCTCTCTCTCTCAATCTCCCTTGTGCACGCTGATCTCTCTCACTTCTTCTCTCTATACACTCTTCATCAACATAAAGAAAGAGAGAATTAAAGAAAAGAGAAAAAAAAAGAGAGAATAGATAATGTACTTACCTCAAAGCTTGAAGAAGAATCCCTTCGCGCTACTCTCATTCTTCTTCTTCTCCTTCACGGGTTCCCTCCTTCTTCTTTGTAATTGTCCCCTCTCTTTTTGTGGTGGATTGGTGGTGGCAGCGACCTCTCTCTCTCTCTCTCTCTCTCTCTCTCTCTCTCTCTCTCTCAATCTCCCTTGCGCACGTTGATCTCTCTCACTTCTTCTCTCTATACACTCTTCATCAACAAAAAGAAAGAGAGAAGTAAAGAAAAGAGAAAAACAAAGAGAGAAGAGATAATGCACTTACCTCAAAGCTTGAAGAACAACGAGAAAAACAAAGAGAGGATAGATAATGCACTTACCTCAAAGAGAAAAACAAAGAGAGAATAGATAATACGCTTACCTCAAAGCTTGAAGAAGAATCCTTTCGCGCTTCTCTCCTTCTTCTTCTTCTCCTTCATGGGCTCCCTCCTTCTTCTGTGCAGTTGTCCCCTCTCTTTTTGTGGTGGATTGGTGGTGGCAGCGACCTCTCTCTCTCTCTCTCTCTCTCTCTCCCTTGTACATGTTGATCTCTCTCACTTCTTCTCTCAATACACTCTTCATCAACAAAAAGAAAGAGAGAAGTAAAAAAAAGAGAAAAACAAAGAGAGAATAGATAATGCACTTACCTCAAAGCTTGAAGAAGAATCCCTTCGTACTTCTCTCATTTTTTTCTCATTCGGGAGTTCCTTCCTTCTCCTTTACACTTGTCTCCTCCCTCTTCATGGATGGTGGCAGTGGCAACGGCCTCTCTCTCTCTCTCTCTTGCTTGTTTACAAACCTGTAAAATGCCATGCTAGGGTTTTGACAAATTTTTATGAAGCCCCTCTCTCTCCTATTTTTTATTTCTCTCCATCTCTCTCTTCCTTCCCCCTTCTTCTCTCTCTATTTCTCTCCCTCCTTCCCTCCCCACTCTCACTCAACTCATCTCATTGCAAAGACAATCAAAGATAGAAAATAAAAATCTTAAGAAACAAAGATATTGAAAGAAATGTCACCCCACCTCTCTTTATCTCTCTCTCCCCCCTCTCCCTTTACTTTTCTTTATTAACCTTCTCTCTCATTCTCTCATTGTTTTCCTATTTCTCTCTCCCTCTCTCACGCTCTCTATTTTTTCTCTCTATCTCTCTTTCTCCCTCTCTCTCTCTCTTCTTTTCACTCTCCTTCCTCTCTTTACCGCACCCTTCTTTTCTACGTTCTCCTCCTCTCTTCCTTCCCTCTTCCTCTCTCTATTTCTCCTCCCCTCCCATCTCCCTCTCTCTATTTCTCTCCCGCTCTCTTTATCTCTCTATTTTCCTTTCTTTGTTTCCTCTCTCTTTGTTTTTTCCCCCTCTCTCTCTCGTTGTTTCTCTCACTCATCCTCTCCCCCTCCCTTCATCTCTCATTTCTCTCTTCCTCTTTCTCTTTATTTCCTTTCTCTACATTTTTCTCTCTTTCTCTCCTTCATTCTTCTCCCTTCTTTCCTCCCTCCCTCTCTTTCCATGTATCTCTTTGTAAAGAAAAACAAAAAAAGAAAACAAGATAACACAAAAATACAGCAAGAAGAGGCAATGTACCTACCTCAAAGGCCTGAAGATGAAACCCTTTGTACCTTCTCTTTGCACCTTCCCTCCCTTCTCCGTTGCATACTTCTCTTTCTTCTTCATATATAGCGGCGGTGGCATGGTGATGAGCTCTCTCTCTCTCTCTCTCTCTCTCTCTCTCTCTCTCTCTCGCAAAGCTTTAAGCTCTCTCGCTCTCTCTTTCATTCTTTCTCGCAAATGCAAATAGCGATGCAAATAGCGACGCAAATAGAGACGCAAATAGCGATGCATATAGCGACGTTTTTAGCGACACCGCTTTTTTGCGTCGCAAATGGCCATCGCTATTGCCCCATTCCCTTGTAGTGTACGGGCTTTCTTCACCGGCATTGCTTCAACCTCTACTACTTTGGCATTCCCTTTGACATCACTCTCATCTAAACTAATTATCCTGACATCATGATTCTCTGACGGCTGGACAGGTAAGGGCAGCATCTCTGCAATGGTCGAGGATGCTGAAGAACTTGAACCGGTGGTGGAGGCCCTGGATTCATTGGAACAAACCTTTCCCTAGGTGGTGTCACTTGTTGTCTCCTCCTTCTTGGTTGGAACCCATTTCTTGGAAAACGTCTAGGATGAGGGCAAAAGTACATACCATGGCCAGTCTCCCCACAATTATAGTAAGCATACTCTCTTTCTTGTCTCCTTGGACCTCGATTGCCTTCATTTATGAGGGGAGAGGGCCGTACTCCTTGCACCAAATTTAACGAAAGGCTTTCAAGTTGATTAGTAATGCGTTGTAGGAGCTCTTGCTGTGGCATCTCCGGTTCAGGTGGGGCCTCTGCTATTTCTCTAGGCCTTGGCATGGTTGGTAAAACCTGCATGGGCTCAACTCCCCCCTTCAACTGGGCTTGATACTTCAATTTTCTATCTTTCTCCTTAGCATAAGTGACTGATTCTTCATAGGATATGGGAAACTTTCCTTTGACCTTCTCCCTTAGTAGAGGATGAAGTCCGGCTAGAAAAGAATCTTTCTTAAGGCAATTAGGTACTCTTTCTCCCTCGGCTAAGGAGGTTGTCCATTTATCCCACAATTTTATAAACATGCCTTCATATGCTTGGTACTCCCCTAGTAAGTTTTGGCTGAGATCTAAGAGTTGTCTCCAAATATCTTCAGGTGGCTCTGTATCTTGGTACTTGTGCATGAATGCGGCCTTGAGATCCTCCCAATTACCCTTGTAGCCTCGGAGAGAGCTTGATACCACACTCGAGCATCACCCTTTAGAACTAAAGGAAAGGCTCGTACTTTGGTTGCTTCATCATCCCGGCCTGTGACTAGAAATGCCATTTCTAAGTCATCCAAAAAGTCTAGAGCTTTCTCCCCTTTGTACCCAAAAAAACTTGGAAATGCCATGTTGTCTTAGTAGAGTACGAAGATGAACACGTCTAGACTTAAGTTGTATTTTATGAGGGGAAGGATGAATGGGTTCACAGATGCATTGATTTCAGCAAGACGTCTGGGCCCCAGTATGCTTCTAATAATGCCTTGGAATCTGAGCTTTGTGCTAGCTACAATATGCACAGTTTGCATAGTAAGTGGACGGATAGGTCCATACAACTCATGGTGATTCATGAGAAACTATTATAATAAGAGAAAGACATGTACATTGAAGGATGCATTGTAGTCTAGCATTGGGAAGATTATAGGTTCTGGTGATACAAGAATCTCCCTTAATCTTTCAGCCCCAAAGTACATGACAAGACGCTGCTGGAAGAAAATCTTCCTACTGATGCATACATTAACTCAGATGTTTTGTACAGAGTGGAAGGTGTAGAAATTCGGGCCATTATTATTATTCATGAGTGGAGACTACTTAAGAGAGTAGAGGGAATGCACTTTCTTGAATTATGAAGGATTTTCCCCAGAGTGTTTCTTTCTGGAACCCACCAAATTTGCTATACAGAGAATTTTCTCACCAGTGATTGTTCTTGCCTTAGTGTGTCTATCCTCGGCGATATATATTTCATAAGGTGTGATGGCCACCTTTTCAACCACACCCAACCTTCGAGCTAACAACAGTTGAAGGTAGTCTCCATACTTTGCACTTCTACAAAACTCCACACCATTCATATATAGTTGTCCTCCTTTGATGTGGATTAGGCTAGAGAGAGAGAGGGATTTGATGATTTGGAGACGAGGACCTCTCGGAAGGGCCTTCACTTTGTTTGCAAAACACTCACCACAATTATGAGAACCTAGCAATTGATGGCAACATGATTTTTTTCGTTGTGAGAGAATGGAATTTCTAAGGTGAACACCTTTTACCCACATACGTGCCGTCATCCGATAGGCATACTTCCTTTCTTGGGCTTCCCTGGGAGACCATTGTGGGAGTCGTGGAATTCGACCAGCTTCAAAAAAATTTGGTGAAGGCGTTAGAGAAGAGCCACTTGGGGCACTTGTTGTAGAGGATGCACTACCATGTGTTGTATCATCCCACATAAGGAAGTAGAGAATTGTGGTTGAGAATGTCCTCAGTGGGGGCACCAAAAATGAGAGCTGAAATGATGAACGGGTTGCCTCTTACCCATCCAACCTCCAATCTTCACTAAGAGAACTAAAGAGGGGCACCACCTAGCCAAAGGGAGGATGGGCTAGGACATCCCTTTTCTCAAAGAGAATCAAGAGAACCAAGACACAAATTTACAAGAGAGAATATATGTACTAGACCCCATATTAGAATATGAGAGAGAGAGATAAGAGGAGAGGAAGACAAGAGGTAGAGAAAGCTTGCCATTATGGTACATGGAATGAGAAGATGAGAAGAGAGGGAGATAATAGGAGAAGAGGTAGAGGAAGCTTGTCATTATACTACATAATAAAAGAACTTACTCATAGCTTACTTCAAAGAGATGAGGGTATTCTAGAGTGCTCTCATGGGCTTGTCATTGTCCTTCTTCCCCCTCTTCATTCTCCATGGGCTTAGAAAGACATAGAGAGAGAGAGAGAGAGAGAGAGAGAGAGAGAGAGAGAGAAACATCAAGATATGATCTTTAAGTTATCTATTGTTTTGAATGGTAATCATGCCACTTGCTCTCATAATGTATGTTGGGAGACACATTCAACATGAATTTGTCAAGGGTTATCAAAGTATAAGTACTCTGTATTCTAAAGCATCAAAAGAGCATGTAGTTATTCAACAAGTTATCCATCTTGTGCTATTGGATATGAGAGGAAACATCCTTTAGAAAATGGAGTAGACATGTTGGAAAAGAAGAAGTATCTGTATAAATACAAATAGATGTGTGCATGTGTGTGTGCCTAGCACTAGATATTGGTCTTGTTTGGGTAGGTCCCCCTTTGGCATATAAAGCAAGGCATGCTTCCCAACTTTGTTTCTTATAGTAGCTAGAAATGCAGACCCTTTGGTGCCCTTGAGTGAAGTCGTGGGATTGAGTTAAGGACATGAAAGAATACTCTACTAAATGCATTATGGTGAGAAAAAAGTTATTTTAAAAATAATTATATCTTAGTTATAATCTTATAAGAACATGAATAAAACATGGGTTCAAGTTTTCAAAAGCCTAGCCAAGAACCACTAGCCCAAGTGGTAGTGAAATAGTATGTTAAATGCTCAAGGAGATGGAGAATGAATCGCATACTTGTATTTCTCACCTGCTTACAGACTTGCATTGTAATAGCTGAGAGTACACAGTAAAGGTGTGGATATGGCAGGTCTTCTTAGTGAAGTATCCTCCACATGTTCTAGATCTATTGTATCTAGTTCTCCTAGATATCTAGATATTGTCTTGCTAGATGTTCTCTAGAGTACATCCGATCATTCTAATATTCCCCCTCTCTAGAAAATGTTAACAATATCTTCTAACATCTTGCCATGCCTCCTATCTAGTTTTAGGGTTTTAAATTCATGTATCTTGTACAAGCTAACCCCTAAGAGAAGTTTAAACTAGCTTCAAACAACTTTTAATGTTAAATTTATATATCTCAATACCTTTATATTTGATATCATCTGACTCATTTTGAGTTTTGGTGCTACAATTGGTTTAATGTGAATGATATTGTTTAAATGGAAAAGACTAGGGAGCTACTAGTTGCATAATTATAGCTCCATTTGGAGTTGCAAATTTTTCCAACCAACTATGCCCTAGATTTCTTTTCTGTCAATATACAATGCATTTATAGGTGCTTAGAAATTACAGCTAGAGTTGTTAATAAGTTGCGCAAACTATCGTGAAAAATTGAAAGTCAAACAATGTTTTAATATATGCAACCTTAGACACAAGACTTCTAATGGAGACATAAGCCCACCAACTTTAGATGTACTCATAAATTTTTTGAAAGTTTAAGCAACATGCCTTGAGATATCTTATGAGCTACTCTATTGTAATGAAGAGAATAAAAGAAATTACTATTTTATTCAACTATCCTCAAGTTGTGTGAGCCATTCCTTTGACTTTTACTATGAATGGGGGGAGAGGGAGAGAGAGAGAGAGAGAGCACTGAAATAGAATGAGAATGAGAATGCTAGATTACAAGAGTCAATGCAAAAGATATGATTATATTGTTATAGATGTGTTCATATAAGATCCTCATAAACACAAGAAAATTTTAATCATTTCCTATATAGGAAGAAAAAAAATGGACATTCCCTATCAATTCCCTAGTTAAAAATACACATAAGTTGGGAAAGTAAATAATAGGGAAAATGGAACATTCCCTAGTTCGAGAAATTAGGGAATTGCATAGGAAATTTCCTCCTACATAGGGAAATTTCCCTACCTAAGAATTTCCCTAGGTAGAGAAACTGGGGAATCACATAGGAAATTACCCACATAGTAATTTCCCTATCTATGAAAATTTCATATGCCATTCGCTAGTTTCTTTATCTAAGGTAGGGAAATCTCCCAACCTATAAAAATTTCCTATGCAATTCCCTAGTTTCTCTAGCTAGGGAATGTTCCACTTTCCCTACTTATGTTTATTTCTAACTAGGAAAATGATAAGGAATGCCATGGATCAAGAGGGCAATCTATATATAACTATTATAACAGACCTACAATAGTACTCTTAACACCTCTAGACTTGCATTTTTGGACTAACAAGGCAAATCTAAAGCTTCATTCACTAAATAAAATGATAATTTTTCACCACTCGAAGCATGAAAAGCATAACAATACTTAAATATAAACCTAGTAAACAACAATCAGGCCTACAATTATGAGATGTTGCAATCAAACATAAGCTTTAGACATTGGCATACATAAGAGTGTTCACCATTAGCAACATGAGACACCTAAGTCTTGTAACCAAAACCTTTTAAAATTGTAGACCTGCAATTAATTATTCAACGATGTACTGATTCTAGTGAGCTCAAAGAAAGAGTATAAGTTTTTGACTATTAGTACTAAAAAGCAAGACTAATATCACCATTTAAAGAATGATATAACATGCATAAGAAGATTCATCTCTAGCAACATGAGACACCTACATGTAGCCAAAGACTATTAAAATTCTAGACCAACAAAGCAAGTACTAAATGATGTATTTGTTTTAGTGAGATCAGATAAAGAGTATAAGAATTTGACTATTAGTATACTGACCGAGAGGTCCAATATCACCATCTGAAGCACATGATATACATAGCTCTAATTGAGAGAATTTGAGATTAATGATGCCTATTAGACAAACTTCCAACTATTGTATTTATCCTTATAATTATAGATTAAGATGCTAATACCTTGAGATGAATATGGAGCATCCTAATCATAATAAATATGTAATCTCCAATTCTAATTTGTAATCATTAAAAGCTAGGACCAATTTAGAGTTTTAGTCCTTCTAATATGCATGATACATCTTCTCCATGACATCATCAAAAATATCTAATTGTAACCATCAACTCTGAAGAAATGTAGGCCCCACAAGTCTATATACACTCTCACATGTATCTATTCAAATCTACTCATGTAGAAATATGTTTTCCTAGACAATAACAATCTATAATAAATACTCAATGAGATAAGTGTGTATAAAAAAATAAGAATAATATGAGCCCTTGACCTCCACATCTTAAGGATTGGGGAAATTGAGTTGATGGTGGAGTTGATGACTTTTGAAGCAGGTTTGAGAATGTGTTGTACCTAATATGGATCCTAAACGGAGTAGTTGTCCATCTATGATTTGAAAATGATGCCACCCAATTGTGTGGCTATTTAGGAAAAAAAAGAACTATGATGGCTGGTTGTTAGCATGGCAAACTAAGGAAGACCACCGAAGATGGCAGTAGAATTACCAAGGTGAAAACACAATAGTTCAGGTCTTAGAGGGGACTTATAAAACCAATAGGAAACAATAACAAAAAACCTTGAGAAACATCAAGTTTGATGTCAATCAATAGGAGAAAAGTTGCCACAACTACAGATGGCTAGATGTTATTAATATAGGTTCAATTGGAAATGTATTCGATGAGGAAGCAATGATGAAAAGATCGGTTGTGTGAGATGAAAAGATCTCTAATCAGCAACTTCCTTGACCTGGGAGTAGTAAAAGGACCATAGAAAATATATAGGATCAGCACGCATAAACCTCTTTTCACCTCTTTTACTATCTCGAACGCTAATGGCCACCCTACAGACAGTTGCAACAGCCATTGAGCTACAAGGGCAAGTGATCTCGTCAAACTATCAATAGCTTTGTTGCTGACACATGAATCTCATACCACTATGCAAAATAATGCAATGTTGCACTTTTATTCAATATCAATCTAGATTCACTAGCAGCTGTAAGATGATGCAGAGTGCAACCTCTGGGCTGGTGTGTAGTTTCGTCAACCACACAGACCAAACTGATGTCAATGTTTTCCCCATCCATAGCACGTTCAACTGTCACCCTAACTACCATCTGGATTATTCTGCCATGTTGCATCATCAATGACAGCACTCTGTACTCCTTCTTCCCCTACATTGTTACCATCAGAATGCCGACCCCCGTCCATAGAGTTCTTCACCAGATGTAGTTAAGACAATGTGATCAAATTGTCGTGATGTCCAAGCTTCTAACTCATAGACTCCAATATCGTAGCGAGGGCTGATAACCCCACATTTGTTCCATCTTCCAAACTTGAACTCCCCAATGTAAACAAACTTCTGCTTGACTGTCAGAAACCTTATGTTGACTTTCGAGGAAGGCTTAATAAGAACCCGCTTCTCCGCATTTCATAGTTCCATCAAAACTATTTGCTTTGCAAAAATGGTTATATTAATAGCTGCGAGTAGAGGAATAACAATACCCTCAATATACATCCCTTAACGACTGCCAAATAATGGAATCTCTGACTGACAACCATCAAGTTATACATGGCATGGTGCTTTTTAGGATAAAAGAGATTTTCCTTGGTCACTTCAATCGATGTTTCAAAAGGGCATGTCCCAACCAATAGTATTCTGTGCTCCCACATCTTAGGGAACAAACGACAACTGAACATCTCAGCTTCATTTATGTTAGATATGGTCTTAAAGGATTCTATTCTTATTGTAGTTGATTCCCTAGTTTCATAGTTGGGGATTGCAATTTGTCCATAATCAACATCGCCATATACCAGTTGAGTCTCAAGGGAAGATGCATCATCCAAAAAGTATGCTTTGCCATTGAAATAGTAACTCCAGCTTGCGTGCATTTTCAATAGCTCTCGAGTTTGAATATCCATCTTGAGCCTTTGTAAACTTGAACATGACCCACAATAGAGTAGCACACAAAGTCTCCTCCTTTAACTATGTTGACAACATCCGAATTACAAGTCACATGGGGAAAGACCAAAGTGAAGGATCAACATCACAATCTTTTCCTCAAGTTCTTGAGTCAAAAACCTTCATATCAACCTATTTCCCATGCATTGTGCCCTATCAAGAACATGCTTTGGAAAAGAACTTCGTGCCTAATCACTCATGCAGTTTGCAAATTAGAATCCATGCTATGCAAGCAATCGAGCGATGTTCACACAAAAAATAATGAATGCATCGAAGAAATTGTGCCTAGCCTAACTACATGTGCTCGTGCATCATGCAATTGCAAACAAAGAGACACACACAATGGAAAATAAATCCCTAATGACGTTGACTAATAATTCCGCCCTCAGATTTGAAGTGGTGGTTGGACGTGCTGCGTCACGACAACGTTCAATGTGAATACGTCTAGGTTATTATCAAAGTGTAGGTACTTTGTACTGCAAATCATCAAGAGCATGCAACAACTATTCAACAAACTATCCATATTGTCTTATTGACTATGTGGGAAAACATCCTTTAGAAAATACACTAGACATGCTAGAAAAGAAGAACAATATGTATAAATATAAATGGATATGCATGTAATTGTATATGTATATTTGTTTTCCAAAAGGACTACTAGCACTAGATATTGATCTCTTTTGGGTAGGCCCCCCCCTTGGCATAGAAAGTAAGGCGTGTTTCCCAACTTTGTTTCTTATGGCAGCTAGAAATGCAGACCCCGTGGCGCCCTTCAGTGAAGTCGTGGGATTGAGTTAAGGAGGTGAAAGAATACTCTACCACCGAATGCGTTATGGTGAGAGGAAAAACCCGTTCTAGCGAGTGAAGTCGTGGGATTGAGTTAAGGACGTGGAAAAGCACTATTGTTTGCCTTAGGATGAGAGGAAAAACCCGTAGCGAGGTTGAATACCGTAGCCGGAAAGGCCAATAGCATCATGATGCTGCCCCGCCTTTTCTTTTGGCCTGCACCTCCCTACGTGGGAGTGCACAAGTGTATCTTGCATGGCCAATATGCTGTACAGCGCCCTGAAGGGCGGAGTTTAAATCCTCTGCTTATCCGCTGTGACCTCGTGCGCTATAATACATCATCTAATGCCACACGCATAGAAAACCGGGACCGGAGCTTTATGATATTGTGGCTTCAAGTCACCTGGAGTACTAATATATAATCAGTGCGGATGGGATTAATGATCCCGCATCAGAGCTGCTTTCTTCTTACGAACAGCGGTAGTCTAAGCGCATGCAAGGCAATCTCTGGATCAAAACAGTAGCTAGTAGTGCCTAGTATTAAAATGGCAACGTTAATTGGTCTCTCATGGAGCTCGAGGAGTGGCGCTACGTCGAGTAGGTCTCGGTCAGCGATGAAGAGCAGTATGCGAATTTCGCTGCTGCTGCTGGCGCTTATAATGAGAATGCAGCTCAGCTCTGATTATACGTCCGTGAGGGCGGCGGACATCAAGCTGACGGTGTCGCGCTGCATGGAGTGCGCGTCGGCCGGCGTATCGATAACCTGCGACAACGTGTTCAGGATTCACTGGGGGGATAACAACCTGGGCAGCTGCGCCGACAGCGAGGCGCCGTTTGTTGACCAACGCTACAACGCCCTTAGACCCAACACAGAAATCAACACCCCTCACGGCAAGACCTCCAACTACGTGCTCGTCAACGCCAACGCCGGGGTCGACCAGGTCAAGTCCCGCATCATCGCCCGCGACGGCGCCACCTACACATGCTACGTCGCTAACCAACAGCAGTTCACCCGTAGGTGCGCCGTCAGCTGCACCGTTGGCCTCTCCTGCTACGGGCCTGCTTGATTTAATTATACCCCAATATTGCAATATGCCGCGTGTACCACATCTCACAAAACTTAACTGGCCGCGGCCGCCGCTACCAGCGGTGGCTAATATGCTGTCCAGATTATCACAATTCCATTCATAATAAAAGTGAGATAAGACGCAAGACTTGTTATGATGATTAACTACAATGCTTCATAAGTTAGACGTCTAGCATGCTTTACGTAGACAAGAGAGTCATAAGGAGGTCAACCTAATAATTGAGGAAAAGTTGGGTGCATAAAGAAGGGAGGTGGGATCGATAAGGTTGTTGGGATGTAGTGTTGACTTTCTAAGCTTCTTACACATGTAAGATATTAAATATCCTCCAATATCCCCTCTTAGGATGAAGAGAATCAATCAATTATACAATGAGATACATAGATTTTCTAATAGGTAGCCAAACGAACTTGCTACTTGCTCATCCCTCCTTTAACAAATGAGATGAGGTGCATCTACAAAGACGGATAGATTTAGGCCACTACTAGTGAAGTGAAAATTTTCATGTGATATAACTATTCTAAGAATGTTAATCTAGCTCTATGAACTCTACACATGTCTTGATTGAAGGTAGTCTTTCTCGAGTTCTTTGTTGACAAAATGGTATCAAAGATCAATGCGTTTTACTTTTTCATGGCAATTGACCTTTTGATGTGATAATGGTAACAAAAGAGTGATTATCATAGTAAGTAGTAAATAAGGAATATTAAGACTGATAGAAATCAAGTTCTTAAAGCATTTGCATGATCTAGAGACTATTTTCTATAAGGGAGGCAACAATGTACTTTGCTTTTGTTATGAAAGATCCATTAAATTGTGTTCCTTGGTGATCTAATATATGGTTGCACCTCCCAATAGGAGAAGGTGGCCAGATGAAGGCAACCAAGTTAAAATATCTCCACTCCATTCAACATCACATTACGCCATGTGAGATTTATGGCCACATCTAGAATGAACTATGAACATACAATTAGAGAGTCTTTAATGTAGGAGAGAACGCGCTTGAGGGCTTCCAATGATCTTGGGTAGGATATTCAAGTTATCTACATAGAATGCTCAAGATATTTAGATAGGAAAATGCTTGGTATTGCAAATGTACAACGTGCATAAGTGATAATGATGTGGATAATTAATCCCAAGAGTTGGGCATATGTCTCATTCTTGAGACGTGAAGCAATGGGGCTATTAGTTTGGAAGTGGCAAGGAGAGGAGAGAAAGTAAAAGAGCATCAGAGTTATAAATGCCCTTCCAATAGTCATCAATAGGATGCTTAAGATATTTAGATAGGACCATATCCTGTAAAGCAAAGGCCACAACATGCATAAGTGACAAGGTAGTGGATAATTAGTCCCAAGACTTCGACATATCATGCTCAATTGTGAGGGGTGAAGCAATTCAGTTATCTTGTTTGGGAATCGCAAGGAGAGGAGAAAAAGCAACAAAATACTCAAATTTAAGTTTTTGTAAGAACATAGAATTAATATACCTTTGTCGATGGAGAACAAACAGATCCTACTAACAATCCTTTTGAATTCCAAGGAAGTAGGACAATGGGTCATTATTGATATTGGGAAAGTGAATATCAACGAGCTCTTTTGCTTGGGGGAGAGCTTCCAAGGAGGAGGCAAAAATGGGGGTTTTATCAATAAAATTACATTGGGGAAGTTACAATATGTATATCCTCTATATCACGCGCGTTCATTTATAAATATCCTTATTAGTGAAATTTTCTTGAATAAAACATAACCCTTTTCAATTCAATATGTAAATAACCCCTTTATATTACACTCTTTTGTATGCAAAACATGTATAAAAATGGTATTTAAAAAATACCTTACTTTGAATCCACTTGATGTGCATATATATTCATGATAACTTACTTGAAATAAATATCAAGAATAATGAATAGTTCATTAGCATGAAACACATATAGATTGGGATTCGCTTTCATTTATTGGAAGCCATGTATACATATATATTTTTGGATGTTATATACTAAGGTCTTTGAGTCCTTGTTGGACCCTTACACTATTAACCTCCTTAAGAATGGGTGGAAGCTTAACCTCATTGAGCTCTTTGTCAAGAAGAGGACTAGGGAGGAGAGAGAAGAGTAAAAAAAGGGAGAGGAAAGAGGAGAGAGAAAGATTACAAAGATAAAAAACAGTTGAGAGAAGCCATGAAAGCTTGGAGAAGGAGGTGAGATGAAGAGACCATAATTTTGTATTAATGAATGCTAAAATAAAAGTATCTTACATCTCTTTTATACCTAACCAGTGTGGTTGGTTATTTTTTATTTTTCCTAACAAATATTTCTTGACTTTTCCATTCTTTACATTCCATCCCCACTCCAAAATGCTTTTTGCCCTTTCAAATAAGAAAGAATCTAGAAGAATTGAATGGAAACGAAGGCTCATGAAGAAGCCAAGCATATGGACAACATTTAGAAGTTTTCAATTTAAAACCTTGATCACCAAGTCTCTATGAAAGAGTACTTGCAAATAATAGACAAGTTATTATCCAAACAAGCCTTCTTGGATAAGATCCGAGATAACTTTCCAAGAACTCATTCAAACTAGGCATGCGACATATCAAAATAGAGCTCGTGAAGAGTACTTTCAACTTACATTTATGGTATTTTGCTAAAATAAGAAAAAACAAAATCTTTTCTAAAATAGAATATTGTTGTTCGGGTGATGTCTGCAACATAAGAGAGCCAATTCAGTTAGTCTTCATCCAAATGTTCCTTGAAGAATCCCTAAAGGCATTTGTCCAAACAGAAGGTAAACCAATAATGATATTTTATCCACCCGGATCAAAAAGGTTAGGTATTATTCAAAGCATGGAGTGGGCCAAAAAATTGGTCCAAAATATTATCTTCATGCTATGACTCATACTCCAAATCTTTAAGAACAATCACACTATTGAGTTTGGTATTTCCAAAGATAAACTTTAAGGATGACTTGGTGAATACTTTTGTCCATAGTACGTGAAGCATAAACCTTTTTCCTGTCAATCCTTATAGAGGTTCATTGGGATCACTTTGTCATTCTTTGGAAGAATAGTAAAAGTTTGTTTGAATTTAGCATGTTGGTTCCCTATTTTATTACCATTTACAGTCTTAAAATCACCTCTTGACTTAATAGTATTAAAGATGCAATGGTTGATATTGGGCACATTATTTCCACCATAAAATTTTCCAAACTATCCTTTTCTCAGATCATTTCTTGGATACCCAAATGATGGCTATAAAGGGTATTCTCTCCTACATTTCCTGGAGCACCTTTTAGCTACCTCACTAGCTCTAAACAAACTCATAGGCGATTGTACCATTACATGAACTAAAAGACTAGGCTCTAATCCATACATACATTTTTCAAGATTGGAATCATCATTCATAGACTCCACATACATGGTAAGGTTCAAAACTTGATTGGTATCTTCCCTCATGGTAAGAGAATGTTGCTCTAGGTTATACCAGTGTTGAGTAAGTCTTTATTTTTCTACTAGGTAAACAAATACATGAACCTTGATTATCTTTAATTCCTCCCGAGTATCCACTTAATGATTTCCTTTCTTCTTGTAATGCCACCAAGTTTAGGCGAAACCCTTTAGATGAATGGTAGCATAGTAGATCTTCTGGTCATCAACCTCATGTGGAAAGATATCAAGTAATCCTCTAATTTGGAGAGACAGTCTTCAAGATTTGATGGAGAGGATGGCTAGCCATTATGCTTGGAGAGTATTATCTCATCCCTGAACTTCCTATCACCATGATTTGGTTAACACTATGTGGCTAATCATTGTGAGAGTACCACCCTAACCACTATTATTGGAATAATCCTATAGCCAAAAGAGGACCAAGCTCTCATACTTGAAATGGGTACCTACGGTGGAAACAAACCCCATATTCTTGCATTGCCAAAGTTATCACTATCCCTATGATAAGGCTCACCCATCTCATAACTAGTATTTAGAATGCCCATCTTTTCTAGGATGCTCGAAGAATTCACATTGGTTGATGTCACTACCACATTATTTACATTGGCATGTGGCTTTTCCCCATGTTACTTCTCCTTCTCTTACAATTTGAATTCCATCCATATTTCAAAATGAGAAATAACCTTATTGACAGAGAGTTGGGTTTGATTCATGGCATCCATTAATTCAATGTTCCCTAACTGAGTTTTAGTTCATTGCATCCATCAATTCAGGCCCAGTTGGATGCCTTATCTCATGCTAACATAGAGTATTATTTAAGGTACAATAAGCTCCTATCCCATATGAATGATAAAAAATGAATAACCAATTCTAGGAACAGATTGTTGTGGCTATACACAACAATAAAACAAGTTGTAAATACTCTATATGAGACTTAAAACCACACTATGCACGGTCTCTAAACCCTAAAATAATCAACGTAGCGCATGTATACATTGAGAGCACTTCTATATGACCTCTAGCCAACCTATGTAGGCGTAAAAATGACCTTCAAAGTTTATAAACCTCTTGGAAAAGCCTAAAATACCATGTTTTGACATGTAAGCCTTATATCCCCAAATCGAAGCTCATGCAAGGCTCTTTTTACCAAATGATCCCCAATTGAATATGAATATATACAATATAGCTAAACACTTTCAAGTTAACGCATCGAGCTTCTTTTGTAGCTCATCTCACACATGAACATATACAATATAACCAAACACTTTCAAGTTGACACATTGAGCTTATTGCCTATAAAGCATTCTTTTGGGGTCATCTATTATGTGAAAAAGGTTATCTTTCTTGCTTATCAAATTGATATGCTTCATACACTTTATGAAATTTTGCAACTCTAAAAGAAGGAAACCCTATAAGAAACCCTTTGGATTTTATTAATTTTAGCCTTTGAACATTTATATATCTAATATGTTTGTGCCATATTTCAATGTTTACAAGTACTCCTTTGTCTTTAGCATACATAGTAAAATTCATAGAAGGAATTCTAGTATCTAAAGTAAACATGCAGCCAACTATACTTTCTTTTGTGACCAATCTATACTTCTCATTAAAATCTTTCACAAAGTAGTCTTTTACATTAAATAAAAATTGCAACCCTTGCTCTATCATTTGACATACACTAAAATCTTTAGAATTGATAGTATCTGTAATATATGAGAAATTATTTATCTAACTATCAAGAAAGGATAAGGGAAAATTTTTAATATATAAAATTGGGTGCAACGAGTCATCACCTCTTTGCACATAACTTGAATTTTGTAAATCTTGCATCTCTCTAAACCATTTAACATGGCTAGTCATACAATTATATATATTATGTATACCTAAATCCACATACCATACATCATCATGTATTCCCTTTCATATAACAACATTTACCATATATTATATAACAAATAGATGCTCATTTTTATCTTTATTATATCTAAAGATTATGCATAGTTTTCTTACTACAATTTTATCATTATAGATATCATCCTTCTTAGCATAACAATAAACTATAATATGACATGTTTTGACACAATAATGATAAAAAATACCACAATTTCTAAAACTTCTATTCTGCCATCCACCTCTTTCTCTAGAGCTCCCCCTTGCCTTTGATGTTTCCACGGCCTCTTGAAACTTACATTTTCTTTAAGTATTGGCTCAACCTGGTTTGTTGGTTATTATCAACACATCCCATACCACAACCTCTTGAAGAGGATCTACCACATTCCCTTGGACCTAAACTTCAGTAAAATGTTCGGATCTGCTCACTACTTTTCTCAAATGATTCACACTGCATGTTGACTTTTTTTGTGATCATGAGAGAAACCAACTCATCAAGAAACTAGAAATGGCTTTCGTACATATATAGGATCGACAAATGATTTCCAAGCCTTCTCATTACTAAGGCCACAAAAAAAAGATGAAACCAAATTACCATCATCAAGCATTGCATCAATAGCTGCAAGGCATCTACAATGCTTCTCACTTTTAAAACATGCTCATTTATAGACATCTTTCTTTTTTTAAAAGTTTCTAAATTTTTAATATGCCCCAACATGGTGTTGTGAATGACTATAGATAGTCAATACATCATCTTTTTGTCTTTTTTATTCCATTCTTTCTACGCCTTTAATTATTCTACAATCACAAAATTACTTAGCTCTGTCCTCTTTTCTTCACCTAAAACAAACTCCTAAAGGCCTTTCCTAATAAGAAGATTCGTTATACAAAACTTCCATGATAAAAATTTGTTTTTGTTCAACTTCTCAATGATAGGGTTTCTAATGTTGTCTGCCATTTTCACAAAATTGATAAAAAATAGCAAGCAAGTCTTCTGCAATCTTTTATAACAAGTTCATAGTAACATACCAAATAGACTCTTGCACTATCTTCTCAATAATACATGTAATCTGTAACTTGTTTGTAGATAAAACTTTTACTTTATTCCTATCAAACGTCTCGCAACTTACTGATTCAAAATCTGTAACCTTTTCAATCACTTTTGATCGACATAGCCAAAATTGCTATATAATCTAAAACTGCTATCCATAATCTTGCAATAATTTGAGATTTTTATTTTCCCTACCTTCAAAGTTTCCAAAAACTCTAACCAAGAGAAAAAGTGGAAGAATGGGATACCTTCTTACCCATTTCTTGTGTTGGGACCTAAAATGGGCACGACACGAGCTGCGGCCTCAAGAACTCACCTAAAACCACCCACACACGGCCTTGCAGCCAAGAGCATCTATGAACTTTTTGTTTGTTTGATTTTGTACTCCAACGAGTAATTATTTTTCCACTCCTAAAAAGGAGTCCCTAAACATATTGGTATTATACACCATGTAGCGCACACACACGGAGCACCCCTTGGTTGACCACCGTGGCTCCACTATGACTCTCCTACACCTCG
Source organism: Lygodium microphyllum (assembly GCF_053477565.2). NCBI lineage: Eukaryota > Viridiplantae > Streptophyta > Polypodiopsida > Schizaeales > Lygodiaceae > Lygodium > Lygodium microphyllum. Next base: position 78,845,160 of record NC_141157.1, on the reverse strand, counting down.
AGGATTTGGCTCCAAGATGCACTGTGAACATAGAACATATTCAAAAAAAATTCCACTCTTTTAATTAAATGATCCAAGAGATTATATACAAACCTCACCAAATAACTTCCAAGGAATGGAATATCTATCCCTATGATTTGGGATACCTCACACTCTCAACATCGTGTCATCACTCATACAAACCGGTGCTATGCATCTAGGATACGTTACCATGTGGCGTATCAATGCAAGTGTGAATATGACTATCGTGCTAAAATAAATGCTCATTGAAAGTCAGCAACATGAAAGTGCAAAGATAATTCTTTTTACGACTTTCCTTTTCTACGATAGTGCTTTGTTGCTTACGACTAGCGCTGAGCTTCCTTATGTTACTAGTCTCTTTTAATTTTTTAAATATCCACATAATCTATATGATATGTAGCATGAATCATCATCATTTAATGTACTTCAACCACTCAACAACCCCCCTACTCCCTACCATTTAAATTTTTTTATGCATTGATAGGTATAAGGCATAGTTCTTTATACATTTTTCTTTATTGAGAGCCATAAAAACTCACTCTAATAAAGAGATAGGGCTAAACTAAGGCTAAAACTCATGCTTCTGCTCTATTATAGATCCACACACATTAATCTTACTTTTTCTTATTTTTATGATGCGAAAAACCTATTTTTTCATTTTTCTTTCTATTTATTGATAGAAAATTATAGATAATTACTTATTTTCCTGTATAGACTAATTACCCTTATAGAAATTTTTAAAAGTATGTTTCGTTCCATGGAAACGGTAAATGTACCAAAAATTCAAAAAGTGCATATTTCTCCTTAAACTGCCTAGTCTTGTGTTTTGTTACATGTTTTGCATACAATTATTATACAAATAATCTTTTCCCGGTTCTTTCAACCACTACAATAGAAACGAGGCATAGACGGGCCTGTTAGACGCGTAAAGTCGGGTGCGTCTATATGTGCGTGTAAAAGAGTGTGTAAATAGACACAAATTTTGCGTCTATATATCCGCATAAATAGACGCCAATATAGACGCGCCACCAGATGCGCAATTATTTAACCACCTAAAATTGGACTTAATATAATGAAAAAACCAAAGTTAATAATTATTTAACCACCTGAAATTGATTCTTGAGTATGCACGTGTGCGTATGATAAAAACCATAGAATTAAGAATACACATTGAATCATTGAATTAAAAAACCAGAGTTAATAATTATTTTTGCATTACTCTCTAATGAATGGCAGTTCCTCTAGTTGACAAGCCAGATATAAGTAATTAGCGGCAAGCAACAGAAACCTTATTATACAATTACTAGCAAGCTGCATTGCAATATGTATATCGTAATTTCTCTACTTGAAGATGATAAAAAATACTTCCTTTTTATTATGGAAAATTCAATTTAGCTTTAAACTTGATTATTGATTCTTGAGTATGCATGTGTGTGCATGATAAAAACCATAGAATTGAGAATACACATTGAATCATTAAGCAAATTAAGTATGTTACAATGAATGATCCATATCATCTTCAATGAGATTAGCCCTTGCTAAACTATCTACTTCTAGGTCTATGTTACCAAGAGGTAACAAAACAAATAAGTCTATCCCACTATCAGATGTGTTGCTATATGTTGAGAGAGAGAGAGAGTATGAGAGAGATACACAAGACATGCTCCCAAAGAATAATTCATATTGATGTAGAGTTAGTATATATAGGTGAGACCCAAGTCAAGTGAGAGATGATATATATAGTTGTAACAAGTGTTGAGAGAGAGAGAGAGTATGAGAGAGAGTATGAGAGAGATACATAAGACATGCTCCCAAAAAAAAAGGTTTCATTATGGTGGAGCATTGTCCCAGTGATCAAATGGTTGTAACACTATATTGCTCAATAACTTCATTAATATCATTGACAATCACATTATTGTCTTCTTCTGCGTTTCCTTGAATATCCTCACGAGGTTTATCTTGTACTATATCACGCATATCATCCATTATGGTGTCATCATGCACATCATCATAAATTGTTGGATTGTCATCTGCTATCTCCATGTCCGTAATATTACCATATATTGGTTTTGAGCAATTAGATATAGGGATGACATACCACCATCGGTTATTGTTTACCATTGGATGATACACAATCTGTATTTGAAAAACAAAAGCAAGAAACTTAAATACTTATTATATTGTATATATATATCACATGTATACATATTAAAAAATTAGCTTTTGCATATGTACCTGCTCGCATTGTTGAGGTAGTACTAATGTGTCATTTTTGTTTTGGTGAAATTTTATAGAGTCAATGATTACAAAACCACTTGGAGGATGTTTGATTGTGCAATGCTGACCATTTGTTACCACTTCTTTAAACCACTTCACATCTAGTACATATATAAAGAATCGTCTAAAGTCAAGCTTCAGAATATCTTGGATCAAGCCACAATAACCTTCCATGGTACCATTGGCATCCTTGGAAGTGAGCAAGGACACCACAATCTTGGGTATTTCTCTTTTCAAGTATATATTGAGTTCGAAGATGTTTACCCTCACACCCAATAGCATTGAATAATGTGCACTAGTAGTAAAAGATAAAAGATCAAACATGTCAATTATTTATATAAAATCTAGCTTATAGAAACAAATAATTGATAGTATGTCTCACCTTTGATAAGCAACCTCGTGCATATTCCCACTCTTCTTGAGATATATTAATTTCCTTCTCTTTTTCCATTCTCTCCATTTCCTCATGTAACCAATCTATATCAATATGACGTGGGAGCGCATTTAGATGATCTGAAAATGAGACATTACGTCCATATCTGGTGCAAAATTCTTGTCTTTCAATTTTTCTTCTTGCACTTGCTTCATTATATAGTGTTACCCATTTGCTCATTACATCACTATTGAGTACATAAAAACTATTTAACTTACAAAGTTCTTCTTTTGTTAGCACTTTACTCATTCCTTTTCCTTGAGGTATTATAGAGGTCATCCTCAAGTCTTCATCATCTTTCCATAGTCGTGGTTGAGAGGGATCCACTTCAGCAAGATATTCAGAGATATAAACAAGGGATGATTGCACTAACCAACCCTCAGCCATGCTTCCCTCAGGCCGTGCTTTTTACCTCACAAAATCTTTCAAGGTTTTCATGAAGCGCTCAAGAAAAAACGTCCACCTTGCATGAACTGCCCCACAAAGTGCGATCTCATCAATCAAATGTATGAGTAAATGTAATTGAGTAGTCAAAATTGATCGAGGAAAAATTTCCTCCACCAAACAAACCACCTCAAGAGATAATACTCGAGCATCTTGCAATGTGTTTGGATCAATTTTCTTCAAGCTCACATATCTGTCAGGATGTATTTGAGAATTATTTATTTTTGTGTAGAAATTGAAAGATATATAATGAAAAAATACAATGTATACACACCTCACAAGCTCTCGCATCTTGTAAATGATATCATGTACATCTTTGGATACACAATGGGATATGCTAGTAGGAAGTACAAATTGAATATAAACAATGTTCATAGATCAAATGATTAGCTGAGGAAAAAGACATCATACCCCAAAGTTTACACATAGTTACTCCACTAATTACTATATTCATGGTTAGAGATACCCTTACTTGAATCATTTTGTGCCAATCGTGGGACTTCAAACCAGATAGTTTCTCCACACCTCTTTTCTTTTTCTTTATGAAGGCTCCCTTGAGACATCTCATACATCCTATGGGTGTTCGAAAGCTACATATTTGTTCCTTCACTATTTTTTCCTCGTTCTTTGACAACATCCAAGGTGCATGGGATAGCTCAATCTTTCCTCTGGGTCCAATGCATGACCATGCTCATCTCATGCGACCAATGTTACGTAAATCCTCCCTTACATTGACTGAATCACGAGCCCTTATCAAGTGATCCCATAATGTAGATACAACATTTTTTAATATGTGCATGGGGTCCAACAGGTGCTTGATCTTGAGTTCAGTCGAGTACGGAAGACAAAAAAATATAGAGAACCTAAAAAACAAACAATATATTATGTAAACAATTCATCATGCTAAATACTTTAAAGTCAATGGAGAGAAATGCACTTCTTACCGACTCATGTCGAGTGGAGGGTGGCTGTCGGCATTAATCCATCTCTCCTTATAATCTCGAATGGTTAGAGATTGTGGAGTCATTCCATTAGTAGGGAGAACATATTTGGGATGGTCAATAGGAAGAAATCGATGATGATTGTCGTAGATAACCTTCTTTAAACGTGCCGGCCTAGAGGAAACTAGAGAGGGACCACAAATAGGACATGCGTGATATCTTGATGTGGTTAAACCTGAACAAACAAGTGAATTAATAAAATGCAATTGATTTAAGTCTTGAATTTGAAATATAGAGTTATATACATGTACCTGAACACTCTCCGTATCCTGGAAAGTCATGCATGGTCCACAACAACATGGCCTTCAATGTGAAATCTCTAGAGGATGCAGATGCGCTTGTATCTTGCACCTCAATACCTTCCCATAACATTTCTAACTCTTCAATCAAAGGCTCTAAGTAAATGTCCATGTTTTTTACCTTGTGCTTTCCAGGAATCAGAAGGGACAACATTACATGTCCCTTTTTAATTGCCATGGATGGAGGAATATTATAGTTCACCAATACCACTGGCCATACACTGTATGATGTGCCTTTGATGCTAAATGGATTGATTCCATCCATACCTAAACCAAATCTCAAATTTCTTGGCTCTTCTTTGAAAACGGGCCACAAATTATCTATATGTTGCCATGTCGGTGTATCTGCACGGATCCTCCATTTTCCATCACTTGAATGATGACTAGCATGCCATGACATGAGCTTTCCAATAGACTTGCACTTGAACATAAGTTTTATACATGGAACAATCAAAAAATTTCACAAAACCTTACAAGGCATATCCATTGACTTCATCTCCACTTCGTATCTTCATTCGCCACAAACAGGACACTCGCGTGCGAACTCGTGAATCCCACAAAATAAGACACAATCATTGACACATGCATGGATCTTGACATAATCGAGGCCTCCCAGAGATGTCAAGTAATGTCTTGCTTGCTCTCTCTTAGTTGGCAATTTTTTTCCTTTTGGAAGCATTTGTGATAATAACCTACATATATTTTTAAAAGTGAGTTAAAAAACCACCAACATATATTTCTGTCTGATTTCAAAATAGAACAATTAATTTTATGATTCATAAGCCAAACTGAATTGATACCTACTTCAATAACGCATCCAAACTGACATTACTCCATCCATAAATTGTTTGCAAGTTAAGTATCTCGAGGGACGCATGAAGAACGGAGTGCATACAACCTTCATACAACATGGTAGATGATGCTACGTATAGTGGATCATCTGGCATCGTAGAGTGACCTTCTCCCTGAACCGGTTACGAAAATAGATGGTGTACCATGTTGTCCAAAATCTCATCCTCTACGACTTGATGGGACATTTCATGAGGGCTACTATCATGGTCGTGAGTCTCTACTCTTCTTGAAGACTCTGCCTCCTCGCGTCGACGTTTTGCAGCATCTCGACGCTCGAGAGGGAGCATCTGAGGATGTGGCACCGCATCTTGCTCAACCACAAAAGGGAGTTTCATGTACATTGATATATATTGAGTAACATAGACTAGCAATCTTAGTGGTAAAAAAAAACAATGAATACCGGTGATTTTTCTCGGTCCCATTCTCCATACAAGCTGAGGTGTGACATTGCAATTTGACGTGCTCGAAAAATACACCCTCGACAATGATCGCACATGCATTTAATTTTTCGTTGTAGCCATGCATCTCGATTATGAAGACGTAATGTTTCATCCTCACTTGAGGATGTGCTCGTTGACTCATCAGCATGCACCGCACTAGGTGATGACAACGACATGATTAAACCTAATTCATGACAACATCAAAATATTTGTCATTCATATGTTTACATACAAACTTCAAGCTAGAATATTAATTATTCTAAGATCTCAATTTTAAATATGCAAAATTCATCATAAATACATTAGAACTTATGATAAGAATTCACTATCAAAACTTATCTTAAAAACCAAAAATTATGATAAAGCCTAAATGCGCATCTATATCCATGTTTACGTATGCGTCTATACTCTTCTTTCATTTCAAACACACAAGAAGGGAAAAAGGAAAGCCAAGGAGAGGAAGAAAGAGAGAACAAGAGAGAGGAGAATAAGAGGAAGAAGAAGCAACAAGCAAGAAAGCAAGCATCAAGGGAGGGTAACTTACCAAGGAGAGGAAGAAGGAGAATGAAGAAATGCCACCAC